>NC_135649.1:55157500-55782500 GCF_053574225.1 Canis aureus
TGAAAGTTATAGAAGACTGATGAAAGAAATTGAATATAAGATAAGGAAATGGATAAACATGCCATGTTCGTGGGAAGAACAAATATTGTTCAAATTTTTACACTACCTAAAGCAATATACACTTTTAATGCAATGTCTATCAAAATATCACCAGCATTTTTCACAGAGCTGGAACAAACAATCCTAAAATTTCTATGGAACCAAAAAAGACCCTGAATTGCCAAAGCAATTGTGAAAAAGAAAAATAAAGTTGAAGGTCTCACAGTTCTGGATTTCTAGTTATATTACAAAGCTGTAGTGATCAAGACAGCATAATAGTGGCACAAAAATAGACATATAGATCATTACAACAGAATTGAAAAACTAGAAATAGATGCACAACTATATGGTCAACTAATCTTCAACAAAGCAGGAAAGAATATCCAATGGAAAAAAGAAAGTCTCTAACAAATGGTATTGGGAAAAATGAATAGCAACATGAAAACAATGAACCTGGACTAGTTTCTTACACCATACACAAAAATAAATTCAAAATGGATGAAAGAACTAAATATGAGGCAGGAAATAATCAAAATCCTAGAGGAGAATACAGGCAGAAACCTCTGTCCTCAGCCATAATAACTTATTACTAGACATGTCTTTGGAAGTAGGGGAAAACAAAGCAAACAATGAACTATTGGACTCATTAGGATAAAATCCTTCTGCAGAGTGAAGGAAACTATCAACAAAACTATAAGGCAGTCTTCAAAATGGGATACTGTATTTTCAAATGACTTATCTGATAAAGGGTTTATATGCAAAATATATAAAGAATTTATTAACTATAACACCCAAAAACCAAATAACCCAGTTAAAATATGGACAATACAATGAATAGATATTTTTCTGAAGAGGAAATACAGGTGGCTATCAGACCCATGAAAGTTGCTCAACATTACTCATCATCAGAGAAATAGAAATCAAAACTACAATGAAATATCACCTTGCACCGTCAGAATGGCTAAAACTAACAAAGAGCAAACAACAGATGTTGGCAAGGATGCAGAAATAAGGGAACCCTATTACACTGTGGGAGTGAAAGCTGGTGCAGCCACTCTGGAAAACAGTATGGGGGTTCCTCAAAGAGTTAAAAATAGATCTACCCTACAACTCAGCAATTGTACTACTAAATATTTACCTGAAGGATACAAAAGTCCTGATTCAATGGGATACATTTACCCCAATGTTTACAACAGTGTTATCAACAATGGCCAAGTTATGGAATTATCTGATATGTCCATTGGCTAATGCATAGATAAAGAAGAGGTGCTATATATTTACAATGGAATATTATTCAGCCATAAAAAAGAATGAAATCTTGCCATTTGCAATGACATGGATAAAACTAGAGAGTATTTTGCTAAGTGAAATAAGTCATTCAGAGAAAGACAAATACCATATGATTTCACTCATATGTGGAATTACAAATCAAAACAAATAAACATAGTTATTAAAAGAGAGTCAGAGAGGAGGCAAACCACAAAACAGACTCTTAACTGGTTGGCTGGTTGGGAGGCTGGTTGGGAGGAAGGTACAGGGTTGGTTTAAATGGGTAACGGGCATTAAGGAGGTCATTGCTTGTGATTAGCAGTGGGCTTTGTATGTAAATAATGAATCACCAAATTCTACACCTCTAACCAATATTACATTGTACGTTAACTAACTGGAATTTATATGAAACCTTGAAGTTAAAACAAATAAGAAAATGAATGCTACTGTCATCACCAGCACCCTCATATAGCACTGATGGGATTCCTAAATGGTATAGTTACTTAGAAAACAGTGTGACACTTTCTTAAAATATTAAACATATTGTTACCTTATGGACTAGCAATTCTACTCTTGAGTGTACACTCAAGAGAATTGAAAACTTATGGACACACAAAAATATATACACCAATGTTTATTGCAGCATTTTTTATAAGAGCTAAAAGTTGGAAACACCCAATGTCTGTCAACTGATAAACAAAACTTATGTCTATCAACTGATGAACAAAATGTGTCATAACGTACCATGCCATATTATTCAAACATAAAATTGAATGAAGTGTTGATATATTCTATAATATGGATGAATCTTGAAAACATTATGCCATGTAAAAGAAGCCAGATACAAAGGACCACATAGTAAAACTTTATGAAATTTCTTATATAGGCAAATCTATGAAGACAGAAGGGAGAATATTGGTTGACAGAATGGGAATATGGAAGATTAGGGAGTGACTGGTAAGGGATATGTTTGTTTTTGTGGGTGGTTAAAATATTGTGAATTTCAATAGTAATGAAGGTTGTACAAATGTATAAATATAATTAAAACTAGTGAATTTCACTCTAAAATAGTAAATTATATATTTATGTGAATTATATCTCTTTTTTTTATTTTTTATTTTTTATTGGTGTTCAATTTACTAACATACAGAATAACCCCCAGTGCCCGTCACCCATTCACTCCCACCCCCCGCCCTCCTCCCCTTCCAACACCCCTAGTTCATTTCCCAGAGTTAGCAGTCTTTACGTTCTGTCTCCCTTTCTGATATTTCCCACACATTTCTTCCCCCTTCCCTTATATTCCCTTTCACTATTATTTATATTCCCCAAATGAATGAGAACATATAATGTTTGTCCTTCTCCGACTGGCTTACTTCACTCAGCATAATACCCTCCAGTTCCATCCACATTGAAGCAAATGGTGGGTATTTGTCATTTCTAATAGCTGAGTAATATTCCATTGTATACATAAACCACATCTTCTTTATCCATTCATCTTTCGTTGGACACCGAGGCTCCTTCCACAGTTTGGCTATCGTGGCCATTGCTGCTATAAACATCGGGGTGCAGGTGTCCCGGCGTTTCATTGCATTTGTCTCTTTGGGGTAAATCCCCAGCAGTGCAATTGCTGGGTCGTAGGGCAGGTCTATTTTTAACTCTTTGAGGAACCTCCACACAGTTTTCCGGAGTGGCTGCACCAGTTCACATTCCCACCAACAGTGCAAGAGGGTTCCTCCTTTCTCCACATCCTCTCCAACATTTGTTGTTTCCTGCCTTGTTAATTTTCCCCATTCTCACTGGTGTGAGGTGGTATCTCATTGTGGTTTTGATTTGTATTTCCCTGATGGCAAGTGATGCAGAGCATTTTCTCATGTGCATGTTGGCCATGTCTATGTCTTCCTCTGTGAGATTTCTGTTCATGTCTTTTGCCCATTTCATGATTGGATTGTTTGTTTCTTTGGTGTTGAGTTTAATAAATTCTTTATAGATCTTGGAAACTAGCCCTTTATCTGATATGTCATTTGCAAATATCTTCTCCCATTCTGTAGGTTGTCTTTGAGTTTTGTTGACTGTATCCTTTGCTGTGCAAAAGCTTCTTATCTTGATGAAGTCCCAATAGTTCATTTTTGCTTTTGTTTCTTTTGCCTTCGTGGATGTATCTTGCAAGAAGTTACTATGGCCGAGTTCAAAAAGGGTGTTGCCTGTGTTCTTCTCTAGGATTTTGGTGGACTCTTGTCTCACATTTAGATCTTTCATCCATTTTGAGTTTATCTTTGTGTATGGTGAAAGAGAGTGGTCTAGTTTCATTTTTCTGCATGTGGATGTCCAATTTTCCCAGCACCATTTATTGAAGAGACTGTCTTTCTTCCAATGGATAGTCTTTCCTCCTTTATCGAATATTAGTTGCCCATAAAGTTCAGGGTCCACTTCTGGATTCTCTATTCTGTTCCACTGATCTATGTGTCTGTTTTTGTGCCAGTACCACACTGTCTTGATGACCACAGCTTTGTAGTACAACCTGAAATCTGGCATTGTGATGCCCCCAGATATGGTTTTCTTTTTTAAAATTCCCCTGGCTATTCGGGGTCTTTTCTGATTCCATACAAATCTTAAAATAATTTGTTCTAACTCTCTGAAGAAAGTCCATGGTATTTTGATTTGGATTGCATTACACGTGTATATTGCCCTGGGTAACATTGACATTTTCACAATATTAATTCTGCCAATCCATGAGCATGGAATATTTTCCCATCTCTTTGTGTCTTCCTCAATTTCTTTCAGAAGTGTTCTATAGTTTTGAGGGTATAGATCCTTTACATCTTTGGTTAGGTTTATTCCTAGGTATCTTATGCTTTTGGGTGCAATTGTAAATGGGATTGACTCCTTAATTTCTCTTTCTTCAGTCTCATTGTTAGTGTATAGAAATGCCACTGACTTCTGGGCATTGATTTTGTATCCTGCCATGCTACCGAAGTGCTGTATGAGTTCTAGCAATCTTGGGGTGGAGACTTTTGGGTTTTCTATGTAGAGTATCATGTCATCGGCGAAGAGGGAGAGTTTGACTTCTTCTTTGCCAATTTGAATGCCTTTAATGTCTTTTTGTTGTCTGATTGCTGAGGCTAGGACTTCCAGTACTATGTTGAACAGCAGTGGTGAGAGTGGACATCCCTGTCTTGTTCCTGATCTTAGGGGAAAGGCTCCCAGTGCTTCCCCATTGAGAATGATATTTGCTGTGGGCTTTTCATAGATGGCTTTTAAGATGTCGAGGAATGTTCCCTCTATCCCTACACTCTGAAGAGTTTTGATCAGGAATGGATGCTGTATTTTGTCAAATGCTTTCTCTGCATCCAATGAGAGGATCATATGTTTCTTGGTTTTTCTCTTGCTGATATGATGAATCACATTGATTGTTTTACGGGTGTTGAACCAGCCTTGTGTCCCAGGGATAAATCCTACTTGGTCATGGTGAATAATTTTTTTAATGTACTCTTGGATCCTATTGGCCAGTATCTTGTTGAGAATTTTTGCATCCATGTTCATCAGGGATATTGGTCTGTAATTCTCCTTTTTGGTGGGGTCTTTGTCTGGTTTTGGAATTAAGGTGATGCTGGCCTCATAGAACGAATTTGGAAGTACTCCATCTCTTTCTATCTTTCCAAACAGCTTTAGGAGAATAGGTATGATTTCTTCTTTAAACGTTTGATAGAATTCCCCTGGGAAGCCATCTGGCCCTGGACTCTTGTGTCTTGGGAGGTTTTTGATGACTGCTTCAATTTCCTCCCTGGTTATTGGCCTGTTCAGGTTTTCTATTTCTTCCTGTTCCAGTTTTGGTATTTTGTGGCTTTCCAGGAATGCGTCCATTTCTTCTAGATTGCCTAATTTATTGGCGTATAGCTGTTCATAATATGTTTTTAAAATCGTTTGTATTTCCTTGGTGTTGGTAGTGATCTCTCCTTTCTCATTCATGATTTTATTAATTTGAGTCTTCTCTCTCTTCTTTTTAATAAGGCTGGCTAATGGTTTATCTATCTTGTTAATTCTTTCAAAGAACCAACTCCTGGTTTTGTTGATCTGTTCCACAGTTCTTCTGGTCTCGATTTCGTTGAGTTCTGCTCGAATCTTTATTAACTCCCTTCTTCTCTTGGGTGTAGGATCTATTTGCTGTTTTTTCTCTAGCTCCTTTATGTGTAAGGTTAGCTTTTGTATTTGAGTTTTTTTTCCAGTTTTTGAATGGATGCTTGTATTGCGATGTATTTCCCCCTTAGGACTGCTTTTGCTGCATCCCAAAGATTTTGAACGGTTGTATCTTCATTCTCATTAGTTTCCATGAATCTTTTTAATTCTTCCTTAATTTCCTGGTTGACCCTTTTATCTTTTAGCAGGATGGTCCTTAACCTCCATGTGTTTGAGGTCCTTCCAAACTTCTTGTTGTGATTTAGTTCTAATTTCAAGGCATTATGGTCTGAGAATATGCAGGGGACAATCCCAATCTTTTGGTATCGGTTCAGACTCGATTTGTGACCCAATATGTGGTCTATTCTGGAGAAAGTTCCATGTGCGCTTGAGAAGAATGTGTATTCAGTTGAGTTTGGATGTAAAGTTCTGTAGATATTTGTGAAATCCATCTGGTCCAGTGTATCATTTAAAGCTCTCGTTTCTTTGGAGATGTTGTGCTTAGAAGACCTATCGAGGGTAGAAAGAGCTAGATTGAAGTCACCAAGTATAAGTGTATTATTATCTAAGTATTTCTTCACTTTGGTTAATAATTGATTTATATATTTGGCAGCTCCCACATTCGGGGCATATATATTGAGGATTGTTAAGTCCTCTTGTTGAATAGATCCTTTAAGTATGATATAGTGTCCCTCTTCATCTCTCACTACAGTCTTCGGGGTAAATTTTAGTTTATCTGATATAAGGATGGCTACCCCTGCTTTCTTTTGAGGACCATTCGAATGGTAAATGGTTCTCCAACCTTTTATTTTCAGGCTGTAGGTGTCCTTCTGTCTAAAATGAGTCTCTTGTAGACAGCAAATAGATGGGTCCTGCTTTTTTATCCAGTCTGAAACCCTGCGCCTTTTGATGGGGTCATTAAGCCCGTTCACATTCAGAGTTACTATTGAGAGATATGAGTTTAGTGTCATCATGTTATCTATTCAGTCCTTGTTTTTGTGGACTGTTCCACTGAACTTCTTCTTAAAGGGGAATTTTAAGAGTCCCCCTTAAAATTTCTTGCAGAGCTGGTTTGGAGGTCACATATTCTTTTAGTTGCTGTCTGTCTTGGAAGCTCTTTATCTCTCCTTCCATTTTGAATGAGAGCCTTGCTGGATAAAGTATTCTTGGTTGCATGTTCTTTTCATTTAGGACCCTGAATATATCCTGCCAGCCCTTTCTGGCCTGCCAGGTCTCTGTGGAGAGGTCTGCTGTTACCCTAATACTCCTCCCCATAAAAGTCAGGGATTTCTTGTCTCTTGGTGCTTTAAGGATCATCTCTTTATCTTTGGAATTTGCAAGCTTCACTATTACATGTCGAGGTGTTGAACGGTTTTTATTGATTTTAGGGGGGGATCTCTCTATTTCCTGGATCTGAATGCCTCTTTCCCTTCCCAGATTAGGAAAGTTTTCAGCTAGAATTTGTTCAAATACATATTCTGGCCCTCTGTCCCTTTCGGCGCCCTCGGGAACCCCAATTAAACGTAGGTTTTTCTTTCTCAGGCTGTCGTTTATTTCCCTTAATCTATCCTCATGGTCTTTTAATTGCTTGTCTCTTTTTTCCTCAGTTTCCCTCTTTGCTATCAACTTGTCTTCTATGTCACTCACTCGTTCTTCCACCTCGTTAACCCTCGTCGTTAGGACTTCTAGTTTGGATTGCATCTCATTCAATTGATTTTTAATTTCTGCCTGATTAGCTCTAAATTCTGCAGTCATGAAGTCTCTTGAGTCCTTTATACTTTTTTCTAGAGCCACCAGTAGCTGTATAATAGCGCTTCTGAATTGGCTTTCTGACATTGAATTGTAATCCAGATTTTGTAACTCTGTGGGAGAGAGGACTGTTTCTGATTCTTTCTTTTGAGGTGAGGTTTTCCTTCTAGTCATTTTGCTCAGTGCAGAGTGGCCAAAAGCAAGTTGTATTGGGAAAAAGAGAAAAAGAGAGGAGAGAAAGAAGGAAAGAAAAGAGAAAGAGGAAAAAAAAGGGGGAAGAAAAAAAAAACGAAAAGAAAAAAAAGAGAGAAGAAAAAGGGAAAGAAAAAGAAAGGAGAAAAAAAAGGGGGGGGGTGGTGGAAGGAAACAAATCAAAAAGCAAAACAAAACAAAACAAAACAAAACAAAACAAAAAAAAAAAAGAAGAACCACCGGGGAGTATCTTCTGATTCTGTGTACTTTAAGTCCCTTGGCTTCTCCTGGAAGTTGTCAGTCTAGCTGGTGTTCTGGGGGAGGGGCCTGCTGTGCTGATTTTCAGGTGTTAGCAGTTGGGGGAACTGCTGTGCCCCTGCCTGGTGCAGGGCTCAGTGGGGGTTGTTTACCCCGTGAGGCCGCAGGAGGAACAGCCCCAGTGGCGGGGCAGCTCTGGAAACCTGGATTCAGCTCCGGCAGGAACTCCGTCTGCAGGGCCTGGAGACTCCGGGGCGGGGCCGCTGATCTGCTCAGCTGGGGCAGGAGCTTCCTTGCTGTCCTGGGCCCTCCCGGCCTCTGCCTGTCCCGGGGGAGGCCGGATCCTGGGCTGTGTCCCGGCGCCCTGTGCTCCGGAGCCTGCGCTGGTGGATTCGCGCTCCTGCCCCGCAGCCCCCTCCGCGGAGCTGCCGCCCGAGCCCCTCCGAGCTGCTCCGGGTCCCGCCGTGCGCGCTGCAGCCCTTAGGGAGCTCGGCGCACTCTCCTGGCGCGCAGATGCTCTGTTACTGTCCCGGGGAACCCGAGGGCATCCTCGCCCTCCTGGTTCCTGCTCCCGCTCCCCACGAACCCCTTTCCGCCCGGGAAGGTCGGTGCAGCTCCTGCGTCTCCGGGACGGGGCTCTCCTGTCCTGGGGACACTCGCCCCGGCCTCAGCCCGGCTCCTCGCGGGGCCCCTCCCCCTTGGAGGCCTTTGTTCCTTTATTTCTTTTTCCCCGTCTTCCTACCTTGATAGAAGCACGAACTCTTCTCACTGTAGCATTCCAGCTGGTCTCTCTTTAATTCTCAGGCCGAATTCATAGATTTTCAGGATGATTGGAAGGTTTTCTAGGTAATTTGGTGGAGACAGGTGATTTGGGGACCCTACTCTTCCGCCATCTTGCTCCTCCCCCCCGTGAATTATATCTCAATAAAAGCACTAAATCACTAGATCATTTTTCTGCTATATAAGCTTTCAAAGTAAACATTTTACAACAGTTGTATTCAAGGGAAAACAGAAAATTGAAGAAATTGCAATTCACACTATAATTAAATTCCATAACAATGCAACAAATCCTGGAAAAATTGGATTTATAAATTATTTAGTAGAAAATATTTCATAATTTCTAGTAGAGTCTTTTAAAGAAAGTATCACTTAAATCAAATAGATATTTGTTAAGTCCTAAAAGTAAGCAAATATTGTATCATATAATGTTGATTTTGAATTGCCATTAGACTGTAAATAAAAATCATTATTATAATATTATTGTAGGAAAAAAAGGAAATTCAGATTTCAGACTTGAAAACCTAGGAGAACAGATGGAATAAATAAGACCCTACAATTTTTTCCTCATAGAAATGTTGTTTTGTTGAGCATCAAATAATTACAGTAAGATATTAAGTGTAGGTTATACCACTAACCTCAAAAACTAAATTAGATAAATTACTGATAGCCAAAAGAAGTAAATGCTTTTATACTTGTGTGATTAGATTGTCAAACTACATAGTTCTATTATATGACTCAAACAATCCTGATGATTTCAGGGGCTTTAAAAATGTGGAAGAATATGTGAGAGTATATATAATTTAAAAAGTAGTTTTGTTTATACAGTTTTAATTTTTTTATATATTTATCATTTACTTATTTGAGAGAGAGAAAGAGCATGAGTAGGGGGAGGAGAAGAGTAAGAGGGACAAGTAGATTCTAAGCTGAGCACAACACCTGACTTGGGGCTCAATCCCAGGACACAGAGATCATGACCCAAGCTGAGATCAAGAGTCATCTTGATTCTCAACCGACTGAGCCACCTAGGTGCCCATATACAGTTTTAAATGAAATTCCAATATTATTTTTAATTTTTTAAAATTTTTATTTATCTATTTTTAAAGTTTTTATTTAAATGACAGTTAACATACAGTGCACTATTAGTTTCAGGTGTATAAATTTAGTGATTCAACACTTACATACAACACCTGGTATTCATTACAACAGGTGTTGGAGCTCCTCATATACCATTTTGATTTTAAAACTGAAATGCAATCTGGGGCGCCTGGGTGGCATAGTTGGTTGTGTGTCTGACTGTTGGTTTTGGCTCAGGTCATAATCTCAGGGTCCTGAGATCAAGCCCCACATGGGACTCCATGATCAGTGCAGAGTCTGTGATTTTCTCACCCTCTCCCTCTGCCCCTCCCTCTCATGCCATCTCTCTCTCTCTCAAATAAATCAATAAATATTTTTTAAAAACCTGAAATGCAATTTTGTAGCCAGCATGCAAGAATACATTCTCAAGTGATCCACTCAGGCAGACTTCTTGGCTTATATTTTCTACTTCTGATTATTTTGGGAAAATGTTAAAAGTTATTGTAGTTTTTTTCTCCTAGAAATCCCAATTAAGGGATAAACGTACCTCTGTTTTCCTGAAACAAGGTTAGAGTATATCAAATCTTTTTACATAATATATCATGAAACATTAATAGTAAAAATATTATTTTCAGCTATTTATGAATAAATAACTTACTTCTACCTCTATCATATTTCCACCTATAACTATACATATACTACTAATTTTCCTTCCTGCTATCACTTGTTTATTGGACAGCGATTAGAGCATTAAGAAAGAGACCTTAGTATACTGGCTGGCATGTTCCATATAACAAACAAACATTGTTGAATAAAATGAAACTAAAGGTAAGGAGAGTTGTCAAAAGGTCTTTATAAGAAAGTGTTAGGGTCAAAAAGACAGGAAACTACACTCAAGGTATATTAGTTTTAAAGAAACAATAGGGCTACATGAACAAATGCAAGCCTACTTGAACAAATATTATTAGAAGAAATTATGCAACCACTATTTAAAAGTTGCCCATCGAATATAAATAATAGTGAAAGGGAATATAAGGGAAGGGAGAAGAGATGGGTAGGAAATATCAGAAAGGGAGACAGAACATGAAGACTCCTAACTCTGGGAAATGAACTAGGGGTGGTGGAAGGGGAGGAGGGTGGGGGTGTGGGGGTGAATGGGTGATGGGCACTGAGGGGGGCACTTGACGGGATGAGCACTGGGTGTTATTCTGTATGTTGGCAAATTGAACACCAATAAAAAATATATTTATTATTAAAAAAATAAAAATAAAAATTGCCCATCATTTCAAGGTGATTCGCTTCATTTGTTGTTGTTTTGAAATATAAATAATGAGTAATGTTTTACACCTACTCACCAATTATTCATGATTATTGTTATCATTATCATCAATATCAATACTAAAAAATAAAATAACTATTATTTAATTCTATATACTCTGCCTTCTAAAATGATCCTTCCTTTTTTTTTCTTAGATTTTTTTACTTATTCATGAGAGACACACAGAGAAAGAGAGAGAGGGGCAGAGACACAGGCAGAGGGAGAAACAGGCTCCATGCAGGGAGCCTGAGGTGGGACTCGATCTGGGGTCTCCAGGATCATGCCCTATGCTGAAGATGGCGCTAAACTGCTAGGCCACGCGGGCTGCCCTCTTCCTTCATTTCAAGAGCTGTATAAATTAATGACAATAGAACCATTCTAGAATTAAAGCTTTGGGCAAAACTAACTAGAATTAACAATTATTTCCATAGTGTACTATAAAGATTAATTTCAGTAATTCAATCCAAATAAATATTTTTACTAGAACTGTTTGGGGCTAGCTTTGCAACTAATTATACAGATATTTAAGAGTAAAAATGTAAATGAGGCATATTTCTCCAATTGGTTAATATTCACTTGTATCTTCTTCTAAATTGTATGATCTCAGGTTTATAGTCATATATTTGTTCTACTATAATTTTCTTGGATCTGTAGTTTGGAGGAATATCTTTTTCCCAGTACTTTGCAACATTTCCAGCACCATATCTTCATTTCTGGTTTTGATGTTTTTTGAACTATGTATTACCTTCAGATATGCATTATGTTCAGCTTCAATGCTATTTTACTACATTAATCTATCAATTTATACACAACTACCTTATTTTTTATTATTTAAGCTTTACATAGTCTGACATTTGCTGACAAGAATTTCTCTCCTTTCGTTACTTTCCAAAATACTTATTTTTTATATTATAGTTTATTTTTAAAATTTTATTTATTTGAGAGAAAGGGAGAGAGAGAATGGGGGAAGAAGCAGAGGGAGGGAATATCCAAGCAGACTTCTACGGACTGTGGAGATCAACACAGGGCTTGATCTCATGAACAATGAAATCAGACCTAAGCTAAAACCAAGAGTTATATGCTTAACCAACTAAGCTACTCAGGCATCCCCTTTATATTTCAAATACATTAGAAAAAGCTAAAGATGATCCCGGAAAATATATTTTACTGTTTAATGTCGGTTCTCTAAAGTTCCCTAATTTCTTCACTTATCTTTTAAGGATATTATTACTTTTGGGGAATAGCAATAAATAGTCACAGCAAAGAAAATATAACTTTGTTAACCTGGTATAAATTCAAACTAAATAAAGCATCTAATAGTCACTTTCCCCAAGCTGCAAACTGTTAAAATATATTTTCAAAATCTCATTTTGATTCTGAATAATAGCTAACTACTGCATTCCATATATTTACCAGTAACCAATGATATAATTCTATGTGATTTTATTTAAGAATATAAAACACTGGAGGCTGGTCAAGATGGTGGAAGAGTAGGATCCGCAAACCAATTCTCCCCACAAACTTACCTAGATAACCTTCAAATCATCCTGAAAATCTACGAATTTGGCCTGAGATTTAAAGAGAGAACAGCTGGAATGCTACACTGAGAAGAGTTCGCACTTCTATCAAGGTAGGAAGATGGAAAAATTAAATAAATAAGCCTCTAGCGGGGAAGGGACCCCCACGAGGAGTCGGGCTGAGGCCGGGCAACGAGACCCTCCAAGACAGGAAAGCCCAGTCCTGGAGAAGCAGGAACTTTACCAATCCTCCCAGAAGGAAAGACGCTTGCAGGGAACTCCACAGGATACCAGGAGGGGCAGGGGAGCCTCCAGGTTCCTGGGGTCACTAACAGAGGAAGTGCGCCCCAGGGTAGAGTGCTCCACACACCGTGGGATGAGATCCGTAAAAGGCTAGAGGGCACAGCCCGCGGGGGCCCAGGAGCAGCTCAGGCAGCGGCTCCCACGGTGGCTCCAAGCGGAGGGGGCTATGCAGTCCGGGAGCATGATTCCAGGGGCACAGGCCCCGGATCCCAAGGTGCCAGGGGACACAGCCCAGGATCCAGTGCTTCCCTTGGGACAGGCGGATGCCAGGAGGACACAGGACAGCAAGGATGCTCCTGTCGCCGGGTGACACGAGCTGTGCAAATCAGTGCCCCCTGCCCCTGCAGCATCCAGACCCCTGCAGACTGGTAGACTGTGGTAGTTACTGCGGGAGCTGACTCTAGGGCTGGAGAGCTGGCCACGGCCACTGTTGTTCCTCCTGGTGTCACCTTGTGCATAGGACTGAGCAGGGCCTTCAGGGAGCAGGGGCCTCACAGGATAAACAGCTCCCATTGAACTGTGCACCTAGCAGGGGGGTGGGGAAGCACCCCCAGGTGCACACAACTGAGAATCAACACAGCAGGCCCCTCCCCCAGAAAACCAGCTGGAAAGACAGGGAAAGAGCAGGTTCTTAACCAAGCAGCACTGGAAAGTTCCAGGGGAAGTCAAGGGACTTACAGTATACAGAATCAGAGGATATCCCTCCATGTTTTTTGTTTGTAACCCCTGGCCCATTCCTCTCGACCCCTTACCCTTCCTTTTTCCAGGAAAACTCATTTTTAGCACTCTGCACTGAACAAGATGACTAAAAGGAAGAACTCACTAAAAAAGAATCAGAAACAGTACTCTCTCCCACAGAGTTACATAATTTGGATTACAATTCGATGTCAGAAAGCAAATTCAGAAGCACAATTATAAAGCCACTGGTGGCTCTGTCAAAAAGCATAAAGGAGTTAAAAGACTTCCTGAATGCAGAATTTAGGTCTAATCAGGCCGAAATTAAAAATCAATTAAATGAGATGCAATCCAAACTGGAGGTCCTAACGACGAGGGTTAATGAGATAGAAGGAGTGAGGGACATAGAAGACAAGTTGAGAGCAAGGGAGGAAACTGAGGAAAAAAGAGAAAAACAACTAAAAGATCGTGAAGAAAAGTTAAGGGAAATACATGACAGCATCAGAAGGAAAAATCTACATTTAATTGGGGTTCCAGAGGGCGCCAAAAGGGACAGAGGATCAGAAAGTGTATTTGAACAAATCATAGCCAAGAACTTCTCTAACTTGGGGAAGGAAATAAGCATTCAGATCTAGGAGACAGAGAGATTCCCCCTAAAATCAACAAAGGCATTCAATACCTCGACATTCATAGTGAAACTTGCAAATTCCAAAGATAAATAGAAGATCTTTAAAGCAGCAAGAGACCAGAGATCCCTAAACTTTATGGGGAGAAGTAATAGGTTAACAGCAGACCTCCCCACAGAAACCTGGCAGGCCAGAAAGGGCTGGCAGGATATATTCAGGGTCCTAAATGAGAAGAACATGCAGTCAAGAAAATTCTATCTAGCAAAGCTCTCATTCAGAATAGAAGGAGAGATAAAGAGCTTCCAGGAACGGCAGGAACTGAAAGAACATGTGACCACCAAACCAGCTCTCCAAAATATATACACGGGGACTCTGTAAAAGAAAGAAGAAGTCCAAGGAAACAATCCACAAAAACAGGGACTGAATAGGTATCATGATGACACTAAATTCATATCTTTCAATAGTAACTCTGAATGTGAATGGGCTTAATGATCCCATCAAAAGACACAGGTTTTCAGACTGGATATAAAAGGAAGACCCATCTATTTGCTATCTACAAAAGACTCATTTTAGACCTAAGGACACCTACAGCCTGAAAATAAAAGGTTGGAGAAGCATTTACATTCAAATAGTCCTCAAAAGAAAGCAGGGGTAGCCATCCTCATATCAGATAAATAAAAGTTTATCCCAAAGATTGTATTAAGACATGAAGAGGGACACTATATCATACTTCAAGGATCTATCCAACAAGAAGACCTAATAATCATGAATATTTATGCCCCTAATGTGGGAGCTGCCAAGCATATCAATTAATAACCAAAGTTAAGACATACCTAGATAATAATAAATCTATGCTGGGAGACTTGAACACAGCACTTTCTGTAATTGACAGATATTCTAAGCACAACATCTACAAAGAAACAAGAGCTTTAAAAGATATACTGGAGCAGATGGATTTCACAGATATTTACAGAACTTTACATCCAAACGCAACCGAATACACATTCTTCTCAAGTGCACATGGAGCTTTCTCCAGAGTAGACCACATACTGGGTCACATATCAGGTCTCAACCGATACCAAAAGATTGGGATCGTCCCCTGCATATTTTCAGGCCATAATGCTTTGAAACTACAACTAAATCACAATAAGAAGTTTGGAAGAAATTCAAACATGTGGAGGTTAAAGACCATCCTGCTAAAAGATGAAAGGGTAAATCAGGAAATTAGATAAGAACTAAAAAGATTCATGGAAACTAATGAGAATGAAGACACAACAATACAAAAGCCCTGGGATACAGCAAATGCAGTCTTGAGGGGGAATACATTGCAATACAAGCACCCATCAAAACTGGAAAGAACTCAAATACAATACCTAACCTTGCAACTAAAGGAACTGGACAAAAAATGGCAAATAGATCCTACACCGAGGAGAAAAAGAGAGTTATTAAAGATTCGAGCAGAACTCAATGAAATAGAGACCAGAAGAATTGTGGGACAGCTCAACAAAACCATGAGTTGGTTCTTTGAAAGAATTAATGAGATAGATAAAACAATTAGCCATCCTTATAAAAGAGAAGAGAGAAAAGACTCAATAACATCACGAATGAGAAAGGAGAGATCACTACCAATACCAAGGAAATACAAATGATTTTAAAAAGTTATTATGATCAGATATATGCAAATAAATTAGGCAACATGGAAGAAATGGACACATTTCTGGAAAACTACAAACTACCAAAAGTGGAACAGGAAGAAATAGAAAACTTGAAGAGGCCAATAAAAAGGGAGGAATTTGAAGCAGTCATCAAAAACCTCCCAAACACAAAAGTCCAGGGCCAGATGGCTTCCCAGGGGAATTCTATCAAACGTTTAAAGAAGAAGCAATACCTATTCTACTAAAGCTGTTCCGAAGGATAGAAAGGGACAGAATACTTCCAAACTCATTCAATGAGGCCAGCATCACCTTAATTCCAAAACCAGACAAAGACCCCACCAAAAAGGAGAATTATAGACCAATACCCCTGATGAAAACAGATGCAAAATCCTCAACAAGATACTAGCCAATAGGATCCAACAGTACATTACGAAGATTGTTCACCGTGACCAAGTGGGATTTATCCCCGGGCTCCAAGGCTGGTTCATTATTCATAAAGCAATCAACGTGATAGATCATATCAACAAGAGAAAAAAGAAGAACCATATGATCCTCTCAATTGATGCAGAGAAAGCATTTGACAAAATACAGCATCCATTCTTGATCAAAACTCTTCAGATGTAGGAATAGAGGGACCATTCCTCTGCATCTTAAAAGCCATCTATGAAAAGCCCACAGCAAATATAATTCTCAATGGAGAAACACCGGGAGCCTTTCTCCTAAGATCAGGAACATGACAGGGATGTTCACTCTCACCACTTCTTTTTTTTTTTTTCTTTTTTTCTTTCTTTTTTTTTTTTTACTCTCACCACTTCTATTCAACATAGTACTAGAAGTCCTTGCCTCAGCAAGCAGGCAACAAAAAGAAATAAAAGGCATTCAAATTGGCAAATAGAAGTCACACCCTCCCTCTTTGCAGATTACATGATACCGTCCATAGAAAACCCAAAAGACTCCATCCCAAGATGGCTAGAACTCATACAGCAATTTGGAAGTGTGACAGGATACAAAATCAATGCCCAGAAATTAGTGGCATTTCTATACACTAACAATGATACTGAAGAAAGAGAAATAAAAGAGTCAGTCCCATTGACAATTGCACCTAAACACATAAGATACCTAGGAATAAACCTAACCAAAGAGGTAAAGGATCTATACCCTAAGAACTACATAACACTTCTGAAAGAAATTGAGGAAGACACAAACAGATTGAAAAATATTCCATGCTCATGGATTAGAAGAATTAATATTGTGAAAATATCGATGCTACCCAAGGCAATTTACACGTTTAATGAAATCCCTATCAAAATACAGTGGACTTTCTTCAGAGAGTTAGAACAAATTATTTTAAGATTTGTGTCGAATCAGAAAAGACCCCGAATAGCCAGGGGAATATTAAAGAAGAAAACCATAGCTGGGGGCATCACAATGCCAGATTTCAGGTTGTACTACAAAGCTGTGGTCCTCAAGACAGTGTGGTCCTGGCACAAAAACAGACACATAGATCAATGGAACAGAATAGAGAATCCAGAAGTGGACCCTCAACTCTATGGTCAACTAATATTTGACAAAGCAGGAAAGACTATCCACTGGAAAAAAGACAGTCTCTTCAATAAATGGTGCTGGGAATATTGGGCATCCTCATGCAAAAGAATGAAACTAGACCATTCTCTTACACCATACACAAAGATAAACTCAAAATGGATGACAGATCTAAATGTGAGACAAGAATCCCTCAGAATCCGGGAGGAGAACACAGGCAACACCCTTTTTGGACTTGGCCACAGCAACTTCTTGCAAAATACATCCATAAAAGCAAAAATGGATTATTGGGACTTATCAAGTTAAAAAGTTTCTGCACAGCAAATGAATCAATCAACAAAACTAAAAGCAACCTACAGAATGAGAGAAGTTAATTGCAAATGACCTACCAGATAAAGGGCTAGTTTCCAAGATATATAAATAACTTATTAAACTCAACAGCAGAGAAACAAACAATCCAATCATGAAATGGGCAAAAGACATGAAGAGAAGTCTCACAGAGGAAGACATAGACATGGCCAACAAGCACACGAGAGAATGCACCACAACACTGGCCATCAGAGAAATACAAATCAAAACCACAATGAGATACCACCTCACACCAGTGAGAATGGGGAAAATTAACAAGGCAGGAAGCCACAAATGTTGGAGAGGATGTGGAGAAAGGGGAACCCTCTTGCAGTTTTGGTGGGAATGTGAAGTGGTGCAGCCACTCTGGAAAACTGTGTGGAGGTTCCTCAAAGAGTTAGAAATAGATCTGCCTTACGACCCAGCAATTGCTATGCTGAGGATTTACCCCTAAGATATAGATGCAATGATACACCGGGACACCTGCATCCCAATGTTTCTAGCAGCAATGTCCACAATAGCCAAACTGTGGAAGGAGCCTCGGTGTCCATCGAAGGATGAATAAAGAAGATGTGGTCTATGTATACAATGGAATATTACTCAGCAATTAGAAACGACAAATACCCACCATTTGCTTCAACGTGGATGGAACTGGAGGGTATTATGCTGAGTGAAATACGTCTATCAGAGAAATACAAACATTATATGTCTCATTCATTTGAGGAATATAAAAATTAGTGAAAAGGAATAAAGGAGAAAGGAGAGAAAATGAGTGAAAATATCAGTGAGGGTGACAAAATATAGAGACACCTAACTCTAGGAAACAAACATGGGGTAGTGGAAAGGGAGGTCTGTAGTGGGTTGGGTTGCTTGGTGATGGAACCGAGGGGGCCACTTGGCAGGAATGAGCTCTGGGTGTCATGCTATATGTTGGGAAATTGAACTCCAATAAAAAAATATAAAACATTTATCAATTTAGTTGAATGTTGTCCTCTTAAATGAACATTGTACATCACTCTGTAAGATGGTTTCTATTTTTAGTTTGGCAATATTGTGCATCACTAATAAGTGACTATCAGGTGAAGAAATCAATGCTTTGAACTGTCTGTTATACACAATAGTATTTAAAATTATTTGTTATACTTGATAAGTCTAAGAAATACATCTTTTAAGAATTAACACCATGAATACCACATATTCACACCTTTATAAAAATATTTTAGATTCAAGATATTATATGCTTTTGAAAAATCACACTCTTACGTTTACATTAACATAATAAATTGTATTAATAATTTTTAATTGAAGTACTATAGTTTTTCAAAAGGAGGAAAGTACCTTCTGTTTTCTTTTTTTAAGATTTTATTTATTTATTCATGAGAGACACAGAGAGAGAGAGGCAGAGACTCAGGCAGAGGAAGAAGCAGGCTCCATGCAGGGAACCCAACTTGGGACTTGATCCCAAGTCTCCAGGATCACACCCTGAGCTGAAGGTGGTGCTAAACCGCTAAGCCTCCCGGGTTGCGTGAAGTACCATATTTTTTTTTTTCCTGAAGTACTATATTTTATATGAGCTGAAAGACAGGAACTTTTCAGCCTACTGTCTCCAACTCTGATAGTATTACATACTGACTAGAATAAAACACTGTACAATACACTCTCTCAAATAATCTAATTCTATAATAGCCTCTAGATTAACCTGTGTCAGTGAACGTTCTTTATTGGTGGGCACTTTTAAAGCTACTTAAGAATTTCAAAGAGATAAAACTGCAATGAGTTGTGGTTCTTAAAAGCCTCAAATATAGAACACAGTCTTCAATAAAAAATGTTGACTTTGAACTATACAGCCCTTTTCTGTTTCACATTTGACAATTTTCATTGCCAATGGCAGTAAAAATAAACCAGGGAATTTTTCCCAAATGTTTCCTTTTTTCTTTGAAGTTTGACCATCCAGAGAAAAAAAAATATTCTTAGACGAGCAAGTATATAAATTCAAGGGCTTCAGGGGATTTTTGTTCGTTTGTTTTCCTTCAGGGTTATAATATCAAACCAATGTAACACCAAAACTTTTTTTCTGTGAAGCCCAAACCCAGTAGTTAATCCTTCTTTGAGAGGGACCTAAAGCTGTCCTGGTACAATAGCTACTAGCCACACATAGGAATTGAACATATGAAATATGGCTAGTTAGAATTAAGAAGTACAGTAAGTACAGTACCCATAAAATAGACATCAAATTTCAAGGTTTTATATGATAAGAAATGCAAAATATATTACTTAAAATTTTATATTCATTACATGTTGGAATGATGATATTTTGGATACACTGCATAAAATATATCAATAAACTTAATCTCACCTATTCTGTTTTGCATTTTAAATATGTCCATTAGACAACTTATAATCACATATTTTATTATTTTTCCATTTGACAGTGCTGATGAAAATCAATTATAATAAATCACTTGAAATGTAAGACTTCTAGGCTATATTCTCAGATTAAAAATTTACTTAATGAGAAAATTACTGTTTCAATAATCACTTTTTCTGCATATCCTAAAATATTTTCAATAGCATATTTTCAAAGTATATTTCAGCCAAAAATTTTGATGTGGTATCTATAAATGGAAGTAAAGAAATATAATATTTTATTTTTGTCATGTCATTCAAATAGAATCAATTTCAAGACAAATATATTATTAATCATATTAACATACTTATGAAATAAAGATTACTATTCTAATTAATTATAACAGAAATAAGTATTCAGAACTTTTCAATGTCTATGACTCATTTAAACATGTAAGCCATATTTTACCAACAAGCATCTGACTAATATATAACTTAGTAATGCCATTTGTTTCACCTACATGGGTTTTTAAAAAGGCAAGTAGTATAAAACCAGAATATAAACTGAAAAGAACGTTTCCTTTTTAATTCACGGATTTTATGCCGTTTCAAATCTATGCCAATGGTTTTTATCACAATGAGAAAACTGCAGTGCCATAACCATTTTCTAACTTTAATAATACTGCATAGCCTCAGAGGGAAACAGAAAGATTTTTCTTTCCTAATCTAGTTTTATTGTGATAAAAAATATAAAATTTGTTTATTTTTCTCTACATTATGAAGGAAACAATACAATCTGATAATAAAGCACATTTTTCTAGTTCCATGTTTCAGTGTATAATACATAATGAATATTGTGACATGGAATTGTTACATTACCTAAGTAGGCAATTTTCAATGCTAAAATATTCAAATGCTCTAACAAAACTTAATTCGTTTCACAAATATTGTTCTATGTCATTCTAGAGTATACTGTCAGTAATATAAAACAGAAATAACAAAACTGAATTTGATTTTGTCCTTTGTCTTGAGAATTTAAGGAGCTGTTATATTAACATAAAGGGATAAATATTATCACATATATAATGAATTTGTCATTTGGGAAGTTATACGTGTATTTTCATTATCTCCTGCCCATGAAAAAAAAAAGTGCAAAAAGACATTATTTTTCCTACTATTTGACATATGAAAAGCTCCATATCTATCATGCATAAGAATGAATTATGTTTCATGTACACAAACTCTTATTAAATAAGTACTCAGATAAACATAGGTGATGTGATTAATTCTCCTTGAGAGATAATCCGTTTTTCTAGTTTCTCTTAGGAACTTCTACTTCACCCAGCTTCCCCATTCCCACATTCATCCCTAAACAGTTCCTGAATCAAATTCAGCATTTCAAGTCTAAAGTAATGGATTTTTAAGTACAATTGATTATCGAATATTAACAATAGATATGGAAAGCTAGCTGAAGAACAGATCCTTGAGAGTTATATGAGAGCCAGAAAGGCAAGGATTGTGTAATAAAACACTGTAATGGTACATAAAAAATCAGCTTAGATAGCTGAGCATTATTGTGGAAAGCAGACAAATGACTGAAGGTAAACAAACCAGTTTACATTCTATTTCTCAAGCGATAAACCTCAATGAAAATACAAAATGTAATTAATAAATTATATCTGAAACTCTGTCTTTTTTTAAAGATTTTATTTATTTATTCATGAGAGACACAGAGAGAGAGGCAGAGACACAGACAGAGGGAGAAGCATACTTCATGCAGGGAGCCCCATGCAGGACTAGATCCTGGGACTCCAGGAATCACTCCCCGGGCTGAAGGCAGGCATTAAATCACTGAGCCACCCAGGCATCCCTGAAACTCAATCTTGAATTAAAACATGTCCAAGAAAAAGGAAGATACTTGCAAAAAAATATAATAGAACAAATGAAATGACAAGTATATATTTGCAATTTCCTTCTTGAAGACAAGTAAAGCCTTCTCAGGAGTAGAAGGTTTTCTTTTGCTACTAAGAACTTGAATATAGGGATCCCTGGGTGGCGCAGGGGTTTGGTGCTTGCCTTTGGCCCAGGGCATGATCCTGGAGACCTGGGATCGAATCCCACTTCGGGCTCCTGGTGCATGGAGCCTGCTTCTCCCTCTGCCTGTGTCTCTGCCTCTCTCTCTCTGTGACTATCATAAATAAAAATTAAAAAAAAAGAACTTGATATATATATATATGAAAAAATACTTAAATATATATATAATTTACTATGAGGGAAAAAGCCTACATATTTTTTTTATTTAAGGAAATAACTCAATTTCATCTCTGGTAAACAGTCAGCCTACAGTAGACCAGTTGAATGAATAAAATAATCTTAGTCTCATAAATTTATGATTAGAGCCATAGAAGGCTTCTTCCTATTATGTGCTAGCATTTAGTTACACAAAACATGCTTAAGAAATTGTATTAAGTGATATAAATAATATCAAGTCTATTCAAATAAGCTGATAATGGAAAGAAGATATATAAATTATGATATGAAAATTATAAAATAAAACCACAAAAAGTACTATGGTGTTTCAGTGCAGCTTGGAGTAAGAACACAACTGCCTTATGAATATACTAAATAAATACACAATTAGAGCAAAATTTAAAATAAGTTTCTTTGCAATGATCAGGGCTCATTGGTGTACTAATGAAAGTTCACTCTGTGAGGGTTAAGTATAAACATGATTACTACAATTTTTTAAACATGAGAAAAAATAAAATATAGACTCAAGTTTAAGTAACTTGGTCAGATATACATATCTAGTCAGGTAGGACTGTCATTAGAACTCAAGATGATCTGGCTTAAATTCAAATGCTCTTTCCACCATTCCTCTGAATGTTATGATAAAAAACATCTGGACTTGAGAGGAAGGAAGATGACAAACTAAGAGGTTCCTGAGCTCACAGCATCCCAAGGGCACATCAATGAGAAGAGAGAGAAGGGGGCAGAAAATTTATTTCAAAAAATAATAACTGGAGGAGGGGCAAGATGGCGGAAGAGTAGGGTCCCCAAATCACCTGTCCCCACCAAATTACCTAGATAACCTTCAAATCATCCTGAAAAATCTACGAATTCGGCCTGAGATTTAAAGAGAGAACAGCTGAAACGCTACAGTGAGAAGAGTTCGTGCTTCTATCAAGGTAGGAAGACGGGAAAAAAGAAATAAAGAAACAAAAGGCCTCCAAGGGGGAGGGGCCCCCCGAGGAGCCGGGCTGAGGCCGGGGCGAGTGTCTCCAGGACAGGAGAGCCCCGTCCTGGAGAAGCAGGTGCTGCACCGACCTTCCCGGGCGGAAAGGCGCCCGCAGGGAGTTAGAGCAGGACCCCAGGAGGGCGGGGATGCCCTCGGGCTCCCTGGGACACTAACAGACACCTGCGTGCCCGGGAGAGTGCCCCGAGCTCCCTAAGGGCTGCAGCGCGCCTGGCGGGACCCGGAGCAGCTCGGAGGGGCTCGGGCGGCGGCTCCGCGGAGGGGGCTGCGCGGCCGGAGCGCGAATCCAACAGCGCAGCCCCAGAGCACAGGGCGCCTGGACACAGCCCAGGATCCGGCCTCCCCCCGGACAGGTAGAGGCCGGGAGAGCCCAGGACAGTAAGGACGATCCTGCCCTCCAGGCCCTGCAGAGAGCTCCGTAGTTACTGCGGGAGCTGAATCCAGGGCTCCAGAGATCGCCGCCGCCACTGTGGTTGTTCCTCCTGGGGCCTCACGGGGTAAAAAAAAAAAACAAAACCCAACTGAGCCCTGCACAGGCAGGGGGCAGAGCAGCTCCCCCAAGTGCTAACACCTGAAAATCAGCACAACAGGCCCCTCCCCCAGAAGACCAGCTAGAAGGACAAGTTCCAGGGGAAGTCAAGGGACTTAAAGTATACAGAATCAGAAGATACTCCCCCGTGTGTTTTTCTTGTTGTTGTTTTTTCTTTTTGATTTCTGATTGCTTCCCCCACCCTTTTGTTTTCCAATTCTTTCTTTTTCTTTCTCTTTTTCTTCTCTTTTTTTCCTTTTTTTCTTCCTTTTTTCTTTTTTCTTTTTTCTTTTTCTCTTTTCTTTCCTTCTTTCTCTCCTCTCTTTTTCTACTTTGCCCAATACAACTTGTTTTTGGCCACTCTGCACTGAGCAAAATGACTAGAAGGAAAGCCTCAGCTCAAAATAAAGAATCAGAAACAGTCCTCTCTCCCACAGAGTTACAAAATCTGGATTACAATTCAATGTCAGAAAGCCAATTCAGAAGCACTATTATACAGCTACTGGTGGCTCTAGAAAAAAGCATAAAGGACTCAAGAGACTTCATGACTGCAGAATTTAGATCCAAACAGGCAGAAATTAAAAATCAATTGAATGAGATGCAATCCAAACTAGAAGTCCTAACAACCAGGGTTAATGAGGTGGAAGAACGAGTGAGTGACATAGAAGACAAGTTGATAGCAAAGAGGGAAACTGAGGAAAAAAGAGACAAACAATTAAAAGACCATGAAGATAGATTAAGGGAAATAAACGACAGCCTGAGGAAGAAAAACCTACGTTTAATTGGGGTTCCCGAGGTCACCAAAAGGGACAGAGGGCCAGAATATGTATTTGAACAAATTCTAGCTGAAAACATTCCTAATCTGGGAAGGGAAACAGGCATTCATATCCAGGAAATAGAGAGATGCCCCCCTAAAATCAATAAAAAACATTCAACACCTCGACATTTAATACTTAAGCTTGCAAATTCCAAAGATAAAGAGAAGATCCTTAAAGCAGCAAGAGACACAAAATCCCTGACTTTTATGGGGAGGAGTATTAGTGTAACAGCAGACCTCTCCATTCAAAATCTTTGGGATGCAGCAAAAGCAGTCCTGAGGGGGAAATACATTGCAATACAAGCATCCATTCAAAAACTGGAAAGAACTCAAATACAAAAGCTAACCTTACACATAAAGGAGCTAGAGAAAAAACAGCAGATAGACCCTACACCCAGCAGAAGAAGAGAGTTAATTAAAATTCGAGCAGAACTCAACGAAATCGAGACTAGAAGAATTGTGAAACAGATCAACAAAACCAGGAGTTGGTTCTTTGAAGAATTAAGATAGATAAACCATTAGCCAGCCTTATTAAAAAGAAGAGAGAGAAGACTCAAATTAATAAAATCATGAATGAGAAAGGAGAGATCACTACAAAAACCAAGGAAATACAAACGATTTTAAAAACATATTATGAAAGCTATACACCAAAAAATTAGGCAATCTAGAAGAAATGGACTCATTCCTGGAAAGCCACAAACTACAAAAACTAGAACTGGAAGAAATAGAAAACCTGAACAGGCCAATAACCAGGGAGGAAATTGAAGCAGTCATCAAAAACCTCCCAAGACACAACAGTCCAGGGCCAGATGTCTTCCCAGGGGAATTCTATCAAATGTTTAAAGAACAAACCATACCTATTCTACTAAAGCTGTTTGGAAAGATAGAAAGAGATGGAGTACTTCCTAATTCGTTCTATGAGGCCAGCATCACCTTAATTCCAAAACCAGACAAAGACCCCACCAAAAAGGAGAATTACAGACCAATATTCCTGATAAACATGGATGCAAAAATTCTCAACAAGATACTAGCCAATAGGATCCAACAATACATTAAGAAAATTATTCACCATGACCAAGTAGGATTTATCCCCGGGACACAAGGCTGGTTCAACACCCGTAAAACAATCAATGTGATTCATCATATCAGCAAGAGAAAAACCAAGAACCATATGACCCTCTCATTATATGTTGAGAAAGCATTTGACAAAATACAGCATCTATTCCTGGTCAAAACTCTTCAGAGTGTAGGGATAGAGGGATCATTCCACAATATCATAAAAGCCATCTAAAAAAAGCCCACAACAAATATCATTCTCAATGGGAAAGCACTGGGAGCCTTTCCCCTAAGATCAGGAATAAGACAGGGATGTCCCCTCTCACCACTGCTATTCAACATAGTACTGGAAGTCCTAGCCTCAGCAATCAGACAACAAAAAGACATTAAAGGCATTCAAATTGGCAAAGAAAAAGTCAAACTCTCCCTCTTCGCCGATGACATGTTACTCTACATAGAAAACCCAAAAGCATCCACCCCAAGATTGCTAGAACTCATACAGCAATTTGGTAGCGTGGCAGGATACAAAATCAATGCCCAGAAGTCAGTGGCATTTCTATACACCAACAATGAGACTGAAGAAAGAAATTAAGGAGTCAATCCCATTGACAATTGCACCCAAAAGCATAAGATACCTAGGAATAAACCTAACCGAAGAGGTAAAGGATCTATACCCTAAAAACTATGGAACACTTCTGAAAGAAATTGAGAAAGACACAAAGAGATGGAAAAATATTCCATGCTCATGGATTGGCAGAATTAATAGTGTGAAAATGTCAATGTTACCCAGGGCAATATACACGTTTAATGCAATCCCTATCAAAATACCATGGACTTTCTTCAGAGAGTTAGAACAAATTATTTTAAGATTTGTGTGGAATCAGAAAAGACCCCGAATTGCCAGGGGAATTTTAAAAAAGAAAACCATATCTGGGGGCATCACAATGCCAGATTTCAGGTTGTACTACAAAGTTGTGGTCATCAAGACAGTGTGGTCTGGCACAAAAACAGACACATAGATCAAAGGAACAGAATAGAGAACCCAGAAGTGGACCCTCAACTTTATGGGCAACTAATATTCGATAAAGGAGGAAAGACTATCCATTGGAAGAAAGACAGTCTCTTCAATAAATGGTGCTGGGAAAATTGGACAACCACATGCAGAAGCATGAAACTAGACCACTCTCTTTCACCATACACAAAGATAAACTCAAAATGGATGAAAGATCTAAAGGTGAGACAAGATTCCATCAAAATCCTAGAGGAGAACAGAGGCAAAACCCTTTTTGAACTCAGCCACAGTAACTTGCTGCAAGATCCATGAAGGTAAAAGAAACAAAAGCAAAAATGAACTATTGGGACTTCATCAAGATAAGAAGCTTTTGCACAGCAAAGGATACAGTCAGCAAAACTAAAAGACAACCTACAGAATGGGAGAAGATTTTGCAAATGATGTATCAGATAAAGGGCTAGTTTCCAAGATCTATAAAGAACTTATGAAACTCAACAGCAGAGAAACAAACAATCCAATCTTGAAATGGGCAAAAGACATGAACAGAAATCTCACAGAGGAAGACATAGACATGGCCAACATGCACATGAGAAAATGCTCTGCATCACTTGCCATCAGGGAAATACAAATCAAAACCACAATGAGATACCACCTCACACCAGTGAGAATGGGGAACATTAACAAGGCAGGAAACCACAAATGTTGGAGAGGATGCGGAGAAAAGGGAACCCTCTTACACTTTTGGTGGGAATGTGAACTGGTGCAGCCACTCTGGAAAACTGTGTGGAGGTTCCTCAAAGAGTTAAAAATAGACCTGCCCTAGACCCAGCAATTGCACTCTTGGGGATTTACCCCCAAGATTCAGATGCAATGAAACGTCGGGACACCTGCACCCCGATGTTTCTAGCAGCAATGGCCACAATAGCCAAATTATATAGGGAGCCTCAGTGTCCATCGAAAGATGAGTGGATAAAGAAGATGTGGTTTACGTATACAATGGAATATTACTCAGCCATTAGAAACGACAAATACCCACCATTTGCTTCAACGTGGATGGAACTGGAGGGTATTATGCTGAGTGAAGTAAGTCAATCTTAGAAGGACAAACATTGTATGTTCTCATTCATTTGGGGAAAATAAATAATAATGAAAGGGAATATAAGGGAAGGGAAGAAATGTGTGGGAAATATCAGAAAGGGAGGCAGAACATAAAGACTCCTAACTGTGGGAAACAAACTAGGGGTGGTGAAAGGGAAGGAGGGCGGGGAGTGGCGGTGAATGGGTGATGGGCACTGAGGGGGGCACTTGACGGGATGAGCACTGGGTGTTATTCTGTATGTTGGTAAATTGAACACCAATAAAAAATAAATTTATTTTAAAAAATAATAATAATAATAACTGAAAACCTCTTTTTTATGATAGTCAGAGAGAGAGCGAGAGAGAGAGGCAGAGGCACAGGCAGAGGGAGAAGCAGGCTCCATGCACCTGGAGCCCGACGTGGTACTCGATCCTGGGTCTCCAGGATCATGCCCTCGGCCAAAAGCAGGCGCTAAACCGCTGTGCCACCCAGGAATCCCTGAAAATCTCTTTAAATTGAGTAAGAAAACAGACATCCAAGTCTAGGAAGCAAAGATTTACCTTAGCAATATAAACTGAAGGAAGACCACACCAAAACATATAGTAATTCAAATAGCAAAAAGTAAAGACAAGGAGAATTTTAAAAGCAGGAAAAGAAAAAAAAATCTTAAAAGAAAAACCCCATGAGGCTATCAGCTAATTTTTCAGAAGAAACTGCTGGCCAGAATATAGTGGCATGTAAGAAAAAAAAATGCAACCAAGAATGCTCCACCCAGCAATGTTAACATTTAGAATAGAAGAAGCAGAAAAGTTTCCCGAGCAAAAGTTACTTTTCACCTTTAAACAAGCCTCAGAAGAAATTTTAAAGTGGATTCTTTAAGTGTAAAGAAAAGGCCATAACTAGAAATAAGTTATAAAAGGGAAAAAATCAGAGGTAAAAGCAAATATATAGAAAATATAGTAGGTTAATCACTTGTAAAGCCAGTATAGAGGTTAACACAAAAAAGTAGTTAAAATAAATTACATCTACCAAAATTAGGCAAGGGATACATAAACTTTTTTAAAAAATGTAAAATAAGATATCACACACATAAAATATAGAGGGAAATAAAAGTTGAATGCTTTTAGATGGGTTTGAACTTAAGTGAACATACTTAATATGGACTGCTATATGCTTAAGATATTATATATGAACATGATGATAACCACAAATCAAAAACTTTTAATAGAACCAAAATCAATAAAGAAAAAGGAAACCAAGCATAACACTAAAGAAAATCATCAAACCACATCAAAGACAGCAAGAGAGGAAACAACAGAACTATGAAAAACAAATAGAAAACAACAAAATGGCAATGAGTACATACCTATCAATAATTAATTTAAATGTAAACGGACTAAAATCTCTAATCAAGAGACATAAGGTGACCGAATGGATAAAATATTAATTAATGAATTTTTATTAAAAAAAGACTTATCTAAATGTTGCCTACAAAAGACTAACTTCAACCCTAATCCATATATACTGAAAGTGAAGGGATAGAAAAATATGTACCATGCAAATGGAAGCAAAACAAACAAATAAAAACAAGAACAAAGCTGTGGTAGCAATACTTATATTAAACAAAACAGATGTTAAAACCAAGACTATAGCAAGAGATAAAGAAAAGTAGTACATAATAGTAAAAAAAAATCAATCTAGCAAGAGGATACAATTATAAATATCTATACAACCAAAATTGGAGCACCTGAACACATAAAGTAAATATTAGTAGACATAAAGAAGGAAATTGACAGTAATACAATCATAGTAGGAAACTTTAACACCCTACTTACATCAATGGATAGATTATCCAGATACAAAGTCAACAAGTAAATTAGCTTTGAATGACACATTAGACTAGATCAGCCTAATAGATATATATACAGAACATTCTGTGCAAAACCAGCAGACATTCTATTCAAGTTCTTATGGAACATTCTTCAGGATAGGTTACATGTTAGGTCACAAAACAAGTCTTCACACTTAAGATTTTTTTTAAAGATTTCATTTATTTATTAATGAGAGACACAGAGAGAGAGAGAGAGAGAGAGAGAGATGTAGAGACACAGGCAGAGGGAGAAGTGGGCTCCATGCAGGGAGCCCAACGCAGAACTCGATCCTGGGACTCCAGGATCACACCCTGGGCTGAAGGCGTGCTAAACTGCTGAGCCACCCGGGCTGCCCCACATTTAAGATTAAAATTATATCAAGCATTTTTTCTGACCACAACAGTATGAAACTAGAAATGAATTACAAAAAAAAAAAACAAGAAAAAAGTATACACATGAAGGCTAAACAAACAATGGGTCAATGAAAAAATCAGAGGAAATAAAAAAATACATGGACAAGTGAAAAGGGAAGCACAACAGTTCAAGATCTTTGGAATGCAGCAAATACAGTTCTAGGAAGGAAGTTTATAGCAATACATACCTAACTCAAGAAACAGGAAAAAATATCAAATAAACAATTTTACACCTAAAAGTGCTAGAAAAAGAACAAATCCCAAAGCTACTAAAAGTGAGAAAATAATAAAAATTATAGTGAAAATAAATGAAAGAAAGACTAAAAAACAATAGAAAAGATCAATGAAACCAAGAGCTGGCTCTTTGAAAAGATAAATGAACTGATAAATCTTTAGTCAGACTCATCAGGAAAAGGAGAGAAGGCTCAAATAAATCAATCAGAAATCAAGGAGGATAAATAACAAGTGAGATCACAGAAATATGAAGGATATAAGAGAATAAATTGGGCAACCTAGAAGCCATGGATAAATTCCTAGAAACATAAAATCTTCCAAAACTGAATCAGGAAGAAATTGAAAATTTGGACAGACTGATCATGAGTAATGAAATTGAATGATTAATCAAAAAAAACTCCCAACAAATAAGAGTTCAGGATGAGATGGCCTCACAGATAAATTCTACACAACATTTAAAGAAGAGTTAATATTTTTTTTCTTCTCAAACTATTCCAGAAATTAGAAGAGGAAGGAAAACTTCCAAATTATTCTACGAGGCCATTATCTGGATACCAAACGCAGATAAAGACACAATAGAAAAAGAGAACTATGGGCCAATATCTCTGATGAACATAGATGCAAAAAGCTCTTACCAAATATTAGGAAATCACATTTAACATGCATGAAAAGGCCCTTTTACCATAATCAAGTGGAATTGATTCCAGAGATGAAAAGTAATTCAATATTGACACATCAGTTAAGAGGATATATTACATTAAAAGGGGAAAGATAAAAACCATATGATCATCTCAATAATTGTGGAAAACACACATAACAAAATACATTTGTTCAACAAAGTAGATTCAGAGGGAGTACATATGAATATTAAAAAGGTCATATTTTAAAAACCCACAGGTAACATCATGCTCAATGGTGAAATACTGAAAGCTTTTATTCTAAGATCTGGAACAAGACAAAGATGCCACTCTCAGCACTCTATTCAATATAGTACTGGAAGTCATAGCTATAGTGATCAGACAAGAACAAGAAATTAAAAAGCATCCAAATTGGCAAGGAAAAAGTAAAACCACTGCTATTTGCAGATGACATGATACATGATATAGGATTTTATATATATAAGCCCAGATTCCACCAAAAAAAAAAAACTATTCAAACTGATTAATGAATTCAGTAAAGTTATAGGATATAAAATTTACATGCAGAAATATTTTGCATTTCCATACACTAATAATGAAGTAGCACAATGAGAAATTAAGAATATAATCACATTTGAAATTGCACCAAAAAATAGCTAGGAACAAATTTAACCAAGGAAGTTAAAGACTTATGCTCTGAAAACTGTTAAGATATTGATGAAAGTAATTGAAGACAACACAAAGAAATGAAAATTCACACCATACTCATGGGTTAGAAAAATCAGTATTGTCAAAATGGCCATACTACCCAGAGCAATCTACAGATTCATTGTAATCATTATCATATTACCGATAACATTTTTCACAAAACTAGTACAAATAATCCTAAATTTTGGGCAGCCCAGGTGGCTCAGCGGTTTAGCACCACCTTCAGCCCAGGGTGTGGTCCTGGAGACCCAGGATTGAGTCCCATGTTGGGCTCCCTGCATGGAGCCTGCTTCTCTCTCTGCCTGTGTCTCTGCCTCTCTCTCTTCTGTGTCTCTCATGAATAAATAAATAAAATCTTTAAAAAAAAAGATCCCCAACTTACTTTAAAAAAAAATCCTAAAATTTGTATAAAACACCAAAAACAATCTTGACAAAGAACAAGGCTGGAGTTATCACAATCCCATATTTCAAGACACACTTCAAAGCTACAGTAATCAAAACACTAGTACAAAAATAGGCACACAGATCAATAAAATAGGATAGAAATCCTAGAAATAAACCCACATATATATGACCATTCAATCTATGACAAAACAGGGAAGAAGATTCAATGGGGGAAAAGACAGTCTTGTCAATAAATTGCTCTGGGAAAACGGGACAACTACATGCAAAAGAATGAAACTGGAGCACTTATTACACCATATACAAAAAAATGCAAACTAGATTAAAAACCTAAATATGAGACTTGATACCATGAAAGTCCTAAAAGAAAATGTAGGCAACAATCTCTCAGAAATAGACCCCAGCAACATTTTTGTGGAGGTATCTCCTCAGGTTAAGAAAACAAAAGCAAATTAAAGTATTAGCACAACACCAAAACAAAAAGGTCTTGCAGAGTGAAGGAAACTGTCAACCAAATGAAAAGGCAAGCCACTGAATGGGAGAAGATATTTGTAAATGATGTATCTAATAAAGGGTTAACATCCAAAATATATAAAGAATCTATACAATTCAACACCAAAAACAACCAGATTAAAAAATGAGCAGAGGACCTGAATAGATATATTTTCAAAGAAGACATACAGTTTGCCAACAGACACATGAAAAGATGCTCCACATTGCTAATGATCAGGAAAATCCCAATCAAAATCACAATGAGATATTACCTCATGCCAGTCAGAATGACTAGTATTAAAAAGACCAAAAAAAATGATAAATGTTGATGAGGATGCAGGGAAAAGTGAACCCTTGTGCACTGTTGGTGGGAATGAAAATTGGTACACAGTAAGATACCGCTTTGCACCTTGTCACAGTGGATAAAATAAGAAAACACAAGAAACAACTAGTGCAGGTGAGGATGTAGATAAAAAGAAACACTTGTGCACTGTTGGTGAAAATGCAAACTGGTGCAGCCACTGTGGAAAACACTATGTATGTTCTTCAAAAAATTAAATGTAGAAATGCCATATGATCCAGTCATCCCACTACCGGGTATTTAACCAAAGAAAACAAAAACACTAATTTGAAAAGATATATGCACCCCTCTTTATTTTAGCATTATTTATAATAGGCATGATATGTTATCAACCTACGTGTCTCTCAATAAATAAAGAGATAAGGAAGATGTGGTATATGTATACAACCAAATATTACTTAGCCATGAAAAAGAATGAGATGTTGCAATCTGCAACAACATGGATGGACCTAGAAAGTATTATGCCAAGGGAACTAAGTCAGAGAATGAGAAATACTATATGATTTCACTTATATGTTAAATCTAAAAACAAAACAAAAAAAAATCACAAAAACATACTCTTAAATACAGAAGACAAACTGGTAGTTGCCAGAGGGAAGGTGAATGGGAGGATGGGAATAGTAGATAAATGGGATTAAGATATACAAACTTCCATTTGTAAAATTAATATGTCACAGAGATGAAAAGTACAACATAGAGAATATAATCAATAATATTGTAATGCCATTGTATAGGAAAAGGTAGTGACTATACTTACCATGGTAAGCACTGAGTATTATATATAATTATTGAATCACTCTCTTATATGCCTCAAAATAATATAGCATTGTATCCTAATTATACTTTCATACTAATAACACCTTCACTTTTTTCACAACCACAAACAAGTTCCCACAACTATTAGATAGTTATTATTCCTCAATAGCATTTATCAGAAGATTCCTAAAAACTAATGGGAAGGAAAGATACAAAATGAAAACACATGCAATTCATGCACTTTCACCTGAATGACCCTATAAACATTACGTACTCAACCTCACACAAGAAATGTTGACCACAATATAAAAAGGCTAAAGCATTAATAACATTTAAAACACACACACACACACACACACAAAGAGCATGCTGCTAGTATAGATGGTGTGTCAAAATTAAAGATCAGTGGTGAGGTTCTTTACATAACAATTGAGATTTTTCTGACTGATTTAAGGAAAATTTATTTTTTGAATATAATTTCTACTTGGCCAAAATATCAAAGGACTGTAAATTACATTTTGAGATAAAAGCATATGAAGTGAAATAAATTATTGTTTTAAATAACAATAGAACAACATGTCAGGTCCATCCTCAAATATGTAGATAATAAAGATATAGGTGTGTATACACAGACTGCAAATAGTTTTGGAGCATTCAAAATATTCTGGGGCATTTGAAAACTTTATTGGCACAATAAAACAATATGCATTTGAACTAATTGTATAAGCTCCATAATTAAAGAAATTTGTTTTCTGTTAACCTTAACTTATACAGATTCACATGTAATCAGACATTATAATTTGGCAAAGAAAATGCATATTATTTACAAGTTCACAAAGCATGTAAATGGATTATTTTGTTAGGTATGTAAACAATATATGCAATTTATAATCTAATTTGAATAAAAAATATAGAAAAGTAGAATTGTATCTTGAATGCCTCCTCAGACAAAATATTGAATATGCTTAAACTGTAAAAGAATAAAAATGAATAATTAAATCTGGAGGTAATTTAAAAGTAATTACATTAAGTCAAAAATGACTATAAGGTCATGTTAAGTTTTCTATCTAAATATTAATTACATATAACTTGGAAAAAACATCAAGTTTCAGTTATACAAGATACCAAACTGACTGAATACCTTTTTAAAATATCAGTTCATGTTAAACATACTAAAAATGTGTTTGAAACAGTTGAAATCGCAATGTTTATGAGAAATGAAAAGGCTAAGACTTCTTAAAACAAACACAAATCAGCAATTTGTTTTTAAAATGAAATATACATGATTATGGTTTATATTGTTTTATACTGTACCTTTCTTTAGTCCAGGAATGAAAGCTAGAAAAAGAGTTTAATAAAGTTAAAAACAATAAATTTATTTATTTATTTGTCTTATTTATTTATTTGTCTTATTCACAATATGTTATATTAATTTAACTAAACAAATATAAATTGTAATGTATTGCAATGTACTTTCAACTTCACTTGGTAAAGAATGTGACAACTGAGATAGATAAGGTAGAAAACGGATAACTCATAAAATCTGTCTCTTATAATGTTTTCTTTTCCTTAAAATCAGACCAAGCCTATGCTATTTGCTTGCCTCTTCAGTAGTGATTAGTCCATTCTCTAAAGGGAATATATTTTTGAACTCAAAATTTTGTAAGAACTCAGTGGATTTTCTAGTTTTATTGCCAGTGATAGCAAAGTAGAGTTCTCTATTGAAATTTTCTCATGGAACCTCCTACAGGAAATGGAATATAAAGAAGAACATTGGTTTTGACTTAACAGATTACTCTGCCTCCAAATGTGCTCCAATGCAGAAAAAAAAAGTAATAGGAAGAAACAAAAATCAACAGACACTAATATGAGGATGACCCAATAGATGTATTCTTAACTTGATTAAGACACTTTATCTATAATACAGCTATTTTCACAACTACAATTTATTTCTCACAATTAGAGTGCTAGGGATTAGAGATCATTATCATTATTTCCCAGGAAAATAAATTTAGGCTTTGCATTATGGACTTCCTTGAAAACGTTAAGATCATGCTTGATCTGGGGATAATTTTAAAAAGTCGATTTTTATTTTTTTTAATTTTTATCTATTTAAATTTTAAAAGACTTTATTTATTCATGATACACACACACAGAGGCACAAGAAGAGTGAGAAGCAGGCTCTACACAGGAAGCCTGACGTGGGACTCTATCCTGGGTCTCCAGAATCACGCCCTAGGCCAAAGACGCCGCTAAACCGCTGAGCCACCAGAGCTGCCCAAAAGTCAATTTTTATTTTTTATTTATTTATTTATTTATTTATTTATTTATTTATTTATTTATTTATTTCTTAATAAAATAATTTTTATTGGTGTTCAATTTACCAACATAGAGAATAACACCCAGTGCTCATCCCAAGTGTCCCCCTCAGTGCCCGTCACCCATTCACCCCCAACCCCCGCCCTACTCCCCTTCCACCACCCCTAATTCGTTTCCCAGAGTTAGGAGTCTTTATGTTCTGTCTCCCTTTCTGATATTTCCCACACATTTCTTCTCCCTTCCCTTATATTCCCTTCCACTATTATTTATATTCCCCAAATGAATGAGAACATACACTGTTTGTCCTTCTCCGATTCAAAAGTCAATTTTTATTTATTTTTTCTAATTTATTTTTTATTGGTGTTCAATTTACTAACATACAGAATAACCCCCAGTGCCCGTCACCCATTCACTCACACCCCCAACCCTCCTCCCATTCTACCACCCCTAGTTCGTTTCCCAGAGTTAGCAGTCTTTACGTTCTGTCTCCCTTTCTGATATTTCCCACACATTTCTTCCCCCTTCCCTTATATTCCCTTTCACTATTATTTATATTCCCCAAATGAATGAGAACATATAATGTTTGTCCTTCTCCGACTGACTTACTTCACTCAGCATAATACCCTCCAGTTCCATCCACATTGAAGCAAATGGTGGGTATTTGTCATTTCTAATAGCTGAGTAATATTCCATTGTATACATAAACCACATCTTCTTTATCCATTCATCTTTCGTTGGACACCGAGGCTCCTTCCACAGTTTGGCTATCGTGGCCATTACTGCTATAAACATCGGGGTGCAGGTGTCCCAGCGTTTCATTGCATTTGTCTCTTTGGGGTAAATCCCCAACAGTGCAATTGCTGGGTCGTAGGACAGGTATATTTTTAACTGTTTGAGGAACCTCCACACAGTTTTCCAGAGTGGCTGCACCAGTTCACATTCCCACCAACAGTGTATGAGGGTTCCCTTTTCTCCGCATCCTCTCCAACATTGGTTGTTTCCTGTCTTGTTAATTTTCCAAATTCTCACTGGTGTGAGGTGGTATCTCATTGTGGTTTTGATTTGTATTTCCCTGATGGCAAGTGATGCAGAGCATTTTCTCATGTGCATGTTGGCCATGTCTATGTCTTCCTCTGTGAGATTTCTGTTCATGTCTTTTGCCTATTTCATGATTGGATTGTTTGTTTCTTTCCTGTTGAGTTTCATAAGTTCTTTATAGATCTTGGAAACTAGCCCTTTATCTGATATGTCATTTGCGAATATCTTCTCCCATTCTGTAGGTTGTCTTTGAGTTTTGTTGACTGTATCCTTTGCTGTGCAAAAGCTTCTTATCTTGATGAAGTCCCAATAGTTCATTTTTGCTTTTGTTTCTTTTGCCTTCGTGGATGTATCTTGCAAGAAGTTACTATGGCCGAGTTCAAAAAGGGTGTTGCCTGTGTTCTTCTCTAGGATTTTGATGGAATCTTGTCTCACCTTTAGATCTTTCATCCATTTTGAGTTTATCTTTGTGTATGGTGAAAGAGAGTGGTCTAGTTTCATTCTTCTGCATGTGGATGTCCAATTTTCCCAGCACCATTTATTGAAGAGACTGTCTTTCTTCCAATGGATAGTCTTTCCTCCTTTATCGAATATTAGTTGCCCATAAAGTTCAGGGTCCACTTCTGGATTCTCTATTCTGTTCCACTGATCTATGTGTCTGTTTTTGTGCCAGTACCACACTGTCTTGATGACCACAGCTTTGTAGTACAACCTGAAATCTGGCATTGTGATGCCCCCAGATATGGTTTTCTTTTTTAAAATTCCCCTGGCTATTCGAGGTCTTTTCTGATTCCACACAAATCTTAAAATTATTTGTTCTAACTCTCTGAAGAAAGTCCATGGTATTTTGATAGGGATTGCATTAAACGTGTATATTGCCCGGGGTAACATTGACATTTTCACAATATTAATTCTTCCAATCCATGAGCATGGAATATTTTTCCATCTCTTTGTGTCTTCTTCAATTTCTTTCAGAAGTGTTCTATAGTTTTGAGGGTATAGATCCTTTACATCTTTGGTTAGGTTTATTCCTAGGTATCTTATGCTTTTGGGTGCAATTGTAAATGGGATTGACTCCTTAATTTCTCTTTCTTCAGTCTCATTGTTAGTGTATAGAAATGCCACTGACTTCTGGGCATTGATTTTGTATCCTGCCATGCTACCGAAGTGCTGTATGAGTTCCAGCAATCTTGGGGTGGAGACTTTTGGGTTTTCTATGTAGAGTATCATGTCATCGGCGAAGAGGGAGAGTTTGACTTTTTCTTTGCCAATTTGAATGCCTTTAATGTCTTTTTGTTGTTTGATTGCTGAGGCTAGGACTTCCAGTACTATGTTGAACAGCAGTGATGAGAGTGGACATCCCTGTCTTGTTCCTGATCTTAGGGGAAAGGCTCCCAGTGCTTCCCCATTGAGAATGATATTTGCTGTGGGCTTTTCATAGATGGCTTTTAAGATGTCGAGGAATGTTCCCTCTATCCCTACACTCTGAAGAGTTTTGATCAGGAATGGATGCTGTATTTTGTCAAATGCTTTCTCTGCATCCAATGAGAGGATCATATGGTTCTTGGTTTTTCTCTTGCTGATATGATGAATCACATTGATTGTTTTACGGGTGTTGAACCAGCCTTGTGTCCCAGGGATAAATCCTACTTGGTCATGGTAAATAATTTTTTTAATGTACTGTTGGATCCTATTAGCCAGTATCTTGATGAGAATTTTTGCATCCATGTTCATCAGGGATATTGGTCTGTAAATCTCCTTTTTGGTGCGGTCTTTGTCTGGTTTTGGAATTAAGGTGATGCTGGCCTCATAGAACGAATTTGGAAGTACTCCATCTCTTTCTATCTTTCCAAACAGCTTTAGGAGAATAGGTATGGTTTCTTCTTTAAACGTTTGATAAAATTCCCCTGGGAAGCCATCTGGCCCTGGACTCTTGTGTCTTGGGAGGTTTTTGATGACTGCTTCAATTTCCTCCCTGGTTATTGGCCTGTTCAGGTTTTCTATTTTTCCTGTTCCAGTTTTGGTAGTTTGTGGCTTTCCAGGAATGCGTCCATTTCTTCTAGATTGCCTAATTTATTGGCGTATAGCTGTTCATAATATGTTTTTAAAATCGTTTGTATTTCCTTGGTGTTGGTAGTGATCTCTCCTTTCTCATTCATGATTTTATTAATTTGAGTCTTCTCTCTTTTCTTTTTAATAAGGCTGGCTAATGGTTTATCTATCTTGTTAATTCTTTCAAAGAACCAACTCCTGGTTTTGTTGATCTGTTCCACAGTTCTTCTGGTCTCGATTTCGTTGAGTTCTGCTCGAATCTTTATTAACTCCCTTCTTCTCTTGGGTGTAGGATCTATTTGCTGTTTTTTCTCTAGCTCCTTTATGTGTAAGGTTAGCTTTTGTATTTGAGTTCTTTCCAGTTTTTGAATGGATGCTTGTATTGCGATGTATTTCCCCCTCAGGACTGCTTTTGCTGCATCCCAAAGATTTTGAACGGTTGTATCTTCATTCTCATTAGTTTCCAGGAATCTTTTAATTCTTCCTTAATTTCCTGGTTGGCCCTTTTATCTTTTAGCAGGATGGTCCTTAACCTCCACGTGTTTGAGGTCCTTCCAAACTTCTTGTTGTGATTTAGTTCTAAATTCAAGGCATTATGGTCTGAGAATATGCAGGGGACAATCCCAATCTTTTGGTATCGGTTCAGACCCGATTTGTGACCCAATATGTGGTCTATTCTGGAGAAAGTTCCATGTGCACTTGAGAAGAATGTGTATTCAGTTGAGTTTGGATGTAAAGTTCTGTAGATATCTGTGAAATCCATCTGGTCCAGTGTATCATTTAAAGCTCTCGTCTTTGGAGATCTTGTGCTTAGAAGACCTATCGAGTATAGAAAGAGCTAGATTGAAGTCACCAAGTATAAGTGTATTATTATCTAAGTATTTCTTCACTTTGGTTAATAATTGATTAATATATTTGGCAGCTCCCACATTTGGGGCATATATATTGAGGAGTGTTAAGTCCTCTTGTTGACTAGATCCTTTAAGTATGATATAGTGTCCCTCTTCATCTCTCACTACAGTCTTTGGGGTAAATTTTAGTTTATCTGATATAAGGATGGCTACCCCTGCTTTCTTTTGAGGACCATTTGGATGGTAAATGGTTCTCCAACCTTTTATTTTCAGGCTGTAGGTGTCCTTCTGTCTAAAATGAGTCTCTTGTAGACAGCAAATAGATGGGTCCTGCTTTTTTATCCAGTCTGAAACCCTGCGCCTTTTGATGGGGTCATTAAGCCCGTTCACATTCAGTTAGTATTGAGAGATATGAGTTTAGTGTCATCATGTTATCTATTCAGTCCTTGTTTTTGTGGACTGTTCCACTGAACTTCTTCTTAAAGGGGAATTTTAAGAGTCCCCCTTAAAATTTCTTGCAGAGCTGGTTTGGAGGTCACATATTCTTTTAGTTGCTGTCTGTCTTGGAAGCTCTTTATCTCTCCTTCCATTTTGAATGAGAGCCTTGCTGGATAAAGTATTCTTGGTTGCATGTTCTTCTCATTTAGGACCCTGAATATATCCTGTCAGCCCTTTCTGGCCTGCCAGGTCTCTGTGGAGAGGTCTTCTGTTACCCTAATACTCCTCCCCATAAAAGTCAGGGATTTCTTGTCTCTTGCTGCTTTAAGGATCTTCTCTTTATCTTTGGAATTTGCAAGCTTCACTATTAAATGTCGAGGTGTTGAACGGTTTTTATTGATTTTAGGGGGGGATCTCTCTATTTCCTGGATCTGAATGCCTGTTTCCCTTCCCAGGTTAGGAAAGTTTTCATCTATGATTTGTTCAAATACATATTCTGGCCCTCTGTCCCTTTCGGCGCCCTCGGGAACCCCAATTAAACGTAGGTTTTTCTTCCTCAGGCTGTCGTTTATTTCCCTTAATCTATCCTCATGGTCTTTTAATTGTTTATCTCTTTTTTCCTCAGTTTCCCTCTTTGCTATCAACTTGTCTTCTATGTCACTCACTCGTTCTTCCACCTCGTTAACCCTCGTCGTTAGGACTTCTAGTTGGATTGCATCTCATTCAATTGATTTTTAATTTCTGCCTGATTAGCTCTAAATTCTGCAGTCATGAAGTCTCTTGAGTCCTTTATACTTTTTTCTAGAGCCACCAGGAGCTGTATAATAGTGCTTCTGAATTGGCTTTCTGACATTGAATTGTAATCCAGATTTTGTAACTCTGTGGGAGAGAGGACTGTTTCTGATTCTTTCTTTTGAGGTGAGGTTTTCCTTCTAGTCATTTTGCTCAGTGCAGAGTGGCCAAAAGCAAGTTGTATTGGGAAAAAGAGAAAAAGAGAGGAGAGAAAGAAGGAAAGAAAAGAGAAAGAGAAAAAAAAGGGAAGAAAAAAAAAGGAAAAAAAAAAGAAGAAAAAGAGAAAGAAAAGGAAAGGAGAAAAAAAAAGGGGGTGGGGGAAGGAAACAAATCAAAAAGCAAAACAAAAAAAAAAAAGAAAAAAAAGAACCACCGGGGAGTATCTTCTGATTCTGTGTACTTTAAGTCCCTTGGCTTCCCCTGGAAGTTGTCCGTCTAGCTGGTGTTCTGGGGGAGGGGCCTGCTGTGCTGATTTTCAGGTGTTAGCAGTTGGGGGAGCTGCTGTGCCCCCGCCTGGTGCAGGGCTCAGTGGGGGTTGTTTACCCCGTGAGGCCGCAGGAGGAACAGCCCCAGTGGCGGGGCAGCTCTGGAAACCTGGATTCAGCTCCGGCAGGAACTCCGTCTGCAGGGCCTGGAGGCTCTGGGGCGGGGCCGCTGATCTGCTCAGCTGGGGCAGGAGCGTCCTCGCTGTCCTGGGCCCTCCCGGCCTCTGCCTGTCCCGGGGGAGGCCGGATCCTGGGCTGTGTCCCGGCGCCCTGTGCTCCGGAGCCTGCGCTGGTGGATTCGCGCTTCCGGGCCGCGCAGCCCCCTCCGCGGAGCCGCCGCCCGAGCCCCCGAGCTGCTCCTGGAACCGCGCAGCCCCCTCCGCACGGAGCCTCTTCCTCTGCCCGAGCCCCTCCGAGCTGCTCCCGGGGCCCCGCAGCCCCCTCCGCGGAGCCCCCGCCCGAGCCCCTCCGAGCTGCTCCCGCCCCGCAGCCCCCTCCGCGAAGCCGCCCCCGAGCCCCCCAAGCTGCTCCCGCCCCGCAGCCCCCTCCGCGGAGCCGCCGGCTGAGCCCCTCCGAGCTGCTCCGGGTCCCGCCGTGCGCGCTGCAGCCCTTAGGGAGCTCGGCGCACTCTCCTGGCGCGCAGGTGTCTGTTAGTGTCCCCGGGAGCCCGAGGGCATCCCCGCCCTCCTGGGGTCCTGCTCCACCTCCCCGTGAGACCCTTTCCGCCCGGGAAGGTCGGTGCAGCTCCTGCGTCTCCGGGACGGGGCTCTCCTGTCCTGGGGACACTCGCCCCGGCCTCAGCCCGGCTCCTCGCGGGCCCCTCCCCCTTGGAGGCCTTTGTTTCTTTATTTCTTTTTCCCCGTCTTCCTACCTTGATAGAAGCGCGAACTCTTCTCACTGTTGCATTCCAGCTGGTCTCTCTTTAATTCTCAGGCCGAATTCATAGATTTTCAGGATAATTTGAAGGTTTTCTAGGTAGTTTGGTGGAGACAGGTGATTTGGAGACCCTACTCTTCCGCCATCTTGCTCCTCCCCCCAAAAGTCAATTTTTAAATAAAATAATTATATGTTTATAGACACTTGGATATATGTTGACCTGGACAATTATCAAAATTATTCTTGTTAAAATTTTAAGATCAACAGTAAAAATGATTTCTTGATGTATTTAATAATATGTATATAAATATGAAAAACTTTTGGGCAGCCCGGGTGGCTCAGCGGTTTAGCGCCGCCTCTGGGTGATCCTGGAGACCCGGAATTGAGTCCCATGTCAGGCTCCCTGCATGGAGCCTGCTTCTCCCTCTGCCTGTGTCTGTGCCTATCTCTCTCTTTTTTCATGAATAAATAAATAAAATCTTTAAAATAAATAAATAAATATAAAAACTTTAAAGATCAATATTTTGAACCTCTTTAAAAATTGGTTTTGAATAAAATTAGAATATTATTGAGTAAGGAAAAGCTTAGGTTATAGGCAGGGAGAGATAGGAGGCCCCTGACTGTCCTGAATAAGCACAGAGAAGGCTACATGACCAGGTTCACAGAATTCCCTATTGTAGGGAAATGCTGAGGTGTGCAAAACTAGAGTTAAGGGAACAAACCAGATCACCTGGCCCTGAACGTTAAGGAGTATTTTTTTTTTTTGTCAGCTACATTGTAATCACAGAAAATGACCAGACCTCAAAGAAGAAGTAAGCCAATAAGGATATTATCAATAGTCCTATCCAAATCAAGATGGCACAAGAATCTCAAGGTCACAAGCTTCCTAGTCAGTTCTCAACAAAAGACTGCCACTAAAAGCCTACAGTGGCAACCCACTTAGGATCCCTCACTCTAAAGAGCTCTTTTCTCTCCTTTCTGTTCTCACTTTTGCTTAATAAACTTTCACTTCACTTCACTTCACCCTTTGTTGTTCATGAAATTCGTTCTTTGACACCATGAGACAAGATCCCTGCAATTCTGTAATATTATGAAACCCAAGATGAAATGCTTAGAGAGAAGGAATAGGTCAGAGATAGAAAAAGTGAAGGTGAAAGCAATATCTCTATACAAATATAATGATTAATGAAGAGCATTGCCTACTTTAAGTGCCATTGGCATATACATAGCACATTAATTTTTTTAATACAAAACATTTCATCCATAAGAAGTGCAACTGAATGATAACACTAGCTGAAGTATATGTATATTTAAAAAAAACAGTGCTTTCGCAAGACACTTTGGGTAGAATCAGTCTTTGAAATAAAATTCTATAACACTCCGCTCTTCAAAAAATGATTATACTTCAGTGATAATTATCACACAGACACAATATTCTAATTTATTGTTGGAATTAATAATCAACTCTGGTAATACATAAACATAGAATGTTCAAATAAAATAGTGTGAAAAAGAAAGGCAGCTTTAGGCAGAGAGGTAATGTGCTTGCTTTCATTTTTAAGACTGCAATTTTAATGTGGTCTAAATATTAGTTCTCAAAATATTTTCTAATTTGGTAATTAAAAAATCAGAAAAAAAATAAAATGGATCTTGACTTATTTCTAAGGGTCAAGAGGTATGAATGAAGGAAGCAAAACAGATGAGATGACAACAATGAAAAAGAAAACAAACACATTTTAAAAACATATCCTGGGAGTTGTTTAGCTCTTAAGCTGAAAAATAAAAATTGATTTACAAACCATTACAATCAAATATTGATAAAATTTTGTTTAAAATTCAGGGCCATAAGCAGACTCTGCATAAAATTTTCAATACTAATTCTGAAGAGGCACACACTCATGACATGAAATGATGAAAAACTGAAACCATTTCCCTCTCTAATATACAGAGGATGAGTTAAGATGGCAGAGATCTAAGAGGACCTTATGCTTTTGTTTCTCTAGAACATAACTAGATATCTACCAAATCATTCTAAACACCCATGAAATTGACCTGAAGACTGAGAGACCAAACTGCACAACTAAAGGGAGAAAAGAGGCAGCATCATTAAAGGTAGAAGGTGCAGTGATGTGATTTGGGGGAGAAAAGAATCCCACGTGCTGCAGAGGGGAGAGAGCCCTGATCAGGGAGAGAGGAGAGATAGGTAGGGAGAAAGAGAGAGAGAGACAGAGAGACAGAGAGAGACAGAGAGAGATGGGGGGAGATAAAGCATCATACAAGGTATTGCACAAGAAAAATACTTCACCAAAACCACTGACTGGGAAAAGAAGAAAGGATGATTATTGCAAAATTTTACAAACAGCAGAGCTGAAAATCTGAAGCTTTAAAAGTCAGCACCATCACCAGTGTCAAGCCTGACAAGTATAGTATTGCTTCTGTGGAGAAGAAGGGAAGAGGCAGAGGAACATGCTGGGAGAGATACAGTTCCCCTTCTTGAAGTGTATTTGGGAGAGGGAACACTGCCTTTCAGGGACAAAAGAGCCAGCAGGCACTATTAAGCTCCCCCATTCATTATCATACAAGTAGAGACACCTGCTGAGGACAGCTATCCTGGATAATGTTTTTTTCCTGTGCTTTGCCATAAACTCCAAACCCCTGTGCAGTCATGCAATTGCTTTTTTGGGACAAACCAGTATCAGCCACAGCCTGAGGAGGCCCTACCCCAGAGGATCAGTGTAGGTCCATGTCATGCTGGGTCCTTAAAATTTGGAGTTGTAAAACCCAGGCATGAGATACAACACAGGAGCATGGTACCACTGCCAGAAGGTAGATAGTGTTGACACAGAAAGGGTGAAGGCAGGGATCTGACAGAAGCCTGAGACATAAGAGAGGAGGGATTTTGCTCTTTTTTTGAAGGCTTCTTGAATAGCAGTGGGTGAAGACTCCCATCTCCAGGGAAGAGAGGGGGATGAAGCCATTTTCACCCCTCCTATCAGAATGAATGGGCTTTAGTGAGTAGCACAGAACACAGTGGAAGCTCTAGATGCTCGCATGCACTCTGCACGTGCCTTTTTTACTGAGGTAAGTGTGACTGAGAGCCAGATCAGCTGCAGGCCCCTCCATCAGAGAACGAGCACAAACCTTGCACACACAGGTCTACTGATCATAGAGTGCTACAGAGCTTCAGCTTTAGTGCATATAGGACCAGGCACAGGCTTTCTTTTTTTTTTTTTTTAAAGATTTATTTATTTATGATAGACACAGAGAGAGAGAGAGAGGCAGAGACACAGGAGGAGGGAGAAGCAGGCTCCATGCCGGGAGCCCGACGTGGGACTCGATCCCGGGACTCCAGGATCGCGCCCTGGGCCAAAGGCAGTCGCTAAACCGCTGAGCCACCCAGAGATCCCCAGGCACAGGCTTTCTTAACACACAAAAGACAGAAACCAAAATAAAATGACAAGATGGAGGAATTCATCCCAAAAGAGAGAATAAGAAGAGGTCATGGTCAGGGATCAAATCAAAATAGATATAATATGCTTGACTAGAACTTAAAACAAGAATTATAAGGATAATAGCTGGGTTTGAGAAAAGCATAGAAGAATCCAGAGATACTTTTTACTACAGAAATAAAAGACCTAAAACCTAGTAAGGTTGAAATAAAAAAGCTATAAATCAAGATGCAAAACCAAATGGATATAATTTGTACAGTATGGAAGAAGCAGAGAATGAGTAAGTGGTGTAGAAGATAAAATTAGGGAACATAATGAAGCTGAAAAGAAGAGGAAAAGAAAAATATTAGACCATGAATGTAAACATAGGGAACTCAGTGACTCCATAAAATATAATAACGTTAGTATCAAAGAAATCCAAGAAAAGACAGGGAAAAGCAGCAGATGGTTTATAGGATGAAATCATAGCTGAAAACTTCCCTAGTCTGCAGAAGGAAACAAACATCCAAATTCATAAGGCATGGAGTACTCCCATAAAAATTAACAAATGTCACCCAACACCAAGACATATCATAAATTTGCAAAATACAGAGATAATCCTGAAATCAGTAAGGGAAAAAAATCATCAACCTACAAGGGAAAGCAAAGAAAGGTTATAGCAGTTGTCTCCACAGAAATCTGTAAGGGCAGAAGAGATTGGCAATGATATGTTCAACATATTGACTGGGAAATATATGCAAATAAGAACATTTTATCCATCAAGGCTGCCACTCAGAAAAAAAAGGAGAGACAGTTTCCCAGAAAAGGAAAGATAAGGGAATTCATCACCACTAAACTACCTCTAAAAGAAATATTAAAGGGGACTCTTTCAGAGGGAAAAAAGGAGCAAAACAAGACTAAAAACGAAGAGAAAAATCTCCAGAAATGATTTTACAGGTAATACAATGCACTAAATTCATATCTATCAATAACCACTCTGTATGAAAATGGACTAATCAAAAGACATAGGCTATCAGAATTGATAATAAAAAAAAGATCCATCTACATGCTGTCCTCAAGAGACACATTTTAGACCTAAAGACACCTCCAGATTGAAAGTGAGTGGATGGAGAACCTTCTATCATATTAATGGACATGAAAAGAAAGCCAGAGAAGCCATACATATTTCAAACAAATTAGATTTTTAAACCAAAGACTGTAACAAGAGATGAAGAAAGGTACTATATCATAATTAAGGGGTCTATCCAACAACAACAACTAACAATTGTAAATCTTTGTACCCTCAATGCGGGAGCATGGAAAATATGAATTAATTAATTACAAACAGAAACAAACTCATTGCTAATGATAAAATCATGGTAGGGGACTTAACAACTCACAGCAATGGACAGATCATCTAAGTAGAAAATGAACAAGGAAACAATGGCTTTGAATGACACATTGGACCACATGGACTTAACAGGTATGTTCAGAATGTTTCATACTAAATCAGCAGAATACACAATGTTCTGAATGCACATGGAATATTCTCCAGAATAGATCACATGCTGGTTCACAAATCAGGCCTCAACAAGTACAAAAAGTTTGTGATCATACCACGCATACTTTCAGAGCACAATGCTATGATACTTGAATTCAACCACAAGAAAACATTTGGAAAGACCACAAATACATGGAGGTTAAAGAATATCCTAGAGGCATCTGGGTGGCTCAGTGGTTGAGCATCTGCTTTTGGCTCAGGCCATGATCCCAGGGTCCTGGGATCAAATCCCACATCAGCCTCCCTACATGGAGTCTGCTTCTCCCTCTGCCTATGTCTCTGCTTCTCTCCGTGTTTCTCATGAATAAATAAATAAAATCTTTAAAAAGAATATCCTAATGACTACTGAATAGGTTAACCAGGAAATTAAAGAAGAGATTAAAAATATATGGAAGCAAATGAAAATGAAGACATGATAGTCCAGAATTTCTGGGATGTGTCAAAGGCAGTCATTAGAGGGAAATATATAGCTGTAGGACTACCTCAAGAAGCAAGAAAAGTCTCAAATGCACAACCTAAACATACTCCTAAATGACTTAGAAAAGGAACAGCAAATAAAGCCTAAAGCAAGCAGAAGAAAGGAAATGATAAAGATCAGAGCAGAAACAAATTATATAGAAACAAACAAAAAACCCAGTAGAACAGATCAGGGAAACTAAGAGCTGATTCTTTGAAAGAATAAAATTTATAAATTTCTAGCCAGACATATCAAAATGAAAAGACAAAGACTCAAATAATTAAAATCAAGAATGAAAGGAGAGAGATTGCAACTCACAACAAAGAAATACAAATAATTGTAAGAAAATAGTATAAAAAATTATATGCCAACAAATTGGGCTATCTGGAAGAAATGGATAAATTCCTAGAACATACAAACTACCAAAATTGAAACAGGAAAAAATAGAAAATTTGAACAGATGAATAACCAGCAAAGAAATTGAATCAATAATCAAAAATGTCCCCCAAAAAACAAAAGTTCAAGGTCATATGGCCTCCCAGTGGAATTCTACCAGACATTTAAAGAAGAGGTAACACTTCTTCTTCTCAAACTGTTGCAAAAATTAGAAATTGAAGGAAAATTTCCAAACTCATCATATAAGGCCAGTATTGCCTTGATTCCAAACCCATACAAAGACCCCACTAAAAAGAAGAATTACTGGCCAACATCATGGATGAACATGGATGCAAAAATTCTCAACAAGATACAAAGCAAATCAAATCCAGCAGTACATTAAACAAACCATTCAACATGATCAAGTGGGATTTATTCCTGGGCTGCAGGGGTGGTTATATATTTGCAAATCAATCAATATGATATACAACATTAATAAACAAAAGTGTAAGAATTGTATGATCCCCTCAATTGAAGCAGAAAAAGCATTTGATGAAATACAGCAAGCATTCTTGATAAAAACTTCCAACAAAGTAGGAAAGGGATAACATACCTCAACATTATACAGGTCATATATGAAAAACTCACTGCTAACGTTATCCCCAATGGGGGAAAAACTGAGATTTCTTCCTCTACATTCAGGAAAAGATAGGGATGTCCTCCCTCACCGTTATTATTTAACATAGTACTGGAAGACTTAGTCACAGTAACAGAAAACAAATAGAAATAAAAGGCATCCAAATCAGTAAGAAAGAAGTCAAACTGTCAGTATTTACAGGCAACAAGATACTCTATAAAGAAAACTTGAAAGAGTCCACTAAAATATTGCTAAAATTTATAAATGAATTTAGCAGCCACAAGATACAAAATCAATGTACAAAAATCTATTGCATTTCTATACACAAATAATGAAGAAGGAAAGAGAAAACAAGGAATTGATCCCATTTGCAATTGCACCAAAAACCATTAGATACTTAGAAATAAGCCAAACCAAAGAGGTAAAAGATTAGATGATGGAATTCTCATGAAATAAATTGAAGAGGACACAAAGAAATGGAAAAGCATTACATAATCATGGATTGGAAGAACAAATAATGTTAAAATGTGTATACTACCCAAGCAATCTACACGTTTAATGTAATCCCTAAGAAAAGACCATGAAATTTTTTCACAGAGTTAGAACAAACCATCCTAAAATTTGTGTAGCACCACTAGAGACCCCAGATAGCCAAAGCAAACTTGAAACACAAATATGAATCATCACTCTGGACTTGAACCTAAATACAAAGCTGTAGTCTTGAAGATACTATGGTACTGGCACAAAAATAGACACATATATCAATGGGATTGAATAGAGAACCCAGAAATGGACCCACAACTATATGATCAACTAATCTTTGACAAAGCATGAAAGAATACCCAATGGAGAAAAGACAGCCTCTTCAATAAATGTTGTTGGGAAAACTGAAGAATGAAGCAGCCACAAGCAGAAGAATGAAACGACCAGATTCCTACACTATACACAAAAATAAATTCAAAATGGATGAAAGACCTAAATGTCAAACAGAAAACCTCAAAATTGGGGTGCCTGGGTCTCAGTCAGTTAAGCTCTGACTTTGGCTTGGGTCATGATCCCAGGGTCCTGGGATTGAACCTTATGTCAGCCAACCTGCTCAACAGGGGAATCTGCTTCTCCATTTCCCTCTGCCCCTGCTCATGTTTTCTCTCTTGCTCACTGTCTCTCTTTCAAATAAATAAATAAAATCATTTAAAAAAGAAAACTATCAAAATCCTAGAGGAGAACTCAGGCAGCAACCTCTTCATCTTCAGCTATCGCAACTTCTTACTAGAAATGTCTCTGTAGGCAATGGAAACAAAAACAAAAATGAACTATTGTGACTTTTTCAAGATAAAAACCTTCTGCACAGGAAACAACAAAACTAAAAGTCATCCTATGAAGTGGGAGATGATATTTGCAAATGACATATATGATAAAGTGTTAGTATCCAAATTAATAAAGAAATTATTAGGGATACCTTGGTGGCTCAGGGGTTGAGCATCTGCCTTTGGCTCAGGGTGTGATCCCAGGATCCTGGGATCAAGTCCCGTATGGGGCTCCCCATCAGGAGCCTGCTGCTCCCTCTGCCTGTGTTTCTGCTTCTGTCTCTGTGTCTCTATGAGTAAATAAATAAAATCCTTTCTTAAAAAGAAATTATCAAACTCAACACTCACCAAATAATCTGGTCAATAAATTGGCAGAGTGCATAAGTAGGCATTTTTCCTAAGAAGATATCCAGATGGCCACCAGGCACATGACAAGATACTCAAAAGCACTCATCATCAGGGAAATATAAATCCAAAGCACAATAAGATACCACCTCACACTGGTCAGAATGGTTAAAATTAACAACACAGGAAGCAACAAATATTAGTGACGATGTGGAGAAAGGGGAACCCTCTTATGCTGTGTTTGGGAATACAAACTGGTGCAGCTACTCTGGAAAAGAGTGTGGAATTTCCTCAAAAAGTTAAAAATAGAAATACCCTATGACCTATCGATTGCACTACAAGGTATTTACCTAAAGAATACAAAAATATTGACTCAAAGCAATTGCACTACTAGGTATTTACCCAAAGGTTACAAACATACTGATTTGAAGGGGCACATGCACCCCAATGTTTATAGCAGCATTATTAATAATAAACAAATTATGGATAGAGCCCAAACACCCACATACTGATGAATGGATAAAGACGTTGAGATATTTATACAATGGATTATTACTCAGCTATCAAAAAGAATGAAATCTTGCCATTTGCAAGGACATGGACAGAGCTAGTGTATTATACTAAATGAAACAAGTCAGTCAGTAAAAGACAGATGCCATATGATTTCACTCATGTGGAATTTAGAAACAATACAGATGAACATAGAGGAAGGGAAAAAAAGAGGGAAGCAAGTCATAAGAGGATTTTAACCATAGAGAACAAACTGAGGGTTAGTGGAGGGGAGGTGGGTGGGAGGATGGGCTAAATGGGTGATGGATATTAAGGATAGCACTTGTTTTGTTGAGCACTGGATAATATATGTAAGTGATGAATCACTATACTCTCTCCTGAAATCAATATTATATGTTAACTAACTAGAATTTAAATAAATGTTTGAAAAAAATAAAGTATTATATGTACTATTATATACTAATTCTGAATTTAATAGATACATTCATTATAATTACAAAGGTTTTGAGGAGGGCACAAAATAAGGTCCATCTCCAAATATGTCCCTAAATTTCAATTGCTTCTTAAAATTTAAAGGTTTTTATCATTGATATATTTTAAGCATGCACAATGCTTTAGATTTTTGCAATAAGGAGATAAGCCCATTACTTTTCCCTTGAGATCCTATAGTGGATGTTAATCGGTATGATTACTAATACAATCAAATATTGTTTTATAGATGACTACATATATCATTTATATGTAACATAATGTATTTTACTAATATATAACGTGAGTATATAATTAAAATTTGCTTTTACCAAGAAAATTGGCTTCACATTAAATATTCTGACATTAAATGTATTAGTTAATATATTTAAATACAATGATTTAAATGTCATTTGTATTTACACAAATTCAATAATGATATAAAAATCTAAATTTACATAAGTGCTTACTTTGAACTATAATTGAGTATTTAAATATATTTTTTATGTTTATGACCCAAACAAATCTTAATTAGTAATTTAGAACAATAGAAATTACAGGGATTCTTGAGGCACTTGCATGGCTCAGTCAGTTAATCATCTGACTATTGATTTCAGCTCAGGTCATGATCTTAGAGTCATGAGATTGGGCCCACATTGGGCTCTGTGCTGGGTGTAGAGCCTGCTTGGGATTCTCTCCCTCTGTCTATGCCCTTACCCCCTGCTTCACCTGCTCATGCATGCATGCTCTTTCTCTCTCTAAAAATATAAATAAATAAGAAATTACTGTGATTCTTATACTATAAAGTTTAAATTAAGGACATGTATCTTATAGCAAAAAAAGGAACTCCTATTTAAATCACATAAAAATTACTAAAGTTTTCCATAAAAACAATATCAAAATACGCCATATTATTTTATACAGGCACACTTTAATATTTCCTTTGTAATCCTCAACAAATATTCAAGAACTCAACATTCTCTAGAAACATTGGCTACATGTGAAAGAATAAATAGATAGTGTTCAAATAACTTAAATGTCAACAGAGCTCACTACAAAATTGATGGTGTTGGGGTAATGTTTGTTTATCAAGTATCATGCATAGACCTAGAATTGCCATTTACTTCTATAAAGTAGTAAAAATTGCAGTAGTTTTCTCACATAATTTTTATTAAAATTTTTAAAGATTTGATTTATTTGTCAGAGAGAGAGCATAAGCAGGGGGAGCTGTAGAGGGAGAGGGAAAAGCAGGCTCCGTACTGAGCAGGGAGCTCGTGGTGGAGCTAGATTCCAGGACCCTGGGATCATGACTTGAGCCAAAAGCAGATGCTTAACCAACTGAGCCACCCAGGCTCTCCTCATGTATAATTTTTAAATTCACATTAGTTTCTTTAATAAAATTATAAAAGGTCATTATTTGGAGGATAAATAAGATTTGAAAACAGTTTTAAAGATATTACATTGAAAATAAACATCTTTGCCACTAGAGTCAATTGAAGTATAACTCTTTGTATAACATTCATCTATGTCTCCTTCTTAACCCAGTGCATCATAATGTTTATTATGCTTTCTTTTTAAAAAGATTTTATTTATTTATTCATGAGAGACACAGAGAGAGAGGCAGAGACATAGGCAGAGAAGCAGGCTCCCTGGTGTATAGCACAGTGATTTGACAGTTCTATATATTATACTATGCTCATCACAAATGAAGCTACCATCTGTCACCATATATGATTATGATGTCACTGACCATATTTCCTATGTTCCGTCCTTTAATCCTGTGACTTATTCATCCCATAGCTGAAAGCCTTTATGTATGTCTTTTTAAATTTCTGAACTCATTTTTCTTATTCATCACAAAATCTTTCTAATCCATAAGCTATTGGCTACATTCTTTGCTCTTTTATTTGGGTGATATCTTTGGGGCCACTATAACACATAGTACTATGGTACTTCAAATTCACTTTTTTAAAAAAATGTTGACAGTATCTAAGCACTTTAAAGGGCATGAATATACAACTTATTTACCTAGAACAAAATAAATTCACAGGCTAAAAAACAGAGCCCTTAAAAAGTCAGCTGATTCAACATATTCCATATACATATGAGGAAATGAGGTCAAGAGAGATAAAATGACTCAAAAGGTATAGGAATTTGCAACTAGAAGATGGAGATCTGAGGCACAGCATGTGATTAGAGTTAACAATATTGCATTTTGTACTTTAAAACTGCTATGAGGCTAGATCTTATTGTTCTTACCTCAAGAAAGAAATAATTATGTGAGATGATACAGATATTAACTAAAGCTATGGTAGTAATCATATTGCAATATATAAATGTATCAAATCAACACATTGTACACAATAAACTTACATAGTGTTCTATTGTATGTCAGTAATAAATAAAATAAACTTTAAAAAATAAAAGGAAATTACTTCTCTAAGAACCACACAACTAATTAGAAAAACAAGTAGTATTAAAGCTCATGTTTTTTCTCTACCAAAGAACTCACACTATCAAATACTACTGTTTATTGATCATTTCCAATAGATGGAAACTATGTGTATCCAGAATTATTTGCCCAAAGCAAACATTTATTGCAAGGAGTATCAAAACATCAGTGCTTTTAGAATATATATATTTTGGGGGAAATTCCAACTTAGATAAACATAAATTGTAGTTTACATGTATATACCAGTCGACAAAGGCAGAACAAGAGAAAAGTATATCTTAAGAATGAAATGTTTACTTGGAAAATAAAAAAAATAATGTGTATTAAAACAGTAATTTATAATTTAGCTTGTGCCTGAAAAGAAATTAAATGTGATTCCTCCCTTTCCCTAAAGATTTAAGGCAGAAAGTTTTACCTCAAAATCTGATCTTAACGTTTCAAATCCTTCAAAAACATATGGAGTGAATCAAGTAAATCATAAAAACTCATAACTCAGAAGAAACATTATGTATAGGACTGGATACCCTAAAGAAAAAGATCCAATATGAACACATTATGTTTTCACCTATTTTCTCCCAGATTATTTGGCTTCACTAGTCACATTGTAAAAATGTCCTAAACAGCACAAATGTTAATTTTGAATCCTCCCGGTTTCTTTAGTTATTCAAGGTAAAAGAGCCTTCTTTTATTTTTATTTTTTTCTGTTTTATTTTTTCAGTATATATACATCTTCTTTATCCATTCATGCATGTAAGGATACCTGCTCTCTATCCATACTTTGCCTATTGTGGACGTTGCTTCTATAAATACTGGGGTATATGAGCCCCTTTGAATAACTATATTTGCATCATTTGGATAAATACCTAGTAGGACAATTTTTGAGTTGTAAGGTAGTTCTATTTTTAGCTTTTTGAGGAAACTCTATACTGTTTTCCAGAATGGCTGCACCAATTTGCATTCCCATCAACAGTGGAAGAGGAATGTTCTTTCTCCACGTCCTTGCCAACATCTATTGATTCCTGAGTTATTAATTTTAGCCATTCTGACCAGTGTGAGGTGGTATCTCACTCTGGTTTTTGTTTGTATTTCCCTGATGATGAGTGGTTTTGAGCATTTTTTCATGTGTCTACTAGCCATTACTATGTCTTCTTGGAAAAATGTCTGATAATGTCTTTAGCTCATTTCTTGACTGGATTTTTTGGGCTTTAGGGGTGTTGATTTTTTGTAAGTTCTTTTTTTAAGATTTTTTATTTATTTATTCATGAGAGACACAGAGAGTGAGAGAGAGACAGAGAGATTGAGAGAGAGAGGTAGAGACATAGGCAGAGGGAGAAGCAGGCTCCATGCAGGGAGCCTGATGTGGGACTTGATCCCGGGGCCCCAGGATCAAGCCCTGGGCTGAAGGTGGCGCTAAACCACTGAGCCACGTGGACTGCCCAATTTTTGTAAGTTCTTTATATATTTTAGATACCAGCAGTTTATCTGGTAAGTCATTTGCTAATACATTCTCCTATTCTGTAGGCTGACTTTTAGATTTGTTGACTATTTCCTTACCTGTTCAAAAGCTTTTTAATTTGATGAAGTGCCAAAAGTCCATTTTTGCCTTTCCCTTGCTTCTGGAAAAATGTCTAGTTAAGGAGTTGCTACAGCTGACATCAAAGAGGTTGTGAGTGTTCTCCTCTAGCATTTTGATTAATTCCTAACTCCCATTTTGGACTTCCTCCATTTTGAATTTACTTTTGTGTATGGTATAAGAGAGCGGCCCAGTTTCATTCTTCTTTATGTTGCTGTCCAGTTTTCCCAACACTATTTGTTGAAGAGACTGTCTTTTTACATTGGATATTCTTTCCCGCTTTGTTGAAGATTAGTTGACTGTAGATTTCGGGGTCCATTTCTGGGTTCTCTTATATGTTCCATTGATCTATGTGTCTGTTTTTATACCAGTACTATACTGTCTTGATGATTACAGCTTTGTAATACAGCTAGAAAATCTCAATTGTGATGACTCCAGCTTTTGTATTCATTTTCAACATTACTTTGGCCATTTGAGGTCTTTTCTGGTTCCATACAAATTTTAAAATTATTTATTCCAGCTCTGTAAAAATGCTGTTGTTATTTTGATAGGGATTGCATTGAGTGTGTAGCATAGATATTTTCATAAAGTTTATTTTTACAATCTATAAGCATGGAATATTTTTCCATCTCTTTTTATCTGCCTCAATTTCTTTCATAAGTGTTCCTTGGTTTTTAGAGTACAAACCGTCTACTTCTTTCATTAACTAATTCCTAGCTAATTGTAATGTGCAATTGTAATTGATTAATTCCTTTATTTCTCCTTCTGCTGCTTCGTTTTTGGTGTATAGATGTGCAACAGACACCTGTGTGCTTTGCTGAATTCCTGTATCAGTTCTAGTAATATTTTGGAGGGGTCTTTTGGGTTTTCCACATATAGTATCACATCATCTGTGAAGAGTGAGAGTTTGACTTCTTCTTTGCCAATGTGAATGCCTTTTATTTCTTTTTGTTGTCTGATTGCTGAGGCTAGGATTTTCAGTACTACATTGAACAACAGTGGTGAAAGTCTATATTCCTGTCATGTTCCTGATCTTAGCAGGAAAGCTCTGTTTTTCTGGATAATATTAGTTGCGTGCCTTTCATAATTGGCCTTATGATGTTGAGATATGCTTCTTCTATCCCTACATTTTTTAGTGTTTTAACAAGAAAGGATGCTGTATCTTGTTAAATTGTTTTTGCATCTATTTAGAGGATCACATGGTTATTATCCTCTTTTATTAATGCTCTGTATGACATTGATTTATTTGTGGACTTTGAACCATGCTTACAGCCCGGAAATAATTCCCACTTGGTCATGGTGAATAATCCATTTCATGCACTATTGGATCGCATTAGCTAGTATCTTGTTGAGAATTTTTACATCCATGTTCATCAGGGATATTGATCTGTAATTCTCCTTCTTAGTGGACCTTTGTCTGGTTTTGGGATCAAAGTAATGTTGGCTTCAGAGAATGAGTTTGGAAGTTTTTCTTCCATTTCTAGTTTTTGGAACAGTTCAGAATAGGTATTCTTCTTTAAATGATTGGTAGAATTCTCCCTGGGAAGCCATGTGACCCTGGACTCTTGTTTATTGGGAGATTTTGGATTGTGGATTCTGTTTTATTGTTGGTTGTGAGTCTGTCCAGATTTTCTAATTCTCCTGATTCAGTTTTGATAGTTTGCACGTTTCTAGGAACTTTTCCATTTCTTCCAGATAGCCTAATTTGTTTACATATAATTGCTCATACTATTCTCTTATAATTGCATTTCTGTGGTGTAATTGTGATCTATATATAAATTTTATATATATATATATTTACATAAATATAAATATATATATATATTTCTTTTTTGATTTCCTGGTTGACCTATTCATTATTCATTCTTTAGTAGTGTAATCTTCAAACTCCATGTATTTGTGGTCCTTCCAATATTTTCTTGTAGTTGGCTTCAGGCTTCCTAGCATTATAATCTGAAAATATGCATGGTTTGATCTTAATCTTTTTTGTACTTCTTGAGTCTTGATTTGTGACCCAGTATATGATTAATTCTGAAGAATTTTGCATGTGAACTCAAAAATAATTCATATTCTGCTGTTTAAGAATGAAATGCTCTGACTATATGTTAAGTCCATCTGTTCCAGTGTGTCTTTCAAAGCCCTTGTTTCTTTTTATCTTCTATTTAGATGATCTGTTCATTGCTGTAAGTGGGGTGTTAAAGTCCCCTATTATTATATTATTATTACAAATGAATTTCTTTAATTTTTTAATAATTGGTTTTTATATTTGGCTGTTCCCAAGTTAGGGACATAAATATTTACAATTGTTAGATTGTCTTGTTGGATAGACCCCTCTATTATGATAAAGTGTCCTTCTTCATCTCTTATTCTAGTCTTTGGTTTAAAATCTAATTTGTCTGCTATAAGTATGTCTATTCCAGCTTTCTTTTATGTTCATTAGCATGATAAATGGTTCTTTACCCCCTCACTTTCAGTCTGGAGGTGTTTTTAGGTCTAGCATGGCTTTGTGTCTAAAATGAGTCTCTTGTAGGGAACATATCTATGGACCTTGTTTTTATGCATTCAGATACCCTATGTCTTTTGATTGGATCTTTTAGTCTATTTACATTCAGAGTAATTATTGAACGATATTATTTAGTGCCATTTTATTACCAATAAAGTCACTGTTCCTGGAGATGGCCTGTTCTTTTTCTAGTCTTTGCTACTTTTAGTCTCTCCCTCTCAAAAGGTACCCTTCAATATTTTTGTAAGGCTGGTTTAGTGTTCACAAACTCCTTCAGTTTTTGCTAGTCTAGGAAATTCTTTATCTGTCCTTATGATCTGAATGATAGCCTTGCTGGGATAGTATTCCTGGATGCATATTTTTCCCATTTAGCACATTGAATATATCATGCCACTCCTTTCTGGCCTGCCAGGTCTCTGTGGACAGGTCTGCTACTAGCCTTATGTATCTACTCTTGTAGATTTAGGACCTTTTTTTTTTTCCTTTTGTGCCTTCAGAATTCTCTCCTTGTCTTTGTATTTTGTAAGATTCAGTATGAAATATTGTGGCACTTTCATTGATTATGAGGGGATTTCTTCATGCCTCTTGTACTGGAATATCTGTTTCCTTCCTCTGATCAGGGAAATTCTCAGCTATAGTTTATTCAAAAATCCTCTGCCCCCTTATCCTGGTCTTTATTTTCTTCTGAGACTCCTATGATATAAATATTACTTCAATTTTTGGAATCACCGAGTTCCCTATGTCTATTTTCATGATCTAATAGTTTTATTTCCTTCTTTTCAGGTTCACCATTTTCCATAATTTTATCTTCTGTATCACTCCTGATTCATCCCTCTGTTTTGTCCATCCTCATTTTTATAGCTTCCACTTGGGACTGCATGTCAGTTATAACATTTTTAATTTCAGCCTGACAACATTTTAGTTCTTTTATCTCTGAAGCAAGGCATTCTTTAGTCTCTTCTATGCTTTTTTCAAGCCCAGTTAGTATCCTTATAATTGTTGTTTTGAACTCTAGTTCAGACATTTTACTTAAATTTGTATTGATTAAAATCTCTGGCTATGAGTAATACCTCCTGTTCTATTTTAGGGGTGAAATTCCTTGTCTCATCATTTTGTTCAGAAAAGAAAATAAGAAAGGAAAAGAAAAGAAAGTTCAAAATGAAAAACCACAATAACAACAACAAAACAGGAGTAGATCCTGGTTATGCTTTGGTTTGCTTGTTAATAGAAACTAGATCCCAGAATAAGAAAGAATTCCTGTTGTGCTGATTATCATGTGGACTTCTCTAGTGGAAATGTGCCTCCAGGATGTGGAGCTGCAGGGCTCAGTGTAAGTAGCTCTAGCCTCCACGAGGTGGCACTGTTTTACTGCCCGAAGTCTTTCGGAGCTGATAGGTGTGATGAATATGATGGCCCCCAGCGATGTAGTCCCAGAGCTCAAAATTCACAACCCTCCACCCCCCTACCACCCACCAAGCTCTTCAGTGAGCCCTCACAGAAGAGAAATCAAACTCTTGTGGCCCTGATTTCTATCAGAACCATGTGTTCACCCTGCCTGTGTCCAAGCTTTTTATCTCAGATGTGTGACTAGGTTCCAAATTCCAAATTTTGGGGTGCCATTGTGCCAAGTCATGCTGTTCCTCCAAAAGAAGTTTTTTTTTAAGATTTTCTTTATTTATTCATGAGAGACACACAGACAGAGGCAGAGACAAGCAAAGGGAGAAGCTGGTTCTCTGCAGGGAGCCTGATGCCTGATTCAATCCCAGGACTGTGGAATCACTACCTGAGTCAAACAGACACTCAACCACTGAGCCACCCAGGTGCCCTACTCCCTGGGAGGGTTTCACCACACTTCTGCCAGTTGCTGAACCGGTCCCAGGGAAGCAGTTTCATGACCATACAGCAAATTAGTGGTTTATGGCAATACAGAGTAAAAAAGCCACACCTAGATTCACTACTCTCGGCTGGTCTCCACACTCCTATGCTTGGGTACACTGTAGCACTTAGATACCACCTATTCTTTGAACCCACGGGATCTTCAGACCACAGTGTCACACCTGGGATTCTGGCCCACTTCTCCACCTGAAGCACCTGTAAGCCAGGTATATCCCTCATTGTAGCAGACTTCTAAAAGTTCTAATTTTGTGCTCAGCTGCTTATAATACTTGGCAGTAACCCCCATAAGCAGTCCTTCCCCCCACCGTATCCACAGTTATATCACCTAGATTCATGTCTCCTTACTTCCTACCTTCCAAAACGTGGTTGCTTTTCTACTTGTAGACTTGAAGTTTCTGTTCTCTCAGTCTCTGAATTGATTTCTCAGGTGTTCAGAATGATTTGGTAACTATCTAGCTATTTTTGAAGTATGAGACAAATTTAGGTTCCCCCTATTCCTCCAGTATCTTAACTCTTTCTCTAGCATGCAACTTACTTTGTAGAAATTTCCATGTATAGTTGAGAATGTGCATGCAGCTGTTTTAGGATGGAATGTTCTGAATGTATTTGTTAGAACCATCCAATCCAATGTGTTATTAAAAACCATTGTTCCTTTGTTGATTTTCTGTCTGAATGACCTATCCATTGATATAAGTATGGTGATAAACTCCCTTACCATTATCGTATTACTATCAATTAGAGCTCCTTTCTGTTTGTTATTATAGCTTTATGTATCAGGGTGCTCTCTTGTTGGGTACATAAATAATTGCAGTTTTTATATCTTGCTGAATTGCTCTCTTATGATTATATAGTGTCCTGCATTCTTATTACAGTATTTCTTATAGTTTTTTGTCTGATACTTCCTTTTCACTTCTATTTGCATAAAAAATGCTTTTCAATCTCTTCACTTTCAATATGCATGTGTCTTAAGTCTGATATGAGTCACTTATGGGACCTGAGTGGCTCAGCCTTTGAGCACCTGTGTTTGGCTCAGGGCGTGATCATAGAGTTCCAAAATCGAGTCCCACATTGAGATCATTGCATGGAGGGAGCTGCTCCCTCTGCCTATGTCTCTGTCTCTCTCTTTCTGTGTCTCTCATGAATAAATAAATAAATTTTTAAAAAAATAATATTAGTCATTTTTTACACATTCTGTCACCTAATGTCTTTTGATTGAAGTTTTCAGTTCATTTACATTTAATATAATTTTGATAGGTATGTACTTACTGCTACTTTGTTATTTGTTTTATGTTTCTTTTTATTGGAGTTCAATGTGCCAACATATAACATAACACCCAGTGCTCAACCAGCCAAGTGCCCCCCTCAGCGTCCATCACCAAGTCACCCCAACTCCCTGTCCAACTCCCTTTCCACTACCTCTTGTTCGTTTCCCAGAGTTAGGTGTCTCACATGTTTTGTAACCCTCACTGATATTTTCACTCATGTTATCTCCTTTTCCCCTTTATTCCCTTTCACTAATTTTTATATTCCCCAAATGAATGAGATGACATAATGTTTGTCCTTCTCTGACTAACTTATTTCACTCAGCATAATACCCCCCCCAGTTCCCTCCACGTCAAAGCAAAAGATGGGGATTTGTCATTTCTAATGACTGAGTAAAATTCCTTTGTATACATATTCCACATCTTCCTTATCCTTCCTTATCCTTCCTTATTCTTTCGATGGACACTGAGGCTCCTTCAACAGTTTGCCTATTGTAGACATTGCTGCTATAAAAATTGGGGTGCAGGTGTTCCAGTGTTTCACTGCATCTGTATATTTGAGGTAAATCCCCAGCAGTGCAATTGCTGGGTTCAGAGACCAGATCTATTTTTAACTATTTGAGGAACCTCCACACAGTTTTCCAGAGTGGCTGTACCAATTCACATTCCCACCAGCAGTGCAAGAGGGTTCCCCTTTTTCCACATCCTCTCCAACATTTGTTTCCTGCCTTGATAATTTTCTCCATTCTCACTGGTGTGATGTGGTATCTCATTGTGGTTTTGATTTGTATTTCCCTGATATCCAGTGATGCGGACCATTTTCTCATGTGCTTGTTGGCCATGTGTTTGTCTTTATTGGTGAAATTTCTATTCATGTATTTGGCCTGTTGAATGATTGGATTTCCTTGCTGTTGAGTTTAACAACTTCTTTTTAGATCTTGGATACTAGTCCTTTATCTGACAGGTCATTTGCAAATATCCTCTGCCATTCTGTAGGTTGTCTTTGAGTTTTCTTGACTGTTTCTTTTGCTGTGCAGAGCGTTCTTATCTGGATGAAGTCCCAATAATTCATTTTTGCATTTGTTTCCCTTGCCTTCATAGATGTATCTTGCAAGAAGTTGCTGTGGGCAAGTTCAAAAAGGGTGTTGCCTGTGTTCTCCTCTATGATTCTGAGGGACTCTTGTCTCACATTTTGAACTTTCATCCATTTTGAGTTTATCTTTGTGTATGGTGTAAGAGAATGGACTAGTTTCATTCTTCTGCACATGGCTGTCCAATATTCCCACCACCATTTATTGAACAGACTGTCCTTTTTCCCGTGGATAGTCTTTCCCCTTTGCCAAATATTATTAGTTGACCATAGAGCTGAGAGCCCATTTCTGGATTCTGTATTCTGTTCCGTTGATCTAGGTGTCGGTTTTTGTGCCAGTACCACACTGTGTTGATGATCACAGCTTTCTAGTACAACCTGAAAAACGGCGTTGTGATGCCCCTCAGCTCTGGTTTTCTTTTTCACTATCCCCCTGGCTATTCAGGGTCTTTTATGAGTCCACACAAATCTTAAGATGATTTGTTCCAACTCTCTAAAGAAAGTCTATGGTATTTTGATAGGGATTGCATTGAACGTGTAACTTGCCCTGGGTAGCATTGACATTTACACAATATTAATTCTTCCAATCCATGAGCATGGAATATTTTTCCATCTCTTTGTGTCTTCCTCCATTTCTTTCAGAAGTGTTCTATAGTTTTTAAGATATAGATCCTTTACCTCTTTGGTTAGGTTTATTCCTAGGTATCTTATGCTTTTGGGTGCAATTGTAAATGGGATTGACTCCTTCATTTCTCTTTCTCCAGTCTCCTTGTTAGTCTACAGAAATGCCACTGATTTCTGAGCATTGATTTTGTACCCTGGTACACTACCGAATTGCTGTATGAGTTCTAGCAATCTTGGGAAGGAGTCTCCTGAGTTTTCTATGTACAGTATCATATCATCTGCAAACAGGGAGAGTTTGACTTCTTTGCCAATTTGAATGCCTTTAATTTCTTTTTTGTTGTGTGATTGCTGAGGCTAGGCCTCCTAGTACTTTGCAGAATAGCAGTGGTGAGAGTGGACATCCCTGTCGTGTTCCTGATCTTAGGGGAAAGACTCCCAGTACTTCCCCATTGAGAATGATATTTGCTGTGGGCTTTTCATAAATGGCTTTTAAGATGCTGAGGAATGTTCCCTCTATCCCTATACTCTGAAGAGTTTTGATCAGGAATGGGTGCTGTATTTTGTCAAATGCTTTCTCTGCATCTATTTAGCGGATTATATGGTTCTTGTTTTTTCTCTTGTTGATATGTTCTATCACATTGATTGCTTTACAAGTGTTGAACCAGCCTTGCATCCCGGGGATGCCACTTGGTCATGGTGAATAATCTTCTTAATTATTGGATCCTATTGGCTAGTATCTTGTTGAGAATTTTTGCATCTGTGTTCATCAGGGTTATTGGTCTATAATTCTCCTTTTAGGTGAGATCTTTGTCTGGTTCTGGAATTAAGGTGATGCTGGCCTCATAGAATGAGTTTGGAAGTGTTCCATGTCTTCTATCTTTTGGAACAGCTTTTGTAGAATAGGTATTGTTTCTTCCTTAAACGTTTGATAGATTCCCCTGGGAAGCCATCAGGCCCTGGACTTTTGTGTCTTGGGAGGTTTCTGATGACTGCTTCAATTTCCTCCCTGGTTATTGGCCTGTTCAGGTTTTCCATTTCTTCCTGTTCCAATTTTGGTAGTTTGTGGTTTTCCAGAAATGCGTCCATTTCTTCTAGATTGCCTAATTTATTGGCATATAGCTGCTCATAATAAGTTTTTAAAATCGTTTGTATTTCTTTGGTATTAGTGGTGATCTCTCCTTTTTTCATTCATGATTTTATTAATTTGAGTCTTTTCTCTCTTCTTTTTAATAAGGCTGGCTAATGGTTTATCTATCTTATTAATTCTTTCAAAGAACCAACTCCTGGTTTTGTTGATCTGTTCCACAGTTTTTCTGATCTCTATTTCATTGAGTTCTGCTCAAATGTTTATTAACTCTTCTTCTGCTGGGTGTAGGAGCTATTTACTGTTCTTTCTCCAGCTCCTTTAGATGCAAGGTCAGATTTTGTATTAGAATTCTTTTCAGTTTTTTGATGGATGCTGGTATTGTGATGTACCCCCCCCCCCCCAGCTCAGGACTGCTTTTGCTGTATCCCAAAGATTTTGAACGGTTGTATCTTCATTCTCTTTAGTTTCCATGAATCTTTTAATTCTTCCTTAATTTCCTGGTTGACCCTTTCATCTTTTAGCAGGATGGTCATTAACTTCCACGTGTTTGAAAACCTTCCAAATTTCTTCTTGTGATTTAGTTCTATTTTCAAAGCACTATGGTTTGAAAATATGCAGGGGGAAATCCCAATCTTGTGGTATTGGTTGAGACCTGATATGTGACCCAGTATGTGGTGTGTTCTGGAGAATGTTCCATGTGCACTTGAGAAGAATGTGTATTCAGTTGTGTTTGGATGTAAAGTTCTGTAAATATCTGTGAAATCCTCTGGTCCAATGTATCATTTAAAGCTCTGGTTTCTTTGGAGATGTTGTGCTTAAATATCAGTCAGTTACAAAAAGTGTCGTGTTCAAGTCTCCCAGCATAAGCATGTTATTATCTAAGGATGTCTTTACTTTCGTTATAAATTGATTGATATACTTGGCAGCTCCCACATTAGGGATAAAAGTATTCATGTTTGTAAGGTCCTCTTGTTGGATAGATCTTTGAAGCATGATATAGTGTCCCTCTTCATCTCTTACTACAGTCTTTGGGATAAACTTTAATTTATCTCATAAGAGAATTCCTACCCCTGCTTCCTTTTGAGGACCATTTGAATGGTGAATGGTTCTCCAACCTTTTATTTTCAGGGTGGAAGTCCTTAGGTCTAAAATGCATCTCTTGTAGACAGTAAATACATGGGTCTTGCTTTTTCATCCAGTCTGAAACCCTGCGCCTTTTGTTGGGATCATTAAGCCCATTCACCTTCAGAGTTACTATTGAAAGTTATGAATTTAGTGTCATCATAATACCTATTCAGTCCCTGCTTTTGTGGATTGTTTCCTCGGACTTCTTCTTTCTTTTACAGAGTCCCCCTTGATATTTCTTGCAGAGCTGGTTTGGTGGTCACATATTCTTTCAGTTTCTCCCTATCTTGGAAGCGCTTTATCTCTCCTTTTATTCTGACTGAGAGCCCTGCTGGATAGAGTATTCTTGGCTGCAGGTTCTTCTCATTTAGGACCCTGAATATATCCTGCCAGCCCTTTTTGGCCTGCCAGGTCTCTGTGGAGAGGTCTGCTGTTAACCTAATACTTCTCCCCATAATGGTTAGGGATTTCTTGTCTCTTGCTGCTTTAAGGATCTTCTCTTTATCTTTGGAATTTGCAAGTTTCACTATTAAATGTCGAGATGTTGAGTGGTTTTTCTTGATTTTTTTGGGGGGGGGGAATCTCTCTATCTCTTGGATGTGAATGCCTATTTCCCTTCCCAGGTTAGGGAAGTTCTTTTTTTTTTTTTTTTTTTTTTTTTTGGTTAGGGAAGTTCTTAGCTATGATTTGTTCAACTACACTTTCTGGTCCTCTGTCCCTTTCAGCGCTTTCTGGAACCCCAATTAAACGTAGATTTTTCCTTCTGAGGCTGTCATTTATTTCCCTTAACCTTTCCTCATGGTCTTTCAATTGTTTTTTCTTTTTTCCTCAGTTTCCTTCCTTGCCATCAACTTGTCTTCTATGTCATTCACTTGTTCTGCTACCACATTAACCCTCGTCATTAGCACCTCCAGTTTAGATTGCATCTCATTTAATTCATTTTTAATTTTGGCCTGATTAGATCTAAATTCTTCATTCATGAAGTCTTTTGATTCCTTTTATGCTTTTTTGTAGAGCCACCAGTAGCTTTATAATTGTGCTTCTGAATTGGTTTTCTGACATTGAATTGCGATCGAAATTCTGTAACTCTGTGGGAGGGAGTACTGTTTCTGATACTTTCTTTTGTGGTGAGTTCTTTCTTCAAGTCATTTTGCTCAGTGCAGAGTGGTAAAAACAAGTTGTACCATAAAAAGGAAGGAATAGCAGAAAAAAGGGGGGGGGGGAATAAACAAAAACCAAAAAAACAAGGAGAGGTATCCTCTGATTCTATATACTGTAAATCCCCCGACTTCCCCTGGAGCTATCCAGTGCTGCTTGGTTAAGAACTTGCTATTTCCTGTCCTTCCAGCTGGTCTGGGGGAGGGGCCTGCTGTGCTGATTCTCAGGTGTGTACACCTGGTGGCGCTGCCCCGACCCCTGCCTGGTGCATGGTTCAGTGGGAGGTGTTTATCCTGTGAGGCCCCTGCTCCCAGGTGGCCCCGCTCTGTCCCAGGCACAGGGTGACACAAGGAAGGACAACACTGGTGGCGGCCACCTCTCCAGCCCTGGAGTCAGCTCCAGCAGTAACTACCACCGTCTGCCAGTCTGCAGGGGCCTGGATGTTCTGGAAGCGGGTGGTGCTGATCTACACAGCTCGGGGCTGCTCAGTGGCAGGAGAGTCCTCGCTGTCTTGTGTCCTCCCAGCCTCTGCTTGTCCTGGGGGCAGCACCAGATCCTGGGCTGTGTCCCCCGTCGTCCTGGGCTCCGGGGCCTGCGCTGCTGGAATGGAGCTCCTGGAGAGGAGCAGCCCCATCCGAAGGGAGCCGATGCCGCCTAATCAGCTGCCTGAGCTGCTCCAGGGGCCCTGGAGTGCGCTGTAGCCCTTTAGGGAGCTCAGCCTGCAGTCTGTGGGGCGCTCTCCCTCAGGGCGCTGTTCCTCTGTTAGTGCCCCTGGGAGCCTGAGGGCATCCCTGCGGCTCCTGGGATCCTGCCCGAGCTCCCTGCAAGCACCTTTCTATTTGGATGATTGGTAAAGTTCCTGCTTCTCCAGGACGGGGCTTTCCTGTCCTGAGGGCACTCGCCCCGAGGCCTTAGCCTGGCTCCTCACAGGGGCCCCTCCCCCTTGGTTGCTTTTTTATTGATTTATTTTTTTCCGTCTTCCAACCTTGATAGAAGCGTGAACTCTTCTCACTGTAGCATTCCAGCTGTTCTCTCTTTAAATCTCAGGCCAAATTCGTCGGTTTTCAGGATGATTTGAAAGCTATCTAGATAAGTTGGTGGGGACAGGTGACTTGGGGATCCTAGTTTTCTGCCATCTTGCCCCGCCCACCTTTATTTTCTTTTAATTTTTCCAGTTCCTGTCTTCTCTCACTCTCTTCTCTAGTTATTAATTGGCTCTTTTAATGATATACTTGAATTTATTTTTCTTTGATTTTCCATATTTATTATTATTCATATATATTACTGGTTTTTGATTTGGGGTTAACATTAGGTTTATATATGACATCTTATGCATATTGCAGTCTATCTTAAGTTGATGGTTGCTTTAGTTTGAAACCATTCTAAAAGCATGAAATTTTACTCCCCTTAGTTTTAGGTATATCGTGTCATACTTTACGTCCTTTTTTTTGTGTGTGTGAATCCCTTGATTGATTTTTATAGATATACTTAATTTTGCTGCTTTTTTTGTTTCTTATTTTTGTTACTCCTGCTTATGGTCTTTCTTTTCTTTTTTTTTTATGGTCTTTCCTTTCCAGTTACAGAGTCTCCTTTAATATATGCAGAATGGTTTAGTGATCATGAATTCCTTTAACTTTTGTTTATCTGGGAAACTATCTCATCTTCTATTCTGACTTAAAGCATTGCTGTGTAGAGTATATTTGACTTCATGCTTCCCCCTTGCCTTACTGCTCTTTGAATATATCATGCCACTCTTTTCTGGCCTGCAAATTTGTGCTGAACAATCAGCTGATAGCCTTATGGGGTTTCCTTTGTATTTTTTTTTTATTTTGCTGTATTTAAAATTCTCTCTTTATTACTATTTTTGTCATTTTATTATTATGTGCCCTGGTGTGGAGATCCTTGGATTTATTTTTTGGAAATCAATTGTGCTGCCTGGATCTGAATTTCTGTTTTGTTTTCTTTTTTCACCAGATTTAGGAAGTTTTCAGATGTTATGTCTTCAAATACATTTTATCTTCCCTTTCTCTCTCTTCTCCTCCTGAGACCCCTATATTGCAAATGTTACTGTTTGTTAGTATCATTGAGTTCTATTAATAATTTTTCCCATTTTTTAAATTTGTTTTTCTCTCTCTTAGTGAGTTTGATTGCTTTCCATTACTCTGTCCTCCGCGTCTCTGATCCTCCTCCTTCTTCTAGTCTGTTATTTATTTCATCTAGTGTACTTTTAATTTCAGTTATTGAATTCTTCATCTCTGATTGTTTTTTTTTTCATATGCTCTATCTCTTTGTTGAGGGACTCACTGAAGTTCTTCACTCTTTTCTCAAGTCCAGTGACTATCATATGGCCATTACATTAAACTTTCTATCAGGTATATTGCTTATCTCCTTTTCATTTATCTGTCTTGCTGTGATTTTGTCCTGTTCTTTAGTTTGAGATGTATCCCTCTGTCTTTTCATTTTGACGCAATCTCTATGTCTATTTTTTGTGTTAGGAAAGTCAGCTACATCTTCTGCTCTTGAATGTAGTGGCCTTATGAAGAAGATGTTCTATAGTGTCTTGCACTGCCTATGCCCTCTGTTAATCAGAATCTTGTGATTCAGGGATATCTTATTGGTGTGTTCCATGTCCCCTACTGTTATTGTTGAGCCACATTTGCCTTCAGTCCAGTCATCTTCAGTGACTGTCTTTGCCTGTTGTGGGCAGGTTTTGTTCTTTGTGTTGTTAGTGAGACACTCTGGAGCCACCTTGGGCTTAAATCAAGTAATATAAGACATTTACCATAGCTGCAGTAGCACTAAACTTCAGAGTGCTCCTCCTGTGTTTTTCCCTGAAAAGTTTTTGTTGGTGGGTGAGGCCTGTAGTAAAACCAGATGTTTACCTCCAATCCACTGTTGGGGCCACAGTTGGACTGGTATGTATGATTCTTTTACATTTTTCCCAGGGCATAAGTCACTTTGAAGTAGTGTTGTCCCCTGTGGAGGCTTCTTGCACACTGCTATGCTTGTGATTCAACTTTAGATACAATCCTGTCCCCAGGCATGTCAATAGGAGAACATGGTGGGGGGAGGGCTTGCAGTGTTAGCAGTGTATTCCCTGATCTGCTATGGGAGGGGACATGTAGATGCCTTGGAAAATCCCTGCCCAGGCCAGTATGGAGGGAGCGAGTCCACAGAAGAGTGCAGGGGCAAGGCACACTATCAGCAAGCTAAGTAGAGAATGTTTTTGTTTTGCTGGTTCCTGAAGGTGTCTGTGCATCTAAGCAGGTAGGGAAATGGTGGCCACAAGCAATTTTGTTGTTGGAGAAGTGTCCAAAGATCCCTGTTCTTCCAGCACAAGCTATGAGATTACTAAGCACACTTTCCTCTTGTATACCCCAGGAATATCCCCAACAGCTGCTTCTTTGCTATATCTTAATGGGGCTATTTTTGTGCTGTCTCATTAAGGATGGGAACTTAGTTTCCTCTCATCCTTCCAAAGCTAAGCTGGAAGTGATTTTAAAGGTGCAGGTGTTAAGACTCACTAACTGCAAGAACTAGAGAAGTTTGGCCTCTTGGTTTTCAAAGTCAAATGTTATAGAGATTCACTCTCTCACTGTGGGCCCCTGGGGTGCCTAGTGTGGTAATTGCTATTCTCCTTTCTCAATGCTCTTGGTGTCTTTCTGTAGATAATTCGATGGGTTAATTTTGGCTCCTGACCATGTCTCCACCCTCCTACCCACTTGGATGTGGACCCTTTATATTTAGCTATGGAGAGTCTTCTCTGCTAGTCTTAAGGTTACTCTCTAGTTTATTTACACGGATGTAGGAGCTATCCAGCTGTATCTTCAGGACAAGGTAAGCTTAGGATACTCTCCTCCCCCATCTTCCCTGAAAGTCCCATACTCACATTTTAAATGGTGAATATTACTTGATTTAAATAAGATTTAAGGATAATGGGATTTTTCAAAGAATATAGATTATCCCATAAATTGACTAAGTTAAAAATAGAATTTCATATATGGTTTTAAATTAAATATACATAAGTTTCTAAAATTTTTCTTTAAAACTTTAAAATTTCCTATAAATAGCTAATTTAATAACATCAAAAATAGCCAAAGTGAGAGCAGCACTGTATTTTTTTCAACATAAAGCCACATACAAGTATTAAGAAACTTTGAATATCTATCACAAAACCCACTCATTTTGAAAAATGGGCTCTTTCAGAAATGTACACACAACATTCTTTACCTATCACTTTGCTCTTTGTTTCAAATAATTTAAATGAGCTACATTAGAAAGAACATATAATTCATAATTAATTATATAATCCTAATAATTTTGAAGTTATAAAAATATGTAGAATGTAGCACTGATACCAACAAATATTGCCACTAAAGATAATAATATTAATAAGTATGTATGAGTTCTTGACAAAAATCTCTCTAGCAAATCTTTTACACAGGTGAAACTATTATCAGCTCATATATAATAAAAATCCTCAGATCTGGGGAAGAAAATAAACACTACATGCAGGAGTATTTAATAATTTGCTAATATATTATCATAATACTTTTGGTCTAAATTTTTTTAAGGAGAATGTAGTGTGGTGTATTTAGGAAAAGATCACACAAAGAATAAACTGAAATAATCTGGCACTATTTAACATCTTGATGAATAATTATTAAAAGAACAAAAGCATGTTGAATGCTTGTCATTATGCCACAATTACTTTGTGTCTATCATTCCAGCTGTAAAAAAGAACAGAACTAAGAATGAAAGAAAAAAAGTCTTCATTGCTTTTCCATACTTAACCCATTTATCAGTCTTTTTAGGCAAATTTTCTAATCGGTCTTTTTCTTAGACTTTTGAATAACCAATTTCTGTTATAATGAATATCCTTCTGTATCAGTACCTTGGTTTCCCAAGTCATGAATTTTCCACCAATAAGAGCTTCTGAAACCCTGCATTCTTTATGATCTTTAATCTTAAGAAAAAAGGGATCCCTGGGTGGCGCAGCGGTTTGGCGCCTGCCTTTGGCCCAGGGCGCGATCCTGGAGACCCGGGATCGAATCCCACATCGGGCTCCCGGTGCATGGAGCCTGCTTCTCCCTCTGCCTGTGTCTCTGCCTCTCTCTCTCTCTCTGTGACTATCATAAATAAATAAATTAATTAATAAAAAAAAATCTTAAGAAAAAGTACTTTTTGACAACTCTACTTTGTTGGGACAGAATATCTAAATCTAAAATACCAAATAAAACATCTCTGACATTCATTGAACAGCAAAACAAAACAAAATAGAACAAAAAACACATTTATTATGTATTGTATGACACTTTAGGCCTTGCTATGTATTCAGTATACTTTGGAAAATAAAAGAACATGGTCCAAGACCACATGACCACTATATATATATATATATATATATATATATATATATATATATATATTGTGTGTGTGTGTGTGTGTATGGAAGACATGCTAATGTGCAGGCATCTGTTTAACATTTATTATTAGTTTTGTCATTTTGTAATTGCTATGCTAAATTATTTAACCTCAGTGAATCTCTTTAAAATGGGCAGATGAAGTGACATTTCCTACAGGTGATTAATCCAGGTTAGCTTTATATAAATTTAGATACAGATCATAGAACATCAGTTCAGTGGAACTCCCAATGACACTTTAAATTTTAGAACATGATACAATAGCTAATAACTCTCTCTCTTATTCTTTCTCCATGTATATGCTACAAGTGGTAAAATTATTATTAAGAAAGTAATTATTACAGAGGTCAAAGACAATAGTCCGTACAAGTTTCATCTGATACTCAGCTACTTGGAGTCACTTTACAAGCTTTAACTTTAAGACGTAAATATTTTAAACAGTATTTTAAATAAAAGCAATGTCTTTTTTGGTTTTCAAGAAACATTTAAATCATAGATTCCTTCATTAGAAACAATTATTCAAAAATAAGTTACTTAGACAACAGAGAAATGTCTAATGATGTTATATGTAATGCCACAAAATAGAAAAATAAATGTATCCTGTGGACTAAATACATGGGGTCGATTCCATTTTTATGACTTAAAATTGAGAGCATTTTTTAAAGACTTTTTTTGTAATTCATGAGAGACACAGGAAAGCAGCAGAGACATAGGCAGAGGGAGAAGCAGGCTCCCCGTGAGGAGCCTGATGCAGGACTCAATCCCAGGACTCTAGGATCACTACCTGAGCCAAAGGCAGATGCTCAACCACTTAGACACCCAGGTGCCCCTGATAGCAGTTTTTAAGTGTCTAAATTTGACTACTGAGCAGAAATAAAACCCTTTTTTCAAATATCTGCCATTATGTTGCTTACTTGGTATATAACCTCCACTAGCAATGTACTTTACAAGGTCAATACATGTTTATACTTCAAACAATTAATTCTTAATTTCATAGGTATATTGATTAAGATCAAATTCAGAATAAGTATTCATGAATGTAATTTTTACTATCATTTCTCCATACTCTAGCTCCGTGGGATGCAGGTACACAAATGAAATGCTTATCACACAGCAAGAAAACTAAGTCATTTTGCCAGTTTTCATTAAAATAGGAATCAAAGAAGTCAATGGTCTGTATCATTAATGTATAATCCCTAATTAACATTTGATATTGCATAAGATGAATCATTACCAGTCACATTTATAAAATAGTTTTAGGAAAGTAACTTGTGGAGAGGCAGGGCAAGATTGCAGAAGTGTAGGTGTCATCAACTCACCTGGTCCCACCAACTTACCTAGATAAATTTCAAAACATCCTGAACACCTACGAATTTGACCTAAGATTTAAAGAGAGATTGGCCAGAACACTACAGAGAGAAAAGTTTTCGCTTCCAACAAGATAGGAGAATGGGAAAAGAAAGAAAAAGAAAGAAAAAAGAAAGAAAGAAAGAAAGAAAGAAAGAAAGAAAGAAAGAAAGAAAGAAGAAAGAGAAGAAAAAGAAAGAAGAAAGAAAGAAAGAAAGAAAGAAAGAAAGAAAGAAAGAAAGAAAAGAAAGAAAGAAGTGGGGGAGTGGTACCACAAGTAGCCTGGCTAAAGTGAAGCAGCAAAAGCCTCTGGGACAGGAAAGTCCAGCCCTGGAGAAGTGGGAACTTTAAAAATTCGCTCTGGAGTTTTCCAAGATGGAAAAGTGCTTAGCAGGGAAATGGGGCAGAATTGCAGGAGGGGCAGTGAAGCCTCCAGATTCCTGGAGTCACTATAAGAGGAGGGGCGCCTGGGGGAAAGCTGGGCGCCTGGTGAGAGGACCTCGGTCCTCTATCGGTATAGGCCTGGAGCGCCACAACCCTCAGAGCATTTGGAAAAAGCCAGCCAGAGGGACTGGCTCCAGAAAGAAGTGGCTGTGCTCCATTCCCTTCAGGAGTCTCAGCTCTGGGCAGCACAATTCCAGCAACACAGTGCCCTGGATCCCAAGGCACCACAGCAGACAAAGCTGGCAATACTGTGTTCCCCCTGGGACAGGCAGAAGTGGGGAGGGCACAGGAGAGCAAGAACTGTCCTGCTACTAGGTGCCCCTAAGCTGTGCAGATCAGCGCACCAGCCCCAGCCCCCGGGAGAATCTAGGCCAGTGTGGAATGGAGACTGCATTAGTTACTGCAGGGAGCTGACTCCAGAGCTGGAAATCTGGCAGCTGCCAGTGTTGTTTTTCCTCCTTGTTTTACCTTGTGCCTAGGAGAGGCGAGGCCACCAGGGAACAAAGGCCTCATAGAATAAAGAGCTCACACTGAGCTGGGCACCTGGCAGGGGCGGGACATCACTGCCCAGGCACACATACCTGAGGATCAGAACCGCAGGCCCCACCCCCAGAAGACCAGCTGGAAGAACAGGGGAAGAGCAAGTTTTTGAAAAAGCAGCGCTGGAAAGCTCCATGACCAAGGGAAAATCAAAGGAATATAGCACATAGAACTAAGGGTTCTTTTTTAATTTTTTAATTAAATTTTTAATTTAAAAGCCCCCCCTTTTTAATTTTTTTCCTTTTTGCATTACAACTCATTTTTATATCAGACTACAAATTTCCAATATTTTTTCTCTCTTCCCACCTTGAATACAATATTTTACCAGCTCATCATTTTTAAGTTTCTTCCTTTTTGACTTTCATATTTCTATAATTACATGTCTTAGATATATTTTTCACTTCTGGATTCCCTTCAACATATACAGTTTAATTTTGGGAGATATATGATATATGGGTTTTTGTTCTGTTTTTTGCTTTTTTATGTTTTGGTGGTCAGTGATGGGGCTTTCTACAACTATTGCAGGTTTATATAAATTTTGGGTTATCTTCTAACATATAGAACTTAGTACACTAAGAAACAATAGGATCACCCTCTAGGAACCCTCAAGTAGACCACATTCTCTCTCCACTACCACTTCCTTTCCACCACTGTGCCCCAGCTGCCCCTTTTTTTCTTTTTTCTCTTGGTCCACTTTACTTTTTTTTCTTCTTTTTTTCTTTTTCTTCTTTCCTCTTTTTTTTATTGGAGTTCAATTTGCCAACATATAGCAAACCACCCAGTGCTCATCCCACCAAGTGCCCCCCTCAGTGCCCATCACCCAGTCACCCTAACCCCCTACCTACTTCCCCTTCCACTACCCCTTTTCATTTCCCAGAGTTAGGTGTCTCTCATGTTTTGTCACCCTCACAGATATTTTCACTCATTTTCTCTCCTTTCCCTTTGTTCCCTTTCACTAAATTTATATTCCCTTCTTTGGGTTTTTTGGCCTTTTGTTTTTTTAATGCTTTTTTAAAAAAATTGTTTTCCACTTTAGTGGTTCTTTTGTTTTATTTTGTCCTATTTTTTTTTTCATTTTTTGGTCTCTGACCTCATCAGAATCATATAGGGTGGAATTTACTTAGGTCATGGTTGATATTTTTGACTCAGCCCACTCATACAGCCACTCTGTACTGAACAAAATGACTAGAAGGAAGGACTCACCTCAAAAGAACGAATCAGAAACAGTACTCTCTGCAACAGAGTTACAGAATATGGATTTCAATTGCATGTCAGAAAACCAATTCAAAAGCACAATTATAAAGCTATTGATGGCTCTGGAAAAAAGCATAAAGGACTCTAGAGAATTCATTATTGGAGAATTTAGATCTAATCAGGATGAAATTTTAAAATGAATGAAATGGGATGTAATCCAAACTGGATGTCCTGACTGCTAGGGTTAATGAGGTGGAAAAAAAGAGTGAATGACATAGAAGACAAGTAACGAAGGAAGCTGAGGAAAAAGAGAAAAATGATTAAGAGACCATGAGGACAGTCTAAGTGAAATAAAAGATAAGCTGAGAAGGACGAGTCTAGTTATAATTGGGGTTCCAGAAGGCGCCAAAAGGGAGAGGGCCACAAAGACTATAAGAACAAATTATAGCTGAGAACTTCCTGATTTTGAGGAGAGAAGCAGACATTCAGATTCAGGAGGTGGAGAGGTATCCGCCAAAATCAATAAACACCATTCAACACCTGAACATTTAATAGTGAAACTTGCAAATTCCAAACATAACGAGAAAATCCTATTACAGTGAAAGACAAGAGACTCTAAGATTATAAGGGGAGAAATATGAGATTAACAGTAGACCTCTCCACAGAGACACAGCAGTCCAGAAAGGGATGGCAAGATATATTCAGGGTACTCAATGAGAAGAACATGCAGCCAAGAATACTTTATCCAGCAAGGCTCTCATTCAGAACAGAAGGAGAGATAAAGAGTTTCCAAGATAAGCAGAAACTGAAAGATTATGTGACCACCAGACCAGCTCTGCAAGATATTAAGGGGGACCCTGTGAAAGAAAGAGGAAGCTCAAAAAATAATCCACAAAAAAGGGATGAAAAAAGGGGGGCTGAATATGTATTATGATGACACTAAGTTCACACATTTCAGTAGTTACTCTGAACATGAATGGGCTAAAAGTTCCATCAAAAGACGCAGGGTTTTAGACTGGATAAAAAAAAAAAAAGCAACCCCATTTATTTGCTCTCTACAAGAGACACATTTTAGACCTAAGGACACTTCTAGCCTGAGAGTGAAAGTTGGGAGAACCATTTACCATATAAATGGTCCTGCAAAGAAAGCTGGGGAAGCTATCCTCATATCATAAAAATTAAAAGTTATCCAGACACCCGCGCCTCGGGGAGAGTGCGCCGAGCTCCCTAAAGGGCTGCAGCGTGCACACTGCTTGACCCGGGAGCAGCTTGGAGGGGCTCGGGCGGCGGCTAAGCAGAGAGGGGGCTGCCCGGCAGGAGCGCGAATCCAACAGAGCAGGCCCCAGAGCACAGGGCGCTGGGGACACAGCCCAGGATCCCACCGCCCCTGGGACAGGCAGAGGCCGAGGGGCCCAGGACAGCAAGGACGCTCCTGCCCCAAGCTGAGCAGACCAGCGGCCCCGCCCCCGGAGCATCCAGGCCCCTGCAGACGGAGAGCTCCATAGTTACTGCGGGAGCTGAATCCAGGGCTCCAGAGATGGCCACCGCCACTGTGGTTGTTCCTGCTGGGGCCTCACGGAGTGAACAACCCCCACTGAGTCCTGCACCAGGCAGGGGGCAGAGCAGCTACCCCAAATGCTAACACCTGAAAATCAGCAAGACAGGCCACTCTCCCAGAAGACCAGCTAGACAAGTTCCAGGGAACTCAAAGGACTTAAAGTATACAGAATCAGAAGATACTCACCTGTGGTTTTTTTTCTTTTTCCTTTTTTCTTTTTCTTTTTCTTTCTTTTGTTTTGTTGTTGTTGTTTTTTGTTTTTTTTGTTTTTTTTTTGCTTTTTGATTTCTGTTTGCTTCCCCTGCCCTTTTTTTCTTTCTCTTTTTCATCTCTTTTTTTCTATTTTTCATCCTTTTTTCTTTTTTCTTTTTCTCTTTTCTTTCCTTCTTTCTCTCCTCTCCTTTTCTACTTTGCCCAATACAACTTGTTTTTGGCCACTCTGCACTGAGCAAAATGACTAGAAGGAAAGCCTCAGCTCAAAATAAAGAATCAGAAACAGTCCTCTCTCCCACAGAGTTACAAAATCTGGATTACAATTCAATGTCAGAAAGCCAATTCAGAAGCACTATTATACAGCTACTGATGGCTCTAGAAAAAAGCATAAAAGACTCAAGAGACTTCATGACTGCAGAATTTAGATCTAATCAAGCAGAAATTAAAAATCAATTGAATGAGATGCAATCCAAACTAGAAGTCCTAACGACAAGGGTTAACAAGGTGGAAGAATGAGTGAGTGACATAGAAGACAAGTTGATGGCAAAGAGGGAAACTGAGGAAAAAAGAGACAAACAATTAAAAGACCATGAGGATAGATTAAGGGAAAAAAAATGACAGCCTGAGGAAGAAAAACCTATGTTTAATTGGGGTTCCTGAGGGAGCCGAAAGGGACAGAGGGCCAGAATATGTATTTAAACAAATCATAGCTGAAAACCTTCCTAATCTGGGAAGGGAAACAGGCATTCAGATCCAGGAAATAGAGAGATCCCCCCTAAAATCAATAAAAACCCTTCAACACCTCGACATCTAATAGTGAAGCTTGCAAATTCCAAAGATAAAGAGAAGATCCTTAAAGCAGCAAGAGACAAGAAATCCCTGACTTTTATGGGGAGGAGTATTAGGGTAACAGCAGACCTCTCCACAGAGACCTGGCAGGCCATAAAGGGCTGGCAGGATATATTCAGGGTCCTAAATGAGAAGAACATGCAACCAAGAAGACTTTATCCAGCAAGGCTCTCATTCAGAATGGAAGGAGAGATTAAGAGCTTCCAAGACAGGCAAGAACTGAAAGAATATGTGACCTCCAAACCAGCTCTGCAAGAAATTTTAAGGGGGACTCTTAAAATTCCCCTTTAAGAAGTCCAGTGGAACAATCCACAAAAACAAGGACTTAATAGATACCATGATGACACTAAACTCATATCTTTCAATATTAACTCTGAACGTGAACGGGCTTAATGACCCCATCAAAAGGCACAGGGTGTCAGACTGGATAAAAAAGCAAGACCCATCTATTTGCTGTCTACAAGAGACTCATTTTAGACAGAAGGACACCTACAGCCTGAAAATAAAAGGTTGGAGAACCATTTACCATTCAAATGGTCCTCAAAAGAGAGCAGGGGTCGCCATTCTTATATCAGATAAACTAAAATTTACCCCAAAGACTGTAGTGAGAGATGAAGAGGGACACTATATCATACTTAAAGGACCTATCCAACAAGAGGACTTAACAAGCCTCAATATATATGCCCCGAATGTGGGAGCTGCCAAATATATCAATCAATTAATAGCCAAAGTTAAGACATATTTAGCTAATAATACACTTATACTTGGTGACTTCAATCTAGCACTTTCTACACTCGATAGTTCTTTTAAACACAACATCTCCAAAGAAACGAGAGCTTTAAATGATACGCTGGACCAGATGGATTTCACAGATATCTACAGAACTTTACATCCAAACTAAACTGAACACACATTCTTCTCAAGAGCACATGGAACGTTCTCCAGAATAGACCACATACCGGGTCACAAATTGGGTCTGAACCGATACCAAAAGATTGGGATCGTCCCTTGCATATTCTCAGACCATAATGCCTTGAAATTAGAACTGAATCACAACAAGAAGTTTGGAAGGACCTCAAACACGTGGAGGATAAGGACCATCCTGCTAAAAGATGAAAGGGTCAACCAGGAAATTAAGGAAGAATTAAAAAGATTCATGGAAACTAATGAGAATGAAGATACAACCGTTCAAAATCTTTGGGATACAGCAAAAGCAGTCCTGAGGGGGAAATACATCGCAATACAATCATCCATCCAAAAACTGGAAAGTACTCAAATACAAAAGCTAACCTTACACCTAAAGGAGCTAGAGAAAAAACAGCAAATAATTCGTTCACCCAGCAGAAGAAGAGAGTTAATAAAGATTTGAGCAGAACTCAATGAAATCGAGACCAGAAGAACTGTGGAACAGATCAACAGAACCAGGAGTTGGTTCTTTGAAAGAATTAATAAGATAGATAAACCATTTAGCCAGCCTTATTAAAAAGAAAAGAGAGAAGACTCAAATTAATAAAATCATGAATGAGAAAGTTGAGATCACTACCAACACCAAGGAAATACAAACGATTTTATTTTAGTTTTTTTAATACAAATTATTTTAAAAACATATTCTGAACAGCTATATTCCAATAAATTAGGCAATCTAGAAGAAATGGACGCATTTCTGGAAATCCACAAACTACCAAAACTGGAACAGGAAGAAATAGAAAACCTGAACAGGCCAATAACCTGGCCTAGTCAAGGAAATTGAAGCAGTCATCGAAAACCCACCAAGACACAAAAGTCCAGGGCCAGATGGCTTCCCAGGGGAATTCTATCAAACGTTTAAAGAAACCATACCAATTCTACTAAAGCTGTTTGGAAAGATAGAAAGAGATGGAACGCTTCCAAACTCGTTCTATGAGGCCAGCATCACCTCAATTCCAAAACCAGACAAAGACCCCACCAAAAAGGAGAATTATAGACCAATATCCCTGATGAACATGGATGCAAAAATTCTCAACAAGATACTAGCCAATAGGATCCAAGAGTACATTAAGAAAATTATTCACCATGACCAAGTAGGATTTATCCCTGGGACACAAGGCTGGTTCAACACTCGTAAAACAATCAGTGTGCTTCATCATATCAGCAAGAGAAAAATCAAGAGCCATATGATCCTCTCAATAGATGCAGAGAAATCATTTGACAAAATACAGCATCCATTCCTGATCAAAACTCTTCAGAGTGTAGGGATCGAGGGAACATTCCACAACATCTTAAAAGCCATCTACGAAAAGCTCACAGCAAATATAATTCTCAATGGGGAAGCACTGGGAGTCTTTCCCCTAAAATCAGTGACATGACAGGGATGTCTACTCTCACCACTGCCAGTCAACATAGTACTAGAAGTCCTAGCCTCAGCAATCAGACAACAAAAAGAAATAAAAGGCATTCAAATTGGCAAAGAAGCAGCCAAACTCTCCCTCTTCGCCGATGACATGATACTCTACATAGAAAACCCAAAAGACTCCACCCCAAGATTGCTAGAACTCATACAGCAATTTGGCAGTGTGGCAGTATACAAAATCAATGCCCAGACATCAGTGGCATTTCTATACACTAACAATGAGACTGAAAAAGGAGAAATTAGGAGCCAATCCCATTTACAATTGCACCCAAAAGCATTAGATACCTAGGAATAAAACTAACCAAAGACGTAAAGGATCTACACCCTAAAGGTATAGAACTCTTCTGAAAGAAATTGAGGAGGATACAAAGAGATGGAAAAATATTCCATGCTCATGGATTGGCATAATTAATATTGTGAAAATGTCAATGTTACCCAGGGCCATTTACACGTTTAATGCAATCCCTATCCAAATACCATGGAGTTTCTTCAAAGAGTTGGAACAAATTATTTTAAGATGTGTGTGGAATAAGAAAAGACTCCGAATAGCCAGGGGAATTTTAAAAAAGAAAACCATAGCTGGGGTCATCACAATGCCAGACTTCAGTTGTACTACAAAGCTGTGGTCTTCAAAACAGTGTGGTACTGGCACAAAAACAGACACATAGATCAATGGAACAGAATAGAGAATCCATAAGGGGACCCTCAGCTTTATGTTCAACTAAAATTCGATAAAGGAGGAAAGTCTATACACTGGAAGAAAGATAGTCTCCTCAATAAATGGTGCTGGGAAAATTGGACATCCACATGCAGAAGAATGAAACTAGACCACGTTTTTTCAACATACATAAAGATAAACTCAAAATGGATGAAAGATCTAAATGTGCGACAAGATTCCATCAAAATCCTAGAGGAGAACACAGGCAACACCCTTTTTGAACTCGGCCACAGTAACTTCTTGCAAGATACATCCCTGAAGGCAAAAGAAACAAAAGCAAAAATGAACTATTGGGACCTCATCAAGTTAAGAAGCTATTGCACAGCAAAGGATACAGTCAACAAAACTAAAAGACAACCTACAGAATGGGACAAGATATTTGCAAATGATGTATCAGATAAAGGGTTAGTATGCAAGATCTATGTAGAACTTATAAAACTCAACAGCAAAGAAACAAACAATCCAATCATGAAATGGGCAAAAGACATGAAGAGAAATCTCACAGAGGAAGACATAGACATGGCCAACATGCACATGAAAAAATGCTTTGCATCACTTGCCATCAGGGAAATACAAATCAAAACCACAATGAGATACCACCTCACACCAGTGGGAATAGGGAAAACTAACAAGGAAGGAAACCACAAATGTTGGAGAGAATGCGGAGAAAAGGGAACCCTCTTGCAGTGTTGTTGGGAATGTGAACTGGTGCAGCCACTCTGGAAAACTGTGTGGAGGTTCCTCAAAGAGTTAAAAATAGAACTGCCCTATAGCCAGCAATTCCACAATTCCACTCCTGGGGATTTACCCCAAAGATACAGATGCAATGAAACGCCGGGACACCTGCACCCCGATGTTTCTAGCAGCAATGTCCATAATATCCAAACTGTGGAAGGAGACTCAGTGTCCATCGAAAGATGAATGGATAAAGAAGATGTGGTTTATGTATACAACGGAATATTTCTCAGCCTTTAGAAATGACAAATACCCACCATTTGCTTCAATGTGGATGGAACTGGTGGGTATTATGCTGAGTGAAATAAGTCAATCGGAGAAGGACAAACATTATGTGTTCTCATTCATTTGGGGAATATAAAAAATAGTGAAAGGGAATAAAGGGGAAAGGAGAAAATATGAGTGAGAAATATCTGAATGGGAGACAGAACATGAAAGACTCCTAACTCTGGGAAATGAACTAAGGGTGGTGGAAGAGGAGATGGGTGTGGGTGGGGGTGACTGGGTGACGGGCACTGAGGGGGGCACTTGATGAGCACTGGGTATTATGCTATATGTTGGCAAATTGAAATTCAATAAAAAAATTAAAGAAATAAACATGGGTTCATGTACCTCCTTGAATCTGCAATTTTGAAATCTCTCAGTAAATACCTACTAGTGCAATTGCTGGATCATATAGTAGGTCTTTTTTTAATGTTTGGGGAATCCAGATACTGTTTTCCAGAGTTGATGCACCAGTTTGCAGTCCCACCAACAGTGCAAGAGTGTCTGTTTCTCCACATCCTTGCCAACAACTGTTATTTCTTGTGTTGTTAATTTTAGCCATTCTCGTAGGTGTGAGGTGGTATCTCATTATGGTTTTGATTTGTACTTTCCTGATGTTAAGCATCTTTTCATGTGTCTATTAACCATCTGCATGTACTCCTTAGAAAAATGTTTATGGATTATTTGTTCCTTGGGTGTTTAGTTGGATAAGTTTTTTGTTGGTTTTGGACACAGCCCTTATCAGATATGTCATTTTCAAATATCTTCTCCCATCTGTAGGTTGCCTTTTAGTTTTGTTGATTGTTTCCTTTGCTGTACAGAAGCCTTTAACTTGATGAAATCCCAGCAGATCCTTTTTGTTTTTGTTTCCTTCACCCCTGGTGATGTGTCTACTAAGAAGTATCTATGGCTGAGATCAAAGTGGTTGCTGCCTGTGTACTCTAGGATTTTGATGGTTTCCTGAATTCCGAAAGGGATCTTTAGGTTTTTCATACATTTTGAATTCATTTTTATGTATGTTGTAGGAAATTGGTCCAGTTTCATTCTTCTGCATGTTGCTGTCCAGTTTCCCAACACCATTTGTTGAAGAGACTTTTTTCCATTCAATGCTTTTTCTTGCTTTGTCAAAGATTAGTTGACTATAGAGTTGTCAGTCAATTTTTTTTTTGGTCCGGTGAAAGGAATCCAAAAATGAACAGTTTATCTAACATGTAATTGTAAAAATATGAACGTCAAAAAAGAAAATAATACTTAAACATGAAGAGTTGATAAAAATTATTTTTAAGACAGGAATAAAGAAAGAGTATTGGAAATTTTTAACCTGAAAGATAAATTAATCATAAGGGGAAAACCTTGAGTTCTATAAACTATTTTCTTTCAGTCCTGTAGTTTTCCAGTACTGTTTGGTCAGTAAACCTACTGTTCTCATTTTCTTCCAGCTACTGTTCTGGGGGAGAGGACTGCTGCACTGATTCTCAGGTGTCTTTGGTTGGGTGGAGATGTCCCACCCCTTGCCAGGTGGCCAGGCTCAGTGTAAGCTGTTTTCCTTGCAAGGTCTTTGTTTTAGACCTTTTGTTTATAGCTTTGTAAGCTATATCAAGCAATGCTGTCATTCATAATAGAAAGAGGAATAAAGAGCTTCCAGGATAGATAGAAACTGAAATAATATGTGACCACCAAATCAGCCCTTCAAGAAATATAAAGGGGGATCCTGTAAGTGAAGAGGGAGTCCAAAGAAACAATTCGCAGAAACAGGGACTGTACAGGTAATACTATGACACTAAATTCATGTTTTCACTAGTTACTCTGACCATGAATCAGCTAAATGATCAAATCAAAAGACACAGGGTATCAGACTGGATATAAAAGCAAGACCCATCTATATGCTGTCTATTAGAGTCTCATTTTGGACCAAAGGACACCTTCAGACTGAAAATGAGGGGGTGAAGAACTGTTTACCATGCAAATAGACCTCAAAAGAAAGCTGAGGCAGCAATCTTCATATTAGATGAATTTTATTTTACACTAAAGATGGTGGTAAGAGATGAAGTGGAACACTATCTCATATTTAAAGGTTCTATCCAACAAGATCAAACCATTATGAATATTTATGCCTCTAATATAAGAGCAGTCAATTATGTCAACCAATTAATAATCAAAGTAAAGAGACACATAGGTAATAATACAGTAATAGTAGAAGAATTCAACACTCCACTCTCAGTCAAGGACAGATCTAGTAAGAAGAAGATTAGCTAATAAATAAGGGCTTTGAATGACAGACTGAACCCTATGGATTTCACAGTTATACACAGAACATTCCATCCTAATGCAAGTGAATACACATTCTTCTCAAGTGCACGTGGAACTTTCTCCATAGTAGACAATATAACGAGTCACAAATCAGGTCTCAACTGATACCAAAAGATTGGGATTACCCCCTGCATATTTTTAGATCACAATGCTTTGAAACTTGAACTCAAACACAGAAGAAATTTGGAAGGAGCTCAAAAACGTGGAGGTTAAAACTATCCTACTAAATAATTAATAGATCAACCAGGTAATTAGAGAAGAATTAAAGAGTCATGCAAACTAAAAAAAAAAAATGAACATACATCTGATCAAAATATTTGAAATACACCAAAGACAGTCCTAAGAGGGATGTACATTTCAATATAAGCTCTCTCAAAAAATTGGAAAGGGCTCAAATACACAAGCTAACATTACACCTAAAGGAACTGGATAAAGAACAGCAAATAAAGCCTAACCCAAGCAGAGAAGAGAAATAATAAAATTAGAGAATATTTTAATAAATTAGAGACCTGAAGAACTGTAGAACAGATCAACAAAACCAGGAGCTGGTTCTCTGAAAGAATTAAAAAGATAGATAAACCATTAGCCAGCCTTATTAAAAAGAAAAGAGAGAAGATTTAAATTAATAAAATCATGAATGAAAGAGGAGAGATCACAACCAAAACCAAGGAAATACATTACTGGTGTAGAGAGATGCAGCAGATTTTTGTACATTTATATATATATATATATTTTTATAAAGTTGTAACTTTATTGAATTCATGTATTAGCTCTAGAATTTTTTTTGGTGGAGTTTGTTGGGTTTTATATATTGAGTATCATGTCTGCAAATAGTGAACGTTTGACTTATTCTTTGCAGATTTAAATACCTTTTGTGTCTTTTTTATTGTCTGATTGCTTAGGTTAAGACATTCAATACTGGGATCCCTGGGTGGCGCAGCGGTTTGGCGCCTGCCTTTGGCCCAGGGCGCGATCCTGGAGTCCCGCAATCAAATCCCGTGTCGGGCTCCCGGTGCATGGAGCCTGCTTCTCTCTCTGCCTGTGTCTCTGCCTCTCTCTTTCTCTCTCTCTCTCTCTGTGTGACTATCATAAGTAAATAAAAATTTTAAAAAAAATTTAAAAAAAAAGACATTCAATACTACATTAAATAGTAATGGTGAGGGTGGACATCCCTGTTGTTCCTGGTTGTAGAGGAAAATCTGTTTTTTCCCATTGAAGATACTAGCTGTAGGTCTTTCATAAAAGACTTTTATGATTTTAAGGTATACTCCATCTATCTGTTCTTTGTTGAGATTTTTTTTATCAATAATGGATGCGGTACTTGGTCAAATGTTTTTTTCTACATTTTTTGAGAGGATCTTGTATTTCTCATCCTTTCTTTAATGTGGTGTATCACATTGTTTGATTTGCAAATATTAACATCTGCAGTCCAGAAATAAATCTCACTTGTGATGAATAATTCTTTTAGTATACTCTTGGATTCAATTTGCTACTATCCCCTTGAGATTTTCTGCACTCATGTTCAGAGTGGTTTTAGAATCAGGGTAATACTGGCCTCATAGAATGAGTTGTAGAAGTTGTCCTTCCATTTTATTTTTTGGAACAGTTTGAGAAGAATAGGGGTACTAAATCTTCTTTGAATGTTTTGTAGAATTCCCCTGGGAAGCTATATGGCACTAGACTTTTGTTTGTTTGGAGATTTTTGATTACAAATCCTTTTCCTTGCTGGGTATTGTTTTGTTCAAATTATCTATTTTTTCCTGTTTTAGTTTGGATGGTTTGTAGGTTTCTAGGAATTTTTTTATTTCATCCAGATTGCCCAGTGTTTTGGTTTATAATTTTTCATAATATTCTCATATAATTGGTTGTATTTCTGTAATGATGCTTGTGCTCTCTCCTCTTTCATTTCTGATTTTATTTATTTGAGTCCTTTCTCTTTTTTCTTCAATAAGTCTGGCTAGAAGATTATCAATTTTATAAATTCTTTCAAACAACCAGCTCTTTTGTTGACTTTTTTCCTACTGGGTTGTGTGTGTGTGTGTGTGTGTTTGTGTGTGTGTGAGAGAGAGAGAGAGAGAGAGGGTGTGTATCATTTATCTTCTCTAATCTTTATTATTTCCCTTCTGCTGAATTTAGGTTTTATTTTCTCTTCCTTTTCTACCTTCTTTAGCTATAATGTTAAGTTGTATATTTAAAATTTTTCCTGATTCTTTAGGTAGCACTGTATTGCAATATACTTCATTCGTAGAACTGCCTTTGCTGCATCCAAAAGGTTTTGAACTTTCATACTTTCATTTTCACTTGTTTCTGTGTACTTTTTAATTTCTTCTTTAATTTCTTGGTTAACCCAGTCATTATTTAGTAGAATGTTCCTTCTTCTCCATATGTTTGTGGTGTTTCCTAATTTTTTTGTTGTGGGTGACTTCAAGTTTCATAGCATTGTGATCTGAACATATGCATGGTATGATCTCAATCTTTTTACCTGTTGAGGGCTGATTTGTGACACAATATGTGATCTATTTTGAATGTTCAATATGTAATCAAGAAGATTGTGTATTCCATTGCTTTAGGATGAAATTTTCTGAATATGTCTTTTATATCCATCTGCTTCGGTGTGTCATTCAGTCATTTCCTTGTTAACTTTCTGCTTATATTCCCTGTCTGTTGCTGCAATTGGGGTATTAAAGTCCCCTACTATTATTGTATTGTTATCAATGAGTTTCTTATGTTTGTTATTAATTGATTTGTATATGTAGGCTCTCTCATGTTGGGAGAATAAATATTTACAGTTGTTAGATCTTCTTGATGATTAGACCTCTTAAGTATGAATTAATGCCCTTCTTCATCTCTTCTTACAATCTTTGATATAAAATCTACCTTATCTGATATGAATATGGCTACTCTGGCTTTCTTTTGTTGTCCATTAACATAGTAAATTATTCTCCATCCCCTCACTTTCAATCTACAGGTGTCTTTATGTGTAAAATGAGTCTCCTGTAGGCAGTATATAGATGAGTCTTGTTTTTTCTTTATTATTATTATTTATTCTGATACCCTATGGCTTTAGATTGGAGCATTTAGTCTATTTACATTTAGAGTGATTATTGATAGATACAAATTTAGTGCCTTTGTGTTACCTTTAAATTTGGTTTTATATTTGGTGATGTTCTTTCCCTTTCTAGTCTTTCTTGCTTGGTCCTTTTTTCCCCACTCAGAGTTCCCTTTAATAATTCTTGCAGGGCTGGTTTAGTGATCATGAAGTCTTTCAGTTTTTGTTTCTGGGAAACTTTTTATCTCTCCTTCTGTGAAAGACAGTTTTGCTGGATAAATTATTCTTTACTGCATATTTTTTTCCCTATTCAGCACATGAATATATCATACCACATTCTCTCGCCTGTTGAGTTTCTATAGACAGATCTGCTACAAACCTTAACTGTCTTTATTGTAGGTTAAGGGTTTATTTGCTGCTTTCAGGACTCTTTCCTTGTCTGTGTATTTTTTTTGTATATTTTTTATTGGAGTTCCTTGTCTATGTATTTTGTGAATTTTACTATGATATATCTTGGTGATGGCTGCCTTTTGTTGAATTTAATGGGAGCTCTCTGTGCATCAAAACAAGACTCATTTTGATGTCTGTTTCCTTCTGCCATTTAGGGAAGTTTGCATCTATAATTTGCTTAAATAAATAAAACTTAAATAAAATAAATAAATAAATAAAACTTCTGCCACATTTTCTGTCTCTATATTCTGGGACTCCTATGCTACAAATGTTATTATGCTTAAAAAGTCATTGAGTTCCCTAAGTCTGCATTTGTGATCCAATAACTTTCTTTCTCTCTTCTCTGCTTCATTGTTATCCATAATTTTATCTTCTATATCACTGATTCCTTCTTCTGCATCTTCAATCCTCATTGTCATGAGGATTATATATATATATATATATATATATATATATATATATACACACAAACATACACCAACACACACATAATTTTAAAGATTAAAAATTGCTTTTTCTGTGTTTTAAGGAAAAAAAATCTCAAAAGTAACCAGATCCTATTTCCTCTAAAGCTGAAGCTTTGTAGCACTCTATGATCAGTAGACTTGGTGCATGGAAGTGGTTTGTGCTGGTCTTCTGGGAGCGGGACCTGCTGAGCTGATTCTCAGACTGACATACCTTAGTGGAGATTCAACTGCAGGGCACAGGGGGGCACTACTTGGTGTAAGCAGCTCAGTTCCCCACTTGGTGGTGCTCTTTTGCTCATTGAAGTCTGTCAGTGCTAATGGGTGGTGTGGAAATGTTCTCGCCCAGTTCTCTAGTCCCTGGAATAGAGAGTTCATACCTGTTCCTCTTCAGAAAGCCCTCACTGAATTGCAGACTATCACCTCTCCTGTGTCACTGGCTTCTGTCACATCCCCACCTTCCTCCTGCCTGTGTCTCAACTGTGCACCTGCCAGGCAGCACAGCATTCCTTTGTTTTTTTTCTCACGCATGTGGCTGAGTTTCATATCTTCAAATATTAGAAACCCTGAGTGGTGTGCACCCAAACTGATCCTCTGACAGAGGGTCTTACTGCCCTGTGGCCTGTCAGCTTGTCCCAGAAATTGTTTGCATGACTGCACAGTGATTCAGAATTTATGGTAAAACATAGCAGAAAGACAACACCAAGACTTGCTGCTTTCAGCCAGCATCCTTTTTCCTAAGTTAGCCAAACAGGCAGCTTAATGTACCCACCATGCATTTTGCCCCCAGAGAGGTCATGCTACCTGTCCCATATTCACTCCAAAAAGGGGAACTGCTTCTCCCTGTGCAACCCAGGGGATCCTCAGACAACACTGTCTGCTCCTGGGTCTCTTCCCTCCTTCCCCATTAGAACACTGCTAAGTCCATCCACTACAACACTAGTGATGGCACAGATCTCTTAAATTTTAGACTCTGCTCTCCACTGTTTATAAAACTTTGCAGTATTTAGCCCCTTTCCTTTTTGAAGTCATTGGTTTTGGGGAAGAGTTTTCCTTTTGCAACTCCCTGCACTCATTTTCACTCCTTTCTCTCTCACTACTCTCTCCAGTTAGGGCTCCCTTCCCATAAGAGCACCTGCAGCCCTTTTCTCCCTCAAATCAACTCTCCACAGCTTGTACCTTCCACAATGTGACAGTTTTTTTCAACTGTAGTTGTGAGTTTTTTGTTCTCTCAGTCCTCAGAACTTTATTGGGTGTTCAAAATGATTTGATTTTTATCTAGGTATATTCAAGGGATAAGGCAAGCCTAGGGTCTCCTTACTCTGCCACCTTAACTCCTCTCTTCTGTGACATCCTGTGGAAGAGTAATGGCTATTTTGTCTCCTTTATATTTTATTTATTTATTCTTAAGGTTCTTACTTTAACTTGTTAGTTAACATGCAGTGTTATATTAGTTTTAGGTGTCCAATATATTGATTCAACAATTGCATACATTACCCAGTGCTCATCATGACAAGTACACTCCTTAATTCCCATTATCTATTTAATCTATCCACCCACTCCCCTTTGATAGCCATCAGTTTTTTCTGATTATAAAGAGTCTCTTTCTTGATTTATTTCTCTTTTTAATCCTTTTGTTTATTTGCTTTGTTTCTTAAATTCCACATATAAGTGAAATCATATGGTATTTATCTTTCTCCAAATGACTCCTTTACTTAACAATATATTATTCACTAGCACCATCCATATTATTTCAAATGGTAAGGTTTCATTCTTTCTTATGGATGCCTAATATTCCATTATATATATATATTCCATTATATATATGAATATATATATATTCCATTATATATATGAATATATATATATTCAAAGAATTGTGGGTTTTCTTCTAGGTTTTCTATTCTGTTCTATTAATCTATGTATCTTTTTTGTGCCAGTATCATATTATTTTGATTACTATACCTTTGCAATATAACTTGAAATCCAGACTTGTGATGCCTCCAGCTTTGCATTTTTTTTTTTCCAGAGATTGCTTTGGGTATTTCTGGGTCCATTGTGGTACAATACAAATTTAAGGATTTTTTTGTTCTAATTCTGTGAAAAATGTTGTTGGTACTTTGATAGAGATTGCATAAAATGTGTAGATTGCTTTGAATAGTATAGACATTTTAATAATTGTCCTTCCAATCCAAGGGCATGGAATATCTTTCCATTTCTTTGTGTCATCTTCAATTTCTTTCATCAATGTTTTATAGTTTTCAGAGGATAGTTCTTTCACATCTTCAGTTAGGTTTCCTCCTAGATATCTTACTATTTTTGGTGCAATTGGAAATGGGATTGTTTTCTTAATTTCTTTTCTACTGCTTCATTACTAGTATATAGAAATGCATCAACTTTCTGTATGTTGATTTTGTATCCTGCAACTTCACTGAATTTATGAGTTCTAAGCAGTTTTTTAGTGGAATCTCTTGGGTTTTCTATGTATAGCAGTCTATCATCTGCAGTACTCTTTCCTTACCTTTGGATGCCTTTTATTTCTTTGTGTTATCTGATTGCTAAGTCTAGCCCTTCCACTACTATGATGAATAAAAGGTATGAGGGTGGTCATCCTTCTCTTGTCATAACCTTACAGGGAAAACTCTCAGTTTTCCCCATTAAGGATAATGTTAGTTGTGGATTTTTCATATATGACCTTTATTATGTTGAGGTATGTTCACTCTATCACTAATCATGAATAGATGTTGAAATTTGTCACTTTTTTTGTATCTGTTGAAATAATGATATGATTCTCATCCTCTCTCTTAATTATGAGATGTATCATGTTGATTGATTTGTGAATATTGATCTACTCTTGAAAACCAGGAAAAATCCCCACTCAATCATGGTGAATAATTTTTTAAATGTATTTTTGGATTCGGTTTGTTCATCAGAGATATCAGCCTGTAGTTCTCCTTTTAATGGTGTCTTTATTTGCTTTTGGTATCAAGGTAATCCTGGCCTCAAAGAAAGAATTTGATAGTTTTCATTCTTTTTCTATTTTTTGTAATAGTTTGAGAATAATAGTATTAACTTTTGTTTAAATTTTTGGTGGAATTTCCCTGTGAATCCGTCTGGTCCTGTACTTTTGTTTGTTGGGAGTTTTAAAATTATGGATTCAATTTCTTTATGGTTATCAGTCTGTTCAAATTTTCTATTTCTTCCTGTTTCATTTATGGTAGTTTATATGTTTCTAGAAATTTATCAATTTCTTCTAGGTTGTCTAATTTATTGGTATATATTTTTATTAATATTCTTTTGTAATTACATATCTGTGGTGTTGGTTGTTATTTATCCTAATTTGTTATTTGATTTATTTCCATATTTTCTCTTTTTCTCTTGATATTCTATCTAGAGGTTTATCAACTTTATTAATCTTTTCAAAGAACCAGCTCCTTGTTTGATTTTTCTGTTCTATTATTTTTTTAGATTCCATATTATTTATTTTTGCTCGAATCTTTATTATATCCTTCCATCTTCTGGGTTAGGTTTTCTCTGTGGATCTTATTCTAGCTGTTACTTGTAAGGTTAGGTTGTTGATTTGAAACTTTTCTTGCTTATTGATATGAGCCTCTATTGTAAAAAAAAAAAAAAAAAAAAAAAAAAAAACTTCCTCTTAGAATTGCTTTTACTGTATCCCAAAGTTTTCAACTATTGTGTTTTCATTTTTATTTGTTTCTATATACTTTTTAAATTTTTCCTTTTATTTCCTGGTTGAATCAAATATTGTGTATTAGCATGTTATTTAACTTTCATGTATCTGTGGTCTTTCCAGCTTTTTCTTGGGGTCAACTCCTAGTTCCATAACATTGTGGTCACAGAAGATGCATGGTTTAACACTGATCTTCATTAATTTGTTGAGGATAATTTTGTGGCCTAATATGTGATCCATTCTGGAGAATATTCCATGTACAGATGAAAAAGAATGTGTATTTTGCTGTTTTAGGATGGAATGTTCTGAATATATTGGTTAGATACATGTGATCCAAAATGTCATTCAAAATCATTATTTTCTTTTTAAAGAGATTTTAATTTAAATTATAGTTAGTTAACATATACGTGATGGTTTTTCCAGGAGAAAAATTTAGTGATTCATCACTTACATATAATACTCAGTGCTTAACACAAGTGCTCTCCTTAATACCCATCATACATTTAGTCCATCTCCAACCCACCTCTCCTCCATCAACCCTCAGTTTGTTCTCTGTATTTAAGTGTTTGTTATGGTTTGCTTCCCTCTCTTTTTTTCCTTTCCTCTTGTTCATCTGTTTTCCTTCTTAAATTCCACATATGACTGAAGCATATGGTTGGTCTTTCTCTGACTTATTTCACTTAGGATAATACACTTTAATTCCATACACATCATTGCCAATGGCAAGATTTCATTCTTTTTGATGGCTGAGTAATATTCCAGTGTATACATATACCACATCTTCTTTATCCATTCATCAGTTGATGGACATTTGGGTTCTATCCATAATTTGACTATTGTTGATCATGCTGCTATGAACATTGAGGTACATGTATAAATATCTGGGAGTACAATTGCCGGGTTATAAGGTAGTTCTATTTTTAACTTTTTGAGGTTTCTTCATACTGTTTTGCAGAATGGAAAGCCATTATTTTCTTATTAATTTTCTGTTTGGATGATTGGCCAGTTTAGTGGTATAAAGCTCTTTTAACTTTTGTTTATCTGATAAACAATTAATCTCTCCTTGTATTCTGAATGATAGCCATTTTGGATAGAATATTCTTGGCAGGAGATTTTTCTCATTCAGTACTTTGACTATATCATGCCACTTTTCTCTGGCTTAGAAAATTTCTGCTGAAAAATCCTCTGCTAGCTATATGGATTTTCTCTTGTATGTTACCATGTTCTTTTGACAGCTGCTTTAAAAATTGTGTCTTTATCATTGTAGTTTGTTAATTTAATTGCAATATATTTTGGTGTGTGCCTGCTCTTACTGATTTTGTTGGAGGTTCTCTGTTCTTCCTGTGTATACACATTTCCTTCCTCACATTAGGGAAGTTTTCAGCTATTATCTCTTCAAATAAATTCTCTACCTCTTTCTGTCATTTCTTCTGGGACTCCTTTAATGCAATTGTTATTATGTTTGATGGAATCACTGAGTTCCCTAAGTCTATTCTCTTTCTGTATAGTTCTCTTTTTTGTTCAACTTAGTCACTTTGCATTGCTTTGTCTTTTAGGTCACTAATTTGTTCCTCTACTTCTTTTAGCCTATTGTTCAGTCCATCAAACAGATTTTTCATTTAGTTTATTGAGCCCTTTATCTCTGCTACTTTGCTCCTTATGTCTGTTAAAATTCTCACCCATGTCTTCCACTCTTTCCTCAAGTCCAGAAAGTATCCTCATGATTATTGCTTTAGATTCTCTATCAGGCATGTGACTAATATCCGTTTCAGTTATATCTCTGTCAATGCCTTTGTCCTATTCTTTCATTTGGGATATATTTTTTGTATGTCCTCATTTTGTCTTCCTCTCTGTGTCTGTTCCTATATGTTAGGAAAGTCAGCTATGTCTTCTGCTCTTAAAAGCAAGGACATCATGAAGAAGAGGTCCTGGACTTCCCTACAGTACAGTATCCCCTGTCCACCAGAATGGTCCTTTAGGAGAGTTTCCTAAATGTATTGCTTCTGCTCTACTATTTTGCATGAGTCAGTTTTCCTTTCAGTGTATTCATCTGCACTCTCTATCTGCTTATTGTGGGCTGTATTTGCTTTCTGTGCTGTTAGTAGGAATAAGTCAGGCTAGCTCTGAGGGGTTGTGTTCACTGAGGAATTTGGCAGCAGTGCAGCAGTATTAGCTAAATTTGTGCTAAGCCACCAGTCCTATGCTAGATCCCCTGAGGCATTGAGGCAGCTGTGGGCTGTGTGCCAGGGAAGCCAGAGTCACAAGGCTGGATGCAGCAGTTGGCAATGGCTGGACAAGGACAGACACACAATAGTGGCTATGAGCATATGGCTGGGCATAGTGCAGCAGATGGGTGCCTTACAATGGTTGGGTATAGTGCATGGCAGCAGAAGTACACCCGGTAGCTGGGTGTGGCATGTGGCAGCATATTTATTTCTATTTTAAATGTTTAACTTTTTTAGCTCTAAATGCTCTTTGAACTCTATTTTTTCCTTAGTATAACAGAAATGAGTAAAGTAAAAGATAAATTTTAACACTTTAAAATTTGATGAAATTTTAGACAAATTTTGTTATTTTAAGCTCAAATTTAGAAGTATTTATTTATCTTCTTAAATAATCTCTACATCCAATGTGGATCTTGAACTCACAACCTCAGTATCATGAGTTCCATGTTGTACTACTGACTAAGCCAGCCAGGCAACCCCTAAGCTCAAATTTTAGAACCTAAACCAGCTGTAACATTTTCAGATAGATTGACTACATACGTGAAGTGACTATATCCAATAAAGAGGTTTTAAAGAATGCAGAAGACATAACTATTTCAGTTGAATACAATTATAACACTGATTAAACTAAGTTCATTTCCCCCTTTGTTAGAGTTTTCTTTGAAAATGAATTGATTTATGGCTGGTAAACTGAAGATTGATTTGAATCTCTTTAGAAATATTCTATTTCACCATTTCTATTATAAAGAAACATGGATGTTATCTATGATCTGTCGAATTATAATATGCCAGCAGATTGCTGGAGATTTCATAGTTACTCTTTTCTCTCCAGCTTATACATAGTGTAAAAATAGTGATGCTTTCTTCTCTTTAAGGGAAAAAAACACAGAGACTTTCTAACTTTATAAGTTTGAACTATTCATAAATCTCTGAAGTTTAATATGGTAAAACTTTGATAATATTTCCATGTGTTTCAGAACATAGGCTGAATTATAATATCAGAGCAACATTTTACAATAGGAAGTTGAAAATAATTTTAACTCTCCACAAGTTATGTTTTACCTGATGCTACTTGTAAATAAGTAGATATGAACATAGGGTCATATATAGTTTACTGTACTTAGAATAATCCCAAGGGGATCACACACCATCTCCAGACATCTCAGTTAATATTGTATCTTGATATATAAAATACCAAGCAGTATGAAGTCACATTCTGTTCACTACTAGGTCTACATTCTTGTGCATCTCCACAAAATCCTTTGAGAAGTCAAAGATTTACCTGTACATTATCCACAGAAACTCAGCAGCAACGAATATTGCTGTTTATGATTCAGATTTCTGTTTATGCTTTTACTAAATTAGCTAGCTTCAAAGACCAGGGTCCATTGGAAATGGTACACATAATTTGTTGGGGTTATGATTAAGTAAAGCTCTGGGACATAGGCTTTGGCTCTCATACCAAAAGCTAAAGTCAGGAGATTGCAATTGTGAAATTTAAAAATTCAAAATGCTATCAAATGGAATGAGACAAGATGTTTTATTAAACTTCTTTTCTGAAAGAGAAATAAATGGATTCGGTTTGCTTGTTTCTTCTTTAACTTAGAAAAGAAATTTAGTATTCTTGGCAAAATACTCAAGAGTATACATATCGTAATTTTATTCTCCAATCAGCAAATTTTTATCAACCTACGAATTACATTTTAAAGGAGTATTAATAAATACCTCTAATGAATTTTGTGTAATCTTATACATAGATGTTGTATCTCTATCTTTTTTGGTGAACTTACAAGGGATTTTCAGAACTATACTCTTTGGGGCAATTCATTAGCAGAAAAGAAAGCATATTCAGGATGCAATGCATTTCAAAATATGAAATGGGAACTGTGTAAAATAATTTGATTGCTTAAGGAAAGCAGTTATTTCCACTAACTTCTTACATTCCTATTTGTGATGTTATTGACTAAAACTGCATAGTTTATTGGCATCTACTCCATATCATCAAACCCTCTTCAGAGCTGTGAGTTTTTTCTTGAACAATCAATGTGCCTTACCATCTGTGTTAGTCAAAAGAGATTATTTTGCTATAGCAAATTTATATCTACTATTTTTGTTTAGTGAAAGCACACACATGTGCTAGGTTAAAAATGCCATTAGTATGACAATATTAAGGTAATAAAGATTCATTTAAAATAAAAGAATGCAAAAAAATGAAATAGTATGCTTCTTGCACTTTAATAAGTTTCTTTGCTATATAACATAATAAAGGCCATATATGAAAAACCCACAGATATTATCATCCTTAATGGTCAAAAAATTAGTACAATTTTTTAAATGCCTATGATTATTATCTCTGTTAAAAATGAAAAATAAAATCTAGAAAATAATTCATATGAATTACCAAAATAATTTACATGTACTCAAATAAATAAAATAATGTGGCTGGTTATATACACATATATACATATCTATAAGTATATAAAAATCATAAACCCTGTCTATGCCTAAAGAAAATGACTATTTTAAATTTCATAACTTTTAAAGTAGATATGATTACATATTTCGTATATTATAAACTGCTGCATATATGCCTTCCACCTAATTCTTTATTTTTACCTTTTAAAATGTATTACTAGTAATATTAACATTAGATGTCCAGTGTTATTATAGCTAAAATTATTTTACTAACAAACACAATAAGCCCATTTATCCTGCTATACTAGACAGGTATCACTTACAGAATTCAGGATCAGAGTTGCCATCCCCTTCAGTGCGGTTATTAGGTGCAGTATGATCAAAGTGCTGCTCCTGGAAATAGTCAAGGTGCGGGGCATAGGATGTGCTGGGTATCCCCACATCATGGTTTCCCAGTGCACCATCACTGCTACTTTCCTGAGAGCCTTCTGGTAAGTTAAATGTCACATGCCGCTGAGACTGAAATGAAGAAGAAAATTACAGGGTTTCAGTCATGATTTGAATAATTGTCTTATTCATCCAATTTAGAAAATGTATTATTTCCGCTATCTAGTGAAATCACATTAATATGATCCTGAGTTGTGAAAACTGTCAGGCTTTTATGAACAGTCGTCTTTGTGTTCAAACCTGCTTCACCTGGCATTAGAGTTGCTTCTATTATTATTATTTTTAAAAAGAGTACAACTAGATGCAAAATAAAAGTTAACTTGTTATAAAGTAATAAGTTGTCAGGTTTTTTAGACATTTAAGCACATTGGAAATTCTGATCATCATTCAAATATTGACTTATTTAGCTATAATTTGATAGTAATTCATTTTTAAAAAAGAAGTATGGATAAACATAACAAAATTGTATTGCTATATATTATATTGTTATAATAATCTGGTGGTCTGAAACAGTAAATAATACCACAAATGTATTCAATCATGTAAGTTTAGATAACTAAAAATATAAATCATATTTTTCAAAAATTTTAAAGGAAAAATTCTGTATTGGGATAATTAATTTTGAATATTTATTTATTTTATTTCAGAGAGAGAATGAGCATGAACTAGAGGGTCAGAAGGAGAGAGAATCTCAAGCTGACTCAGTACTGATCATGAAGCTCAACATGGGGTACAATTACAGGACCCTGAGATCATTGCCTGAGCCAAAACCAAGAGCAGAGGGATGCCTGGGTGGCTCAGTGGTTGAGTGTCTGCTTTCAGCTCAGAGCATGATCCTGAAGTTCCAGGATCGAGTCCCACATCAGGCTCCCTACAAGAAACCTGCTTCTCCCTCTGCCTATGTCTCTGCCTCTCTCTCTCTCTCTCTCTCATGAATAAATAAATAAATAATCTTTTAAAAAGTTACAAGAGTTGGATGCTTAACTGACTGTGCCACCCATGTACCCCTGTATTGGAATTAATTTAAATATATTCTACACTCTACAAAATAAAATGGTTGTATGGATAACAGTTGATGGAAATTATAAAAGCAAACTGTAAGTATTTTAAATAGTAATTATAGCAGAATACAAAAAATATATATACATGCCAAAATATGAAGATGAAGCATTTGTTTCTAAAACAAGAGATTCATGATATCCAGTGAGGGTGTTAAATCTACCCTACCAGATGTAGTATTTTTGTTTGCAACATTGCTATATGAGGTAGCTACTCTCCAAAGATAGCCATCTTAATGGACCTCATCTCTTATGTATTTCTCTACTACACTGACTATGAGTAGACCCTAGGTAACCAAATCTTGTAGCTTCTACCTTGTTCAATTGGAACACTCACTCTGGAGAAAATATAATGCGTTTGAAAGATGTATGACTACTGGGAGACTCCCATACTGTGAGGAAGCTCAAGCTGGCAATGTGGGAAGACTGTATAGAAAAAATACAACCCATGGAGGCCTAATTGTTCCAACCACTCTAGTTCAGGTGCCAGATATGTATGTGAAGAATTCATTCCAGACACCACAGCTTATGGCCTTATTTGAGCCATCCCAGCCATCTCCAGACATTGAGCCACCCCAGAGGCACCAGTCATTGTGGAGCAGAGATAATCTCTGGTGTGAATGATCCAAATTCCTGACCTAAAAAAAGGTAAAACATAATTGTTTTATGCTCCAAAGATTAGGGGTAGTTTGCTATATAAAAATAGATCAACCCAAATAACTACTACTAGCAGTGTGGAAGATACAATTTAGAGATAATTAGTTAAGAAATGTATACATACCAGGGCACCTGGGTGGCTCAGTCTGTTAATTCTTTGCCTTTGGCTCAGGCCATGATCTCAGGGCCCTGGGATAAAGCCCCACATCAAGATCCCTGCTCAGTGGGGACCCCACTTCTCCCTCTCCTTATGCCCTCCCCCTGCTTGTGCTCTCTGTCAAATAAATAAAGTAAATGTTTTAAAAAATAAATTTCTACATACCAAAAATTACATGTACTTAGATACTAAGAATTTCATTGTAGATGAGTTTACTTTCATAAATTTAGTATTGGCCATCAGTTACTTTTTTCAGATGGAGATATGGAAACATTTGAAAACCATTACTATAGAATGAATGTTTATTGTTTATGTACCTTCAATACTTGTATGTTGAAATCCAATACCCAACACGATGGTATTTGGAAGTTGGGCTTTTAGGAGATGATTAGAACATGAGAGTGGGGCCCTCATAAATGAGGTTAGTGTCCTTAAAAAAGCAGCCCCAGGGGAGTTCAGAGATGGTGGAGTGGTAGGGCAACCCTGAACTTGCCTCTTCCTTTAAATACAACTAGATCAACTTTCAACTTTTTTGAAAAACTAGGAAAAAGATTGGAGAACAGAAACAATCTGCACAGCTAGAATGAGAGAATTTTGCAGAGGTGAGGTTGGGAGCCCTGAACTGGGGGATTGGGAAGCTGCTCAGCAGGGAAGGGAAGGAACCCTGGTTCCCAGAGCAAAGTCAGGAAGAGGGAGAATATTAGAAAGAGTACAGCGGGTTGTGACCACACAATAAGGCATGGTGAGATCTGCTGAGTCACTCAGGGAGAGATTGATCCTCTCCCTAAAGGGCATTTGGAGAAACATATTCATCCTCCTCAAAGACAAAAGGACAGCTGGGGAACTCAGCAGCAGGACCAGAGAGGTCTGCAGAGGACAGAAAACCTCTTAACTTTTCAGTGAGAGCTAGAATAAACTTAGACCTCTGTGTACTTGCTCATCAGCTGCTTTTCTGGAGTTAACTGAGCAGGGCACAGAGACTAGAGAAGAATGCAGATGATCTGTCCACTGCTTTTTGCCATCTGCCACAGTAGATTCAAGCCTCTGTGATGCTTTACTGGGACAAAGGGCAGTAGGGTACAGAGTTGAGTGCAGATGGCTAATAACCTAGCTCCAGTTTTTCACTGAGTGTTACAACAAACTCTAGTCTCTCAGCTAGCAATGCGCAATGGCTTTTTGGGATAGGATGGTTCTTGGCATGCCCCAAGCCTCTCTGCCAGGGGATGGGGTAGGTGCACACATTACCAGGTTCTTTAAAATTTTGGGTTTTGAATCCCAGCCACTGGCCAGAGATAAAATATGGGAGATCTGTGGCTCTTTTTTTTTTTTTTTTTGAGATCTGTGGCTCTTGGCATGTGAATGACCTGGGAACAGACAGGTTGGGGCAGGGAACTGATGAGGTTCTAATTGCTAGGATAAATGAGGCAGTAGAAAGAGTCAGTGTTATAGAAGACAAAATGATGGAAAGTAAGGAAGCTGAGAATAAGAGAAAAACAACTGGCTCATGAAGGAAGGCATCAAGAAATCAGTGATACCGTAAAGTGCCACAATGTTTGAATAATGAGTTTCAGAAGATGAAGAAAATAGAGAGGGGTAGCAGGTAGGTGTATTTGAACAAATTATAGCTGAGAATTTCCCTAATCTGGGGAAGAAAACAAGAATTCAAATCCAGGAAGCACAAAGAAACCCACTAAAAACAATAAACATAGGTCAACAACAGGACATATAATAGTGAAGTTTGCAAACTTCAGAGACAAAGAGTAAATCATGAAAGTAACTCAGGACAAGACGTCATTAACTTACAAGTGTAGAAATATAAGGCTGAAAGCCAACCTGTCCACAGAGACCTGGCAGCTCAGAGAAGAATGGAATGATATATTCAATGTGCTAAATGAGAAAAATATGCAGCCAAGAATACTATATCCAGCAAGACTGTCATTCAGGATACGAAGAGAGATAATGAGTTTCCAAGACAAACAAAAACTAAATTAATTTGTGAACACTAAACCAGCCCTGCAAAAAATATTAAAAGGAATCCTTTGAACAAAAAGAGAGCTGAAAAGTAATAAAGATCAGAAAGGAACAGAAACAATCTACAGAAACATGACTTTATAAGTAATACAAGGGCACTAAATTCATATCTTCAAATAATTACTGTGAATGTAAATGGACTAAATGTTCCAATAAGAGGAAATAGGGTATGAGAAGTTATAGGGAAAAAAGAACCCACCTAAATGCTGTTTATAAGAGGCTCATTTTAGATTCAAAGACATGTCAAGATTGAAGGTGAGGGGGTGGAGAGCCATTTATCATGCTAATTAACATAAAAAAAGGTTGGAGTAGTCATCCTTATCTCAGGTGAATTAAGATTTAAACCAAATACTGTAATAAGAGATGAGAAAAGGCAGTATATCATAAGGGCCTATTCAACAAGAAGATATAACCATTGCAAATATTTACACAACTAACTTAGGAGCAGCCAAATATATAAACCAATTCATTTCAAAGTTAAAGAAATTAATTGATAATAATAAAATAAGAGTAGGGAACTCTAACGCTCCACTCAAATCAATGGACAGATCATCTAAGCAGAAGATCAACAAGGAAGCAAGGGCTTTAAAAGACATACTGGATCACACGGACTTCACAGATGTATTCAGAGCATTTCATCCAAAACAACAGAATACACATTCTTCTTGAGTGCACATTGAACATTCTCCAGAATAGATCATATACTGGGTCACTAACCAGGTCAAAACCAGTACAAAAAGATTGATATTATTTCATGAATATTTTCAGGCCACAATGTTTTTTCTTTAAAGCATTTTATTTATTTGTCAGAGAGAGCACATGAGCACAAGCAGAGGGAGGGGCAGACAGAGGGAGAAGCAGACTCCACGTTGATCAAGGAACCCAATGCAGGACTCAATCCCAAGACCCTCAAATCATGACCTGGACTGAAGGGAGACTCTTATATGACTGAGCCACCCAGGCATTCCCAGACCACAATGCGTTAAAACTTTATAAGAAAAAATTGGGAAGGATCACAAATACATGATGGTTAAAGAACATTCTATTAACGAATGAATAAGTCAACCAGGAAATTAAAGAAGAGTTAAAAAATACATGGAAGTGAATAAAAATAAAAATGTGACAGCTCAGAACATTTGGGATGCAGCAAAGGTAGTCCTAAGAGGGAAGCATATATCAATACAGACCTTTCTCAAGAAACAAGAAATATCTCAAATACACAACCTAACCTAATACTTAAATAAACTGGAGAAAAAACAGCAAATAAAGCCTGAATCAAGTAAAAGACAAATAGTAAAGATGAGAACAAAAATCATTGATATAGAAATTTAAAAAACAACAATAGTAGAGCAGATTGACAAAACTAGCAACTGGTTCTTTGAAAGAATTAATGAGATCTATAAGCCCCTAGCCAGTTATATAAAAAGAAAAAAGAAAGGACCTAAGTAAATAAAATCACTAAAAAATTGGAGAGATCATAAGGAACACCAAAGAAATACAATTATGAGAATATTATTAGCAATTATATACCAACAAATTCAGCAATCTAGAAGAAATAGATGCATCTCTAGAAACATGTAAAATACCAAAACTGAAACAAGAGGAAAGAGAAAATCTTAACAGGCACAGAAGCAGCAAAGAATTGAAGCAGTAATCAAAAATCTCCCAACAAACACAAATCCAGAGCTGGATAGCCTCCCAGTGGAATTCTACCAAACATTACAAGAAGAATTAATATCTGTATTTCTGGAAGTGTTTCAAAATTAGTAATGGAGGGAAAACTTCCAAACCCATTCTATCAGGCCAGCATTACCTTGATCACAGAACCAGATAAAGACCTCGCTGAAAAGGAAAATTATAGGGACACCTGGGTATCTCAGTGGTTTAGTGTCGGTTTTTAGCTCAGAGCATGATCCCAGGGTCCTAGGATCAAGTCCTGCATCAGGTTCCCTACAGGGAGCCTGCTTCTCCCTCTGCCTGTGTCTCTGCCTCTCTCTGTGTGTCTCTCATGAATAAATAAATAAAATCTTTAAAAAGGGGGAAATTACAGACCAATATCCTTGATGGGTGTGAACGCCAAAATTCTTAACAAGATACTAGCTAACAGTATCCAACAGGACATTAAATAAATTATTCACCATGACCAAGTGGGATTTATTCCTGGGCTGCAAGTGGTTCAAACTCTGCAGATCAATCAATGTGATACACTACATTAATAAAAGAAAGGATGAGAACAATATGATCCTCAATTGATGCAGAAAAAAAAATTGACAAAATAAAGCATCCTTTTTTGATAAAACCTCTCCGCCATGTAGGGATAGAGGGAACATACCTCAAATTTATAAAAGGCATTAAAAAACACACAGTGAATATCATCCTCAATGTGCAAAAATAGCTATTCTCCTAAGATCAGGAACATGACATGCAGAATGTCTATTCTTACCACTGCTGTTCAACATATACCTGAAAGTCTTAGATGCAGTATTCAGACAATTTAAAAAAAGGCATTCGAATTAGCAAAGAATTCAAACTCTCACTCTTTGCAGAAGACATGATCCTCTATATAGAAAACCCAAAAGATTCCATCAAAATTTGCTAATACAGGAATTCAGTAAAGTGGAAGGATATAAAATCCGTGCACAGAAGTCAATTGCATTTCTAAACACCAACAGTGAGAAGGAAGAAAAGAAAATTAAGGAATCAATCCTATTTACAATTACACACACAAAAAAACCATAAGATACCTAAAAATAAACCTAACCAAAGAGGCAAATAATCCCTACTGAGAAGACTATAGAAATAAAGAATTGTGGACAATTGGAACAGTAGGGGACCTAAACTCATCTGGTCCCACAAACTTAACTAGATAACTTTCAAAACATCCTGAACACCTACAAATGCAACCTGAGATTTAAAGAGAGAGCAGCTGGAATGCTACAGAGAGAGAAGTTTTCACTTCTAACAAGGTAAGAAGGCAAAAAAAAAGAAAGAAAAAGAAAGAAAGAAAAAAGAAAGAAAAGAAAGAAAGAAAGGAAGGAAGGAAGGAAGGAAGGAAGGAAGGAAGAAAGGAAGAAAGGAAGGAGGAAAGAAAGAAAAAGAAAGAAAGAGAGAGAAAGAAAGAAAGAAAGAAAGAAAGAAAGAAAGAAAGAAAGAAAAGGGAGAGGAGAACTGTGACTAGCAGGGATAAAGAGGATCTGCAACAGCCTCCAGGACAGGACAGCCCTGACCTGGAGAAGCTGGAACTTTAAAACTCCGCCTGAGTTTCCCCTGACAGAAAATGCTTAGCAGGTATATTGGGGAGAATCGCATGAGGAGCAGTGAATCTTCAATTCCTGGGGTCACAATAAGAGGAGAGACACCCAGGGGAAAGCTCAATGAAAACTTTGGTAGGATCTCAGTAAAGGACTGGAGTGCCACAGCCCTTCAGGGCATTTGAGAGAAGCCCACTGGTTATGTGGGCTGGTTCCAGAGCTGCCTTTACCCTAGAGCCTGGCAGCAGATAGAGGTAGCTGTCATCAATTACCTTTGGGAGAGGCAGTTCTCAGGAGTGTGGGTACAGTTGAGCAGGGTCCTAGATCCAAGGGCACCAAAGCAGACAGAGTCAGCTATCCCCCCTTCCCCCTGGACAGGTGGAAGAAGGGAGGGCACAGGAAAGCAAGAACTCTCCTGCCACTGGGGGACCAGCAAGCTGTGAAGATCAGTGCACCCACACCTGTACCCAATATCATCTAGGCCAGGATGGACTGGGAGAATGTGGTTAGTTATTGGCAGGGAGCTTGACTCCAGAGCTGGACATCTGGCTGGTGCCAATTTTTTTCCTCTTTGTTTCAACTTGTGCCTGGGAGAGGTGGGGCCCCTAGGGAGCAAAGGCATCACAGAATAAACATCTTATACTGAGCCCAGCACCTGGAAAGGGGCAGGGCATCTCCAAGAAAGCACAGACCCCTGAGAATCCATACAGCAGACCCCTCACCCAGAAACGCTGGAAGAACAAGGCAAAAGCAAGTTTATAGAACAAGCAGCAGTGGAAAGCTCCAGGATTGAGGGAAAACAGTATATAGAACTAGAGTGTCCTTTTCTTTTTTCATTATGAATCATTTTTATATTTGACTAAAGATTTCCGATATCTTTTATCTTTTCCTACCTTAACTATAATATTTTAACAACTTCTCATTTTAATTTATTTTTTTTTCCTTTTGACTTTCATGTTTCTAAAATTACATGTCTTAGATGTATTTTTCACTTCTGGATTCCCTTCAACATATTCAATTTAATTTTGGTAAATATACAAGATATGGGTTTTTGCATATGTTTTCTGTTTTTTTCTGTCTCATTTTGTTTTACAATGGTGGAAGTTAGTACCTTCTAACACATAACCAAAATACACCAAGAACCAAGGGTAACACCAGGTCGCTTCATTCTGTGAGATTATATTCTCTCTTCCTTCCCATTCTGCCCCCCTCTTTTATCTTGTTTATGTTTTTGTGGTCCATGTAGGGGCTTTCTATAAGTATTGTTGGTTTATATAAATTTAGAATTGGGCATTTTCTAACATACAGAAAAAAAATAACTCAGAACCAACAGGATAACCCTCTAGGATCCCTCAAGGAGACTACATTCTCTCTCCACTACCACTTCCTCACCACCACCATACCTCTCCTTTTTTTTCCTTTCTTTTCTTTTTTCATTCTTCTTTGTTTTTGTTACTAGTTTATTATAAATTTGTTTCTCACTTCAGCAGTCTTTTTGTTTTCTTTTGTTCTGTTCCTTTTCTTTTATTTTCTGGTTTCTGACCTCTTCAGAATCATCTAGGGTATATTTTACTTAGGTAGTGTTGATATTTTTGACTCAGCCCACTGATACAGCCACAAAACAAAATGAACAAAATGACTAGAAGGAAGAATTAATACAAAAGGAAGAACTAGAAGCAATATTCTCTGCCACAGAGTTACAGAATTTGGATTTCAATATAAGGTCAGAAATTCAATTCAGAAGGAGAATTATAAAGCTACTGGTGGCTCTGGAAAAAAAAGTATAAATGACTCTAGAGACTTTGCTACTGCATAATTGAGGTCTAATCAGGACAAAATTAAAAATAGATTAAATAAGATGCAATCCAAACTGGATGCTCTAACTGCTAGAGTTAATGAGGTGAAAGAGAGAGTGAGTGAAATAGAAGACAACTTGATGGTATGGAAGGAAGCTGAGAAAAACAATTAAGAACCAATGAGGAAAGGCTTAGGGAAATAAATGATAGCTTGAGAAGGAAGAATATACAACTATTGGGATCCCAGAAGAGTCAGAGAGAGAGAGAGAGAGAGAGGACCACAAAGTATATTTGAACAAAAAATAGCTGATAGCTTCCTTAACCTGGGGAAGGAAACAGACACTAAGATTCAAGAGATAGAGGGGACTTGCCCAAAAAATTAATAAAATCTGTTCAACCCCTCAACATTTCATAGTAGAAATTGCAAATTTCAAAGATAAAGAGAAAATTCGTAAAGCAGTGTGGCACAAGAGATTCTTAACTTATATGGGGAGAAATATCAGATTAACAGCAGACCCCTCCACAGAGACCTGGCAGGGCAGAAAGGGCTGGCATGATATATTCAGTGTACTAAATGAGAAGAACATGCAGCCAAGAATACTTGATCTAGCAAGACTATCATTCACAATAGATGAAGACATAAAGAACATCCAGGATGGCCAGAAGTTCAAAGAATATGTGACTGCCAAACTGACTCTGCAAGAAATGATCCCATAAAAAGATGCAGAGTTTGGACTAGATAAAAAAAAGAGCAAGATCTGGGCAGCCCGGGTGGCTCAGCGGTTTAGTGCCACCTTTAGCTCAGGGTGCAATCCTGGAGACCCAGGATCAAGTCCCACATTAGGCTCCCTGCATGGAGCCTACTTCTCCTTCTGCCTGTGACTCTGCCTCTCTGTGTGTGTGTCTCTCATGAATAAATAAATAAAATCTTAAAAAAAAATGCAAGACCGATATATATGCTGTCTACAAGAGACTCATTTTATATCTAAGGACACTTCCAGCCTGAAAATGAAAGGGCAGAGAACAATTTATTGTTCAAATGGTCCTCAAAAGAAAGCTGGAGTAGCAATCCTCATATCAGATAAATTAAAGTTTTTTTTTTTATTGAGGAAATGTTAATTTATTTTAACTCCCAAGGGGAATTGGTAGTGGAAACATCTTGTAACAGACATATTCTATGAGGTGCTTTGGTACCCAGCATGCCTTGAAAACAGAACCTCCTAATTCTTCAGGAGGTGCCTATGGGTGTGAGACAGTAGGAAGAAGCGACAGTTTCAAGTTCTGTCTATTACAGGTTTTCCAAAGCAATATATCTCTGGTTATAAAATGTAAATCTATAAGGAAATAAGGATTCTATATACAAAATCTTAGCTTACATACGACTTTATTTTTCAATTTTTTTGGCATGGAAAGCAATATCTCCAGAAGACCGTGTTTCCTACCTTGAAAACTTGGATGAAACTATTGCTCTTCAGACTAAGAACAAGCTAGAAAAAAACGTTACTGACAATAAAAGCAAACTTTTCCCAGGGAAACCGAAGACTATTTGGAAGCCATCAGAAAAAAAATATTGAATGGTTGAAGAAACATAACAAAAAAGGAAATAAAGAAGCTTATGACCTCTCAAAGGTGAGGGACTTCATCAACCAACAAGCTGATGCTTATGTGGAGAAAGGCATCCTTGATAAAGAAGAAGCCAATGCCATCAAGCATATTTACAGCAGCTTGTAAAAATGGCAAAATATCCAGGATTCTTTAGACTGTTTCAGAAAACATAGCTTATAACTCTTCTTCTAATTCTGTGATTGGAGTTATTTTACCCAAGGATTATTACAAAATGATGAAATTGCAGTAGTTAACCTTTTAGAAGTGGTTAAACATAGCTTTCATGCCATAAATTAAAGTTTACAAAAATAAAGTAGTAAGATATGAAGAGGGACACTATATCATATGGAAAGGGTCTAAACAGCAAGAATCATGAATATTTATGTTCCTCATGTGGGAGCTGCCAATTATATCAATCAATTAATAATCAAAGAAAAGAGATGCTTAGATAATAATACAAGAACAATAGAAGACTTCAACATGGCACATTCAGCAAGTGAGAGATCTTCTAAGGTGAAATTCACCAAAGAAACAAGAGCTTTAAATGATACACTGGATGAAATAGATTTCAGAGATATATACAGAAGATTCTATCTGAACACAACTGAATACACATTCGTCTCAAGAGCACATGGAGCTTTCTCCAGAATAGACCACATACTGGGTCACAAATTAGATCTCAACAGATAGTGAAAGATTGGGATTGTCCCCTGCATATTTTCAGACCATAAAACTTTGAAACTAGAAATCAATCACAAGAAGAAATTTGGAAGAAACTCAATAACATGGAGGTTAAAGATCATCCTATTAAAAGATGAATGGGTCAATCAGGAAATTAGAGAAGAATTAAAAAGATTCATGGAAACTAACGAAAATGAAAATACAAATCTTTGGGATATAACAAAAGTGGTCCTAAGAGGGAAATACATTGCAATACAAACATCTCTCAAAAAATTAGAAAAAACTCAAATACACAAGCTAATCTCACACCTAAAGTAATTGGAGAAAGAGCAGCAAATAAAGCTTACACCAAGCAGAAGAAGAGAGATAATAAAGATTCCAATATAACTCAATGAAATAGAGACTAGAAGAACTGTAGAACAGATCAACAAAAACAGGAGCTGGTTCTTTGAAAGATTTAATAAAATAGATAAACTGTTAGCCAGCCTTATCAAAAAGAAAAAAGACTCAAATTAATAAAATCACAAACAAAAGAGAGATCACAACCAATACCAAGGAAATACAAACGATTTTAAAAATGTATTATGAGCTGCTATATGCCAACAAATTAGGCAATCTAGAAGAAATGGATGAACTTCTGGAAAACCACAAATTAACAAAAGTGGAACAGAAAGAAATACAAAGCCTGAATAGGCCAATAACCTGGGAGGAAGTTGAAGCAGGCATCAAAATCTTTCTAAAACACAAAAATCCAGAGCAAGATGGCTTCCCAAGAGAATTCTACCAAACGTTTAAAGAAGAAATAAAATGTATTCTAGTAAACCTATTTCAAAAGATAGAAATGCAGGGAATAATTCCAAACTTGTCTTATGATGTCAACATGACCTTGATTCCAAAACCAGACAAAGACCAAAAAGGAGAATTTTAGACCAAAATCCGTGATGAACATTGTTGCAAAAAATCTCACCAAGATACTAGCCAATACATTAAGAGGATTATTCATCATGACAAAATGAGATTTAGCCCCAGGATGCAAGGGTGATTCAACATTCATTAAAAAATCAACGTGATAGATCACATCACTAAAAGAAAAAACAAGAACCATATGATCCTCTCAATAGATGCAGAGAAAGCTTTTGACGAAATACAGCATCCATTCCTAATTAAAACTCTCCCAAGTGTGGAGATAGAGGGAACATTCCTCATTATCTTAAAACCCATCTATGAAAAGCCCACAACGAATATCATTCTTGATGATGAAAAACTGAGAGCTTTTCCCTATGATTAGGAACATGAAAGAGAAGTTCACTCTGACCACTGTTACTCAACAATGTACTAGAAGTCCTAGCCTCAACAATCAGGCAACAAAAAGAAATAAAGGGCATTCAAATGGGCAAAGAAGAAGTCAAACTCTCTTCGCAGATGACATGATACTGTACATAGAAAACCCAAAAGACACTACCCCAAGATTGCTAGAACTCATGCAGCAATTCAGCAATGTGGCAGGATACAAAATCAATGCCCATAAATCAGCGTCATTTATATCCGCTAACAATGAGACTGAAGAAAGTGAAATTAAGCAATAAATTCCAATTACAATTGGACCCCAAAGCATAAGATACCTAGGGAAAAACCTTACCAATAAGGTAAAGTACCTATACCCTAAAAACTACCGAACACTTCTGAAAGAAATGGAGGAAGACACAAAGAGATGGAAAAATATTCCATGCTCATGGATTGGATGAATTAATAATTTGAAAATGTCTATGCTACCCAGGGCAATTTACTAATTCAGGCAATCCCTATCAAAATATCAATGTTCTTCACAGAGTTGGAACAAATCATCTTAAGATTTGTATGGAATCATAAAAGACCCCAAATAGCCAGGGAAATATTGAAAAAGAAAACCAATGTTGGGGACATAACAATGCCAGATTTCAAGCTGTATTGCAAAGCTGTGATTATCAAGACAAGACAGTACTGGCACAAAAACAGACACATAGATCAATGGAACAGAATAGAGAACCCAGAAATGGGCACTAAACTCTATGGTCAACTAATATTCAACAAAGCAGGAAACAGTATCCACTAGAAAAAGAGAACAGTCTCTTCAATAAATGGTGATGGGAAAATAGGACAGCCACATGCAGAAGAATGAAACTAAACCATTCTCTTACACCACACACAAAGATAAACTCAGAATGCTTGAAAGATCTAAATGTGAGACAAGATTCCATCAAAATCCTAGAGGAGAACACAGGCAACACCCTTTTTGAACTTGGCCACAGCAACTTCTTGCAAGATACATCTATGAAGACAAGGGAAACAAAAGCAAAAATAAGCCATTGGGAATTCATCAAGATAAAGGCTCTGCACAGCAAAAGAAACATTCAACAAAACTAAAATCAACCTACATAATGGGAGAAGATATTTACAAATATCATATCAGATAAAGGGATAGTATCCATGATCTATAAAGAACATGTGAATTTAAACACCCAATAAACCAAAAATCTAATCATGAAATGAGCAGAATACAGGAACAGAAACTTCTCCAAAGAAGATATACAATGGCCAACAAGCATACCGTGAAATGCTCCGCATCACTTGCCATCAGGGAAATACAAATCAAAACCACAATGATATACCACCTCACACCAGTGAGAATGGGGAAAATTAACAATACAGAAAACAACAACTGTTGGAGAGGATGTGAAGACAGGGGAACCCTCTTGCACTGTTGGTGGGAATGAAAACTGGTGGAGCCACACTGGATAATAGCATGGAGGTTCCTCAAGAGGTTAAAAATAGAGCTACCCTACAACTCAGCAATTGCACTACTATGTATTTACCCCACTGATACAGATGCAATAAAAAAACCAGGACACCTGCACCCCACAATGTTCATAACAGCAATGCCCACAATAGCCAAACTGTGGAAGGAGCCACAATGTCCTTCAACAGACGAATGGATAAAGAAGATGTGGTATATATACAAAATGATATATTACTCGGCCATCAGAAGAGACAAATACCCACCATGTGCTTCAATGTGGATGGAACTAGATGGTATTATGCCGAGTGAAATAAATCCATTAGAGAAGGACAATCATGATATAGTTTCACTCATACGTGGAATATAGGAAATGGTGAAAGAGATTATAAGGGAAAGGAGGTGAGATGAGTGGGAAAAATTAGAGAGGGAGACAAACCATGAGAGCCTTCTAACTCTAGGAAACAAACAAAGGGTTGCAGAAGGGGAGTTTGGTGGGGGGGGGGTAATTGGTTGACGGGCACTGAGGAGGGCACTTGATGGGATGAGTACTGGGTGTTATACTATATGTTTGCAAATTAAATTTAATTTAAAAGATGTAAAAATAAAGAAAAGAAAACTATAGAACACTCATAAAAGAAATAGAGAAAGACAAAGTAATGGATAAACTTCCCATGCACATGGATTGGAAGTGAAATATTGTTAAAATGTATATGTTATGCAAAGCCATATACATGTTCAATGTTATCTCTATCAAAACAATCAGCATTTTTCACAGCGTTGGAACAAATAATCATAAAATTTGTATGGAACCAAATACACAATCCTTGAATAGCCAAAGGACTCTTGAAAAAGAATATCAAACATGGAGGCATCACAATTCCAGACTTCAAGCTGTATTACAAAGCAATAATCATCAGGGTTGTATGGTACTGTGACAAGAACAGGCATATAGATCAATGAAACAGAATAGAAAGCCCAGAAATTAACCCTTACCTCTATGGAAACCGAATCCTCAATAAAAGCAGGAAAGAATATTCAATTTAAAAATAACAGTCTCTTCAAGAAATGGTCTGGGACAATGGGATAGTTATATGCAGAAGAATGAAACTGGACTATTTTCTTATACTATACACAAAAATAAACTCAAAATGAAGGAAAGACCTAAATGTTAGAGAAGAATACATCAGAATCATAGAAGAGAAAATAGGCAGCCAACACTCTGACCAAGGTTGCATCAACTTCTTCCTGGACATGTCTTCACAGGCAAGGGAAACAAGTAAAAGTGAACTATTTGGACTTCATCAAGGTAAAACGCTTTTTGCACAGCAAAAGAAACAGTCCACAAAACTAAAAGGCAACCTACAGAATGGATGAAGATATTTTCAAATGACATATCTAATAAAGGGTTGGTATGCAATTTATCTAAAGAACTTATCAAACTCAACACCCAAAAAAGAAACAATCCAGTAAATAAATGGGCAAAAGCCCTGAACAGACATTTTTCCAAAGAAGACATACATGTGACCAACAGACACATGAAAAAATGCTCACAATCACTCAACATCAGGGAAATACAAATCAAAACTATAAAGATAACCACTCACAATTGTCAGAATGGCTAAAATGACCAACTCTAGAAAGAACAGATATTGGTGATGATGCAGAAATTGGGGAATGCCTTCTGCTCTTGGGAATGAAAATGGGTCCAGCCACTCTGGAAACCAGTATGGAGTTTCCTCAAAAAGTTAGAAGTAGACCTAATCTATGACCCAGCAATTACACTACTATGTTTATCGATATAAACATAGTGATTCGAAGGGACACATGCATCCCAATAATTATAGCAGCAATATCCACAATAGTCAAATATACTATGAGCTCAGATGTCCTTTGACAGATGAATGGATAAGGAATAGATATAGATAGATATATGTATTTCTCTATCGATATATCTATATATAGAAATAATAAAGAACATTTCTCCCTATGTATATACATATACTACTCTTTCTATATATATATATATAATAGAGATATATATCTAAATATCGATATATAGACATACTATATACCTATATCTATTTTTATATATAATAGAATATTACTCAGCCATCAAGAGGAATGAAATCTTGCCATTTGCATGGATGTGGATATAGCCTGAAGGTATTATGCTAAGCAAACTAAGTCAGTCAGAGAAAGACAAATATCATAGGATTTTACTGATATGTGGAATTTAAGAAATAAAACAGATTACCATAGGGGAAGGAAGGTAAATAAAATGAGATGAAAATAGAGAGACAGGAAAATCATAAGAGAGTCCTAAATCTAAGAAAACAACTGAGGTTTGATGGATGGGAGGTGAGTGGTAAGATGGGGTAATTGGGTGACTAGCATCAAGGATGGCACTTCAGGGACCCTGAGTAGTTCAGCGGTTGAGCATCTGCCTTTGGTTCTGGGATCAAGTTCCGCATCAGGCTCCCTGCATGGAGATTGCTTCTCCCTCTGCCTGTGTCTCTGCCTCTCTCTGTGTGTGTCTCTCATTAATAAATAAATAAATATTTTTTAAAAAGAATGACACTTTAAGTAATGAGCACTGGGTGTTGCATGTCTCTGATCAATCACTAAATTATATGTCTGAAACTAATAATACAGTCTATGTTAAATGAATTGAATTTAAATTAAAAATAATTTTTTAAACAAATATTCAATTGATGAGAAAAAAGAATTTTTTAGATTGAGAAGCAAAACATTAGTGAGAAAAGTAAAAGGAGCCTAAGTGGCTTGTAATGTACCCTCACACAGATAAATACATGCATTATTGGAGTCACAAAAGGAGAGAAAGAAAAAGGAAGAAAGCTTCATTTAAGAAATAATGGCTTAAAATATCCTAAGTTTGAGAGAAAACATGGGATAAAATATGCAGGAAGCTTACCAAACTACAAGCTGGAAAATCAAAAGTGACCCAGAGAAACCTTATCATCAAACTCTAGAAAGTCAAAGGTAAAGATGAAATATTGAAAACAGCAAAAGTTAGTTCTTACCTACACAGGATCCTTAATAAGATTATAAGCAGATTTTTCAGGAAAAACCTTGGAGGCCAGAAATAAATGAGATGATATATTTTAAGTATGGAAAGAAAAAAAAACTGTCAATTAAGAATTCTCTATCTGGCAAAACTGTCCTTCAAAAATGATGAAGAAATTTAGACATTCCTAGAAAAACAAAAGGTAAGAGGTTAATCATTGATAGATACACCCTGCAAGCCTACTAAATAGAGTGCATCAAATTGGAACAAAAGGATGTTAGAGAGTAACCTGAAGCCATATGAAAATTTAAAGTTCTCAAGTAAAGATAATTAATGGGCAAATATAAAAATCTGCATTATTGTATCTTCAGTTCATGATTCTACTTTTAACTCTTTCATAGAATTTAACAAAGAAAAGTATAAAAATAATTATAAATATAGATCAATGATACACAACATATAATGATGTAGCTTTGACATCAGTGCCATAAAGTAGGAAGTAGAGCTGTAAAGGTGTAGAGCATTTGTATACCCTTAAAGTTAATTTGTTACCAACTTAAAATAAATTGTTATATCATTAGGCTGTTATATGTAATCCCCATGATAATCACAAAGAAAATTTCTATAGAATATATAGAAAAATATTTGAAAAGCAAATAAAGGCATGCCACTACAAAAAAAATATGAAATGAACACAAAGGTAGGTAAGAGAAGAGATAAAATTAATAAGGCAGACAGAAAACTCACAATATAATGGTAATAGTAAGTCCCTATCAGTAATTTTTTTAAATTTAAACATATTAAACTCCCTAATCAAAAGACATATATCATGAGAGTAATGTCAGCATCTTCGGGGCCTGACTGGAGAATTCTACCAAACATTTAAAGAATTAATATCTTCAAATTCTTCCATAATAGTGAAGAAAATGGGACACTTCTAAAGTCATTCTACAAAGGCAGGATTATTTTGAAGCCAAAACCAGGTAACCATACCAAAAGAAAAAAAACTATAGACCAATATCCTTCATGAATATAGATGCAAAAATTCTTTTTTTTTAATTAATTTTTATTTATTTATGATAGTCACAGAGAGAGAGAGAGAGAGAGAGAGAGAGAGAGGCAGAGACATAGACAGAGGGAGAAGCAGGCTCTATGCACCGGGAGCCCGACGTGGGATTCGATCCCGGATCTCCAGGATCGCGCCCTGGGCCAAAGGCAGGCGCCAAACTGCTGCGCTACCCAGGGATCCCTAGATGCAAAAATTCTTAACAAGATATCAGAATATTACATTCAAGAATACATTAAAAGGATTATACACTATGAACAAGTGGGTTTTATAGGTCGGATGTAACAATCATTCAGCATACAAAAATAAGTCAATGTGATATACCACATAAACAAAATGAAAGGAAAACAAATATATGATTATCTCAATTGATTCAAAAAAAGCATTTAGAAAAACTAAACATCAATGTCTGATAAAACTACTCAACAAACTAAGAATGGAAGGAAACAATATCAGTGTTATAAAGACCATATATGAAAATCCAGCAACTGACATCATATTCAATGGTGAATGTCTGTAAGTTCTCCCTTTAAAAACAGGAATAAGACAAGTATGCCTGTTTTCACCACTTCTATTCAATATTATTGGAAAACCCCAATTAGAGCAATTAGGAAAAAAATAAGTGCATCCAAATTAGAAATAAAAGATAAGACTGTCTCTGTAGATGACATGAACTTAGACTGAAAAGCCATAAAAATTTCACACACACACACACACACACACACACACACAAACACACAATGTTAAAATAATAAATTAATCCAGCAAGGTTTCAGGATATAAAACCAACACATGAAAATCAGTTTAGTTTTTATACACTAACAATGAACAATCCAAAAAGGAAATTCAGAAAACAATTCCATTTCCAATAGTATCAAAAACAATAAAATACTTCTATATCAAGTTAACCAAGGAGGTGAAAACGTACACTAAAAACTACATAACTATACGAAACTAAAGACATAAAATAATGAAAAGACCTCCTGTACTCATGGATTAGAAGGTTTAATATCGTTTAGATGTCAATAATAGCAATGTGACCTACAGATTTAATGCAATCCCTATCAAAATCTTCATGGTGTTTTTTGTCAAAATAGGGAAATCCATCCGAAAAGTTATAGGGAATCTCATGACACCACGCAGTCAAAACAATCTCAAAAATGAACAAAGTTGGAAGTTTAGCACTTTCTGATCACAAAACTTATTACAAAACTAGTAATAAAAATGCTATTAAAATAAAGAAAGGTATAAGACCAGGAATCAAATCAATAAGATCAGAAATAAACCTCCAGGGATCCCTGGGTGGCAGAGCGGTTTGGTGTCTGCCTTTGGCCCAGGGCGCGATCCTGGAGACCTGGAACCGAATCCCACGTCGGGCTCCCGGTGCATGGGGCCTGCTTCTCCCTCTGCCTATGTCTCTGCCTCTCTCTCTCTCTGCGTGTGACTATCATAAACAAATAAAAATTTAAAAAAAATTAAAAAAATAAATAAACCTCCACATATATGGGACAAATGATTTTCAACAAGGGCATCAGGACAATTTAATGGGGAATGGACAACTTTTTCAACAAATCATCTTGGATGATATGATACAGTACATAGAAAACCCAAAAGACTCCACCCCAAGATTGCTAGAACTCCTACAGCAATTCAGCAGTGTGGAGGGATACAAAATCAATGCCCTGAAATCAGTGGCATTTCTATGCACTAACAGTGAGACTGAAGAAAGAGAAATTAAGGAGTCAATACCACTTACAATTGCACCCAAAAGAAAAAGATACCTAAGAATAAACCTAACCAAAGAGGTAAAGGATCTATACCCTAAAAACTACAGAACACTTCTTAAAGAAATTGAGGAAGACACAGAGAGATGGAAAAATATTCCATGCTCATGGATTGGCAGAATTAATAGTGAGAAAATATCAATGTTACCCAGGGCAATTTACATGTTTAATGCAATCCCTATCAAAATACCATGGACTTTCTTCAGAGAGTTGGAACAAATCATCTTAAGATTTGTCTGGAATCAGAAAAGACCCTGAATAGCCAGGGTAATATTGAAAAGGAAAACCATATCTGGGAGCATCACAATGCCAGATTTCAGGTTGTACTACAAAGCTGTGGTCATCAAGACAGTGTGGTACTGGCACTAAAACAGACACATAGATCATTGGAACAGAACAGAGAATCCAGAAGTGGACCCTGAACTTTATGGTCAACTAATATTTGACAAAGGAGGAAAGACTATCCATTGGAAGAAAGACAGTCTCTTCAATAAATGGTGCTGGGAAAATTGGACATCCACATGCAGAAGAATGAAACTAGACCACTCTTTTTCACCATACACAAAGATAAACTCAAAATGGATGAAAGATCTAAAGGTGAGTCAAGAGTCCATCAAAATCCTAGAGGAGAACACAGGCAACACCCTTTTTGAACTCAGCCACAGTAACTTCTTGCAAGATACATCCACGAAGACAAAAGAAACAAAAGCAAAAATGCACTATTGGGACTTCATCAAGATAAGAAGCTTTTGCACAGCAAAGGGTACAGTCAACAAAACTAAAAGACAACCTACAGAATGGGAGAAGATAGTTGCAATGACATATCAGATAAAGGGCTAGTTTCCAAGATCTATAAAGAACTTCTTAAACTCAACAGCAATGAAACAAACAATCCAATCATGAAATGGGCAAAAGACATGAAGAGAAATCTCACAGAGGAAGACATAGACATGGCCAACATGCACATGAGAAAATGCTCTGCATCACTTGCCATCAGGGAAATACAAATCAAAACCATAATGAGATACCACCTCACACCAGTGAGAATGGGGAAAATTAACAAGGCAGGAAACAACAAATGTTGGAGAGGATGTGGAGAAAAGGGAACCCTCTTGCACTGTTGGTGGGAATGTGAAACGGTGCAGCCACTTTGGAAAACTGTGTGGAGGTTCCTCAAAGAGTTAAAAATAGACCTGCCCTACGACCCAACAATTGCACTGTGGGGATTTACCCCAAAGATACAGATGCAATGAAACACCGGGACACCTGCACCCCAATGTTTATAGCAGCAATGTCCACAATAGCCAAACTGTGGAAGGAGCCTTGGTGTCCATTGAAAGATGAATGGATAAAGATCTGGTTTAAGTATACAATGGAATATTACTCAGCCATTAGAAATGACAAATACCCACGGTTTCCTTCAATGTGGATGGAACTGGAGGGTATTATGTTGAGTGAAGTAAGTCAATCGGAGAAGGACAAACATTATATGGTCTCATTCATTTGGGTAATATAAATAACAGTGAAAGGGAATAGAAGGGATGGGAGAAGAAATGGGTAGGAAATATCAGAAAGGGAGACAGAACATGAAGACTCCTAACTCTGGGAAACGAACAGGGGTGGTGGAAGGGGAGGAGGGCGGGGGGTGGGGCTGAATGGGTGCTGGACACTGAGGGGGGCACTTGATGGGATGAGCACTGGGTGTTATTCTGTATGTTGGCAAATTGAACACCAATAAAAAATAAATTTATTATTAAAAAAAAGAAATACCTAAAATAGTATTTTGAATTGAATGATGTCCAATTTTTTGTCAGCAATGTTTTTGAATAATTTCTATCTTAGAACTCTATGTGATTTATGAATGTCAAATTTAGATAAATTCAATTTCTAGAAAAAAATCTATTATATTCATTTATCTCATGTGTAATATGCCCCATAAATTGAAAATATTTTGATCATTAAAATGTTCCAGCCTTTCAAATGTTGTAGAAGTAGAAATGATGCTATTGTCTTAATTTCACTTCCACAAAATGATTAAAGCACTGTACAAGCAATTCTAAATACAAGAAACAATTAGAATCAATATATTTTTAATGAGATATATTTTAAGCTTTACAAACTTAAACTATAGATCTTATAAATTCAGGTAATTTGTAAAAAAAAAAAAAAAAAAAAAAAAAAACCCAAATCCTAAAGGAGTGAGAAAAATCAGTGTGCTAGCAATGACTTTTGACTGAGGGTTTTATTTTTCATGCTTAGACACATAGGATTGTTTGCTCTTACAAAAAATTCATTTAAAAAGATGTATTATGGGGATCCCTGGGTGGCTCAGTGGTTTGGTGTCTGCCTTCAGCCCACGTTGTAATCCTGGAGTCCCAGGATCGAGTCCCACATCAGGCTCCCTGCATGGAGCTTGCTTCTCTCTCTGTCTCTCTTTCTCTTTATCTCTGTCTTCAAAAAAAAAAATAAAATATTTTGAAAAAACTTAAAAAATAAAAAATGTATTAAGTGTGTGTTGGGTGCAAGGCACTGAGAAGGGTAACAGTGGCCTTTTTAAATGGATCAATGATGTTTTAAGAAACATTATAAAATGAACAGAAGCTTTAAATGATTCTACAATAGAACAGTCAATCTATAGTATTCTGTCTATTCTAGAATAATTCTGTTTACATGATGTTACTACGTAGTTGTTCTCCTTGGTTTTGCCAGTAAGACATAGTTACCATGCACATAGCCCAAAATGCAATCATGGAGAGATAGATGTTTTATACTTGAGGCCACTGAATTATACATATTCTAGTTCATTTTCTGGCTCTATTTATCCTAAATGACAGAGCCAATCAAATCTATTGTTTCAGAAAATGAATCTGATGTTAAGTTCCTGATCCACTGAACATTATGATAGAGAAATTGTTTCCTTTAAACTAAAGTTTTGCTTCAACTACTTTCCTTTTATTGTATCATATAAGAAATCAAACACAACAATCCACGATTCACTGTGCATATGTACCAAGGGATATATTTATCCTTAACTGTAGCAAGTAATCTATTTAGATATTTTAAGGTAATGTAGTATCTTATAGTATATCTTATATCTTATAGTATCTTATATATCTTAAAGTGCTTTCTTTAAATAAATAGCAAAAGGTTTCCTTTCTTTTTTTAAGTGAGAGAGAGAGAAAGAGAGAGAGAGAGAGAGAGAGAGAGAGAGAGACTGAATCTAGGACAGGCTCCACACTAAGCACATCCAGAAAATGAAATGGGGATCAATCCCATGACCCTGAGATAATGACCTGAACTGAAATCAAGAGTTGGACACTTAACTGACTAAGCTACCCAGGAGCCCCTAATTAGAAAAAGGTTTTATTGCCAGGTAGTTTTGTGATTACATCAAAATAGCAACCACTGTAGGGGGCAAGATAGCAGAAGAGTAGGGAGGGGTCCATAACTCACCTGACCCCACAAACTTACTTAGACAACTTTCAAAACATCCTGAACTCCTACAAATTCGACCTGAGATTTAAAGAGAGAACAGCTTCAATGCTACAGAGAGAAAAGTGTTTTTTTTTTCTAGCAAGGTAGGAAGGTGAAAAAAAATTTAAAAAGAAGAATAAAGTGGGGGAGGAAAGCCACAAATAGCCGGGCTAAAGCAGAGCAGTGAAAGACTTTAGGGCAGGAAAGCTCAGCCATGGAGAAACAGGAACTTTAAACCCACAATACTTTTAGAAAGCCCCAGCATTGACTACCAAATCGTAAACAAGATAAAAGTGGGGGGCAGAATGGGAAGGAAGAGAATATAATATCACAGAATGAACCAACATGGTGTTCTACTTGGTATTAGTTGTATGTTTGCCGTATTTTAGAAAGTACTAATTTCCACAATTGTAGAACAATATGAGGCAGGAAAAAGAAACAAACAAACAAAAAAGAAAATAAAAACCCATATGTCATATATCTACCAAAATTAAGTTGAATATGTTAAAGGGAATCTGGAAGTGGAAAAATATATCTAAGACATGTAGTTGTAGAAATATGAAAGTCAAAAAGAAAATAACTTAAAAATATAGAACTGGTAAAATATGGTAGTTAAGGTGAGAAAAGAGAAAAAAGATTGAAAGTTTTTATTCTGATAGAAAATCCAGTATTAATAGAAATATAAAATGAAAAAGGAAAAAAAAAACAGGACCCTCTAGTTCTATATACTATTTTCCCTGAGTCCTGGAGCTTTCCAGCGTTGCTTGGTCAATAAACTTGCTCTTCCCTTGTTTTTCCAGCAGTTCTTCTTGGGGAAGGGTCTGTTATGTTGATTCTCAGGTGAATGTGCCTGAGCAGAGATGCCCTGCTCTTTGTCAGGTGGAGGGTTCAGTGTAAGCTGTTTATCCTGTGAGGTCTTTTTCCCCTAGAGGCCCTGCTTCTCCCAGGCACAAGGTAAATAAAGAGGAAACACAACAATGGCGGTGGCCAGATTTCTTGCTCTGGAGTCTAGCACCCCATAAGTGAGCAACTGCAGTCTCCTAGTCTGCACTAGCCTAGATGCTCTAGTGGGCTGGCACAGGTGTACTGAGAAGCACATATTGTGGGGTGCCCAGTGGCAGGATAATTCTTGCTTTCTTATGCCCTCCCTGCTTCCACCTGTCCCAGGGGGAATACAGGATCACTGGCTTTTTCTGCTTGTGCACCCTGAGATCTAAGGCCATGTACCTCTGGACTCATGCTCCTTGGGAAAAAACAAGTAAAAGATCACGAGGATAGGTTAAGGGAAATAAATGATAGCCTCTAAAGGAAAAATCTACATTTAATGGGGGTTGCAGAGGGTTACAAAAGGGACAAATGTCCATAAAGTGTATTTGAACAAATCATAGCTGAGAACTTTCCTAACTTGGGAAGGGAAACAGGTGTTCAGATGCAGGAGATAGAGAGATCCCCCCCTAAAATCAATAAAAACCACTCAACACCTCGGCATTTGGTAGTGAAACTTGCAAATTCCAAAGATAAAGAGAAGATCCTTAAATTAGCAAGAGACAAGAAATCCCTAAACTTTATGGGGAGAACTATTACGTTAAGAGCAAACCTCTCCAAAGAGACCTGGCAGGCCAGAAAGTTCTGGCAAGATATATTCACGGTCCTAAATGAGAAGAACATGCAGCCAAGAATAAATTATCCAACAAGGCTCTCATTCGGAATGAAAGGAGAGAGAGAGAGTTTCCAAGATACGCAGAAACTGAAAGAATATGTGACCACCAAACCAGCTCTGCAAGAGATATTAAGGGGGTCGCTGTAAAAGAAAGAAGTCCAAGGAAACAATCCACAAAAACAGGGACTGAATAGGTATCATGATGACACTAAATTCATATCTTTCAATAGTAACTCTGAACGTGACAGGCTTAATGACCTCATCAAAAAGTGCAGGGTTTCAGACTGGATAAAAAAGCAGAACTCATCCATTTGCTGTCTACAAGACACTCATTTTAGACATAAAGACACCTACAGCCTGAAAATAAATGGTTGGAAAAGCATTTACCATTCAAATGGTCCTCATAAGGAAGCAGTAGTAAGTGATGAAGAGGGACACTATATCATATATAAAGGATCTATCCAACAAGAGGACCTAAGAATCATAAATGTTTATGCCCCGAATGTGGGAGCTGCCAAGTATATCAATCAATTAATAACCAAAGTTAAAACATACTTAGATAATAATACACTTATACTTAGTGACTTGAACACAGCACTTTCTATAATCAACAGATCTTCTAAGCAAAACTTCTCCAAAGAAACAATAGCTTTAAATGATACACTAGACCAGATGGATTTCACAGATATTTACAGAGCTTTACACCCAAACACAATAGAATACACATTCTTCTCAAATGTACATGGAACTTTCTCCAGAATACACCACAAACTGGATCACAAATCAGGTCTAAACCGATACCAAAAGATTGGGATCGTCCCCTGCATGTTTTTAGACCATAATGCTTTGAAACTAGAACTAAATTACAAGAAGAAGTTTGGAAGGATTTCAAATACGTAGAGGTTAAGGACGATCCTGCTAAAAGATAAAAGTGTCAACCAGGAAATCAGGGAAGAATTAAAAAGATTCATGGAAACTAATGAGAATGAAGATACAACCGTTCAAAATCTTTGTGATACAGCAAAAGCATTCCTGAGGGGGAAATACATCGCAATACAAGGATGCATCCAAAAACTGGAAAGAATTCAATAGGAAATCTAACTTTGCAGCTAAAGGAGCTGGAGAAAAAAACAGCAAAGAGATCATACACCCAGCAGAAAGGAGGTAATAAAGATTCGAGCAGAACTCAATGAAATAGAGACCAGAAGAACTGTGGAACAGATCAACAAAACCAGGAGTTGGTCCTTTAAAAGAATTAATAAGATAGATAAACCATCAGCCAGCTTTATTAAAAAGAAGAGAGAAAAGACTCTGTTAATAAAATCATGAACGAGGAAGGAGAGATCACCAACAAAACCAAGGAAATACAAACGATTTTAAAAACTTATTCTGAAAGGGAGACAGAACATGAGAGACTCCTAACTCTGGGAAACGAGCTAGGGGTGTTGTAAGGGGAGGTGGGTGAGGGGGTGATGGGGTGATGGGCACTGAGGGGGGCACTTGATGGGATGAGCACTGGGTGTTATTCTATATGTTGGCAAATTGAACACCAATAAAAAATAAATGTATATAAAAACACTTATTGTGAGTAGGTATACGCCAATAAATTAGGCAATCTAGAAGAAATGGACGCATTTCTGGAAAACCACAAACTACCAAAACTAGAACAGGAAGAAATAGAAAACTTGAACAGGCCGATAACCAGGGGGGAAATGGAAGCAGTCATCAAAAACCTCCCAGGACACAAAAGTCCAAGGCCAGATAGCTTCCCAGAGGAATTCTATCAAATGTTTAAAAAAGAAACCATACCTATTCTATTAAAACTGTTAAGAAAGATATAAAGAGATGGAGTACTTCCAACTCGTTCTATGAGGCCAGCCTCACCTTAATTCCGAAACCTGACAAAGACCCCACCAAAAAGGAGAATTGGAGTCTAATATCCCTGATTATCATAGATGCAAAAATTCTCAAAAAGATACTAGCCAATAGGATCCAACAATACATTTAGAAGATTATTCACCATGACCAAGTGGGATTTATCCCTGAGATACAAGGCTGGTTCAACACTCGTAAAGCAATCTATGTGATTGATCATATCAGCAAGAGAAAAACAAGAACCATATGATACTCTCAATAGATGCAGAGAAAGCGTTGGGCAAAATACAGCATCCATTCCTTATAAAAACTCTTCAGAGTGTAGCGATAAAGGGAACATTCCTCAACATCTTAAAAGCCATCTATGAAAAGGCCACAGCAAATATCATTCTAAATGGGGAAACACTGGGAGCCTTTCCCCTAAGACCAGGAACAAGACAGGGATGTCCACTCTCACCACTGCTATTCAACATAGTACTAGAAGTCCTAGCCTCAGCAATCAGACAACAAAAAGACATTAAAGGCATTCAAATTGGCAAAGAAGAAGTCAAACTCTCCCTCTTCACCGATGACATGATACTCTACATAGAAAACCCAAAAGACTACTCAGAGATTGCTAGAACTCATACAGCAATTTGGCAGTGTGGCAGGATACAAAATCAATGCCCAGAAATCAGTGGTATTTCTATACACGAAGAATGAGACTGAAGAAAGATAATTTAAGGAGTCCATCCCATTTACAATTGCACCCAAAAGCATAAGATACCTAGGAATAAACCTAGCCAAAGAGGTTAAAGATCTATACCCTAAAAACTACAGAACACTTCTGAAAGAAATGGAGGAAGACACAGAGAGATGGAAAAATATCCCATGCTCATGGATTGGAAGAATTAATATTGTGAAAATGTCAATGTTATCCAGGGCAATTTAGACGTTTAATGCAATCCCTATCAAAATACCATGGACTTTCTTCAGAGAGTTGGAACAAATCATCTTAAGATTTGTCTGGAATCATATAAAAAAACAAATAGCCAGTGGAATATTGAAAAAGAAGACCATATCTGGGAGCATCAGAATGCCAGATTTCAGGTTGTACTACAAAGCTGTGGTCATCAAGACAGTGTGGTACTGGCACAAAAACAGACATAGATCAGTGGAACAGTATAGAGAATCCAGAAGTGGACCCTCAACTTTATGGTCAACTAATATTCGATATGGAGGAAAGACTATCCACTGGAAAAAAGACAGTCTCTTCAATAAATGGTGCTGGGAAAATTGGACATCCATATGCAGAAGAATGAAACTTGTTCGTTCTCTTACACCGTACACAAAGATAAACTCAAAATGGATGAAAGATCTAAAGGTGAGTCAAGAGTCCATCAAAATCCTAGAGGAGAACACAGGCAACACCCTTTTTGAACTCAGCCACAGTAACATCTTGCAAGATACATCCATGAAGGCAAGAGAAACAAAAGCAAAAATGAATTATTGGGGACTTCATCAAGATAAGAAGCTTTTGCACAGCAAAAGAAACAGTCAACAAAACTAAAAGACAACCTACAGAATGGGAGAAGATATTTGCAAATAACATATCAGATAAAGGGCTAGTTTCCAAGATCTATAAAGAATTTATTCAACTCAACAGCAAGGAAACAGTCTAATGATGAGATGGGCAAAAGACATTAACAGAAATTTCACAGAAAAGACATAGTCATGGCCAACAAGCACATGAGAAAATGCTCTGCATCACCGACCATCAGGGAAATACAAATCAAATGCACAATGAGAAAGCACCTCATATCAGTGAGAATGGGGAAAATTAAGAAGACAGAAAACAACAAATGCTGGAGAGGATGTGAAGTAAAGGGAACCCTCTTGCACTGTTGGTGGGAATGTGGACTGCTACAGCCACTCTGGAAAACAGTGTGGATGTTCCTCAAATGTTAAAAATATATGTGCCCTATGACCCAGCAATTGCACTTCTGCGGATTTACCCCAAATATAAAGTTGCAGTGAAATGCTGGGATACCTGCATCCCGATGTTTCTAGCAGCAATGTCCACAATAGCCAAACTGTGGAAGGAGCCTCGGTGTCCATTGAAAGATGAATGGATAAAGAAAATGTGTTCTATGTATACAATGGAATTTTGCTCAGCCATTAGAAACGACAATTACCCACCATTTGCTTCGACGTGGAGGGACCTGGAGGGTATTATGCTGAGTGAAATAACTCAATCGGAAAAGGACAAACATTATATGGTTTCATTCATTTGGGGAATATAAAAATTAGTAAAAGGGAATAAAGGGAAAGGAGAGAAAATGAATGAAAATATCAGTTAGGGTGACAAAATATGAGAGACACCTAAGTCTGGGAAATGAACAAGGAGTAGTGGAAGGGGTGGTGGGTGGGGCTTGGGGTGACTGGGTGATGGGCATTGAGGGGGGCACTTGGCAGAATGAGTACTGGGTTTTATGCTACATGTTGGCAAATTGAACTCCAATAAAAAATAATTAAAAAACAAAAGAAATTATAAACATATTAGCTCTTATTTCTTAATTCATATTTGTTAAATTCTTCATTTTAAGTTTGACTTATTGCTTTTCTGCCTCCAACTTTTACAATCTAACTCTAATTATTGATTTATATATTCTACATATTTTTTATAATTATATATTTTAGATTTATACTTTGGATGTTTTTTGTGTTTCTTGTTCCATATTAATATTTCTTCATTTTTAAAATATTTTATTTTTTCTTATGTTTTAAAAACTTGATTACCTTTTTTCTGATATTAAAATTATCTAGGCTTTCCTTTAAAAAAAAATAGAAAACCCAAAAGGCTCCAACCCAAGATTGCTAAAATTTATACAGGAATTCGGCAATGTGGGAGGATACAAAATCAGTGCCTAGAAATCAGTGGAATTTTGATACGCTAACAATGATACTGAAGAAAGAAATTAAGTAATCAATCACATTTACAATTGCACCTAAAAGCATAAGATACCTAGGAATAAATCTAACCAAATAGGTAAAGAATCTATACCCTAAAAACTAGTAGCAGAACACTTCTGAAAGAAATTGAGGAAGACATAGAGAGATGGAAAAGCATTCCATGATCATGGATTGGAAGAATAAATATTTGAAAATGTCTGTGCTACTCAGGACAATTTACACCTTCAATGCAATCCCTCTAAAAATACCATGGACTGTCTTCAGAGAGTTGTCACAAATAATCTTAAGATTTGTGTGGATTCTGAAAATACCCCGAATAGCCAGGAGAATATTGTAAGAGAAAACCAGAGCTGTGGGCATCACAATGCCAGATTTCAAGCTGTATTACAAAGCTGTGATCAACAAGACAATATGGTACTAGCACAAAAAGAGACACATAGATCAGTGGAACAGAATAGAGGACCCATAAATGAGACCTCAGCTCTATGCTCAACTAATATTTGACAAAGCAGGAAAGACTATCCATTGGAAAAAGGACAGTCTCTTCAATAAATGGTGCTGAGAAAATTGGACAGCCACATGCAGAAGAATGAAAGTAGGCCATTGTCTTACACCATTCACAAAGATAAACTCAGAATGCTTGAAAGATCTAAATGTGAGACAAGAACCCATCAAAATCATGTAGGAGTACACAAGCAACAACTTTTTTTAACTTGGCCACAGCAACTTCTTTCAAGATACCTCTATGAAGCTAGGGGAAACAAAAGCAAAAATGAACTATTGAGACTAAATCAGGCTAAAGAGCTCTGGACAGCAAATGAAACAGTCAACAAAACTAAAAGGCAATGTAAAGAATGGGAGAAAATATTTGCAAAAGACACATCAGATAAAAGGTTAATATCCAAAATGTATAAAGAACTTAAACACCCACATAACAAAAAATTCAATCATGAAATGGGCAGAAGATATGAACAGATATTTCTCCAAAGAAGACATAGACATGGCCAACAAGCACATGAAAAAATGCTCTGCATCACTTGCCAGCAGGGAAATCCAAATCAAAACCACAATGAGATACCACCTAACACCTTTGAGAATGGCGAAAATTAACAAGACATGAAACAACAAATGTTGGCAAGGATGTGGAGAAGGGGGAACCCTCTTGCATTCTGTTTTTTTTTTATCTATTTATTTATTCATAGAGACAGAGAGAGAGAGAGATGCAGAGACACAGGCAGAGGGAGAAGCAGGCTCCATGCAGAGAGCCTGACGTGGGACTCCATCCAGGGTCTCCAGGATCACACACTGGGCTGCAAGCGGCGCTAAACCGCTGCACCACCGGGGCTGCCCCCCTCTTGCATTCTTGGTGAGAATGTTGCTGGTATAACCACTCTGGAAAACAATGTGGATGTTCCTCAAAGAGTTAAAAATAGATCTGCCCAACAACCCAGCAATTGCACTACTGGGAATTTATCCGAAAGATACAAATGCAGTGAAAAATCAGGACACCTGCACCCCAATGTTCATAGCAGCATGTCCACAATAGCCAAACTGGAATTAGCCATGATTTCTTTTGACAGATGAATAGATAAAGATGTGGTATATTATATACATATATATGAATATATATATATATATATATATATATATATGTATATACACATATATAAGAATATTACTCAGCCATCAGAAAGGATGGTAACTGGGTGCCTGGCACTGAGGAGGGTACTTGATGGGATGAGCACTGGGTGTTACACTATATGTGTCAAATCGAACTTCAATAATATATATATATTTATATTTATATATGTTAACATATGTTAACATATATATGTTATATTTAACATTGCATGCATGATATATATTATATATTCAATAAAATATATAGATATATTTATATATGTTAATATATATATATAAAAGAATAAATACTTTTTCAGGGTACCTGAGTGGCTCAGTTGGTTAAGCCCAGTTTCAGGCTCCCTGCTCAGCCAGGAGCCTGCTTCTCCCTCTCCTCCCCACTCATGATCTCTCTCACTATCTCTGTTGCTATCTCTGTCCCTGTCACTAAAATAAATAAATAAATCTTCTTTTTAAGAGAATAAATTGTTTATTTTTACTACATAATATGATTATTATAAAATATTTAACCAAGGTAATGTTTTATGACATCCTAATTTTATTTTATTTGTTTTCTTCGTAGGTTCAGATGTAGAATTTAGTGACTCATCACTTACATACAAACATCCAATGCTCATCACATGTGACTTCCCTAATACCCATCACCTATTTAACAGAGCTCCCTGCCCACCTCCCATCTAACAATCTTCAGTTGGTTCTCTATATTTAGGCATCTGTTTTATGGTTTGCCTCTCTCCTTTTTCCTCCCCTATATTCATCTGTTTAGTTTTGTAACTTACACATATGAATGAAATCATATGGTATTTATCTTTTTCTGACATATTTTCCATAGCATATTCTTTAGCTCTAAACATGTCATTGCAAGTGGCAATATTTGCTTCCTTTTTTGTCTAAGGAATACTCCATTGTATATACATACCACTTCTTTAACCATTTCTTAGTCGATAGATATTTGGTCTCTTTCCATAAGTTGGCTATTGTTGGTAAAACTGCTTATAAACAGTGGGGTGTATGTATCCCTTTAAATCTGTATTTTTGTATCCTTTGGGTAAATACCTTGTAGTTCAATTCCTGGATAATATGATAGTTCAATTTTTAACTTTTTGAGGAAACTCCATTCTGTTTTCCAGAATGGTTACACCAGTTTGCATTCCCATCCACAGTGTAAGAGTATACCCCTCCCTCCACATCCTCACCAATATCTGCTGTTTCCTGTGTTGTTAATTTTAGCCATTCTGGCAGGAGGGAAGGGATACTTGCTTATAGTTTTGATTTGGATTTCCCTGATAATGAGTGATATTGAGCCCCTTTTCATGTGTCCATTAGTTGTCTGGATGTCTTCTTTGGAAAAAATGTATATTCATGTCTTATCCCATTTCTTAACTGGGTTGTTTTTTGGGTGTGAATTGTGTAAGTTATTTATATATTTTGGATACTAACCCATTATCAGATGTTATTTGCAAATATCTTCTCCCTTTCATTAAGTGGCCTTTTAGTTTTGTTGATTGTTTCCTTAACTGTGCAGGTTTCTATCTTGATGAAATTCCAATAGTTCATTTTTGCTTTTGTTTCCCTTGTATCAGGAGACATATCTATTCAGAAGTTGCTATAGCCAATGTCAGAGAGGTCGTTGCCTGTGTTCTCCTCTAGGATTCTGATGGCTCTTGTCTCACATTTAGGCCTTTTATCTATTTTGAATTTATTTTTATGTGTGGTATAAGAAAGTGGTCCAGTTTCATTGTTTTGAATGTTGCTGTCCAGTTTTCCCAACACCATTTGTTGAAGAGACTATTTCCATTGGATACTCTTCCTCTTTTGTCAAAGATTAGTTAAACATAAAGTTGTGAATCCATTTTTGGGTTTTGTATTCTTTTTAAGGTTTATTTATTTATTCATGAGAGACACAGAGAGAGGCAGAGACAAAGGCAGAGGGAGAAGTAAACTCCCTGTGGGGACCCCGATATGGGACTCGGGCCCAGGACCCCAGGACTATGACCTAAGCCAATGGGAGATGCTCAACCACTGAGCAACCCAGCTATCTCTGGGTTTTCTATTCTATTCCATTGATCTGTGTATTTGTTTTTCTGCCAGTACCATACTGTCTTGATCACTACAGCTTTGTAAAATAACCTGAAACCCAGAATTGTGATGCCTCCAGCTTTCCTTTTCTTTTTCAAGGAAGCTTTGACTACTTGTGATCTTGTGTGGCTTCATACAAATATTAAGATTCTTTGTTCTAGTAAAATGCCTTTGGTATTTTGATATGGATTGCATTAAATGTGCATATTGCTTTGGCAAATATAGACATGTTAATAATATTTGATCTTATAATCCATGAGCATGGAATGTTTTTCCATTTTTCGGTCTCAACTTCAACATCTTCCATCAGTGTTTTACAGTTTTTAGAGTAGAGATCTTTTACCTCTTTGGTTAGGTTTATTTCTAAGTACCTTATTGTTTTGGTACATTTTTAAATGGGGTTGATTTCTTGATTTATCTTTTTGGTGCTTCATTATTGGTATATAGAAATACAACAGATTACTGTATATTGATTTTGTATCCTGAAACTTCATTGAATTTGTCTAACAGTTTTAGTGATTTTTGGTGGACCATTTCAGGTTTGTACAGAGAGTATCATGTCATCTGCAAATAGTGAAAGTTTTACTACTTCCTTGCCAATTTAGGTGCCTTTTAGCTTTGTTGATGTTGTAGTCTGACTGCTGAATCTAGGACTTCTAATACTATGCTAAATAACAGTGGTGAGAATGGACATCCCTGTCTTGGTCCTGACCATAGAGCAAAAGCTCTCAGTTTTTCCCCAAATAGAATGATATTCACTCTGGGTCTTTTGTATATGGCCTGTATGATGTTGAGGTTTATTCCTTCTATCTCTACTTTAGTTGAGGGTTTTAACAAGAATGAATGTTGTACACTGTCAAATACTTTTTCTATATCTATTGAGAAGATCATGTGGTTCATATCATTCTTTTTATTAATGTGCTCTATCATGCTGCTTGATTTGTGAATATTGAACCACCCTTGCAAAACCATGATTAAATATCACTTATCACTGTGAATGATTTTAATGTACCACTGAAGTCAACTTGCTAGAATTTTGTTGAGATTTTTCGTATCCATATTCCTCAGGGATATTGGCCTGTAGTTCTCTTTTTTAGTGGACTCCATGTCTGGTTTCAAAATCAGGGCAATGCTGGCCTAGAAGAATGAATCTGGAAGTCTTTCTTCCATTTCTGTTTTTGGAATAGTTTGAGAAGAATAATTATTAACTCTTCTTTCAATGTTTGTAGAATTCCCCTCAGAAGCCATTTGGCCCTAAACGTTTTCTTGTTGGGAGATTTTGATGACTGTTTCACTTTCTTTGCTGGTTATTATCTGTTTGAGTTTTCTATTTTTTCCAGTTTCAGTTTTGGTGGTTTATATGTTTCTAGGAATTTATCCATTTCTTCCAGATTACTCAAATTCTGGCATATAATTTTAATAATATTCTCATAATTGTTTGTATTTATGTGGCATTGGTTGTGATTTATCTTCTCTCATTTGTGATTTCATTTACTTGGGTCCTTTTTCTCTTCTTTTTGATACATCTGGTTAGGAGGTTATCAACTTTTTAAATTTTGTCAAAGAACCATCTCCTTGTTTCATTGATATTTTTGTTTCTGTTTCATTTACTTGTGCTCTGATCTTTACTATTTCCCTTCTCTGATGGCTTTAGGCTTCATTTGATGTTCTTTTTCTAGCACTTTTAGTTGTAAGGTTAGGTTGCATATTTGAGATTTTTTTACGTCTTGAGGTTGGCCTGTATTGCTATATTCTCCCCTCTGGTAACCATCTTTCCTTCATCCCAATGGTTTTGAACTGTCATGTTATTTTCATTTATTTCCATGAATATTTTCATGTATTTTTAAAATTTCTTCTTTCGTTTCCTAGCTGTCCCATTCATTCTTTATTAGGATGCTAAATAACCTCCATGTATTTGTGATTTTTCCTAATTGTTTCTTGTGGTTGATTTCAAGTTTCATAATGTTGTAGTTAGAAAATATGCATGGTGTGATCTAAGACTTTTTATACCTGTTGAGGCCTAATTTGTGACTTAATACGTGATCTGTTCTGGAGGATGCCCTATGTGCACTTGAGAAGAATGTGTAGTCTGTTACTTTAGGATGAAACATTCTGAATATCTTTTAAGTCCATGTGGCCCAGTATGTCATTCAAAATCATTGTTTCCTTGTGGACTTTCTGCTTCAATGATCTGTCCATTGCTATAAATGTGGTATTAAAGTATACTACAGTTATGTTATTATTATCAACAAGTTGCTTCAAGCTTGTTATAAATTGTTCTATATATTTGGATGCTCCCAAGTTGGAGGTAATTGTTTGCAATTTAGATCTTCTTGTGGGATAGACCCGTTACTTATGTTATAGTGCCTTTTCTATGTCTTGTTACAGTCTTTGTTTTAAAAATCTGGTTTATTTGATATAAGTATTGTTATTTTCTTTTGATGTCCATTTGCATGGTTGATTCTCCACCCCCTTACTCTCTATCTGCAAGTGTCATTAGGTCTAAAATGATTCTCCTATAGGCAGCATGTAGAGAAATCTTATTTGTTTTGTTTTTATCCCTTCTGAAATCCTATGGCTTTTGATTGGCTCATTTAGTCTATTTACATTCACTATAATAATTGATAGATATGGATTCAGTGCCATTATTATCTGGCTGCTGTTTCTGGAGTTCTAGTCTTTGTCACTTTTGTTCTTTCTTTTCCAGTTGAAGAATTCCCTTCAATATTTCTTACAGAGTTGTTTAGTGGTCAGGAACTGCTTTAGTTTTTGTTTGTCTGGGAAACTCTTTATCTCTCCTCTTTTCTGAATTATACCTTGTTGGACAGAGTATTCTTGGCTGCATATTTTTTCAGTTCAGTATGTTGAATATATCATGTCCCTTTCTCCTTGCCTGACAAGATTCTGTGAAGAGATCTGCTACTAACCTTATTTGTCTTCCCTTGTAAGTTAGGGACTTCTTTTGTCTTGCTGATTTTAGGATTTTTCTTTATCTCTCTATATTTTTTAAATTTAACTATATGTTTTGGTGTTGGCTGAATTTTGTTGATTTTTATGAAGTTCTCTGTGACACTTAGATTTGGATACCTTTTTCCTTCCCAAAATTAGGGAATTTTTCAGCTTTCCCAAATTAGGAAAGTTTTCAGCTCAAATAAACTTTCTACCCCCTTTTCTCTTCTCTCTTCTTCTGGAACTCCTATGGTATGGATGTTATTACATTTTATGAATCTACTGGGTTCCGTAAGTTTACTTTAATGAGGACAAATCTTTCTTCCCATCTTTTGATCAGCTTCATTATTTTCCATCATTCTATCTTCTATATCACTTATTCATTCTTCTGTTCCTTCCACCCTTATAGTCATTAAATCCAGCCAGTTTCAAATCTCAGTTATTGCATTTTTTTTTCATTTTAGCCTCACTAGTTTTTAGGTCTCCTATCTCTAAAGTAGTAAGTAACTCTCTAGTGTCTTCTATGCTTTTATGAAGCCCAGCTAGTATCCTTATGATTGTTGTTTTAAATTCTGGATCAGGCATATTATTTATGTCTGTTCTAAATTGTTCCCTGGCCATGACCCTTTCCTGTTCTTTCTTTTGGGATGAATCCCTCCATTTTGGCATTTTCCTCAGTCTCTGCCTGCTTTTGTGTACTAGGAAAGCCTATTATATTTCCTGCTCCTGAAATTAATCGCTTTCTGAAGAAAAAATAGTATAATGTCCAGACCCTGGTTTTTCAGGAAGTGTCTCTAATGTATGTTGTGTGCATTCTGATACTGTGTTATGGCTGCTCTATAATCAGTCCTCTGCAGAATCTCTCCTTGACTGTTGTGAGGTGTGTTTTGACCTTGGCTAATGAGATGAATTTTAACTGGGTGTGCTATGGTCTGCTTGTTCAAAGACACCTGATAGTATTTCCACTAGTACTGAAGCTTTGCAGAACTCTGTGGTCAGTAGACTTGGTGCTTGTCAGGGAGGGGCCCTCTGCACTGGTTCTCATGTACATTTTCCCACAAAAAGCAGTAGCAGCAGAGCTCAGGGGGATAGGGCTTGGTGTAAGTGTTTAGGCAGCCAATGTTGGCACTGTGCTATTTACTGAATTTAGTTTATGTTGAGGGTTAGGGTAGGGAGATTACTCCAGTCAGCTCCTTCATCCCTAGGGAGGCAATGCCACCTCTCAAATGTGCTCCAAGAAGGGGGAACTATCTCTCCCATGAATCTCAGGCTATCCTCAATGGCACTCTCTACTCCAGGGTTACTTTCTCACCTTCTCTGCAGGATCACTGCAGTGCCCTCATGGTTCTATACCAACAATGCCATGGAACTCTAAAATAGTCTTTGAGCCCTGCTGGCTGTAAAAACTCAGAAAATCAGCTCAGTCAGTGGCTTTAGGGAATTGTTTTCCTCATGTGATTTCCTGTTAAAAGGAAATCTTTCTCTCTTGCTTCCCTCAATTACCAGGGCTCTCGCTCTTCCATAGCACACAAGATCCATTTCTCTTCCAAATCATGTCTCTGTACCTCTTATCTTCCACAATGTGGCCTTCTCTCTCCTTCTAGTTGGGCAGTTGTTTGTTTTTTTCTGTCAGTCCTCAGATCAATTTCTTGGGTATTCAGAATTATTTGGTATTTATTTAGCTGTGTTCAAGAGATGAGGCAAGCCTAGGATCCTCATACTACTTTGCCATCTTAGCTCCTCCCCCTCTAGAATTTTAATTATAATTTGTTTTCACAGTATTATTTCTTCTTTGATGATCAACAAGCTTAAATAATGAAATACCAAATTTGACTTTATTTTTGTGATTACAAATACCCAATCCCTTCTGAACAACCCAAAAGGTCAAGATAATTTACACACACACACACACACACACACACACACACACAATGTATGTTTATCATCCTTCATTCCCAAACTAATCAATTGAATATATTTTTTCTTTTTAAAAATATTTTATTTATTTATTCATGAGAGATACAGAGAGAGAGAGAGAGGCAGAAACAGGCAGAAGGAGAAGCAGGCTCCATGCAGGGAGCCCGATGTGGGACTTGATCCCAGGACTCCAGGATCATGCCCTGGGCTGAAGGCAGGTGCTAAATCACTGCACCACCCAAGCATATATAGATAGGTAGATAAATAGATAGATAGATAGATAGATATCAATATATAGAAATATATATATATATTTCTTTTCTAACAAGGGCAGTTAGTATCAAATAATACAAAAGAAATTAAATGAGAAAATAGCTATCCCTGCTCCAGACATGAAGCACCACTACTGAGCAATATGTGACAATTAACTTCCAGGGAAAGTGTATACTTTAGTTATTACCTTCTGATGGTAGCTTTTCATAGGAATCAGACTATAAGGTTGAAAGATTGCAGGTTAGTGAGAATTGATGAAACCATAAATGTTCTTGCTTTTTAAAAGACTCCTTTTAAAGACCATAGAGCATGAAGTAGCAGTGCCTGGGTGGCTTAGTCGATTAAGGGTCCAACTCTTGATTTTGGCTCAGGTCAGGATCTCAGAGTTGTGGATCAAACCCTGTGTCAGGTTCCATGCTGGGTTTGGAGCCTGCTTGGGATGCTCTCTCTGCACTTCCCTTCTCTAAAAAAACAACCAACCAACCAACAATCAAACAAACAAAAACAACTCTACAGACTGAAATAAAAACTTCCTGTAAGAAGTTTTTTATGACTAGAATTTGAAATAAACAAATATAAGAACCTGTAGATCTCATATTCTAGATGCTAAAAGAAAAAAGGAAGAACTAGTGGAGGTGGGATAAAATGTTATTGTTTTCTCAAGATCACACTTTTGCCTCTTATCTGTGAGTGTACTAGATAAAAGATTTTTTCATGTCTGTCAGTCCCTAGATTGTCATTGACAACTTTAGATCTAGGAAGAATACGGAGTTTCTTGAATTCATAATATAAATCATGAATTATTATGGAGAAACCAAGAAATATCCAAATAATTAAATTCTGGTGTTAGTGTTCAGCAAACAAATATATATATATTAATATATAATATATATAAATATAAATATATATATATATATATATATAATTTAACAGAAATGTTTTTTTCATAAAAGCCTGAAAAGTATAAATCTAGGATCTAAAAGTATCTGGCAGGACAGCCCAGGTGGCTCAGCAGCTTAGTGCTGCCTTCAGCCCAGGGCCTGATCCTGGAGATCTGGAATTGAGTCCCATGTCAGGCTCCCTGCATGGAACCTGCTTATCCCCCTGCCTGTGTTTCACAGTGTCATTATTTTTTTGTTGTTTTTAATAAAATGAATTATTTCCTTCTCATCATTTTTTGTGTGGCATATAATAGGCACTTAAACTTATTTGCTGGGATCCCTGGGTGGTGCAGCGGTTTAGCGCCTGCCTTTGGTCGAGGGCGCAATCCTGGAGACCAGGGATGGAATCCCACGTCGGGCTTCCGGTGCATGGAGCCTGCTTCTCCCTCTGCCTGTGTCTCTGCCTCTCTCTCTCTCTCTGTGACTATCATAAATAAATAAAAATTTAAAAAAAATTTAAACTTATTTGCTAAATAAATGAATGAATATGTATACTGAGCCTCTGGTATCCTTTTCCACTGCACAACTTCAGTTATCATCTCTATCCAATAATTTTCAAATATTTAGCCAAGTCAAATGTCTCATCTGAGATTTACAGCTATTTTTTTCAACTACATCCTAAAGATCTCCAACTGACTCTTCATAGACATTTCAAAATCAATATATTCAAAAAAAGAATGTACTAAAAAACAAGCAGAAGACTGAAAAGCTACAAAATAAAATTAAAAGATATCTATAGTTCATGAGATTAATACAGGTAACACCGGTAACAGAAACATGAGAAAAATAAGATTTTTTTCCCCAAATTCGGTAGCTTAGATAAAGAATTACATCCTCAGTTGTAAGAGTTAATGACAAAGGAAAAGATAAGACATCAATAAGCTTTTTTTCAGTACTTCCTGATTTTCAATTTTGGTAATTACATTAGACTGCATTTTTAGAATGAAGGAAACACTAGGAATTCTAATTAATGGCTTACATTTTCTGTTTTTAGAAAAATCTAACAAATGATGCTTTTGGTGATTAATTCAGTAAAAAAAAAAGAGTATTCTTCACTGAGAATCAAAATGAGTTTTTCAAACTCTGCTCCATCCTGAGTCACCTACTTTTGGCACTCAGTACTTACTGCATTTTCACTCTTTCATGCAAAGGGAAGCATTTTCTGTTGTCTCTCACAGTGGCAATCTCCATTATGGTCCCTATATCATCTGGAGTGGGCATCTTTATGTAGACCATCTTTGAATAATAGCTATATCGCTGGAATTCACTTTAAGTAGATAATTAGGGGAACTGGCAAGGGCGACTTCCCCATTCTAAAGATCACAGAAATTCCCTTTTAAGATACCCTTGGCCACATTCTTTAATAGTTTGGCTACATTTATTCTCTTAGGGTTGAAAGATATGTTGCTTAAGCTACTTTTTTTTTCTTCCTCAGTAATTATGAAAACATTACCAAAATGGCAATACAAAAAACAAAACAAATGTAATTACCTAATTTATAAAAGGCAGCCCCCCAAAACAAGCTTGTTTTTTACTTTCATTATCCTATTATATTCTTGCCACATTTGCTGTTTACAATATCAAGAAGTGGGTACATTGATTTTTAATTTTATTATTACAAGGTGATTTTGGCCTAAATTATATTGTAGCTATAGGGAAAAATCTTTGAAGAATGAATCACTTAATAATTGCAAGCCTGGGATAGTTAACTTGGTGGAATACACATAACATAGAACCAAGCATATTAGAGCTAATTTTTAAAATTATTCATATTCTCTAAATAATTATTAGGTAATTACATATCATGTTTTTAGAGACATGAATATTTTAAAAATATTTTATCTATTATTTATTTTGAGAGAGAGTGTGCGTGTGCACAAGTAGGGGAGTGGAGGAGCAAAGGGAGAGGGAGAAGCAGACTCCTCATTGAGCAAGTAGTCCAATGTGGGGCTCAATTCCAGGACCCCAGGATCATGACCTGAGCTGAAGGCAGATGTTTAACCAATTGAGCCACTCAGGCACCCCTAAGACATGAACATTTTTAATGTTGCTAATGGATCTTTTTTTATAAAGCAATATAAATTGTAGCTTCTTGGGATACCTGGGTGGCTCAGCAGTTGAGCACCTGCCTTCAGCCCAGCGTGTGATCCTGGAGTCCTGGGATTGAGTCCCACATCAGGCCCCTTGCATGTAGCCTGCTTTTCCTTCTGCATAAGTCTCTGCCTCTCTCTCTCTCTCTGTCTCTCATGAATAAATAAATAAAATCTTTTAAAAAATTGTAGCTTCTTTGCTGGCAAAGCAAGGCCAGTCTGTGAATAAAGTAAATAAATTCTTAGTGCATCAACAAAGCAGAAAAAAATGCTACAACCTTTACTTTGCTTGCTAAATTATCTCTTAGGGTTTCCTCTGGAGAATAAAAATTGAATCATTTCTCAATGGAACAGAATAGGAAACCCAGGAATAAACGCACAATTATATGGTCAATTAATCTTTAACAAAGCAGGAAAGAATATTCAATGGGAAAAAGTTCCTTGAACAAATATTTTTGGGAAAACCAGACAGCTATCTAAAAAAGAATGAAACTGGACAACTTTATTTCACCATACAAAAAAAATTAAAATTGGATTAAAAACCTAAATGTGAGACCTGAAGCCATAAATATCCTAGAAGAGAGTACAGGAAGTAACTTCTCTGACATCAGTTGTAGCAACAATTTTCTAGATTAGTCTACTGAGGCAAGAGAAACAAAAGTAGAAATAAACTATCAGGACTACATCAGAATAAAAAGTTTCTGAACATCAAAAGAAATAACAAAACTAAAAGACAACCCACTGAATGGAGGGTGATACTTGCAAATGACACATTCAATAAAGGGTTACTGTCCAAAGTATACAAAAAAAAAATACAACTCAACATCCCCAAAAAACAAATAATCCAATTAAAAACTGGACAGAAGACACTAATAGATATTTTATCAAAAAAGACATTTAGATGGCCAGAAAATATATGAAAAAATGGTCAACATCACTCCTCATCAGGTAAATGCAAATCAAACTACAATGAGATATCACCTCACATTTGTCAGAATGGCTAAAATCAAAAACACAAGAAACAAGTGTTGGTGAAGATGTGTAGAAAAAGGAACCCTCTTTCACTGTTGGTGGTAATACAAACTGGTGCAGCCACTCTATAAAACTATATGGAGGTTCCTCAGAAAGTTAAAAATAGAAGTACACTATGATCCAGTAATTGCACTACTGGGTATGTACACCAAAAATACAAAAAGAAAAAAAAACAATTTAAAGGGATACATGCACCCTGATGTTTATTATCAGGGCATTATAATATATAATCTACAAGAGCCATATAATGGAAACAGCTCATGCATCCATCAACTGAAGAGTTGATAAAGAAGATTTGGTATTCATACACAATGGAATATTATTCATCCATAAACAGGAATGAAATCTTGCCATTTGCAATGATGTAGGTGGAGCTAGAATGTATAATACTAAGCAAAATAAGTCAGTCAGAGAAAGAAAAATACCATATGATCTCATTCATATACAGAATTTAACAAAACAAAACAAATGAGCAAAGGAAAGAGAGAGAAAGAGAGATCAAGAAATAGACTCTTAACTATAGAGAAAAATGTGATGGTTACCAGAGGGGAGGTGGGTAGGGGATGGGTGAGATAAGCAATGGGTATAAAGGAGGGTGCCCGGGTGGCGCAGTGGTTTAGCACCTGCCTTTGGCCCAGGGCGCGATCCTAGAGACCCAGGATCGAATCCCACATCGGGCTCCCGGTGCATGGAGCCTGCTTCTCCCTCTGCCTGTGTCTCTGCCTCTCTCTCTCTCTCTCTCTGACTATCATAAATAAATAAAAATTAAATTTTTTTTTAAAAAAGGAGGGTGCTTGTCATGATGTGCAATGGGTGATGTATGGAATTGTTGAATCACTATATTGTACATTTGAAACTAATATTACGCTGTATGTTAAGTATATTGGAAAATTAAAATGAAAAAATTTTTTAAATGTGAATCATTTACCAAAAGCACTGATATAGAAGGACTTCCTGATGGTCTAATCAAGAGACAAAGACAACAGGAGCAAAAAAAAAAAAAAAAAAGAGAGAGAGAGAGACAACAGGAGCTAGTCTTTCTACGTAAAAAATATAGTTGTATTACACTATAAATAACACTGATAACACCTAAGATGAAATTGTGTATAGCAGTTATAGATCTTAGAAATTACTCAAGTAGAATTTTAAAGATAGCAAAAGAAATAGAAGTTACTATTAAATGTACATTTTAGATGAAAGTGAAAGAAATTGTTTTTAATGAAATTGAGTATCATTATTCACATTAAGTTAAATTAGGTCATCCTGGAGTTGAACGTAATCTGAATTTTATTCTTGGGCAACTTTTTCTGAAGACAAGGAAATTTGAAATTATTTGTGCGCTAACATGAAAAAGTTTTGCAGGAGTAGAATTCAGTTGAAAAGATGGTTGAAAGAAAGCGAGTCCTGTAAAATAGAGAAAATTTTCGTTCTTAAAACAGATGTACCTGACTAGGAATTATTGTCTCTTAGGAATGAAAAAGAATGGGCCTGTGATTACAGTACATTACCATCATACTGAACAGAGGCTATTCAGAAGTTTGAAATCTATTTGCAAATTCTTTTTCCCCTTTGAATTGCATATAAGTTTAAACGTTACCAGCAGTGAAATATACCAATTTTTATTGTCTATCAGTACACAAACATTTCATGACAAAAGAGAATAATGAAAATATGAGTAGAATGTATATCTTTTGGAGTACACTAGCATAAAAATAACTAACAACAAAATAAATGTTCACAGGTCTACAATTTTTATGCACATACTTATAAGCTATTCTGCTTCATTTGTATTTAGGTTATAAATGTAGATCTAAAGAAATGTATGAAGTACAATTTTTTATGAATTTAGGAAAAACTATCAAATGTTTTTAAAGATTAACAAAATCATTATATAGACATAAATTATATTTGTCAAGCAAGATAGGTCATTGCTATATAATCTATTTTTGATTGCTATATAATCTATTTTTGAGTCAATTTTCAGATTTCTTTATACAATTAATCAACTAAAATTCTTTTAAAAATAATTCATATACATTCAATAAATATTCAACATCTGTGTGTTAGAAACTTTTGTATATAGTGAGGAGACATCAGTTAAAAGCAAAACAAAACAGGAAATGCTGGGTGGCTCAGAGGTTTAGCACCTGCCTTTGGCCCATGGAGTGATCCTGGAGTCCCGGGATCGAGTCCCGCCTCGGGCTCCCTGCGTGGAGCCTACTTCTCCCTCCGCCTGTGTCTCTGCCTCTCTCTCTATCTCTCTCTGTCTCTCATGAATAAATCAATAAAATCTTTAAAAAAATAGAGCAAGTATTCCTGATCTGATAGAAATAATATTCTGGTGGAGGAAGACAAATAATGAACATGGACATATAACTTCATATCAATATAAGTATCAAAATAGATGTAGATATACAATAGATAGTGGCATGTTCTATGGAAAAACTAGAGGGATGTCTGGGTGGCTCAGTGGTTGAGTGTCTGCCTTTAGCTCAAGGTGTGATCCTGGTGTCCTGGGATACAGTCCCCCCACTGGGAGCCTGCTTCTCACTCTGCCTATGTCTTTTCCTATCTCTCTGTATCTTTCATGAATAAATAAATAAAATCTTAAAAAAGAAAAACTAGAGAGGAGAACCATGTAAGGAACATCAGGAAATAAAAATTTAAAATAGGATCTATAGGATAGATCTTAGTGAAAATGTGTGATATTTTTGAATAAAGACTGGAAAGAGCTAAAGATAATATATCCATTTCCCATGGCTTCTGTAAAAAAGTGACCCCCAAAAAAATGCCTTAAAACAACACAAATGTATTACATTATAGTTCTATAGGTCATAATTTTAACAGGGTGATCAGTGGGCTAAAATCAAGGTATCAGCGGTAGGGCTGTGTTCCTTTCTGGAAGCTCTGTGGGAAAATCCTTTTCCATCTTTTACTTTTTAAAAGTTTTTATTTTAATTCCAGTTTGTTAACATACAGTGATATACTATTATTTTTTATTCAAAATTTCGTCTTTTTAAATAAGTATGGATAAACTAAATGGGCTTTGTATTTTAATCTTTTCTTCTTTCCTTTTTTCCCCAAATTTTAATTTAAATTTAATTTACTTATAGTGTAATATTGGTTTCAGGAGTAGAATTTAGTGATTTATCACTTACATATAACACCCAGTGCTCATCATAACAAATACACTCTTTAATCCCCATCACCTATTTATTTTTTTTCCAAGAGAATATTACATCGTTTATTGATTACACATGATAATGGACAATACACAAGCTTTAATCCCATCTATAATTTTATCTGATACCATAATTCAATTTAGATACATTGCATAGGATGTGCCAACAATCATAATAACTAAATAAACTCCAGAACTCTGCTTGGGTGACCCTTTTAACGGTGAACTCCAGGTCGCAACACATTAACTGTTAGTTCAACCACACCAAGGTTTGTGGAGACAATGGCTTCTGTGACCAAGCAGGTTGCAAATAAATTTCGAATGGAACCTGGCGTCACCCTGAAGGAATTCTAACTTCACACTGTTGGGGTAGTTTACCAAGATGGCTTCAGAGTAGACTAACTTTACACAGCACATTTAAAAAAAAGACACATTTATTCAGCGTCATGATCAGACTATTACATTTAGCAATCAACAGCATGGGTGCAAAAAAAAATCTACTTTAAAACCTTTTGTTGGAATGCTTTACACTTTCCACAGAACGGAAACTAAAATAACCTGTTATACAATTAGTCACAAATACAGTCCTCGTGTTTTTGCCCATACACATGAGTATTGTCTAAATCATGTCTTCTTTGTAGCAGCTAGGCCCTGCCACCACTGTGCTTGGCTGAGTTCACAAATCTGTTGTAACCTGGAACTTCCCTGTCACTTTTCTGGCTCTCCTCTCCTGCTAAGCTTTGTTTCCTGGCAGTAATTAAAACCTTCTGCCACTGCCATAGCTGCTGCTGCTGCTGGAACCACCATAGCCACCTTGGTTTCGTGGTTTGGCAAAGTATTGGCCTCCACCACCATAGGGGCCAGAGTTTCTGCCTCCAAAATTTCCTCCTTTCATGGATCCAAAATTTGAGGATTGATTGTTGTAATTGCCAAAATCGTTATAGCTTCCGCCACCTCCAAAGTTGCTTCCGTCATTACCAAATCCGTTATAACCATCCCCACTGCCACGGTATCCACCACCACCTCGACTGCCACAGAAGCCACCTCGACCACTGAAGTTCCCTCACGACCAAAGTTGTCATTCCCACCAAAACCACCTCCACGACCACCACCAAAGTTTCCAGAACCACTTCGGCCTCTTTGGCTGGATGAAGCACTAGCCATCTCTTGCTTCGATAGGGCTTTCCTTACTTCACAGTTGTGGCCATTCACAGTATGGTGTTTTTGAATGACAATCTTGTCTACAGAGTCATGGTCATCAAAGGTCACAAAAGCAAAACCTCTCTTTTTGCCTCGGTCAGTCATGATCTCAATCACTTCAATTTTCCCATACTGTTCAAAATAATCTTAGATGATGTTCTTCAGTCTTCTTTAATGCCACCAACAAAAATCTTTTTCACAGTTAAGTGGGCACCGGGTCTTTGAGAATCTTCTCGGGAGACAGCCCTCTGGTTCCACGACTCTTCCGTCCACCTTGTGCAACGAGCGTTCATGGCCGCGTCCACCTCCTCCACGGTGGAACCCAAAGCCTCTGGAGCGCTTGGTGTTGGGGTCTCTCATTACCACACAGTCCGTAAGCGTCCCCCATTGCTCAAAATGGCTCCTCAGACTCTCATCGGTTGTTTCGAAGCTCAAACCTCCTATGAAGAGCCTCCGCAGCTGCTCGGGCTCTTTGGGAGACTCTGACTTAGTTAGACATGATGGCAGTGGGACGGGAGACTTTAACGATGCTTACTCGTGGCATCCAGGGGCAGAAAGGCCCCATCACCTATTTAACACATCCCCCCCACACACCATCTTCTGATAATCATCAGTTTGTTCTCTATAATTTAAAAAAAAAAAGAGTGTTTCTTGGTTTATCTCTCTCTCTCTCTCTCTGTTTTTCCTTTGCTTAGAGGCTTCCTGAATTCCTTCGCTCATGGCTTCTCTTCCCATCTTCAAACCCAATAATATTTCTGAACTTTCACCTTTGCATCTCCTGAGGGCAGCAAGAAAAGGCTCTCTGCTTTTAAGAATTCCTGCAATGTTATTGAGCTTGTCCAGTTAATCCAGGGTAATTTCCCATTTTAAGCTTCATTGCCTTATTCACATCTGCAAAGTTCATTTGGCCATGTACAATAATAACATATTTACAGGTTGCAGAGATTAGGACAAAAACATTTTTGGAGTTCTGTTAATTTAACTACCACAGATATAGCTATGCATTTATCTGGTGCAAAACATTCTGGGGAGAGTGAATACAATGAAGAAAAACCCTGAAATTGTGGTGTGCTTATTTTTTTAAAGATTTTATTTATATATTCATGAGAGACACAGAAAGAGAGGCAAAGATATAGGCAGAGGGAGAAGCAGACTCCTTGCAGGGACCCCAATGTGGGACTCAATCCCAGGACCCCAGGATCACTTCCTTAGCCAAAGGCAGGCACTCAACCACTGAGCCACCCAGGTGTCCTGTGGTGTGCTTGTTTTAAGAATAGTAAGTGACTTAGTGTAGCTGGACCTGAAAGAGATCAGTAGAAAGTAGTAGAAAAGCAGGTTAAAAAAAATGGAAAGAGAGAGGGGCAAATTGTAGAGGGCCTTGTAGGTCCTGATCAAATATTCTAACTTTCTTGGAGAAGAATGGGAAACAATTGGTGGTTTGTGAGCAGAAGAGTGATGTAATTTGACTTTGTCTTTATAAGATGGTTTTGGAGGGTTTATTGAGAAATGACTAAAGAGGGCAAGTCTAGAATCCCTGAGATCAGTATATATATATTCCAAAATTTTTTACTTTTAGGTAAATACATGAACTTCAAGCAGGAGGTACATTTTTTTAAATGACCATTTCGAATTTTTTTTTAATTTGCCTTAGATTTCCTATTATATTCCCCAAAGTTAAGCATGACTTGTTAGATATATAAAACAACAAAAAGAATTATATCTTTTATCACAATTTAAAATTTTAAATATACGAACAAGAAACTGTCATTATTTAGGCTATATATTTTAGCTAAAGACTAATACATAAGTACACAATGGCTTTAATCATCTAAATGAATAAAATCTTTAAAAAAAAAAAGGCAGCCCGGGTAGCTCAGCAGTTTAGCGCTGCCTTTGGCCCAGGGCCTGATCCTGGGGACCCAGGATCAAGTCTCGCATTGGGTTCCCTGCATGGAGCCTGCTTCTCCCTCTGCCTGTGTCTCTGCCTCTCTCTCTCTCTCTCTCTCTCATGAATAAATAAATAAAATCTTAAAAAATCATCTAAATGTATATATTAATCTTCATTCCATAAAAGTTTAGGCAAAATGTTACCATATTTAAAATTCTATGAGCTATATCTGTGAGATTTTACCACCTATACCCACATGCACTGACCTGCAATTATGCATTCATTAATCCCCATATGTCAGATGCTTAGAGATCTTTTCAGAATGAATGATTCACTTTAGGAAAGCAACTCTACAGGAAATTTTGAGTATTGTCAAGAAGTCAATAATGCTGTCTATGATTAGTGTCTCATACTTTATTTGTCCATTATCATTTGGTGTACTTGATTTCTCTGAATTAAAACACCTCATAGATGAATAGTCTTAATCCCTAAACTCATATTTTTGAAAGTTACTGAAAAGTAATACAAAATATCGATTGAGTTCCTGGATTTGTGAAGTCAAATAGGTCAGAATTAGAATCATACTTCTGCTATGTACCAGTTTAGCACAAACCTTGGCTCAAAATATTTCATATTTAGTGTTGTATATTGTTTTAGTTTCCTTTTGAATTTGTGAACAAGCCAGAGCTGAATCACTGGTAGCCAACAGCTTTGCCAGCAGAGGTTGTCAGAGGTAAAAAGACAGGACTTTTCCAATTATTTATACAACCTCTTTGAGTTGAGAAATCCAGGTGAGAGTATTGCGCAAATGAACAAATATAAGAATGTGGTGGAAGAGAATGGATGCTATAAATTACCCTAACAAGAAAGCTCATGGCTCTGACTGACCTCAGCCATTGTTCTCTTTTTAAATCTCTCTCTTGCTCAGATGTATAATGTCTTTTTCTGTTTCATGTGATCTCTATGACTACAACCTAGTATAATATTTGGCTTCAAGGATAGCATTAAGCCCCAAAATGATGTCTCTTGAAGAAAATAAGAAAAAATATAATCTTGGATTTGCAAATAGATTAAAGATTCAAGTATTTATGTGAAAACTGCTACACATCTACTACAATATAGATAATGAACATAAATTATAAAGGACTTTACTTATATAAGAATATACACATTGCACAAAAGCAGATTATAAAATAAATAAGGATCTATGAATTCATAAAGGAGGATGTGGATTTGATCTCATGATATCTAGAAGTCCAGCATCCTCAGTTGCAAGCAATAGAAAATATATTGTGACACAAACCAGGTATTATAAACCTGGGTATAAAACATAAATGTAAATGGTTTAAGAGTGTTCCTGAGGGTCAGCTGCTTTCCTTAATACAGATGTACATAGGGAATCCATTTCTAACAAGATGCCTCTCATATTTTAGACTGATTTCAAATGCTCTTTATTTTTTCCATACCATTTTATTTTCACTCTATCAAAATTTTTTATTGCATTAGAAGACTGTAAAGGCATCTGAAGGGGAAAAAGAACCTCTTCTTTATTATTAACTATTTATTAACTATTAATGTCATGTTTAACATGAAACATTTCATTAAGTCAAACTATGTGAATGTATAATGACATCTAATGTTCTACAATTAAATTACTGAATGGATTACTTGTCTATGAATAAGTGATTTATATGATCTTTGATTAATTTGACATTTATCACTAGCAGTAAAAGGGTTGATGGCTGAGCTTGAGCACACACACACACACACACATATAGTCACATATCCAAATAACTAAAAAAAAAAAAAAAAATATATATATATATATATATATATATATATATATCTTTTATAACGCAGTTTGGCTGTAATTCAATATATACTTATATTAAAAATGTAAAAGAGAATTTTTAAAATATCTAAAGATAAAAAAGATTTTAGCACAAAAGACATGTATTAGAAGTAGATATTTCAAGTTAATACTTTCAAAGTGATTTAATAAAACATTCCTTTTTATCCCTCATTAACATAAAACTAGCACGAATCCAATTAGGAAGAATAATATCTTAATGGATGCTATAAAAAACATTTTACAGGGGAAGAATATGCTCTAGATCATCTTCTCTATGGTTTGAATACATATAGAAACAGACATCTTAAAAACGGAAACAACAGTGAATTAAAACCATTGTCTACGCATATAATAACTAAATATCTATGACTGCCACCATAAGGGTGGACTACTAAGGGCTCCTTGACTAAAATGAATTTTTGAACATCAAGTAAGTAAATCCCATTGAATTTGTTTGGATCATTGTTCTTGTTTTGTAAGAAGTCAAGATACATAAGCATTTATTATTAAATGTTGATTGTAGTCTACCATATATGCTTATGTTTTCACTTTAACATATAATTCTATGTGTAAGTCATAAAATTTTTAATTCAAAGTTTTACTTTTTCTGAAGACAGTCAGATAAACTATTGCTTCTTGGATCTTTGAAGATCATATTGACATTATGGGAGGAGGAGGAAGATTGGAAAGTTACATAATGTATCTTTTTTGGAGAATCCATCTAATAAACTATTTTATTATTGCAAATTTTAAAGGGTAATAAACCTTTACATGTAAAATGAGATAGAGATGCTTTGCTCCAACAGATAACCCATGAATCCCCACCTGAGTTGTTCACTGACATTAAACAGACATTTCTGTCTTATATGAAAATATGACTGATAAGATATCTATGACCTTTTCTTTTCCTCTCTCACAACAAAAATGGCCTGCTTCAAAATGTCAATAGAAGGTATAAGAACTTAATCTTGGAGATGCCTGGGTCACTCAGTGTTTGAGCCTCTGCCTTTGGCTCAGGTCATGAACCTTGGGTCCTGGGATCAAGTCCTACATCAGGCTCACTGCAGGGAGCCTGCTTCTCTCTCTGCCTATGTCCCTGCCTCTCTCTGTGTGTCTCTCATGAATAAATAAAATCTTAAAAAAAAGAACTTAATCTTGAATCTGTCATATCAGTTGATAGATTCAGTGCCAATAAAGCACTGGTAGTTTTTAACATACATGGAAGAAGCTCATTAATATTTGCTTTTCAAATATTATTTTATTTTGAAGAAGGGGTTTTTTGTATTTTGTTCTTGAGTTTCATATTTTAGGAATTTTTGACATGTTATTCACACATGATAAGTTAGTCATTTTATCAGGAAAAAAATACAGATACCGAACCTTTGATGTTATTCTGACATATGCTCAGGAATGATTAATTAACTCTCAATACCACATCTACTGTGCCCACTTATTGTGGGAAAAATAATGAATGAATTTATTTTTATGAGTTGCAGAATAACTCCAAAGAACAGATGCAGACGACAGAAATTACTTGTTGAATTTCTATAATGTGAGGAAGAAGATAAATATTTATTGACTATGAACTTATTTTATAAAGCAATTCTATTTTTATATTTCTTCTTCAGAGATTACTATACTTCAAATTAAAAATAATAAACTGACAAAATCCTGAGTTTAATAAAATCTCTTTGAGGCATCAATTAAAACATTTATTTACGATTAAAATTGGTGTTAGGAGGAGGCTGAGGCTGAGAGTATGTGTGTGGTATCCTGCATTTCAAAGACCTCTCCAGAAGGTTATGTTTAGGGTTAGTGTTAGGGTTACGGTTACAGGCTAGGTTTTATGGGTTAGGGGTAAAGCTAGGTTTAGAGTTAGGGTAAAGATATGTGCCTGATACCCTACAGTTCTGAGACCTCTCCTGAAAATGAAATCCCAGACTTCTGCTGGCATAAAAATAGACATGGTAGAAATCCACTGAGCTGAGGCAAAGAGAAGATTTGGGGCTTTAAATATTCTTTAAATAGACATTCAATTGTGTAAAAATATTAAGACATCCAATATTCTGATCGTGTGTATTGAGATATTTGCATTGCATAGTTGGGGATACTGGAAGAAAGGGTATAAAGCTTCATATCCCAAGTGATTTTTTCTGTGTTTTTCTCTTTGTAATCCCTCCAAATCTATTGCTTTCAAGCCGGTAAGAAGTTGTTTGTGAAAGGACTACATAGTTAGTTTCCCTGGATCCAACTCAAAGTGAATTCTGGTATTATGTCCATGTGCTTTGTCCATATGTGATAGTGTCTATAGTTGATTTTGGTCATGTTACTAAAAAGCAAGTAGCTAAATACAATAGGAAAATCATGCACCAAACTGAACAGATTTGTTTATTTCTGTTTTAGGTTTTTTACCAATAAAATTATGTAAGTTTACCTTCATATTTCCTACTGTTTGGTTAATAAGATGTATAAACTCCTTGCCCTTGAAAGAGCTCAAAAATCAAACTAAGTGGAACAGACTACTAAATATGCAGAGACATATGGAAAAATCAAAGGAAAGAGAGTGGAAAAGGAATAACAACATAAAAGAGAAGATAAAGGTCACTCATTTTTATCCCTACATTATATACATTGAGAACAATATGTGGGCAGAATTTGTCCTACTCCTACTTCCTGAAGAGAATAGTAGATAGCACTCTGTTATGTTCCTGGATTCTCTTCCCAGATTTATACCCATTATTTTATTCTTTTATTTCCATTTAACATTATTAATTTCAGTATTCTTTGCCGTTATTACTTCTGTCATTAATGCTCTTTTTCATTTCTTATTCAAAATTGAGTATATTATATAAACTTTGATGTTGAGAGATAATACAAGAGATTCTTAAAATTTCAATGTTCTTGACAAATACATTCATTTTATTTCCACATCAAGTGTCATTAGTTTTCTTTGCCCTGGTGACATATTTATAAAATATATAGAAGTTATGATCAATAACATTACCACAATACAATTATATAGTACAATTGTAGAAAATGTAAAGAATATGATTTTATTTTGTAAGTAGTTAGCACTACAAATAAATTTCTTTTGATATAATCTATACTCCACACATAAGGTGGAAGAGAATGGCAACCTATTATAAGAGAGAACTGAGACTGAGAAAAAAAGATACAAATTATGCTTCTCTATATGCCTTGACATGTTATATGTCCTTGACAAAATAATATAATAGCCATGTTGTTAATTGGTTTATAAAAATAGAAATTATAGTGCTGTCTTGCTTCTTACTGTCTCATCTTTAATTATATAACTTCAATTTGCTTCTTTTCTAATTTTTATTTTTTACTTATTATGTGTTTATTTATTTTAAAGAGAGATCGAGCACAGGGGTGAAAGGGCAGAGGGAGAGAGAGAATCTTAAGTAGACTCCATGCTCAGTGCAGAGACCAACACAAGGCTCAATCTTAGGACCCTGAGAGAGTGACCTAAACCAAAATCAAGAGTTGAATGCTTGACCAACTGAGTCACCCAGGTTCTCCCACCTAAAATTTGTTTCTAAAGTCAGGAGCAAAAGGCCATATGGATATGATCACCAGACATTTCTTAACTTCATTCTGCAACTAAGAAATTATTCATTTACTGAGTATCCTCTATGCACAGAATATTGTGCTAAAATGTGTGGACCCAAACAACTTGTAGGTTAGGGACAAAAAAAAAAAAAACAGTCATGTAACTAGCATTCAAGGAATTTATGATCTGATGTAGAGGTAGAATACACAATGTAAACCTTTCTCATGTAACTAAGTCCTTAAACAGTCAATTATATCTACATTGTTCTGACTCAACAAGATCCAACTTACTTTATGCATAATGCATAATTGAATGTCCGAAAAATAAAACGTATTGAATACTATTTAGTTAGATATTATATTTGGAGGCATTAGTTTCTTCATTAAAAATTCTATCTTAAAAAACATTCATTATTTTTCTTGATTAAAAAAACATTTAAAAATGCAATTGCTGAGAGGGAGAGGCAAAATGGTGGAAGAGTAGGAGTCCTCAACTCACCTGGCCCCACAAACTTACCTAGAAATATTTCAAAACACCCTGAACATCTAAGAATTCAACTTGAGATTTAAAGATAGAGCAGCTGGAATGTTACAGAGAGAAAAGTTTTTGCTTCTAACATGGTAGGAAGGAGAAAAGTAAAAATAAAAAAGAATAAAGTGGAGGAGAACCATGAGTAGCCAGGTTAAAGCAGAGTGGCAAGAGCCTCCTCCCGGGCAGGAAAGCCCAGCCCTGGAGAAACTTGAACTTTAAAAATCCATGCCAACACCGTCTCTCGGCTGATCCGCGGTGGACGTTTTGAGGGCAGCTGACCCGCAGCCTGCGCGCCCCGCACCGCCTCCCGTGGAAGCCTGAGCCGGCCGTGGAGCTTTCTCCCTTTGTCTCATAACCACGTCCGCCAACGAGAATGCTAATTCACCAGCTGCCCGCCTTAACAGATTCAAGAACAAGGGGAAAGACAGTACGGAAATGAGGCGGCGCCGAATAGAAGTTAATGTGGAGCTGAGGAAAGCGAAGAAGGATGACCAGATGCTGAAAAGGAGAAATGTAAGCTCATTTCCTGATGACACTACCTCTCCACTGCAGGAAAACCGGAACAACCAGGGCACTGTAAATTGGTCTGTTGGTGACATTGTCAAAGGCATAAATAGCAACAATTTGGAAAGCCAGCTCCAAGCTACTCAAGCTGCTAGGAAACTACTTTCTAGGGAAAAACAGCCCCGCATGGACAACATAATCCGGGCTGGTTTGATTCCAAAATTTGTGTCCTTCTTGGGCAGAACTGATTGTAGTCCTATTCAGTTTGAATCTGCTTGGGGCCTCACTAACATTGCTTCTGGGACATCAGAACAGACCAAGGCTGTGGTCGATGGAGGTGCTATCCCAGCATTCATTTCTCTGTTGGCATCTTCCCATGTCCACATCAGTGAACAAGCTGTATGGGCTCTAGGAAACATTGCAGGTGATGGTTCAGTGTTTCGAGACTTGGTTATCAAGTATGGTGCAGTTGACCCACTGTTGGCTCTCCTTGCAGTTCCTGATATGTCATCTTTAGCATGTGGTTACTTATGTAACCTTACTTGGACACTCTCAAACCTTTGTCGCGACAAGAATCCAGCACCCCCGTTAGATGCTGTTGAGCAGATTCTTCCTACCTTAGTTCGTCTCCTGCATCATGATGATCCAGAAGTATTAGCAGATACCTGCTGGGCCATTTCCTACCTTACTGATGGTCCAAATGAACGGATTGAAATGGTTGTGAAAACAGGAGTTGTGCCCCAACTTGTGAAGCTTTTAGGAGCTACTGAATTACCCATTGTGACTCCTGCACTAAGAGCCATAGGAAATATTGCCACTGGGACAGATGAACAGACTCAGGTTGTAATAGATGCAGGAACACTTGCTGTCTTTCCCAGCCTGCTAACGAACCCCAAAACTAATATTCAGAAGGAAGCTACATGGACAATGTCAAACATCACAGCTGGTCGCCAGGACCAGATACGGCAAGTTGTGAATCATGGATTAGTCCCATTCCTCGTTGGTGTTCTCTCTAAGGCAGACTTTAAGACACAAAAGGAAGCTGTATGGGCTGTGACCAACTATACAAGTGGTGGAACAGTTGAACAGATTGTATACCTCGTTCATTGTGGCATAATAGAACCATTGATGAACCTCTTAACTGCAAAAGATACTAAAATTATTCTGGTTATTCTAGATGCCATTTCAAACATCTTTCAGGCTGCTGAGAAACTAGGTGAAACTGAGAAACTTAGTATAATGATTGAAGAATGTGGGGGTTTGGACAAAATTGAAGCTCTACAAAACTATGAAAATGAGTCTGTGTACAAAGCTTCATTAAACTTGATTGAGAAGTATTTCTCTGTAGAGGAAGAGGAAGATCAGAATGTTGTGCCCGAAACTACCTCTGAAGGCTATACATTCCAAGTTCAGGATGGCACTCCTGGGACCTTTAACTTTTAGATTGTACAGCTGAGACAGAAAGTTGTTTGTTGTGTACTGTTTGGTAGAAGTTTGTCTTACTGTTTCTCTACTAAGAACTCTTTTTAAATGTGTTTTGTTATTGTAGCACTTTTTACAACGAAACTATACTTGACCAGTTCTGAACTGTACAAACTGTATGAAGCTCCTCCTCTCAGTGGGTTGCTTATTTCTATGTGGAATCTTCCATCTTACAGTGTCCTGTAAATAAAGATTAAATTCCACCTTTTTCTTTAAAAAAAAAAAATCCATGCCAGAGTTTTCACTGACAGAAAAGTGCTTAGCAGGGAAATCAGACAGATTCACATGAGGGTCAGTGAAGCTTCAACATTCCTGGAGTCACTAAAAGAAGAGGGATACCTGGGGGAAAGCCCACCACAAACCGCAGTTCAATCTCAGTAAAGGGCTCCAGAGCCACAGCCCTCCAAGGCATGTGGGAGAAGCCAATCAGTTAGGCGGGTTGGCTCTGGAACTCCCTTTACCCTAGAGCCTGGCTTCAGATAGAGGTGGCTGTGCCCGATTCCCTTCAGGAGAGGTGTTCCCCAGGAGTGCAGGTCCAGTGGCACAGACAAAGGCAATAATCCTCCATGCCCCATGGAACAGGCATAAACAGGGAGGGAACAGAACAGTGAGAACACTCCTGCTGCTGGGCATCCTGCAAACTGTGCAGATCAGCACAGCCTCGCCCACCCCTGGGAGCATCTAGGCCAGTGTAGACCGGGAGACAGTGGTTAGTTACTCACAGAGAGCTGGACTCCACAGCTGGAAATCTGGCCACCGCCATTGTTGTTTTTCCTCTTAGTTTTACCTTGTGTTGGAAGAGGCAGGGACTCTAGGGAACAAAGGCCTCACAAGATAAAAAGCTCACACTGAGCCCTGCACCTGGCAAGGGGTGGGTATCTCCACCCCAGAAAAGAAACCTGAGAATCAGCACAGAAGACTCCTCCCTCAGAAGACCAGCTGGAAGAACAAGGGAAGAGCAAATTTAGTGATCAAGAAGTGCAAGAAAGCTCCAGGACTGAGAGAAAATATAGAACTAGAGGGTCCTTTTTTGTTTTCTTTTGTTTTCATTTTTCTTTTCTTCTCTTTTCTTTTTTTTTCTTTTTCTTTTTCCATTATGACTCATTTTTGTATCAACTAAATATTTTCAATATTTTTTCTTTTTTCCTACCTTAACTACAATATATTACCAGCTCCTCATTATTAAGGGTTTTTTTTTCTACTTTTTGACTTTTATATTTCTACAAATGCATGACTTAGATATATTTTTCACTTATGGATTCCCTTCAGCATATTCAATTTAGTTTTGGTAGATATATGAGGTACAGATTTTTGTTTTTTGTGCCTTGTTTTGTTTTACAATGGTGGAAGTCAGTACCTTCTAAAACATGACCAACATACACCCAGAAGAAAGTAGAACACCATGTTGGTTCATTCTGTGAGATTATATTCTCTCTTCCTTCCCATTCTGTCCCCCTCTTTGGTCTTGTTTATGCTTTCATGGTCAATGTTGTGGCTTCCTATTAAGTATTGCTGGTTTATATAAATTTGGGATTGGGCTTCTTCTAACATACAGAAAAAAAATATACTCAGAACCAAGAAGATCAACCTCTAGGACCCCTCAGGTAGACTACATTCTCTCTCCACTGCCACTTCTTCATCACCTCCATCACCCTCTCCTTGTTTTTCCCTTCTTTCTCCACTTTGTTTTATTTTTTTTTCTCTTTTTCCTTTTCTTCTTTGTCTTTGGTTCTTGGTGTTTTATTTCTACTACTTTGGTTTAAATTTTGTTTTTTACTTTAGTGGTCCTTTTGTTTTATTTTGTTCTGTTCTTCTTTTTCTTTATTTTCTGATTGCTAACCATTTTGAAATCATCTATGGTATATTTTACATAGGTCGTAGTTGGTATTTTTGACTCAGTCCAGTCATATACCCACTCTGCACTGGACAAAATGACTAGAAGAAAGAATTCGCCTCAAAAGAAAGAACCAGAGGGAGTGTACTCTCTGCCACAGAGTTAATTAATCATCAATTAAATGAGATACAATCCAAACTGGATGCTCTAAATGATAGGATAATGAAGTGAAAGAGAAGAGTGAGTGACATAGAAGACATGTTGATGGTAGGGAAGGAAGCTGAGGAAAAAGGACAAAAACAATTAAGAGCCCATGAAGAAAGGTTTAGGGAAATAAATGATAGCTTGAGAAGGAAGAGTATATGTCTAATTGGGATCCCAGAAGAGACTGAAAGAGAGAGGACCACAAAGTATATTTGTACAAAATATAGCTGAGTACTTCCCTAATCTGATCCAAGAGATAGAAAGGGCCACCACCCCAAAATTAAGAAAAACTATTGAACACCTCAGCATTTAATAGAGAAAATTCCAAATTTCAAAGATAAAGAGAAAATTCTTAAAGCTGGGTGAAACAAGAGATGCCTAAACTATATGGGGAGAAATATCAAATTAACAGCAAACCTATTCCCAGAGATCTGGCAGGCCAGAAAGGGCTGCAATGATATATTCAGGGTACAAAATGAGAAGAACATGCAGCCAAGAATACTTTATCCAGCAAGGCTCTTACTCAGAATAGAAGGAGAGATAAGGAGCTTCCAAGATAGGCAGAAACTGAAAGAATATGTGACCACCAAACCAGCTCTGTAAGAAATATTAAGGGGGACTCTGTAAAAGAAAGAGGAAGTCTGAGGAAACAATCCACAAAAACAGGGACTGAATAGGTACAAGGATGACACTAAATTCATACCTTTCAATAGTTACTCTGAACGTGAATGGGCTAAATGATCCAATCAAAAGATGCAGGGTTTTAGACTGGATAAAAAAGCAAGACCCATCTATCTGCTCTCTACAAGAGACTCATTTTAGACCTAAGGAAACCTCCAGCCTGAAAATGAAAGGTTAGAGAACCAGTTACCATTCAAATGGTCCTCAAAAAGAAAACTGTGGTAACAATCCTCACATCATATAAATTAAAATTCATAACAAAGATTGTACTAAGAGATAAAGAGGGACACTATATCATACTTAAAGGCCCTATCCAACAAGACCTAACAATTATGAATGTTATGCCCTCAGTGTGGGAGATGCCAAGTATATCAATCAATTAATAACCAAAGTAAAGACATACTTTGATAATAATACACTAATAGTAGGAGACTTCAACATGGTACTTCCAGCAAATGACAGATCCAGGCAGAATGTCACCAAAGAAACAAGGTCCTTAAATGATACACTGGACCAAATGGATTTCAGAGATATATACAGAAGATTCCATCTGAACACAATTGAATACACATTCTTCTCAAGAGCGCATAGAATTCTTTTTCTAGAATAGACCATATACTGGATCACAAATCAGGTCTCAACCACTACCAAAGATTAGGATTGTCCCCTGCATATTTTCAGACCACAATGCTTTGAAACTAGAACTCAATCACAAGAAGAAATTTGGAAGAAACTCAAACACGTGGGGTTTAAAGAGCATCCTACTAAAAGATGAATGGGTCAACCAGGAAATTAGAGAAGAATTAAACAGATTCATGGAAACTAATGACAATGAAGATACAACCATTCAAAATCTTTGGGATACAGCAAAAGCCGTGCTAAGAAGGAAGTACATCACAATACAAACCTCCCTCAAAAAATTGAGAAAATCTCAAATACACAAGATGACCTTGCACCTAAAGGAATTGGAGAAAGAACAGCAAGTAAAACCTACACCAAATAGAAAAGGAGAGATAAGAGATTCAAGCAGAACTCAATGAAATATGCACTAGAAGAACTGTAGAACAGATCAACAAAACCAGGAGATGGTTCCTTGAAAGAATTAATAAGATAGATAAACCCCTAGCCAGCCTTATGAAAAAGAAAAAGGAATCAAATTAACAAAATAATTAATGAAAGAGGAGAGATCACAAACAATACCAGGGAAATACAAATGATTTTTAAAAATGTATTATGAATAGCTATACGTCAATAGGTTAGGTAATCTAGAAGAAATAGATGCATTTCTGGAAAAACACAAATTACCAAAACTGGAACAGGAAGAAATAGAAAGCCTGAACAGGCCAATAACCAGCAAGGAAATTGAAGCTGTCATCAAACACCTCCCAAAACACAAAAGTCCAGGTCCAAATGGCTTCCCAGTGGAATTCATTCTATCAGACATATAAAGAAGAAATAATACTTATTCTACTAAACTGTTTCAATGGATAGAAAGGGAGGGAATACTTCCAAACTCATTTTATGAGGCCAGCATTACCTTGATTCCAAAACCAAAGACCCCACCAAAAAGGAGAACTATAGACTAATATCCCTGATGAATGCAGATGGAAAAATTCTCAACAAGATACTAGCCAGTGTGATCCAATAATACATTAAGAAGATTATTCACCATGACCAAGTAGGATTTATCTCCAGGTTAAACATGGTCAACTAATAATTGACAAAGCAGGAAAGAATATTCACTGGAAAAAAGACCGTCTCTCTAATAAATGGTGTTGGGAAAAATGGACAACTATATACAGAAGAATGAAACTACATCATTCTCTTACACTATACACAAAATTTTAAAAAATGGTTGAAAGATTTAAATGTGAGACAAGAATCCATCAAAATCCTAGAGAACACAAGCAGCAACCTTTTTGAACTTGGCCACAGTAACTTCTTGTAAGATACATCTATGAAGGCAAGGGAAACAAATCAAAACTGAACTATTGGGACTTCATCAAGATATACAGCTTTTGTACAGCAAAAGAAACAGTCAACAAAACTCAAAGACAACCTACAGAATGGGAGAAGATATTTTAAATGACATATCAGATACAGTGCTAGTATCCAAGATCTATAAAGAACTTATTAAACTCAACACCCAATAAACCAAAAATCCTATCATGAAAGGGGCAGAAGACATGAACAGAAATTTCACCAAAGACATACACATGACCAACAAGTCCATGAAAAAATATTCTGCACCACTTGCCATTAGGGAAATACAAATTAAAACCATAATGAGATGCCACCTCACACCAGTGAGAATGGTGAAAATTAACAAGACAGGAAAAAACAAATGTCACAGAGGATGTGGAGAAAGGGGAACCCTCTTGCACTGTTGGTGGGAATGCAAACTGGTGCAGCCACTATGGAAAACAATGTGGAGGTTTCTCAAGGACTTAAAAAATAGAGCTACCGTATGACCCAGCAATTGCACTGCTGGATATTTACCCCCAAAGATATAGATGTAGTGAAATGGTAGGACACCTGCACCCCAATGTTCATAGCAGCAATGTCCACAATAGCCAAACTGTGGAAGGAGCCATGATGTCCTTCAACAGATGAATGTATAAAGAAGATGTGAGATTATATATATATATATCACGAAATATTACTCAGCCCTCAGAAAGGATGAATACCCACCATTTGCTTTGACGTGGATAGAACTGAAGGGTATTATACTGAGTGAAGTAAGTCATTTGGAGAAGGACAATATCATATGGTTTCACTCATATGGGGACTATAAAAAATGGTAAAAGGGATTATAATAGAAAGGAGGGAAAATGAGTGAGAAAAATTAGAGAGGGGGATAAACCACAAGAGAGTCCTAACTCTAGGAAATGAACAAAGGGTAGTGGAATGGCAGGTGGGCGGGGTGTTGATGTAACTGGGTGACCAGCAATGAGGAGGGTACTTGTTGGGATGAGACTGCATGGTATACTATATTTTTGCAAATTGAACTTCACTAAAAACAAATTTAAAAAATGACAAAATATAAGAGACAATAAAACTGTTTTAAGAGTCAAATAAAATAAAAAATAAAAGTGAGACTGTTAAAGGCATAAACAATGGATTTTTAAAATTATAGATTTACAAGATCCAGCAGATAACTCAAAACTATTTTGATAGCATTAAAAATAGTATTTAATGTGATTCCTTTTTTCCCCTAAAGACAAAGTATATTATTACATGAAGGATTTTACCTAGAGATATAGCCTTATATAAAATATTTCACATATGTTTCATAATTCCAAATTCAATACAAGTGATTCTGAAACAGAATTTAAAGTGTCACCACAGATTTAAAAAATATTTCTTTTTCCCCACTCTTCTCTATAATTTTACCTATGCTCCTAAATAGTGAGGTAGAACTATATTCTTTGGGACACCTGCGTAGCTCAGTCAATTTACCATCTGACTCTTGTTTTTGACTCAGGACATGATCTCAGGTTTCTGAGATCAAGCCCTGTATCAGGCTCTGTGCTGAGGGTGTAGCCTGTTTAATACTCTCTCTCTTCCTCTCTTTCTTTCCCTATCCCTCCCCACACAATCCCTCCACCACTTGCACTCTCTCTCTCTCTCTCTCAAAAAAAAAAAAAAATCTGAAAGGAAGTCTGAATTTTTAAATGCTTTCAGTTGATTTTTAAAGTAGTAGAACATTATAGATTTATATCATTAATGTTCAAGTTATTTGTGTTAAATTCTATTCTACATAGCCTTCAATAAGGCAGAACAAATTTCCAAAATGAATCCAATCTTACATCTTGGTCTTCCAACTGGCTTTGATGCAAAACCATCTCAAAATGGACTGTCTGAACTCTATCTTTTACATATTTATAATGGGACAGTTATTGGATTTCTTTTTTTTTTCAATCAACAACCATTTATTCAGCACATATGTGCCAGGAACATAGAAGACAACTAGGCTTATGAAGATGAATACAGGGTGTTCTCTGTGCCCAAGTTGCTCACAGTCTACCAATCAAGGGTAAGTCAACCATTAAGTCAAAGGCATCCTGGAGAAACTTGGCCAGTTGTCCTTTAGCATGTCCCACTTCATTCAGGAGTTTTCTGATTGCTTCCTTGGTGCCATTTGTTTTATGCCTGCCTTTCTCCCCTCTTCCCTTTTATTGTCTGAAAATTAGTAAGTTTAAGAAAACTTACAAAGTGGGTGGAACTAGAGTGTATCATGCTAAGTGAAATAAGTCAGTCAGAGAAAGACAAATACCCTATGATTTCTACTCATATGTGAAATTTAAGAAAACAGATGAACACTGGGGAAGGGAAGGAAAATCAGGACATACATACTTTTCCATTTGTTCAAGTCTAGAGGTTTTGCTCATTTCTTGTTCATTTTATTCCAAAGAATGTTATATTAATAGCTGCTACTATAAATGGTGTCTTCTAGGAAACTTTCTGATTGGATACTCTTTGCATATAGGAAGGCTGCTGATTTCTTAGGCTACCTTTTCACCCACTTAAAACAAATGGTCTTCTTTAGCCTGCTTGGTGTATTCATCTTTGGCCTTGGTGAGCATTCATAAGATGTCTACTTCCTTGCCCTCTCCTGAATTGAGGATCATTGGGGAGTTTCCTGCTCCAGCTCCCTGATAGGCTTTGAACTGTTCATATTGAGTTAGGTTTTTCATAAGCTCTGCAATTCTTTGGCATTCTTCTTTATCATAAAACCAAATCCCATAAATGGACAATCTGGCATTTCTGTAGAGAAGGAAAGAGTCTTGGAGCTGGAAATCTAGGGCTTTAGTAATGGGTTCTGTCCTGTTTTCCATGCTCAACCTATTCATAATGGTGAATCCATGCTTTGGAGAAGCTGACCTTGTGTAAATAAATAAGGTTCCTTCTACATCAGTCTTTTCCCACTCTTTTGCCCAATGGCCAAAAGTGTACAGAGCCACCTGGCTGGCCAGTACACAATGCGGTTGATATAGGGGTCGTGGCACTGCAGGGCTGCCAGGCTGATGTCATGCCCCTCTCCTACCAGGCCGCCAGCCGCCACGGTCGCCATCTTCCCTCCCTCAGTTATTGGATTTCAAACAAAAGTTTTTAGCTCCAAACCAGCTTCAGTGGAGGTGGGGCAAGATGGCAGAAGAGCAGGATCCCCAAGTCACCTGTCCCCACCAACTTACCTAGATAAATTTCAAATCATCCTGGAAACCTACAAATTTGGCCTGAGATTTAAAGAGAGAACAGCTGGAATGCTACAGTGAGAAGAGTTTGTGCTATCAAGGTAGGAAGCCTGAAAAATAAATAAATAAATAAATAAATAAATAAATAAATAAATAAGCATCCAAGGGGGAGGGGCCCTGGGAAGAACTGGGCTAAGGTGGGGCCGCGAGTGCCCCCAGGACAGGAGAGCCCAGCCCCTGAGAAGCAGTAACTTTACCAATCTTCCTGGATGGAAAGGCGCTCACAGAGAACTGGGGCAGGATCCCAGGAGGGGCAGGGATGCCCTCCGGTTCCCGGGGACACTAACAGAGGAACTGTGCCCCGGGGGAGAGCACACCACACACCGAAGGCCGAGCTCCCTAAAGAGCTGGAACCTCCCGCAGTCCGGGAGAATCTCAGTCGGCGGCTCAGGTGGCGGCTCCATGTGGAGGGGGCTGTGCGGCCTGGAAGCGGGATTTCAGCGGCGCTGGCCCCGGAACCCAGGGTGCCTAGGGACACAGTCCAGGATCCGGCGCTCCCCTTGGGACAGGCGGAGGACAGGAGGACACAGGACAGCAAGGACGCTCCTGCCACCGGGCGGCCCCAAGCTGTGCAGATCAGCATCCCCCGCCCCCGGAGCATCCAGGCCGCTGCAGACTGGGAGCTGCAGTAGTTACTGCTGGAACTGACTCCAGGGATAGAGAGCTGGCCACCCCCACTGTTGTTGTCCCTCCTGGTGTCACCTTGTGCCTGGGACTGAGCAGGGCCACCAGGGAGCAGGGGACTCACAGGATAAACAGCTCCCACTGAACTGTGCACCTGGCAGGGGGCAGCACAGCACCCCCAGGTGCACACACCTGAGAATCAGCACAGCAGGCCTCTCCCCCAGAAGACCAGCTAGAAGGACAGGGGAAGAGCAAGTAGTTGACCAAGCAGTGCTGGAAAGCTCCAGGGGAAGTCAAGGGACTTATAGTATATAGAATCAGAGGATACCTCTCCTTGGTTTTTTTGGTTTTTGTTTGTTCCCCCCCCCCTTTTCCCCCTTTTTCCTTCCTTTTTATGTTACAACTTGTTTTTAGCCACTCTGCATTGAGCAAAATGACTACAAGGAAGTACTCACCACAAAAGAAAGAATCTTTCAAATTTCAAATCATCCTGGAAACCTACAGGTTTCCCTATAGGGAAACCTGTACTCTCTCCCACAGAGTTACAGAATTTGGATTACAATTCAATGTCAGAAAGCCAATTCAGAAGCACAATTATAAAGCTACTGATGGCTCTGGAAAAAAGCATAAAGGAATCAAGAGACTTCATGACTGCAGAATTTAGATCTACTCAGGCCGAAATTCAAAATCAGTTAAATGAGATGTAATCCAAACTGGAGGTCCTAACGACGAGGGTTAACAAGGTAGAAGAACAAGTGAGTGACATAGAAGACAAGATGATGGAAAGGAAGGAAACTTAGGAAAAAAAAGAAAAACAATTAAATGAGGAAAGGTTAAGGGAAATAAATGACAGCCTCAGAAGGAAAAATCTGCATTTAACTGGGGTTCCAGAGGACGCTGAAACGGACAGAGGACCAGCAAGTGTATTTGAATAAATCATAGCTGAGAACTTCCCTAATTTGGGGAGGCAAACCAGCTTTAGCAAACAAAATCTTCATCCTGATTTTTATTAAATGAAACACTGACTCTTACAATTAGCCAGTTTTTTTATCTTGGAAAATGTTTAAGATTAGCTACTAAAGAGTGTGAGATAGAAATAATTCAATAATGAGATAAGATAAAGAGATTAATTGTCTTCAAATATTTTTATTCAGTTTATTTTTAATTTCTTATCAAGATAAAGAAATTCAAATTTGTAGCTTTTATCATCCCACTAGTGATTATGAGTAGAGAGAAGGAAAACCAGACACTAAAAGTCAGCAGTAAAACCTGGGCTACAGGACATCAACCAATATGGCCCAGCCATTTATATTGCAGAGAAACTGGTAGTAATACAAACTTAACAATTTGACCTGATTCACTGTGAGTTATTTATGAGCATTTCACATGCTTTTGTGTTTCTATACTTCTAAACTACTTGAAGACCAGTACAATGGGGTCTTGAACAATAATTCAAGGAAGAAGAATAATAGTATATGTGGTGGTATGCTTCCAATATTTGGTTAAAAAACCTAATTTTATTTATGTGAAATCTCATGAATTTGGTTATGGTAGAGAAAATTAACAACAGATTCTCAACTTGAAAGTGCTTGTAGTTATTTTTTTTAATACACATATTTTTGTTTCCATGCCTAAATTTCCATTTTTTAAAGTAATATTGTGGAAGTACTCCATAGCTTCATATTCCACTCTGTCATCCCAACTTGGTTTAACTATAGAGTCTAAATCCTTTAAAACAGTAGAAGGTAATTTACTAACTTTATCTAATTCAGAAGTGAGAAATTCATATAAGTTTAATTATGATAGTTACTTGAATAAAAAGCTTCAATGTGAAAATATTGGCAACCTGGTTTATTCTTTTATTTGAAAAAGTGATGTAATTTGAATAAAGGTCTGAGAAATTTAAATCATGCCTTCTTTGTGTGAATATAGGCTTTTCAATTAAGAACAGTTTTTATGCAAACTTCATTATACCTACATTCTTTAGTATAGTGCCTAGAACCCAATAAATACCATAAATGATGGATATAGATACATTCATTAATTATTTCCCATAGTAAACTACGCTTTTTACATTTAACCATACTTGATAACTAGCTAACTCTGGGAAACGAACTAGGGGTGGTAGAAGGGGAGGAGGGCGGGGGGTGGGAGTGAATGGGTGACGGGCACTGGGTGTTATTCTGTATGTTAGTAAATTGAACACCAATAAAAAATAAAAAATAAAAAAAACATACTTGACACCTTAAGAAAACTTTAAGATGATCTCTCTGGAATCAAGATCGGTTACATCAATTAATCTCTAGGAATCCAACCACTCAGACAGATTTACTTACTTCTTGCTCTATTATGGGGTAGGCTCTTATAGCAATCAATATCTCTATTACACAATTAACTCACATGGTGTTAGATCTTCAAGTTTTCACGTCTTTCTCACTGGAATGATTACAAACTTCACTCTAACTGGAAATTTGTCTTATTCAGTTCTGTATCTCCAGGACTGAGAACAATGAATGCAAGAAGAACATCCAATAGTTTGTTGAATGAACAACCTATAGATGTCAGTATTTCTTTCAGTGATGTAACAAGAACAAGGTAGTATTTCTCTGAAAATCTAATGACTGAAGCCGTAAGAAGTCTATTAATTTTCCAAAGGGAAAAAGAACTCAAGTTTATATATTATTTACTATGAGCAAGGCACAGGGTAAAGTCCTTCATAAAGAACTTAAGGAATTCATCAGGAGTTCAGAAAATCATATAAGGCATTGGGATCTTGAAGAGCACAGTGAGACCTTCCTGGTGAACAAAGGCAAATTTCTTACCTTAAAAGACAAAATGTAGAAATTGCATCATCCTGCCCACAGATGCAACTTCAGCGTTCCACATATACCTAGCCTTTTTTTTCAGCCATTTAAAGATAATCACAGATGGTTCTATGCACTGCGAAATATGGACAGTTTAAATAAGAGCAAACTCATTATTTGTGCAAGGGCTAAAGAATATCTTCACATCTCATTTATTTTTGGAGAAAACTACAGTCACCTGGGGCAAGATATCAAATATTTTGAGCCCATCAGCCTCCCTTGTAAAAAAAAAAAAAAAAAAAAAAACCTAAAAGATAGCATTGTAAGAAATGAATCCACAAGAGTGAATTATTTGGTAGAGTTGCACTGAGGTCTCAAACTCTCTATTTTCTTAAAACAACTTACAATGAACACTGCCAAAAATGAATTGGCTTGTAATTTTATTAGAAGAGACAGCTGTAAAAAGATAAGTACATTAATGAAATTGTTCATGCATCATGTATCTCGTAAGTATACTAATGTTTGTAAAATTTGAAAAGTTTGAATGAATTTAATATACAGCAGATAGTTTTAACTATAGTACACATGGTAAAAGTCAATGAATTTATAGCTGAACCAAGAAAGATCCTAATGAAAAACATATTGGAAATATATTCCTGAGTTCAAATGAAAAGTTTTCATATATTGTCAACAATTAGGTTTTGATATTTACAAGTTTGAGATAATGTGTACAATTAATCATTTATAAATTAAAGGGATTGGATATATTTTTCTTGTATATAAATAATCTTTTTGGTGCACCTTGGTGGCTCAATCAGTTAAGCGTCTGACTCTTTGTTAGCTCAGGTCATGATCTCAGGATCCTGGAATCAAGGCTCCCATCAGACTCCATGCTGAGTGGGGAATCTACTTGGGATTCTCTATCCTCCCTGCCTGTCCCCCTGCTCTCTCTCTCTTTCTCTAAAATAAATAAATCAATCTTAATAAATAACTTTTTTACATTTTTATTTTAAGAATTATGAGGTACTTATGGTTTGTTTTAATAAATGTTAACTATTTTAGCATTACAACTAAATATTCCAAATATCTCAAGATTCAATCTTAATATGACCTTGAAGACAACTTTGTTTCCAAATAATTTTGTGTGTGCATGTTTTTGACAGATTTAATTAGAAAATGGGCTTTCCTTGCATGTGATAGATAAAATAAGGGTAAATTAAATTATTTTTCTTATAACAATCAATCGTATAATTGTGAAATATTTAGATGACAGTTTCATTATAATTGTAATATAATGAACACAGCAAAATCACTAAGATAAATTCTGTGGTTGTAGTCTTATGACAAGTGTCACCTACAAGCATTTGAAATATAGCTCATTAGTTAATTTCCTAATCACAACATAGCTTTGCTAATATCACCAATATTGGCTTATATGAAGATTCTAGTCTTATTTTTATGCTACTCACTGTACAAGGATAGGTCTATTAAAATGAAACATAATGATATTAAATATAGAAATTAGATATTAACTATCAAATAATAAACATTTATTTGAATGTTTAATAAACACACTCTTACACTCAGTGTTTTATCTATCTACCCATCTAAACATTTATAAGATACTAGTGAGAAATAAATGATCTCATTGTGAAGCTTCAGAATAATCAGCAAAGGTACATTTAAAGAAACTTTTCAACACAATGTCCCTAGTAAATGGTTTCTGTTACTCATTTTTAAGTGTGATTTTCACAGTTTGGAAAACACAAGTTTGGCTTATTTCAATAATAGATGGAATGTTTTTGATCCAATACTTAGAGAGAACCTTATTGTCACTCTTAAGACTTGCTGTCATTTGGTTGCTTCTAGTCCAACAATGGCTTGGAAAAAAAATGCCTATGTAAGCAAAGCCTGTTTAAGATGAATACATTTAAAAAAAGATGAATACATTTTTATTTTCCACAAATGCCTTGATTTTCACTTATTTTGAGACAACGTTTAGGAATTAAAGCCTAGAGCACATTATATTTAGATTACTTATTATAGGTGCAAGTATGATTTAAGTATAAGAGGCTATTTACAAGTGGACCCAATAGAAAAGCAATCTCGTATGTTGTATGAATATTCACTCCAGGTCTAAAATTATGGATTTCAGTGCTCATCTGGAATTGAAAGTAGTTGTTTTTATGTTTTGGACTCTGCAAAATATTCATTTTACAGAGAATCAAAGTGGTTACATATATCCAATGATGGGAAAATAATATTTTGGCTTCAAAATGAAAAATAGGAGGGGGTTATAGGATGCTAGGAATAGACAGTGATTTTTTTTTTCTTCACTGAAATTGACCCTAACCCCTAACCCTGAAAGACAGTACAAAATAGTCTGAAAGCAAATGCTATTTGTAGAATCTGAAATGCTGGGGCAGCCCCAGTGGCCCAGTGGTTTAGCGCCGCCTTCAGCCCAGGGCATGATCCTGGAGACTCAGGATCGAGTCCCATGTTGGGTTCCCTGTGTGAGCCTGCTTCTCCCTCTGCCTGTGTCTCTGCCTCTCTCTCCCTCTCTCTGTGTCTCTCATGAATAAATAAATAAAATCTTAAAAAAAGAATCTGAAATGCTCACTGAAGCTTTACAATGCAATTGACTCTCAAAAGCACAAAGTTAAAATGGATTTCAAATCCAATTTTCAGTAATGATGGTAACTTGAATGTTTATGAAAGCAAATAACTTGGAGGCGGGGCAAGATGGTGGAGGAGTAGGGGGACCTCAACTCACCTGGCCCCACCAACTTAGGTGGATAACATTCAAATTATTCTGAACACTTACTAATCCGACCTGAGATTTAAAGAGAGATAAGGCAGAATGCTAGAGAGAGGGATTTTCACTTCTAGCAAGGTAGGAAGGTGGACAAAAATAAAACAAAAAAGAATCAAGTGGGGGAGAGCACCACAAGGAGCCAGGCTAAACCAGGTGACGCACGCCTCAGAGACAGGAAAGCCTAGCCCAAGAGAAGTGGAAAATTTAAAAATCTGGACAAGATTCTTCCCGGACAAAAAAGTGCTTAGCAAGGAAATCAGGCAGAATCACAGGAGAGCAGTGAAGCCTCCAGTTTCTCGGAGTCACTAACAGTGGAAGTGCACCCAGGGGAAAGCACAACACAAAACGTGAACCGGTCTCGGTGAAGGGCTGGAGCACACCCGGCGGGGAATCTGGGAAAAGCCAGTTGGTTAGGCAGGCGGCTCCAGACAGAAGGGTCTGTGCCCTGTTGCCTTCAGGAGCCGCACACCCCCGGCGTGCCATTCCAGAAACACAGGGCCCCGGATCCCAAGGCGCTGAGCGGAAAAGCCCACAATCCTGCACTCCCCCTGGGACAGGCAAAAGCAGGGAGGGCACAGGACAGCGAGGACTTTCCTGCCACCGGGCGCCCCAAAGCTGTGCAGATCAGCGCACCTACACCGGCCTGGGAGCATTAAGGCCAGTGCGGACTGGAAGACTGTGGTAGTTACTAGTGGGGAACTGACTCCAGGGATGAAAACCTGGCTGCCACCATTGTTCCTCCTTGATTCACCATGTGCCTGGGAGAGGTGGGCCTCCAGGGAACAGAGGCCTAACAGGAGAAACAGCTCCCACTGAGCCTGGCACCCAGCAGGGGGCGGGGCATCTCTGCCAGGTACACACACCTGAGAAACGGCACAACAGACCCCTCCCCCAGAAGACCAGCTGGAAGAACAGGGGAAGAGCAAGTTCTTGACCAAGCAGCGCTGGAAAGCTCCAGGGGAAGTCGAAGGATTTACAGTATATACAACTAGAAGATACCCCTCCTTTTTCCCACTTTTTCCAGTATCAGACTAAAAATTTCCAATATTTCTCTCTTTTCCCTCACTAACTACAATATTTTACTACCTCTTCATTTTTAAGTTTCTTCCTTTTTGACTTTCATTTTCCTACAATTACATGTCTTAGATATATTTTCCATTTCTAGGCTCCCTTCAACATGCTCAACTTAATTTTGGGAGATACACGAGATATGTTTTTTTGTTTGTTTGTTTTCGTTTATTTTTATCTCTCTGCCTCATTTTGTTCTATAACGGCAGAAGTTACTACCATCTAAAAAATAACCAGCATGCACCCAGAACCAAGTGATATACCAGACTGGTTCATTCAGTGAGATAATACTCTTGCTTCAATCCCATTCTGCCCCCCTCTTTTATATCATTTATGTTTTGGTGGCCAAAATTGGGGCACTCTACAAGCATTTTTGGTTTATATAAATTTGGGACTGAGCATCTTCTAACATACAGAACTCAATATACACAGAACCAAGAGGATCACCCTCTAAGACCGCTCAGGTAGACTACATTCTCCTGCCACTACAACTTTGTCACCACCACGATCTGCCAGTACCCCCCTTTTTTTCTATTTTTAAATTTTTTCTTGTTCTTCTTCCCCCCCCCTTTTTTTTTGGTCTTTTTTTTCTGCTTCCTTGGGATTCCTGGCCTTTTATTATTGACTACTTTGTTTTAAAATTTGTTTTGCACTTTAGTGGTCATTTTGTTTTATTTTTTCTGATCTTTATTTTCAATTTCTGGTCTCTGACCTCGTCAGAACCATCTAGGGTGAATTGTACTTAGGTTGTAGTTGATATTCTTGACTCAGCCCACTCATACAGCCACTCTGCACTGAGCAAAATGACTAGAAAGAAGAACTCACCACAAAAGAAAGAAACAGGAACAGTACTCTCTCCCACAGTTACAGAATTTGGATTACAATTTGATGTCTGAAAGCCAATACAGAAGCACAATTATAAAGCTACTGGTGGCTCTGGAAAAAAGCATAAAGGTTTCAAGAGACTTCATGACTGCAGAATTTAGATCTAATCAAGCCAAAGTTAAAAATCAATTAAATGAGATGCAATCCAAACTGGAGGTCCTAAGGACGAGAGTTAATGAGGTGGAAGAATGAGTGACATAGAAGACAGGTTGATGGCAAGGAGGTAGGTGAGGAAAAAGATAAAAACAATTAAAAGACCATGAGGAAAGGTCAAGGGAAATAAATGGCAGCCTCAGAAGGAAAAATCTACATTTAATTGGGGTTCCAGAGAACGCTGAGAGGAACAGAGGGCCAAAAAGCATATTTGAACAAATCATAGCTGAGAACTTCCCTACTTTGGGAAGGGAAACTTTGCATTCAGATCCAGGAGATAGAGAGGTTCTCCTCCAAAATAAATAAAAACCGTTCAACACCTCCACATTTAATAGTGAAATTTGCAAATTCAAAAGATAAAGAGAAAATCCTTAAAGCATTGAGAGACCAGAGATTCCTAACTTATACAGGGAGAAATATTAGATTAACAGCAGACATCTCCACAGACACCTGGCAGGACAAAAAGTGCTGGCAGGATATATTCAGGGTCCTAAATGAGAATAACATGCAGCAAGAATACGTTATCCAGCAAGGCTCTTATTCAGAAGAGAAGGGGATATAAAGAGCTTCCAAGATACCCAAAAACTGAAAGAATATGTGACCACCAAACCAGCTCTGCACTAACAATGAAACTGATAAAATAGAAATTAAGGAGCCGATCCCATTTACAATTCACCCAAAAGCATAAGATACCTAGGAATAAAGGAATAAACCTAACCAAAGAGGTAAAGGATCTATACCCTAAAAAGTTTAAAATGCTTCTGAAATAAATTGAGGAAGACACAAAGACATGGAAAAATATTCCATGCTCATGGGTTGGAAGAATTAATATTGTGAAAATGTCAATGCTACCCAGGGCAATTTACACATTAAATGCAATCCCTATCAAAATACCATGAACTTTCTTCAAAGGGTTGGACAAAATAATCCTAAGATATGTGTGGAATCAGAAAAGACCCTGAATAGCCAGGGGAATACTGAAAAAAAAAAAAAACAGAGCTGGAGGCATCACAATGCCATATTTCAGGTAGTACTACAAAGCTGTGATGATCAAGACAGTGTGGTACTGGCACAAAAACAGACACATAGATCAATGGAACAGAAAAGAGAACCCAGAAATGGGCCCTTAACTCTATGGTCAAATAATATTCGACAAAGCAGGAAAGACTATGCACTGGAAAAAGGACGGTCTCTTCAATAAATGGTGCTGGGAAAATTGGACAGCCAACGTGCAGAAATATAAAACTAGAACATTCTCTTACACCATACACAAAGATAAACTCAAAATGGATGAAAAGTCTAAATGTGAGACAAGAATCCATCAAAATCATAGGGGAGAACACAAAGAACACTCTTTTTGAACTTGGCCACAGCAACTTCTTGTAAGATACATCCATGAAGGCAAGGGAAACAAAAGCAAAACTGAACTATTGGGACTTCATCAAGATAAAAAGCTTCTGCACAGCAAAAGAAATGTCAAAAAAATTAAGACACCCTACAGAATGGGAGAAGATATTTGCAAATGACGTATCAGATAAAGAGCTAGTTTCCAAGATCTATAAAGAACTTATTAAACTCAACAGCAAAGAAACAAACAATCCAATCATGAAATGGGCAAAAGACATGAACAGAAATCTCACAGAGGAAGACATAGACATGGCCAACAAGCACATGAGAAAATGCTCCGCATCTCTGGCCATCAGGAAAATACAAATCAAAACCACAATGAGATACCACCTCACACCAGTGAGAATGGGGAAAATTAACAAGACAGGAAACAAATGTTGGAGAGAATGTGGAGAAAGGGGAACCCTCTTGCACTGTTGGTTGGAATGTGAACAGGTGCAGCCAAACTGGCAAACTGTGTGGAGGTTCCTCAAAGAGTTCAAAATAGAGCTACCCCATGACCCAGCAATTACAGTACTGGGGATTTACCCCAAAGATACAGATGCAGTGAAATGGCAGGACACCTGCACCCCAGTGTTTATAGCATCAATATCCATAATAGCCAAATTGTGGAAGGAGCCTTGGTGTCCATTGAAAGGTGCATGGATAAAGAAGATGTGGTCTATGTATACAATGTAATATTACTCAGCCATCAGAAGAGACTAATACCCACCATTTGCTTCAATGTGAATAGAACTGGATGGTATTATGCTGAGTGAAGTAAGTCAATCGGAGAAAGACAAACATATGGTTTCATTCATTTGGGAACATAAAAAATAGTGAAAGGGATTAAATGGGAGAGGAGAGAAAATGAGTGTGAAATATCAAAGAGGGTGACAGATCATGAGAGACTCCTAACTCTGGGCAATGAATAAGGGGTAGTGGAAGGGGAGGTGAGCGGGGGTATGGGGTGACTGGGTGACAAACACTGAGGGGGTACTTGTACTTGATGGTATGATCACTGGGTGTTATGCTATATGTTGGCAAATCGAACTCTAATAAAAAAGATACAAAAAATAAAAAAGATTAAAAAAATAACTATTTTTTGGGGAACAAAAGTGTTTATATTTGTAGACCCTAGAGTTTAGGCTCTTTAGAGAAATTAGTAGAATTTTAAAGTTATTTGAGGCAAGAATATGGAAATATCCTTTGTAGATTAAAATAGGATGAATAAGGAATCTTTAAAGATACATAAAACTACTTTGGTCTATCAGTATGTCTTCAACCAAATGCTACTCCGAGAGGACAGGGTTGGGGGATAATTTCAGAATAAGTGATAATAACATTTTTTCCAATTAACATTTCCTCACTCTTGTCTCTATCATATTTCCACTCTCCAATTCCAATGTTTAAAACATAGCAGTTTTACATTATATGGTCTCATTCATTTGGGGAATATAAAAAATAGTGAAAGGGAATAAAGGGGAAAGGAGAAAAAATGAGTGGGAAATATCAGAAAGGGAGACAGAACATGAAAGACTCCGAACTCTGGGAAACAAACTAGTGGTGGTGGAAAGGGAGGTGGGCAGGGGGTGGGGGTGACTGGATGACGGGCACCGAGGTGGGCACTTGACGGGATGAGCACTGGGTGTTATTCTATATGTTGGCAAATTGAACACCAATAAAAAAATAAATAAATTTGTAAGAAAAAAAAATAAAAAAATAAATAATAAATAAAATAAAACATAGAGTTTTACAGATGACTTTCTCCTCTTCTGTCCCTGAGTGCCATTTCCTCTGATAGTATATATTTGCTTATCTTTGAAGCTTTAACATTTTAATTCTGTTTTTGCACTGAAGACCTGAATTGAGCTTTTCAATGCAGGAGAACACTGAACAAACATCTATCAGAGTTGGTTCTTTGGTGACTATAGAGACTTTATGAGATTAAAAATTCAGAATGAAGTTTCCATGATTCAGCAGACCCAAAATAAGTTTATAAAATTTATCACTTCTAAATCCCTTAAAACTTGAAGTACAAAGTAAGCTCACTTTTCTCAAAATTCTTTCAGATATTGGTCTCAGAGCATTTTTGAACCCAGTAAATGTTTTGTAAAGTGTCCCAAATTAAACAAACTAATAATATCTGGTCACTAACAGAAAAATCTCTGTTTTCATGATTTCGTAATTTTGTTCTTGGCAATGACAATAAAAACCCTTAATAATGTTTAGCTAAATTTAGAAATTAACTATTGGGTACATAATCACAGATAATTTTTTAAAGATTTTTATTTATTTATTCATAGAGACACAGAGAGAGAGAGAGAGGCAGAGACACAGGCAGAGAGAGAGAGGCAGAGACACAGGCAGAGGGAGAAGCAGGCTCCATGCAGAGAGCCTGAGGTGGGACTCAATCCACAGTCTCCAGGATCACACCCTGGGCTGCAGGTGGCGCTAAACCGCTGCGCCACCGGAGCTGCCCATCACAAATAATTTTTTTTAAACTATTTTTTTTTTTTTTATTTATGATAGTCACAGAGAGAGAGAGAGGCAGAGACACAGGCAGAGGGAGAAGCAGGCTCCATGCACCGGGAGCCCGATGTGGGATTCGATCCCGGGTCTCCAGGATGGCGCCCTGGGCCAAAGGCAGGTGCCAAACCGCTGCGCCAGCCAGGGATCCCCAAAAATAATTTTTTATGTAAATATGTTTCACATGATTTTAGGAAAAATATTACATCATAGTTCAAATTGTTTTGGATATAAAGAAGAAGATAATCTGGAAACTTCTTTTGGAAAATAAGTTTTGACTGACTAATCAAATTCAGCATTTACTATTCTTTTTCAAGAGATGTCTAATTTCTCTGCATCCTAAGCAATTTTCTGATGGGATTATAGAAACTAGTTTCATTCAATGTGTCAGCATAGAAAAAGGATGATATATAATAAACATATCATTTCTTTGATTTATATGATATTTCTTTAAGTTAAAAATCGGAAGACACCGCTAGAAGTGAGTAGAAGTCTTTCAAGATAAGACCTAGGTGGGATCCCTGGGTGGCGCAGCAGTTAAGCGCCTGCCTTTGGCCCAGGGCGCGATCCTGGAGACCCGGGATCAAATCCCACGTCGGGCTCCCGGTGCATGGAGCCTGCTTCTCCCTCTGTCTATGTCTCTGCCTCTCTCTTTCTCTCTGTGTGACTATCATAAATAAATTTTAATAAAAATTTAAAAAAAGATGAGACCTAGGTGCACAATATTCAAATTATAATTCTGTAAAGATGGCATAGAAAAAAAATGTAATAATTAAAGAATAATTCAAAAGATCATTCCTCTGTGTGTGTTTGTATGTGTGTGTGTGTGTGTGTGTGTGTGTTTGTAGGGAGAAAGAGAGAGAGAGGAAGAGGACAGTGACAAAGATTTTGTTTCCATCTATTCTTTCTATTTACCTCAATATGCATCCAATGAGCAAATTGATTCACTTTTATTTAATGATTATTTGGCAAATGTAAAGCATTAACTCTCTTGAAGAGCTTTTAGTACTAGACATAACCTCTATCATCACTGTTCATCAATTGATAACCTATGCTATTCCATATAGTATAATTAAAGATTATTATATATTAATACCTTTATTTTTTTTCTTTCCTCTATCTATTCAAATATCTTTACTTTTACTTACCCTGGTTTCATCTACAATGTCACAAAGAGAGAATATTACCCTGTTCCTTACCTCCCTCATACCCCCTCATGCACATAACTATATTGACCTCAACTGATAACAAGGCAAAATTCTAGTTAATTACAGAGTATGCCATACACTCTTATATCTCTGTTACTTTTGCTTGTAATGTCCTTTCCTCTGCTTCTTTCCCTAGAAAATGCCTAATCGTTCTTCAAACTCAACTCAAATATGCATTCTTCCATGACTTTTTAGTCATTCTCACAGTATTATTTACCTAACATTTTGCAAATTTTATATAAAACATTTAAATATATTATTTTATGATTTATAGTTTGTCTTCCTCCTATACTACTGTGGTTTGTCTAAAGGAAGCCCTATGATCTTCAGCATCTAGCATAGTTCCAGTCACAAAAGATACTCAGAAATTTTGATGATTAAATCATATAGGGTTGGGATGCCTGGGTGGCTCAGTGGTTGAGCATCTACCTTTGGCTCAGGTCATGATCCTTGGGTCTTGGGATGGAGTTCCACATCAGGCTCCTTGCAAGGAGCCTATTTCTCCCTCTACCTATGTCTCTGCCTCTTTGTGTCTCTCATGAATAAATAAATAAAATCTTAAAAAAGATCATACAGGGTTCATGAATTCCATTGGGTACTAATATTTGGCCATTAATACTCCCCAGGATAGTAAAAATGTGTTCGACTAATAAAAGCAAAATTTCCATTACTTTCATTTGCCAAGTACATCTGAATTAAAAAAGTAGAACTGCAATCTTATTCTAGTTGATATACTTTCATTAATTGGGTTGTTTTCTCAACTCTCCATTTGTTTTTGTTTTAGAACATATAACAACAATAAGTGAAAAATAATGCCCCCAAATTAAAGGATTCTATTATATCCAACATGGATATTATGGCTCAAGGTCTCTTCTCTGAGACAAGTTCTATGGAACTAAAATTATTTAGTGACTACAGTCAATAATTAAACAAACAATCTAGCTAGCAAACAAAACAAACCAAAAAACAACTGATAAGAGTCTGAAATACCCAAGATGCTTCTTGTTGATTAAAATTTGTCATACAGATGCCAATCCTGCACTGCACTTCATGCTATATAGATCTGACATGAGTAAACGGTACATGCTGTAGAATATTTATTGCAAAGATTATATGCATAATATCACTGTACATCAATGTGCATATATAAAAGTTCAAAGATTTGAATGTATGCAGCAATTCAATATGCTCAGTGATTTCTGGAAGGTATATATATTGATTGTATCCTTTCTGTGGCATACATTTCCCAAGAGCATGTATAGAAATTCACAAAATTCATGCTGGTACTTGAATGGAAAATAAACTAAACATAAACCCAAATCATGGCATGTTATAAAGCATTCAAATTTAAACATATTGTGGACACCAGGGTGGCTCAGTGGTTGAGTGTCTGCCTTCAGCTCAGGTCGTGATCCTGAGGTCCTGGTATCAAGTCCCACATCAGGTTAACCACAGGGAGCATGCTTCTCCCTCTGCCTATGTCTCTGCCTCTCTCTTTGTGTCTATCATGAATAAATTATTGCAATCTTTAAACATTTTTGAAGGTATTAGAACCTGAACTTACAGAGGTTTGGTTTACATAGAAGGGTTAATTTTCCCTGGTCTCCAAGCACTGTACTTTTCATTTTTCATAGACTAGAAAATGGTCTTGTTCCATATTTATGTAATTAATCTTTATTGTGTATTTCAATGTTTTAGGTATTATAAAAAACAAACAAACAATCAAGTATTGAGTTGTATTTAAAAAGATTGTGCAAAGAACAGAATTGAGCATGTGTGAATCAGTATCATTTAAATGGAACTTATACAATTATAATTTGTTCAAGAAAAAATTACTTAGCAGGTATTCAAATATAAAGACCACAAGAAATTAGTCATATCTTTCTTTAAGGTAAAAGCAGTGTGTACTGATGGGAAACACATAGCTTTTGCCAGATAGATATAAGTGTGTCTTCTCCATCAGTCACTGACTGTGTGACTGATCTTAGCCAAGTTTCTCCATCACTCTGAGGCTCTGTTTCTTCATCTGCAAAGAGAACTAAAAGCACCTAAAACTAGGCAAAGTAGCATAAATCCAGCAGGAGAAGAAAAATAATAATAATGGGAGTAGAAATCAATTATACAGAAAAAAAAAGTAAAGCAGATGAATGAAACTAGGAGCTGGTTCTTTAAGAGAATTAATGATTGATAAGATCCTAGTGAAACTTATCAAAAAGAAAAGAGGAAGGCACCAAATTAATAAAACAATGAATGAAAAAGAGAGATCACAACCAACATTGAAGGAATACATACAATTATAAGAGAAGATGATGAGCAATTATATGCCAACAAATTAGAAATCTAAAAGAAATTAATTAATTCCTAAGAACCTATAAACTACCAAAAATGAAATAGGAAGAAATAGAAAAGCTGGACAGATCCATAACCATCAAAGAAATTGAATCAGTAATCAAAAATCTCCCAGAAGGGATGCCTGGGTGGCTCAGCAGTTCGGCGCCTATCTTTGGCCCAGGGCGTGATCCTGGAGTCCTGGGATCAAGTACCGCATCAGGCTCCCGGCAGTGAGTCTGCTTCTCCCTCTGCCTGTGTCTCTGCCTTTCTCTCTCTCCGTGTCTCTATGAATAAATAAATACAACCTTAAAAAAAATCTCCCAGAGGGGAGGGACAAGACGGCAGAAGAGTAGGGTCCCCAAATCACCTGTCCCCACCAAATTACCTAGATAACCTTCAAATCATCCTGAAAATCTACGAATTCGGCCTGAGATTTACAGAGAGACCAGCTGGAACACTACAGTGAGAAGAGTTTGCGCTTCTATCAAGATAGGAAGGAAGACGGGGGAAAAAAGAAATAAAGAAACAAAAGGCATCCAAGGGGGAGGGGCCACACGAGGAACCAGGCTAAGGCCGGGACGAGTGCCCCCAGGACAGGAAAGCCCTGTCCCAGAGAAGCAGGAGCTTCACCAATCTTCCCGGGCGGAAAGGGGCTCACAGGGATTTGGAGCAGGACCCCAGGAGGGCGGGGATGCCCTCGGGCTCCCAGGGACACTAACAGAGCAACTGCGCCCAAGCAGAGTGCGCTGAGCTCCCTAAAGGTCTACAGCACGCACGGCGGTACCCAGAGCAGCTCGGAGGGGCTCGGCGGAGGCTCCTCGGAGGGGGCTGCGCTGCTCTGGAAGCAGCTCCGAAGCGGCTCCGGCAGAGGAAGAGGCTCCTTGTGGAGGGGGCTGCGCAGCTCCGGGAGCAGCTTGGAGGGGTTCGAGCTCGGAGGGGTTCGAGTGGCAGTTCCGCGGAGGGGGCTGAGCGGCCGGGAGCACGAATCCAACAGTGCAGGCCCCGGAGCACAGGGCGCTGGGGACACAGGCAAGGATCCGGCCAACCCCCCGGGAGACGCAGAGGCCGAGGGGCCCAGGACAGCAAGGACGCTCCTGTCCCAAGCTGAGCAGATCAGCGGTCCCGCATGGAGTCTCCAGGACCTGCAGACGGAGTAGTTCCTGCGAGAGCTGAATCCAGGTTTCCAGAGCTGCAGCAACCACTGGGGTTGTTCCTCCTGGGGCCTCACGGGGTAAACAACGCCCACTGAGCCCTAAACCAGGCAGGGGGCAGAGCAGCTCCCCCAAGTGCTAACACCTGAAAATCAGCAAAACAGGCCCCACCCCCAGAAGACCAGGCAGACGGACAAGATCCAGGGGAAGTCAAGGGACTTAAAGTACAAAGAATCAGAAGATACTCCCCTGTGGTTTTTTGGTTTTTTTTTTTTTGTTTTTTTTGTTTTTTTTTTTTTATTTTTGATTGCTTCCCCCACCTTTTTTTCCCCATTTCTTCCTTTTTCTTTCTCTTTTTCTTCTATTTTTTCATTTTTTTCTTCCTTTTTTTTCTTTTTCTCTTTTCTTTCCTTCTTTCTCTCCTCTCTTTTTCTCCTTTTCCCAGTACAACTTGTTTTTGGCCACTCTGCACTGAGCAAAATGACTAGAAGGAAAACCTCATCTCAAAAGAAAGAATCAGAAACAGCCCTCTCTCCCACAGAGTTACAAAATCTGGATTACAATTCAATGTCAGAAAGGCAATTCAGAAGCACTATTATATAGCTACTGGTGGCTCTAGAAAAAAGCATAAAGGACTCAAGAGACTTCAGGACTGCAGAATTTAGATCGAATCAGGGAGAAATTAAAAATCAATTGAATGAGATGCAATCCAAACTAGAAGTCTTAATGACGAGGGTTAACGAGGCGGAAGAACGAGTGAGTGACATAGAGGACAAGTTGATGGCAAAGAGGGAAACTGCAGAAAAAAGAGGCAATTAAAAGACCATGAAGATAGATTAAGGGAAATAAACCACAGCCTAAGGAAGAAAAACCTACCTTTAATTGGGATTCCCGAGGGCGCCGAAAGGGACAGAGGCCAAGAATATGTATTTGAACAAATCATAGCTGAAAACTTTCCTAATCTGGGAAGGGAAACAGGCATTCAGATCCAGGAAATAGAGAGATACCCCCCTAAAATCAATAAAAACCGTTCAACACCTCGACATCTAATAGTGAAGCTTGCAAATTCCAAAGATAAAGAGAAGATCCTTAAAGCAGCAAGAGACAAGAAATCCCTGACCTTTATGGGGAGGAGTATTAGGGTAACAGCAGACTTCTCCACAGAGACCTGGCAGGCCATAAAGGGCTGGCAGGATATATTCAGGGTCCTAAATGAGAAGAACATGCAACCAAGAAGACTTTATCCAGCAAGGCTCTCATTCAGAATGGAAGGAGAGATAAAGAGCTTCCAAGATAGGCAGGAACTGAAAGAATATGTGACCTCCAATCCAGCTCTGCAAGAAATTTTAAGGGGGACTCTTAAAATTCCAATTTAAGAAGAAGTTCAGTGGAACAATCCACAAAAACAAGGACTGAATAGATATCAGGATGACACTAAACTCATATCTTTCAATAGTAACTCTGAACATGAACGGGCTTAATGACCCCATCAAAAGGCGCAGGGTTTCAGACTGGATAAAAAAGCAAGACCCATCTATTTGCTGTCTACAAGAGACTCGTTTTAGACAGAAGGACACTTACAGCCTGAAAATGAAAGATTGGAGAACCATTTACCATTCAAATGGTCCTCAAAAGAAAGCAGGGGTAGCCATCCTTATATCAGATAAACTAAAATTTACCCCGAAGACTGTAGTGAGAGATGAAGAGGGACACTATCTCATACTTAAAGGATCTATCCAACAAGAGGACTTAACAATCCTCAATATATATGCCCCGAAAGTAGGAGCTCTCAAATATTTAAATCAATTAATAACCAAAGTGAAGAAATAGTTAGATAATAATACACTTATACTTGGTGACTTCAATGACTTCTACCCTAGATAGGTCTTCTAAGCACAACATCTCCAAAGAACCGAGAGCTTTAAATGAACTACCCTGGAGCAGATGGATTTCACAGATATCTACAGAACTTTACATCCAAACTCAACTGAATACACATTCTTCTCAAGTGCACATGGAACTTTCTCCAAAAGAGACCACATACTCGGTCACAAATTGGGTCCGAACCGATACCAAAAGATTGGGATCATCCGCTGCATTTTCTCAGATCATAATGCCTTGAAATTAGAACTAAATCACAACAAGAAGTTTGGAAGGACCTCAAACACGTGGAGGTTAAGGACCATCCTGCTAAAAGATGAAAGGGTCAACCAGGAAATTAGAGAAGAATTGAAGATTAATGGAAACTAAATAGAATGAAGATACAACCATTCAAAATCTTTGGGATGCAGCAAAAGCAGTCCTAAGGGGGAAATACATCGCAATACAAGCATCCATTCAAAAACTGGAAAGAACTCAAATACAAAAGCTAACCTTACACAGAAAGGAGTTAGAGAAAAAACAGCAGATAGACTCTACACCCAGCAGAAGAAGAGAGTTAATTAAAATTTGAGCAGAACTCAACGAAATCGAGACCAGAAGAACTGTGGAACAGATCAACAAAACCAGGAGTTGGTTCTTTGAAAGAATTAATAAGATAGATAAACCATTAGCCAGCCTCATTAAATAGAAGAGAGAGAAGACTCAAATTAATAAAATCATGAATGAGAAAGGAGAGATCACTACCAACACCAAGGAAATACAAACGATTTTAAAAACATATTATGTTTTAACATACGCCAATAAATTAGGCAATCTGGAAGAAATGGACGCATTCCTGGGAAGCCACAAATTACCAAAACTGGATCAGGAAGAAATAGAAAACCTGAACAGGCCAATAACCAGGGAGGAAATTGAAGCAGTCACCAAAAACCTCCCAAGACACAAAAGTCCAGGGCCAGATGGCTTCCCAAGGGAATTCTATCAAACGTTTAAAGGAGAAACCATACTTATTCTCCTAAAGCTGTTTGGAAAGATAGAAAGAGATGGAGTACTTCCAAATTCGTTCTATGAGGCCAGCATCACCATAATTCCAAAACCAGACAAAGACCCCACCAAAAAGGAGAATTACAGACCAATATCCCTGATGAACATGGATGCAAAAATTCTCAACAAGATACTAGTCAATAGGATCCAACAGTATATTAAGAAAATTATTCACCATGACCAAGTAGAATTTATCCCCGGGACACAAGGCTGGTTCAACACTCGTAAAACAATCAATGTGATTCATCATATCAGCAAGAGAAAAACCAAGAACCATATGACCCTCTCATTAGATGCAGAGAAAGCATTTGAGAAAATACAGCATCCATTCCTGATCAAAACTCTTCAGAGTGTAAGGATCCAGGGAACATTCCTCAACATCTTAAAAGCCATCTACGAAAGCCCACAGCAAATATCATGCTCAATGGGGAAGCACTGAGAGCCCTTTCCCTAAGATCAGCAACAAGACAGGGATGTCCACTCTCACCACTGCTATTCAACATAGTTTGGAAGTCCTAACCTCAGCAATCAGGCAACAAAAAGATATTAAAGGCATTCAAATTGGCAAAGAAGAAGTCAAACTCCCCCTCTTCGCTGATGACATGATACTCTACATAGAAAACCCAAAAGCCTCCACCCCAAGATTGCTAGAACTCATACAGCAATTTGGTAGCGTGGCAGGATACAAAATCATTGCCCAGAAATCAGTGGCATTTCTATACAGTAAGAATGAGACTGAAGAAAGAGAAATTAAGAAGTCAATCCCATTTACAATTGCACCCAAAAGCATAAGATACCTAGAAATAAACCTAAGCAAAGAGGTAAAGGATCTATACCCTAATAACTATAGAACAGTACTGAATGAAATTGAGGAAGACACAAAGAGATGGAAAAATATTCCATGCTCACGGATTGGCAGAATTAATATTGTGAAAATGTCAATGTTACCCAGGGCAATATACACGTTTAATGCAATCCCTATCAAAATACCATGGACTTTCAGAGAGTTAGAACAAATTATTTTAAGATTTGTGTGGAATCAGAAAAGACCCCAAATAGTAAGGGGAATTTTAAAAAAGAAAACCATAGCTGGGGGCATCACAATGCCAGATTTCAGGTTGTACTACAAAGCTGTGGTCATCAAGACAGTGTGGTTCTGGCACAAAAACAGACACATAGATCAATGGAACAGAATAGAGAACCCAGAAGTGGACCCTGAACTTTATGGTCAACTAATATTCGATAAAGGAGGAAAGACTCTCCACTGGAAGAAAGACAGTCTCTTAAATAATGGTGCTGGGAAATTGGACATCCACATGCAGAAGAATGAAACTAGACCACTCTCTTTCACCATACACAAAGATAAACTCAAAATGGATGAAAGATCAAAATGAGAGACAAGAGTCCATCAAAATCCTAGAGGGGAACACAGGCAACACCCTTTTTGAACATGGCCACAGTAACTTCTTGCAAGATACATCCACGAAGGCAAAAGAAACAAAAGCAAAAATGAGCTACTGGGACTTCATCAAGATAAGAAGCTTTTTACAGTCAACAAATCTAAAAGGCAACCTACAGAATGGGAGAAGATATTTGCAAATGACGTATCAGATAAAGGACTAGTTTTCAAGATCTATAAAGAACTTATTAAACTCAACACCAAAGAAACAAACAATCCAATCATGAAATGGGCAAAATACATGAAGAGAAATCTCACAGAGGAAGACATAGACATGGCCAACAAGCACATGAGAAAATGCTCTGCATCACTTGCCATCAGGGAAATACAAATCAAAACCACAATGAGATACCACCTCACAGCAGTTCAGAATGGGGAAAATTAACAAGGTAGGAAGCCACAAATGTTGGAGAGGATGCGGAGAAAAGGGAACCCTCTCACACTGTTGGTGGGAATGTGAACTGGTGCAGCCACTCTGGAGAACTGTGTGGAGGTTCCTCAAAGAGTTAAAAATAGACCTGCCCTGTGACCCAGCAATTACACTGTTGGGGATTTACCCCAAAGATACAGATGCAATGAAACGCTGGGACACCTGCACCCCGATGTTTATAGCAGCAATGTCCACAATAGCCAAACTGTGGATGGAGCCTCGGTGTCCATCGAAAGATGAATGGATAAAGAAGATGTGGTTTATGTATACAGTGGAATATTACTCAGCCATTAGAAACGACAAATACCCACCATTTGCTTCAACGTGGATGGAACTGGAGGGTATTATGCTGAGTGAAGTAAGTCAATCGGAGAAGGACAGTGTATGTTCTCATTCATTTGGGGAATATAAATAATAGTGAAAGGGAATATAAGGGAAGGGAGAAGAAATGTGTGGGAAATATCAGGAAGGGAGACAGAACATAAAGACTCCTAACTCTGGGAAACGAACTAGGGGTGGTGGAAGGGAAGGAGGGCGGGGGGTGGGGGTGAATGGGTGACGGGCACTGAGGAGGGCACTTGATGGGATGAGCACTGGGTGTTATTCTGTATGTTGGCAAATTGAACACCAATGAAAAATACATTTATTAAAAAATAATTTTAAAAAATTTGTATGGCACCAGAAAAGACCTCAAATACCCAAAGGAATGCTGAAAATGTAAACCAAACTGGAGGCATCACATTTTGAGACTTCAAGCTGTTTTGCAAAGCTATAATCATCAACACTGTATGTTACTGGCATAAAAACAGACATATAGATCCATGAACAGAATAGAGAACCCAGAAATGCACCCTCAACTGTATTGTCAACTAATTTTTTACAAAACAGGAGAGAATATCCACTGGGAAAAAACACTTCTCTTCAACAAATGGTGTCTGAAAAATTGGACAGCTACATGCAGAAGAATTAACCTGGACCACTTTCTTACACCATACACAAAGATATATTCAAAATGGATGAAATAACTAAATGTGAGAAAGGAATTAATCAAAATCCTAGAGGAGAAACCAGGCAGCAATCTCTTTGATCTTGGCCACAGCAACATCTTTCTAGACATATCTCCAAAGGCAAGGGAAACTAAAGTAAAAATGAACTATTGGGATTTCATCAGGATAAAAAGCTTTTGTGAGGTAAAGGAAGCAGTCAGCAAAACTTAAAGGCAATCTATAGGATGGGAGAAGACATTTGAAAATGTCTTATCAGATAAAGGGCTAGTAGGAAAACCTATAAAGAACTTATCAAACTCAACACCCTCCCCCCAAAATCCAGTTAACAAATGGGCAGAAGACATGAACAGATATTTCTCTAAAGAATTCATGCAAAAAGGGTGCTTGGGTGACTCAGTCGGTTAAGCATCTTTCTTCAGCTCAGGTCATGATCCCAGGGCCCTGGGATTGATCCTATCTTGGCCTCCATGCTCAGTGGGGAGCCTCCTTCTCCCTCTCCTTCTGCTGCTCCTCCTGTTTGTGCTCTCTTTCTCTGTGCCAAATATATAAATACAATCTTTTTTATTTTATTTATTTATTTTTTTAAATACAATCTTTTTTAAAAGAGAATTCATACAAATGGCCAATGGCCACACGAAAATATGCTAAACATCTCTGTTTCAGGGAAATGCAAATCAAACCCATAATGTGATACTACTTCATACCAGTCAGAATGGCTAAAATTAACAAGTCAGGAAATAGGAGATGTTGGCCAGGATGCAGAGAAAGGAGAATACTCTTACACTGTTGGTGGGAATGTAAAGTGGTACAATCATTCTGAAAAGCATTATGGTGGTTCCTCCAAAAGTTAAAAATGGAACTATCCTATGACCCACAATTATACTACTAGATATTTATTCACAGGACACAAACATTGTGATTCCAAGAAGCACCTGCACTCCAATGTTTATAGCAACAATGTCCATAATAGCCACAATATGGGAAGAGATCCATAAATAGATGAGTTGTAAAGAATAGGTGGTAGGTGTGTGTATATATATATGTACATATATACTATACGTATGTATATATATGCACATATGTATACTATATGTAGACATATAAATATATATGTATACTATATTTAAGTATATACATATATACAGACACCTACCACCTATATGTATATACACATATGTATATGCATGCATATACATATATGTGTGTACATACATTATACATATATGTATATATACATAATACATCTGTATGTATATATTTACACATGTGTATGCATACATAATGGAATACTACTGAGTCATCAAAAAGAGTGAAGTCTTGCCATTGGCAATAACTTGAATGGAACTAGATGGTATGCTAAGCAAAATATATCAGAGAAAGAAGAATAGTATATAATTTCACTCATATGTGGTATTTAAGAAACAAAACAGATGAACATAGGGGAAGGGAAGAAAAAATAAAGTAAGTTGAAACAGAGAGAGAGGCAAAACATAAGAGACTCTTAACTCCAAGAAAGAAACTGAAGGGTGCTGGAGGGGAGGGGGGATGAGGTAACTGGGTGATGGGCATTAAGGAGGGCACTTGATGTAATGAGCACTGGGTATTATATGCAACCAATGAATCTCAAAATTCTATCCCTCAATCTAATAATAATATATAACTAAATTGAATTTAAATAAAAAATTTTAAAATAAGTCTCCATTGCATTCAAATCATTTTTGCTTTTAGTTTAGATATGCTTTGCCAGACAAATGTGAAAATCTAGGCTATTATTAGCCTAAAAGTAACATATGTAACACACACACACATCTATTTAGCTAACTATTGAGAAGTATCTAGATAGATAGATAGTTATAGATATAGAGATAGATAAAGATCTACCTGAAATTAATTTGGCCATGTCAAGTCATCTAAATTTGGAATTTGGTATATCTTTTAGAAATTACAGTGTCCTCGGGGAAATGACCCCATCCCTTAGCCTGCCACTTTCCAGATGTCCTTTGTCATGTTCACTGTTACTCTTTGGTCTGCAGAAAATACTCTGTCTTGGGATGCTTTTAGACTAAAGATCTAGGTTGTTTTGTTTTGTATTTTGTTTACATACACTTTGTATTTCCCTGAAAACTAAATAACATTTTCATTCTTTTTCCTGGAAAAAGTATTTTGTTTCCCTTTAATTATGAATTATTTCAGTCTTTTATTGACACATTGTTTGACATGAAATAACATATGAAAACTATAGATTCAATCTATTTAGTATTCTTATGTATAGTGAAATGATATGATAAAATAAACTTAACCAAGAGCACATTAAGCTATAAAAGAAAATGACTGCTTTCTCTCTACTGTGCTGATGAGAAGAAGCTGCACTAAATATTAACTTAAACATGGTTGGTTAGTGGTTGGTATAATGTGTCCCAGGTGAAGTTGAATTTCTGGTGTTTTGTATTAAAATGTCAACAGTGATCTTGAAATAGCAGTAATATTCTCTGTCAGAAAAAGTATTAATAATACAATACTGTAAGAACTCAATTTATAATGAATATATGAAAATATTAAATATTTTACTTAAAAACTAAATATTTTAGGATATTGTTATGTATCATGCAAAGGGGTATTATATATGAAAGTGTATGTGCTAGTCAGATAATGACACTCATTTAAAAAAGTTCTATAAGAAATTTCTTAAATCCTCAAATATACTGCAAAAAAAAACACAGCAAGGATTTCTGAGGTGTTGTTCATATTTAAACAGATTACTTGGTAACAGCCACTTGCATAATGGGTGAAAAGTAAAAGATCAAGGATTCACAGTTCACACTCATTAGTAAGAGCTATATAACCTTGGCTTTTTCCATATTTTGTAAGTGTATCAGAGTACTCACATATATCATCAGTCTATACAGATTTATCTCTTAAATGCCCAGCATTACCTTGAAATCCACTTCCTACATCCTTCTCTTGCTATCATTACCTTTAATTCACCCCCAATATCACTTTTTAGCTGGCTACCTCTTACTCATAGTTTTCCTGTAAACTTTCCTGTCTGACAAAACTTTTATCTAGCAGTACTATAATATAGTCATGGAAAGGATGAAAACTTTATTCAGCTATTATGTGTTTATAAATTTCAAGGTAATATTTTTAATACACTATTACCTTGAACTGAGAGAGTATCATAAAGCAATATTACCTCAATACTTCATTCAATAAAATCAAAATATGGAAAATTTTAGATATGGTTGTTATTTGAATCAATGTGAATGGGCATATTATTATTCTTACTTAATACCTAGACTTGAAATCAAATCTGTCAAAATTATCATAGAATCTTTCAAAGATTTCTGAATTGTAAGATTGGGAAAATAATCTAAATAGGCTATATTAATCAGGAATTGTATAAACATATTTAAAGCGTTTTTGGAAAGTTTTATATCATTCACAGTCACATATGCATATTTTCAATAGGACTGATCAACCTCATTGGCAAATGTGTTACTGATCATTGCTTGCCTTTTCGGGGTCTACTGGTCTTATATTGGCATGTGACCTGTATTTACATCATCACAATAAAATTATGGCATTATCTTAATAAAATTCATAAAAAGACCAACCAATCCATTTTTTCCAATGAAATTTTGGACTTTATATAGAGGCTTTGCCACAGACACAAATAAAATTTACCTTATCTAAATGAAAGCCAGTAAGAATTTAAAAAGTAATTCTCAAAAAAAAAAGTAATTCTCAAATTTGGCTATGAATTTGAAATATTTAGAGAGATTAAAAAGCTACCAATGTCTGGGTTCCATCCCAAAGATGCTGATGTAATTGGTCTGGGATGCATACTGGGTACTGCACGTTTTCAAAGGTCCCTAGGTGATTCTAACATTCAACCAGAGTTGAAATACTCTACAAAAACTTGAGAATCACTGTGCAGTGAACCACATTAACTGACAAGTATAAGGAAACAGGAAATGTGACTGGATGTTTGCCATCTACTTGTTTTCATGAAACCTAACAAAAGCCAGAAAACTTACCTGCTAGGAATTTTTGTTTACTAAATTTCTCGGTTCCTGCCATGAATTATGATTTTTTTCTTATTGCAGGTGGCTTATTTATCTGGTTTTCTAATGGAATTTCCTGTTTTCAATAGCATTGCAATTTTTATGGTTAATCCAAAACATAGTACTTTAAATTAATTTACACCCAGACAACTTTACACAGGCATTACAGAAATGTTATCTTATCATCAATAAAAACGATACACAATTTGTCCCAGAAATACATAACAAATAATTCCTACCAATCACTTTTATCACAGAATATGCAACAGATATCTCAGAGACAGTTCCATTAATACTAGAGATTTACAGCACTGCATTCACAACTGCTTACTATGGAAAAGACTGAAGGTCAGTATTTGAGATTTACTATGCTACATATCTTGCTTTCATGAAAATAAGGATGTCAGTCTGTCATGTTAACAAAGAGATGCACTATTTGAAGCATTATGTACCTCAAGGAGAAAAATCCAACTCTTAAATCAATGTTTGAAATGTTTTTGGATAACAATAGCTCTCGTTCATAAATAACAAAACAAGCTGTTAAAGAGTATCAAATAAATACTTTAGGCCAAGATGAGTCAGATATAATGGGAAGGGAGATGCAATTTGAACAAAATAAAAATAACTTATATCACTGACATAAGCCAAAAGAAGACTAAAATGTAGGTCTTCAAAACTTGAAGATAAGAATTTGTTGTATTTTAAAGAAAGGTGAATTTATTGATGTTCTTACCTGAATAAGCCTGATTGAAAACCTAAATACAGGGGCAGCCTGGGTGGCTCAGTGGTTTAGTGCCACCTTCAGCCCAGGGTATGATCCTGGAGACTCAGGATTGAGTCCCACGTCAGGCTCCATGCATGGAGCCTGCTTCTCCCTCTTCCTGTGTCTCTGCCTCTCTCTCTCTCTCTCTCTCTCTCTGCCTCTCATGAATTAATAAATAAAAATCTTTAAAAAGCTTAAAAAGAAAACCTAAATACATGTCTGTGGTTAGCTGTACTCAAGACAAATATTCCACAATAGGTTATTGTAAAAAAAATAAATAAATTCGATATAATTGAATTTTTGGTCTGCATATCTGTTATTATTATTACATAATGGAGTCCTTGAGACAGCTTCTCTCATTCTTTTAGGTATTTTCGTCAGCAAGCAGAGTCTGATACATATAACAATTCCACATATGAAATTATTATGGAATAGATGACAATTTTTCATTAAATATTTACTAGGTTTCAAGTTATATATTAGTCATAGGCTAAAGCAACTTATAAGACATTTTGAAAGATTAATTCTCCAATCTCAAAATTAGTATGAAAGTATGCCAAAGATAATGAATCTAAGCAAATGGTCACAAGATATGAGACGTTAAAATCTCAACTCTCATTTTTAAATATCTGAGTCAGCATAAATCTCTATTGGAGATTGTGTGTATTCAGAAGAAAACATCTTAACTTTCTAATATAGATGTTGCTTAATAGAAAAGATATGGTAATAATAAGAATATGCAATGGGAAACGACAGACTCTTCAGCAAATGATGTTGGGAAAACTGCACAGTGACATGCAAAAAATAAAGCTGGACTACTTTTTTTAAAGATTTTATTTATTTATTCATGATAGACACAGAGAGAGAGAGAGAGAGAGAGGCAGAGACACAGGCAGAGGGAGAAGCAGGCTCCATGCAGGGAGCCCGACATGGGACTCGATCTCGGGACCCCAGCATCATGCCCTGGGCCGAAGGCAGACACTTAAACCGCTGAGCCGCCCAGGCTGCCCTGGACTACTTCTTAAACTGTACACAAGATTAAACTCAAAATGTATTAAAGACGTAAATATGAGACCTGAAACCATAAAATTCCAAGAAGAAAGCAGGTAGTAATCTTTTTGAATCAGTTGTAGAAACATTTTTGTCTAGATATGTTTCTTAAGGCAAGGGAAACAAAAGCAATATTATATTATTCAGACTACGTCAAAATAAAAAGCTTTTGCATAGCAAAAGAAAATATCAACAAAGAAAAAAAAACCATTAAATGGGAGAAGATATTTGCAAAGGATATATGTAATAAAGGGTTAATACACAAAATACATAAAGAATTTATACAAATCAACACCACAAAAAACAACACAATTTAAAAATGGCAGAAGAGGGCATCTGTGGGTGGCTCAGCCATTTGGTGCCTGCTTTCAGTCCAGGGCATGATACTGAAATCCCAGGATCGAGTCCCACATCAGGGACTCTGATCTGTTACAGAGATCCCCCCCTAAAATCAATAAAAACCGTTCAGCACCTCGACATCTAATAGTGAAGCTTGCAAATTCCAAAGATAAAGAGAAGATCCTTAAAGCAGCAAGAGACAAGAAATCCCTGACTTTTATGGGGAGGAGTATTAGGGTGACAGAAGACGTCTCCACAGAGACCTGGCAGGCCAGAAAGGGCTGGCAGGATATATTCAGGGTCCTAAATGAGAAGAACATGCAACCAAAAATACTTTCCAGCAAGGCTCTCATTCAGAATGGAAGGAGAGATAAAGAGCTTCCAAGATAGGCAGGAACTGAAAGAATATGTGACCTCCAAACCAGCTCTGCAAGAAATTTTAAGGGGGACTCTTAAAATTCCAATTTAAGAAGAAGTACAGGGGAACAATTCACAAAAACAAGGATTGAATAGATATCAGGATGACACTAAACTCCTATCTGTCAATAGTAACTCTGAACGTGAACGGGCTTAATGACCCCATGAAAGGCGCAGGGTTTCAGACTGGATAAAAAAGCAGGACCCATCTATTTGCTGTCTACAAGAGACTCATTTTAGACAGAAGGACACCTACAGCCTGAAAATAAAAGGTTGGAGAACCATTTACCATTCGAATGGTCCTCAAAAGAAAGCAGGGGTAGCCATCCTTATATCAGATAAACTAAAATTTACCCTGAAGACTGTAGTGAGAGAAGAAGAGGGACACTATCTCATACTTAAAGGATCTATCCAACAAGAGGACTTAACAATCCTCAATATATATGCCCCGAATGTGGGAGCTGCCAAATATTTAAACCAATTATTAACCAAAGTGAAGAAATACTTAGATAATAATACACTTATACTTGGTGACTTCAATGACTTCTACCCTCGATAGGTCTTCTAAGCACAACATCTCCAAAGAACCGAGAGCTTTAAATGATACACTGGACCAGATGGATTTCACAGATATCTACAGAACTTTACATCCAAACTCAACTGAATACACATTCTTCTCAAGTGCACATGGAACTTTCTCCAGAATAGAGCACATACTGGGTCACAAATCGGGTCTGAACAGATACCAAAAGATTGGGATCGTCCCCTGCATATTCTCAGACCATAATGCCTTGAAATTAGAACTAAATCACAAGAAGTTTGGAAGGACCTCAAACACGTGGAGGTTAAGGACCATCCTGCTAAAAGATGAAAGGGTCAACCAGGAAATTAAGGAAGAATTAAAAATATTCATGTAAACTAGTGAGAATGAAGATACAACCATTCAAAATCTTTGGGATGCAGAAAAAGCAGTCCTGAGGGGGAGATACATCGCAATACAAGCATCCATTCAAAAACTGGAAAGAACTCAAATACAAAAGCTAACCTTACACATAAAGGAGCTAGTGACAAAAGAGCAGATGGACCCTACACTCAGCAGAAGAAGAGAGTTAATTAAAATTCGAGCAGAACTCAACTAAATCGAGACCAGAAGAACTGTGGAACAGATCAACAGAACCAGGAGTTGGTTCTTTGAAAGAATTAGTAAACCATTAGCCAACCTTATTAAAAAGAAGAGAAAGAAGACTCAAATTAATAAAATCATGAGTGAGAAAGGAAAGATCACTACCAACACCAAGGAAATACAAACGATTTTAAAAACATATTATGAACAGCTCTTCTCCAATAAATTAGGCAATCTAGAAGAAATGGACACATTCCTGGAAAGCCACAAAGTACCAAAACTGGAACAGGAAGAAATAGAACACCTGAACAGGCCAATAACCAGGGAGGAAATTGAAGCAATCATCAAAAACCTCCCAAGACACAAGAGTCCAGGGCCAGATGGCTTCCCAGGGGAATTCTATCAAATGTTTAAAGAAGAAATCTTACGTATTCTACTAAAGCTGTTTGGAAAGATAGAAAGAGATGGAGTACTTCCAAATTCGTTCTATTACGCCAGCATCACCTTAATTCCAAAACCAGACAAAGACCCCACCAAAAAGCAGAACTATAGACCAATATCCCTGATGAACATGGATGCAAAAATTCTCAACAAGATACTAGCCAATAAGATCCAACAGTATATTAAGAAAATTATTCACCAAGACCAAATAGGACTTATCCCCGGGACACAAGGCTGGTTCAACACCCGTAAAACAATCAATGTGATTCATCATATCAGCAAGAGAAAAACCAAGAACCATATTATCCTGTCATTAGATGCAGAGAAAGCATTTGACAAACTACAGCATCCATTCCTGATCAAAACTCTTCAGAGTGTAGGGATAGAGGGAACTTTCCTCGACATCTTAAAAGCCTTCTATGAAAAGCCCACAGAAAATATCATTCTCAATGGGGAAGCACTGGGAGCCTTTCCCCTAAGATCAGGAACAAGACAGGGATATCCACTCTCACCACTGCTATTCAACATAGTATTGGAAGTCCTAGCCTCAGCAATCAGGCAACAAAAAGACATTAAAGGCATTCAAATTGGCAAAGAAGAAGTCAAACTCTCCCTCTTCGCTGATGACATGATACTCTACATAGAAAACCCAAAAGTCGCCACCCCAAGATTGCTAGAACTCATACAGCAATTTGTCAGCGTGGCAGGATACAAAATCAATGCCCAGAAATCAATGGTATTTCTATACACTAACAATGAGACTGAAGAAAGATAAATTAAGGAGTCAATCCCATTAAAATTACACCCAAAAGCATAAGATACCTAGGAATAAACCTAAGCAAAGAGGTAAAGGATCTATACCCTAAAAACTATAGAACACTTCTGAAAGAAATTGAGGAAGACACAAAGAGATGGAAAAATATTCCATGCTCATGGATTGGCAGAATTAATATTGTGAAAATGTCAATGTTACCCAGAGCAATTTAGACGTTTAATGCAATGCCTATCAAAATACCATGGACTTTCTTCAGAGAGTTATAACAAATTATTTTAAGATTTGTGTGGAATCAGAAAAGACCCCGAATAGCCAGGGGAATTTTATAAAAGAAAACCATATCTGGGGGCATCACAATGCCAGATTTCAGGTTGTACTACAAAGCTGTGGTCATCAAGACAGTGTGGTACTGGCACAAAAACAGGCACATAGATCAATGGAACAGAATAGAGAATCCAGAAGTGGACCCTCAACTTTATGATCAACTAATATTCGACAAAGGAGGAAAGACTCTCCACTGGAAGAAAGACAGTCTCCTCAATAAATGGTGCTGGGAAAATTCGACATCCATATGCAGAAGAATGAAACTAGACCACTCTCTTTCACCATACAGAAAGATAAACTCAAAATGGGTGAACGATCTAAATGTGAGACAAGATTCCATCAAAATCCTAGAGGAGAACACAGGCAACACCCTTTTTGAACATGGCCACAGTAACTTCTTGCAAGATACATCCACGAAGGCAAAAGAAACAAAAGCAAAAATGAGCTATTGGGACTTCATCAAGATAAGAAGCTTTTGCACAGCAGGGGATACAGTCAACAAAAGTAAAAGTCAACCTACAGAATGGGAGAAGATATTTGCAAATGACCTATCAGATAAAGGGCTAGTTTCTAAAATCTATAAAGAACTTATTAAACTCACACCAAAGAAACAAACAATCCAATCATGAAATGGGCAAAAGACATGAAGAGAAATCTCACAGAGGAAGACATAAACATGGCCAACAAGCACATGAGAAAATGCTCTGCATCACTTACCATCAGGGAAATACAAATCAAAACCACAATGAGATCCTACCTCACACCAGTCAGAATGGGGAACATTAACAAGGCAGGAAACCACAAATTTTGGAGAGGATGTGGAGAAAAGGGAACCCTCTTACACTGTTGGTGGGAATGTGAACTGGTGCAGCCACTCTGGAAAACTGTGTGGAGGTTCCTCAAAGAGTTAAAAATAGACCTGCCCTACGACCCAGCAATTGCACTGTTGGGGATTTACCCCCAAAGATTCAGATGCAATGAAACGCCGAGACACCTGCACCCCGATGTTTATAACAGCAATGTCCACAATAGCCAAACTGTGGAAGGAGCCTCGGTGTCCAACGAAAGATGAATGGATAAAGAAGATGTGGTTTATGTATACAATGGAATATTACTCAGCCATTAGAAATGACAAATACCCACCATTTGCTTCAACGTGGATGGAACTGGAGGGTATTATGCTGAGTGAAGTAAGTCAATTCGAGAAGGACAAACATTGTATGTTCTCATTCATTTGGGGAAAATAAATAATAGTGAAAGGGAATATAAGGGAAGGGAGAAGAAATGTATGGGAAATATCAGAAAGGGAGACAGAACATAAAGACTCCTAACTCTGGGAAAGGAACTAGGGGTGGTGGGAGGGGAGGAGGGCAGGGGGTGGGGGTGAATGGGTGATGGGCACTGATGGGGAAACTTGACGGGATGAGCACTGGGTGTTATTCTGTATGTTGGCAAATTGAACACCAATAAAAAATTAATTTTTTAAAAAAATAAAAATAAAAAAGTAATAATAAAAAACCAGGTATTAGCAAGGATATAGAGAAAAAGGAACCTTTGTGCCCTGTTGGTGGGAGTAGAACCTGGCGCGGGATTATACGGAACTATTGAATCACTATATTCTATAACTGAAACTAATATACCACTGTATGGTAACTACATTTGAATTAATTACAGTAAATTAACCTAAAGAACGAACGGTGCCTGGGTGGCTCAGTCAGTTAAGTATCTGTCTTTGGGTCAGGTCATGATCCCAGGGTCCTGGGATTGAGTCCCACATCAGGTTGCCCCACTGAATGGGCAGCCTACTTCTCCCTCTCCTACTGCTCCTCCCCATTGCTTGTTCTTTCTCTTTCTCTCTCTAATCAATAAAATCTTTTTTTAAAAAAGAAGGAAGATAAAGAAAAAAACAAACAAAAAATTAAAAATAGAATTTACTATATAATTCAGTAATTATACTAGTATTTACCCAAAGAAAATGAAAACATTAGTTCAAAAAGATATATGTACCCTTATTCAGTGTGGAGCCAATTTCTCCCTCTGCCCTTCCCCCTACTTATGTACATCCTCTCTTACTCTCAAATAAATTTTAAAATCTAAAAAAAAGAATTGTAATAATTACAATTTTTTGGTTGAGATCAGAGATATAAATTCTAATCAGAGCTCTATAGCTTGGAGTATCAATTTCATTGTATCAGTTGTTGAGTTAGTCATAGACAGTACCAGTCAGAGCTTCTAAATTATGTAATAGCTCAAGTGGAATTAAGGGAACTGAAGCAAAAAAAAAAAAGGGGGGGGGGAACTGAAGCAATAACTTTCAACAGTTCCCAGAGGAAAAAAAAAAAGGAATGGAATGGAAAACTACTCAATCTGTGAAAATGCAAAGAGTACATATACAAAAAGTTGATTTTATAACTATACTTAGCACTATTATAAAGACCTAGAAATAGTGGATTTAATACACAAAAGAATGCTTTTCAAATAAAAACTGTAAAAAGGATTTCTTCTTTTAACTGCTTCAAATCAAATATACTTCAAAACCTTTTAAAATGTTGAATTATTTTTGTCACTGTCGTATTGTTTTGCACACATTCGGAATAGGGCATAGAGTTGAAAAGAATATGTATGATTTCATTTCAGAATATCCAATACTATGCTACACACAGCGTGAAAACATTTGTCCCTCAGAGATATAATGGGTGAATTTTGATGCTACAAGGTGAATCAATGGTAAGTATGAAGATTTAGAACATTTTCATGACATGATTCGTTTTTATTAAAGGATAAAAAAATACGCAGTGTGATCACTTAGCTCTCCCCTTCTTTTTATGCATATATGCAGAAAAAAATAACTTTAAGAAATAAGAAGTTGGAATTAGACAGTTCAGTCAATAAAGGCCTTACAAAACTCCTTGAAAAAATATTCAGAACATCAGAGTTTCATTTTTTAAAAGATTTTATTTATTCATTCATGAGAGAAACACAGAGAGAGGCAGAAACATAGGCAGAGGAAGAAGCAAGCTCCCTGCGGGAAGGCTGATGTGGGACACAATCCCAGGACCCCAGGATCTTTACCTGAGTCAAAGGCAGATGCTCAACCACTGAGCCACCCAGGTACCCCCAGAGTTTTAAATAGAAGTTACCTGTCAGCATTACTTTTCCCAGAATACTTCAAGACACATCAATAAAACAGAATTACAACTGACTGAATTAAGACTAAGGAGAGTTTCACCATTCATGACAGATATTTCTGCTTCACATGAAGCCAGAGGATCTTAAATAAAAGATTTTAAAATGCCTGTACAATACTTATATGCTATTAATTTGGTATAATATTTAACATTTTATTCTGGAAAATTAGAAATCGGTTTCCTTTAGATTAATTCAGTTCTGTTAAACTGTTATCAAAATTTGGGGGATCCCTGGGTGGCACAGGGGTTTGGCGCCTGCCTTTGGCCCAGGGCGCGATCCTGGAGACTCGGGATCGAATCCCACGTCGGGCTCCCGGTGCATGGAGCCTGCTTCTCCCTCTGCCTGTGTCTCTGCCTCTCTCTCTCTCTTTCTCTCTCTCTCTCTCTCTGTGACTATCATAAATAAATAAAAATTAAAAAAAAAATGGAAAATAAGGGCAGCCCGGGTGGCGCAGCGGTTTAGCACCGCCTGCAGCTCAGGGCGTGATCCTGGAGACCCTGGATTGAGTCCCACGTCGGGCTCTCTGCATAGAGCCTGCTTCTCCCTCTGCCTGTGTCTCTGCCTCTCATTCTCTCTCTGTGTCTCTATGAATGAATAAATAAATAATCTTTAAAAAAATTTGGAAATTAAAAATAAGAAAAATATACTAAGCATTTATAAAAGATGATATATGATATCCTGCTAGGAATTGAGGAGATACAGAAGAAATATGCACTTGACTAACACGAATTCACAATCCTGGTGTCAACATGCTTATGTGTAGAAATAGATGAAGAGATCACAAAAAGCTTTGTGGAACAAAGTCTTCCAGAAAGACTAAGAGGAGCAATGGTTAACATGTCAAATGTTACAGAAACTTCTGGAGGTGGTAGGTAGAAGATCTTGGACAAATGACAAAAGGGTTCTAGTTTAGTTGGCAGGTACAGATAATAGATTATGGCAAGAAATGTATAGGGAGAAAATGTAGTCAATACAAGGAGATAACTCCCTCAATTTAGAAGTGAATTACAGCAACATCTAAAGAGGATAGCCTACTTAAAAGGAGGGGACTTTTTATTTCATATTTATTCTCTTTGACAAATGGTACTTCTATATTTTTAGAGGAAAAAGGGAAGTTGCATGCAGAAAGAGATTGAAGAGCCAAGTATTTCAATAACTGAAAGGGAATAAACAAAAGACTAGAAAGGAACTGAGAAATATACTGGGGTTACAAAGATGGTTTCTATCTTATCTTCACTAAAGTTGCAAGATATAAAATTAATATACAGAATTCTCTTGTGTTTGTATAGACTAATAATGAAGTGGCAGAAAGAAAAATTAAGAAAACAATCCAATTTACAATTGCATTAAAAGGAATAAAATAACTAGGAATAATTTTAATCAAGGAAGTGAACAAAGAACAAAAAAATAAAAAAAAAAAGGAAGTGAAAGACCTGTGCTCTGAAGTACAAAACATTGATGAAAGAAATTAAAAATGACACAAACAAATGGAAAGATACACCAGGAGCACCTGAGTGGCTCAGTGGTTGAGCAGCTGCCTTTGGCTCAGGTCATGATCCTGGGGTCCTGGGATTGAGTACTGCATCAGGCTCCCTGCAGGGGAAGCCTGCTTCTCCCTCTGCCTATGTCTCTACCTCTCTCTGTGTCTCTCATGAATAAATAATGAAATCTTAAAAAAATAAAATAAAAAGGAAAGTTACACCATGTTCATGGATTGGAAGAATTAATATTTTCAAAATGTCAATAGGGTTCAAAGGAACCTAAAGAGACAGTGCAATTCCTATGAAAATAACAATACTGTTGTTCACAGAACTGGAACAAGTAAGTGATCCTAAACCATAACCATAAAATAGTGATCCTAAACCTGGAACCATAAAAGATCTCAAAGCAAGTTTTAGCTAGGTGTGCTCTTGTCTGCTTGTGAAATAAGAACTGTCACCCCTGCACCCGAGCTGAAGTCTTGCAAAACACTCTGGGTAGAAGAAGGGCTGTGTTTGGTGGTTTGTGCTGGTCTGGGTAAGGGGCCTGCTACACTGGGACAGAGGTAAGCTTGACTGAGAAGGACAATTCCAAGTGAGTGCAGGAGTGAGGGGCTTAGTGTAAACAAGTTCAGCAGCCAGTGTTGGCACTGTGCTGTCTACTGCAGGTGGACCAATGGAAGGGTGGGAAAGGGAAAAATGATGCCATCCAGCTTCTTTGTTCCCAGGGAGACATTCTGTGAATACTGCCTCTTAGGGTCATGCTCCTAAAAGAGCAAATACTGTCTCCACTCTGTGCCCAAGGCACTATTTCAGATTGCTGTTTACACGCTATCTTCCCCCAGGTTCTTTGCCTGCCTTTTCTCCAGGAGCAGCACAATGCCCCCTGGGATATATCTCAGCAAGTCCACTGACCTATAAAACTACAGTCTTCAGAATACCTGGCTGGCTCAGTGGAGCAAGTGACTCTTGATCTCCAGTTCCTGAGTTCAAGCCCCATGTTGGGGATAGAGCTTACTTTAAAAAAGTAATAATAAAGAAAAAAATCAATAAATATAGTTATAAATAAATTAATATAAATAAATAACTCACTCACTCACTCCAGGTGTTAAGCCCTGGATTGCATGAACTCAGAAATGCATCCCTCTCATTTTTAGAACCAATGGCTCTTGGGAGATGTTCTGCATTCCCCTGTGTGTTGCTCTCTCTCCTCTTTCTCTTTCTCTTTCTCTTTCTCTTTCTCTTTCTCTTTCTCTTTCTCTCTCTTTCTCTTTCTCTTTCTCTTTCTTTCTCTTTCTCTTCTCTCTCTCTTATGCTTTCTTTCTCTTTCTCTCTCTCTCTTTCTTTAATTTGTCTTTCTCTGTAAGCAGGGCTCCCTTCTCTCTACAGCAGCCTTGATCTGTTTCTCTCCTAAACCATGTCTTTGTACTACCTACCCTCTTCACTGTGACTTCTTCTCTTCTTTTATTTGTGGAATTTATTCTATCAGACTTCAGGTAAATTTCTGGGGTATTCAGGATAATTTGATAGTTATCTAGTTGAGTTTGAGGGATGAAGCAAAAATAGACTTCGCCTACTCTGCCACCACTTTCCTGGTTCCCCTCAAAAATTTTTAGTGTATTGTTGTACTTGCTTTGTTAATATTATGTTATGGACTTTTGCATCTATATTCATGTGAAATATTGCCCTGTATTTCTTTTTATCTGGTGTCTTTATCATTTTTGTGTTAGAGTGATACTGGTCCCACAGAATAAATTTGGAAATTTTTTCTTCCTCTTCCATTTTTTGGAATATTTTTAGAAGAATGGGTTTTAACTCTTCCTTAAATGTTTGGTAGAATTTGCCTCTACATCTGTAAGGCACTGGACTTATGTTTGTTGGGAGTTTTTATATTACTGATTCATTTTCTTTTTTTTTTTTTGTATATTTTTTATTGGAGTTAGATTTGCCAACATATAGTATAACACCCAGTGCTCATCCCGATAGTGCACACTCAATGCCAGTCACACAGTCACCCATCTGCCCACTTAACTTCCCTTCCACTGCCCTTGTTCATTTCCCAGAGTTAGGAGTCTCTCATGTTCTGTCACCCTCTCTGATTTTTCCCACTGATTTTCTCTCCTTTCCTCTTTATTCCCTTTCACTATTTATTATATTCCCCGCATGAGTGAAACCATATAATGTTTGTCCATCTTGGATTGACCTACTGAACTCAGCATAATACCCTCCAGTTCCATCCACATCAAAGCAAATGGTGGGTCTTCATCATTTCTAATGGCTGAGTAATATTTATATATATACCACATCTTCTTTATCCATTCATCTTTCAATGGACACCGAAGCTCCTTCCACAGTTTGGATATTGTGGACATTGGGGTGTAGGTATCTCGGTTTTTAACTGCATCTGTATCTTTGGAGTAAACCCCCAGCAGTGCAATTGCTGGGTCATAGGGTAGCTCTATTCTTAACTCTTTGAGGAACCTCCACACAGTTTTCCAGGGTGGCTGTACTAGTGCACATTCTGACCAAAAGTGCAATAGGGTTCCCTTTTCTCCACATCCTCTCCAACATTTTTTGTTTCCTGTCTTGTTAATTTTCCCCATTCTCACTGGTGTGAGGTGGTATCTCATTGTGGTTTTGATTTGTATTTCCCTGATGGCAAGTGATGCGAAGCATTTTCTCATGTCCTTGTTGGCCATGCCTATGTCTTCTTTGGTGAAATTTCTGTTCATGTCTTTTTCCCATTTTGTGATTGGATTGTTTGTTTCTTTGCTGTTGAGTTTAATAAGTTTTATAGATCTTAGATACTAGCCCTTTATCTGATAGGTCATTTGCAAATATCATCTCCCAATCTGCAGGGTGTCTTTTAGTTTTGCTGACTCTATCTTTTGCTGTGCAGAAGCTTCTTATCTTGATAAACTCTCAATAGTTTATTTTTGCTTTTGTTTCCCTTGCTTCCATGTATCTTGCAAGAAGTTGCTGTGGCCAAGTTCAAAAAGAGTGTTATTTGTGTTCTCCTCTAGGATTTTGAAGGATTCTTGTCTCACATTTAGATGTTTCATCCATTTTGAGTTTATCTTTGTGTATGGTGTAAGAGAATGGTCTAGTTTCATATTTCTGCACGTGGCCGTCCAGTTTTTCCAGCACCGTTTATTGAAGACACTGTCCTTTTTCCAGTGGATACTTTTCCAGTTTTGTCGAATATGAGTTGACAATAGAGTTGAAGGCCCATTTCTGTATAAATCCATCAAACATTTAAAGAAGAAATAACACCCATTCTGTGAAAGCTATTCCAAAAGATAGGGTTGGAGTACTTCCAAACTCGTTTTAAGAGGCCAGCATTACCTTGATTCCAAAACCAGACAAAGACCCCACCAAAAAGGAGAACTATAGACCAATATCCCCGATGAACACAGATGCAAAAATTCTCAACAAGATACTATCCATAGGATCCAGCAATACATTAAGAAATGTATTCACCATGACCAAGTGGGTTTATCCCCAGGATGCAAGGCTAGTTCAACACTCGTAAAACAATCAATGTGATAGATCATATCAGCAAGAGAAAAACCAAGAACCATATGATCCTCTCAATAGATGCAGAGAAAGCATTTGACAAAATACAGCATCCATTCCTGATCAAAATTCTTCAGAGTGTAGGAATAGAGGGAACTTTCCTCGACATCTTAAAAGCCACTACGATAAGCCCACAGCAAATATCATTCTCAATGCGGAAACACTAGGAGCCTTTCCCCTAAGATCAACAACACAACAGGGATATCCACTCTCCCCACTGCTATTCAACATAGTATTAGAAGTCCTAGCCTCAGCAATCAGGCAACAGGAATAAATAAAAGGCATTCAAATTGGCAAAGAAGAAGCCAAACTTTCCCTCTTTGAAGATGACATGATACTGAACAGAGAGAACCCAAAAGCCTCCACCCCAAGATTGCTAGAACTCATACAGCAACTTGACAATGTGGCAGGACTGATTCATTTTCATTGTTTGTAATCAGTCTGTTATTTTCTATTTCTTCCTGCTTCAGTTTTGGTAGGTTATATATTTCTCAGAATTTATCCATTTATAAATATAAATGTGGTTATCCGCATTTTTGACATATAAATTTTCTTAATATTCTGATACGAGTGTTTGTATTTCTGTGGTGTTGGTCATTTCTCCTATTTATTTAATGATTTTGTTTATGTCCTCTCTATTTCTCTGTCTCTATCTCTTTTGATGAATATGGGTAGAGATTTTTATTATTATTATTATTATTATTATTATTTTCAAGATCCTACTTCTACATTTCTGGATCTATTGTTTGTGGTTTTTTTCTGGTTGGGTTTTTGTTTGTTTTTTTTGTTTCATTTTAATTTTATTTTGTTTATATATCATTTATTTCTATTCAAGTCTATTTCCTTCCTTTTTGTGGGTTTGGGTTTTATTTCTTCTTCTTTTTCTCACTCCTTTATGTGCAAGATTAGTTTGTTTCTTTGAGATTTTTCTTGTTTCTTGAGTTAGGCTTCTATTCTCTAAACTTTCCTCTGAAGTCCTTGTGCTATCCCAAAGATTTTGGACTGCTGTGTCTTCATTTTCATTTATTTCCATGTAATTTTTAATTTTTTTCTTTGATTTCTTGACTGAGTAATGGATTGTTTTTTAGTATGTTATTTAACCTCCATTTAACAATGGTTGTTCCAGATTTTTTCTTTTGATATCTAGTTTATACTGTTATGGTCAGAAAAGATACTTGGTATGACTTCATCTTTTTTTTAAATTTGTTAAGATTTGTTTTATGACCTAATATTTGATCAGTCATGGAGAATGGTCCTGTGCATTTGAAAAAAAATGTATTCTGATGTTTTAAGATAGAAGGTTTGAGGATAGCCTGGTTTAGCGACGCCTTCAGCCCAGGGCATGATCCTGGAGTCCCGGGATCAAGTCCCACATCGGGCTGCCTGCATGGGGCCTGCTTCTCCCTCTGCCTGTGTCTCTGGCTCTCTCTCTCTCTCTCTCTCTCTGTGTGTGTGTGTGTGTCTCTCATGAATAAATAAATAAAATCTTTTTTAAAAAAAAGAATAGAATGTTTGAGTATATCAGATAAATCCACCTGATCCAGTATGTTATTTAAAAACATTATTTCCTTGTTACTTTTTTTGGTTCGATAGTCTACCCATTGATGTAAGTGAGCTGTTAAAGTCCCCTACCATCATTGTATTGCTGTCAATTACATGTTTTATATTTGTTATTAACTGTGTTATGTACTAACGTGTTTCCATATTGGGTGAATAAATACTTATAATTGTTATATTCTGTTCTTGGATTGTCCCCTTTATTATTGTTTAATATCCTTCTTTGTGTCTTGTTACAGTCTTTGTTTAATTTTTTTTATTTTTTTTTCTCCAGACTGCATGGTTTTTTTTATAATACATTTATTTTTTTATTGGTGTTCAATTTACCAACATACAGAATAACAAACAGTGCTCATCCCGTCAAGTGCCCCCCTCAGTGCCTGTCACCCATTCACCCCCACCACCCGCCCTCCTCCCCTTCCACCACCCCTAGTTCGTTTCCCAGAGTTAGGAGTCTTTATGTTCTGTCTCCCTTTCTGATATTTCCCACACATTTCTTCTCCCTTCCCTTATTCCTTTTCACTATTATTTATATTCCCCAAATGAATGAGAACATATAATGTTTGTCCTTCTCCGATTTACTCACTTCACTCAGCATAATACCCTCCAGTTCCATCCACGTTGAAGCAAATGGTGGGTATTTGTTGTTTCTAATGGCTAAGTAATATTCCATTGTATACATAGACCACATCTTCTTTATCCATTCATCTTTCGATGGACACCAGGGCTCCTTCCACAGTTTGGCTATTGTGGACATTGCTGCTATAAACATCGGGGTGCAGGTGTCTTGGCGTTTCATTGCATCTGAATCTTTGGGGTAAATCCCCAACAGTGCAATTGCTGGGTCGTAGGGCAGGTCTATTTTTAACACTTTGAGGAACCTCCACACAGTTTTCCAGAGTGGCTGCACCACTTCACATTCCCACCAACAGTGTAAGAGGGTTCCCTTTTCTCCGCATCCTCTCCAACATTTGTTAATGTTCCCCATTCTCACTGGTGTGAGGTGGTATCTCATTGTGGTTTTGATTTGTATTTCCCTGATGGCAAGTGATGCAGAGCATTTTCTCATGTGCATGTTGGCCATGTCTATGTCTTCCTCTGTGAGATTTCTCTTCATGTCTTTTGCCCATTTCATGATTGGATTGTTTGTTTCTTTGGTGTTGAGTTTAATAAGTTCTTTATAGATCTCGGAAACTAGCCCTTTATCTGATATGTCATTTGCAAATATCTTCTCCCATTCTGTTGGTTGTCTTTTAGTTTTGTTGACTGTATCCTTTGCTGTGCAAAAGCTTCTTATCTTGATGAAGTCCCAATAGCTCATTTTTGCTTTTGTTCCTTTTGCCTTCATGGATGTACCTTGCAAGAAGTTACTGTGGCCAAGTTCTAAAAGGGTGTTGCCTGTGTTCTCCTCTAGGATTTTGATGGAAACTTTTCTCACATTTAGATCTTTCATCCATTTTGAGTTTATCTTTGTGTATGGTGAAAGGGAGTGGTCTAGTTTCATTCTTCTGCATGTGGATGTCCAATTTTCCCAGCACCATTTATTGAAGAGACTGTCTTTCTTCCAATCGGTAGTCTTTCCTCCTTTATCAAATATTAGTTGATCATAAAGTTGAGGGTCCATTTCTGGATTCTCTATTGTGTTCCATTGATCTATGTATCTGTTTTTGTGCCAGTACCACACTGTCTTGAGGACCACAGCTTTGTAGTACAACCTGAAATCTGGCATTGTGATGCCCCCAGATATGGTTTTCTTTTTTAAAATTCCCCTTGCTATTCGGGGTCTTTTCTGATTCCACTCAAATCTTAAAATAATTTGTTCTCACTCTCTGAAGAAAGTCAATGGTATTTTGATAGGGATTGCATTAAACGTCTAAATTGCCCGGGGTAACATTGACATTTTCACAATATTAATTCTTCCAATCCATGAGCATGGAATATTTTTCCATCTCTTTGTGTCTTCCTCAATTTCTTTCAGAAGCATTTTAAACTTTTTAGGGTATGAAATGTTCTATAGTTTTTAAGGTATAGATCCTTTACCTCTTTGGTTAGGTTTATTCCTAGGTATCTTATGCTTTTGGGTGTAATTTTAATGGGATTGACTCTGTAATTTCTCTTTCTTCAGTCTCACTGTCAGTGTATAGAAATGCCACTGATTTCTGGGCATTGATTTTGTATCCTGCCACGCTACCAAATTGCTGTATGAGTTCTAGCAATCTTGGGGTGGAGGCTTTTGGGTTTTCTATGTAGAGTATCATGTCATCAGCGAAGAGGGAGAGTTTGACTTCTTCTTTGCCAATTTGAATGCCTTTAATGTCTTTTTGTTGTCTGATTGCTGAGGCTAGGACTTCCAGTACTATGTTGAATAGCAGTGGTGAGAGTGGACATCCCTGTCTTGTTCCTGATCTTAGGGGAAAGGCTCCCAGTGCTTCCCCATTGAGAATGATATTTGCTGTGGGCTTTTCATAGAAGGCTTTTAAGATGTCGAGGAAAGTTCCCTCTATCCCTACACTCTGAAGAGTTTTGATCAGGAATGGATGCTGTAGTTTGTCAAATGCTTTCTCTCCATCTAATGAGGGGATCATATGGTTCTTGGTTTTTCTCTTGCTGATATGATGAATCACATTGATTGTTTTACGAGTGTTGAACCAGCCTTGTGTCCCAGGAATAAGTCCTACTCGGTCATGGTGAATAATTTTCTTAATGTACTCTTGGATCCTATTGGCTAGTATCTTGTTGAGAATTTTTGCATCCATGTTCATCAAGGATATTGGTCTGTAATTCTCCTTTTTGGTGGGGTCTTTGTCTGGTTTTGGAATCAGTCTTTGTTTTAAAGTCTAATTTGTCCAATATAAGTATTGCTATCCTGGTTGTCTTTTCTCATCGTTACGTATCGTATAGATTTCTCCACCCACCTCACTTTAAATCTGCAGGTGTCTTTAGGTCTGACATGAGTCTTTTGTAGGCAACATATAGATGGGTCTTGTTTTTATTGTTGTTTTGTCTTTTAAGTCCACTCTGCCACTGTCTTTTGACTGTTGTATTTCGCCCATTTACATTCAAAGTTATTATCTCTACTTTCTTAGAATTAACTTTACAACAATATGATAATTAGCTTTGAGTGTTAAACTGCATACATGTGTATGTTGTTTACATGGAAGCATGTTTGTGAATGTGTATGGATGGATGCATATTATGTTTTCTTTGTAGCTACCATAGTTCATTGGTATTGGTAAGGGACTCAATGCAGAAACTGGATTACAGATGCTGTGTGCATATGCCTCAGGGTCTGCTAAAGAACAAGATGGTTGTTGAGATCAGGTGAGGTAAAGTCTATCCAATTGGACCAGGAAACTGACTGTAAGGACTAATGGTAGCCAACTGACAGTGTGATAGGAGCCATGGTGGGCAGTTATCCTTTGGGGTACTCAAAGTCAAAAATAAAAAGTTCCAGGCAAGCAGTCAGGCAGGTAGGCTCTGGAAATGGAAGTAAGACATCACTTCAATCAAAATCCAACTATGGTTTAAAAAGCTACCCTGAAGTAGTTTTAATACATTCAAGGGTCCCTGGAAGTCTCTTATCCTCAAAATTCCAGACATTTAAGGCTGTTTCTTCTAGACAGTAGAACTTCATTTAGCATTGCTGATTCAAACCCTTGTCCAATGCATACATTATCCCTTAGTCTATATAAACACATATCCATAATCTAAAGTTCTGTTGATATCCACCAAAGACAGAATTTTTTTTTCCTGCCCTGAGATGGGCTACTCAGAAATGTCTGACTGAAATGTTTGACAAGATGAGGAGGGGAAAATTTTACTCTCCATAAATACTGATACATTTTTCAAGGCTTCCAAAAAAAAAGAGCTGGATATTTCTGTAATTAAGAGGAAATAAACGGGAGACTATAAAGTAATATGGAAATGTATTGTAGTTGCAAAGATGATTTCTATTTTAGAAAGTAAAACATATGGTAATTTGCTTATAAATCGGAGGCAGGGCAAGATGGCAGAAGAGTAGGGCACCCAAGTCACCTTTCCCCGCAAACGTACCTAGATAACTTTCATATCATCCTGAAAACCTACGATTTCGGCCTGAGATTTAAAGAGAGAACAGCTGGAATGCTACAGGGAGATGAGTCGTGCTTCTATCAAGGTGGGAAGAAGGGAAAAAAAATAAATCAATAAAAAAATCATCCAAGGGGGAAGGACCCCGAAAAGGAGCTGGGCTAAGGCCAGGCAGTGAGAGCTTTCAGGAAAGGAAAGCCAAGTCCCAGAGAAGCAGGAACATTACCAATCTTCCCGAAGAAAAAGGCGCTCACAGGGAACTAGGGCAGGATCCCAGGAGGGACAGTGATGTCCCCAGGCTCCCAGGGTCATTAATAGAGGAAGTGCGCCAAGGGGGAAAGTACACCACACACTGCAGGCCGAGCTCCCTAAAGGGCTGGAGTGCCCGCCCAGTGGGGCCTCGGGAGCAGCTCAGGCAGCGGCTCCATGTGGAGGGGCCTGCACAGCACCAGGAACCCAATTCCAGCAGCGCAGGCCCCGGAGCCCAGGGCACCTGGGGACACAGCCCAGGATCCAGCGCTACCCCAGGACAGATGGAGGCTGGGAGAGCACAGGACAGTGAGGACGCTTCTGCCACTGGGAGGCCCTGAGCTGTACAGATCAGTGCCCCCTACCCCCGGAGATTCCAGGCCCCTGCAGACTGGGAGACTGCAGTAGTTACTGCTAGAGTTGACTCCAGGGCTGGAGAACTAGCTGCTGCCACTGTTGTTGTTCCCCCTGGTGTTACCTTGTGCCTGGGACTCAGCAGGGCCACCAGAGAGCAGGGGCCTCACAGAATAAACATCTCCCACTGAGCCATGCACTAAGGGGCAGGGCAGATGTCCCAGGTGCACACACTTGAGAATCAGCACAAGCAGGCTGCTTCCCCAGAAGACTAGCTGGAAGGACAGGGAAAGACCAAGGTATTGACCAAGCAGCCCTGGAAAGTACCAGGGAAAGACTAGGGACTTACACTATATAGAATCAGAGGATAACTCTCTTTTTTTTTGGATTTAATTTGTTCCCCTCCTTTTTTTCTCTCTCTTTTTCCTTCCTTTTTCCAGAACAACTTGTTTTTAGCCACTTTGCACTGAGCAAAATGACTTGAAGAAAGAACTCACCACAAAAGAAAGAATCAGAAAGAGTACTCTCTCCCACAGAGTTACAGAATTTGGATTACAATTCGATGTCAGAAAGCCAATTCAGAAGCACAATTATAAAGCTGCTGGTGGCTCTAGAAAAAAACAAAAATGATTCAAGAGACATCATGACTGCAGAATTTAGATCTACTGAGGCAGAAATTAAAAATCAATTGAATGAGATGCAATCCAAACTGGAGGTCCTAATGATGAGGGTTAATGAGGTAGAAGAACAAGTGAGTGACATAGAAGACAAGTAGATGGCAAGGAAGGAAGCTGAGATAAAAAGAGAAAAACAATTAAAAGATCCTGAGGAAAGGTTAAGGGAAATAAATGACAGCCTCAGAAGGAAAAAATCTACATTTAAATGGGTTCCAGGGGGCGGTGAAAGAGACAGAAGACCAGAAAATGTATTTGAACAAATCATAGCTGAGACTGTCCTTAACTTGGAAAGGGAAACAGGTATTCTGATCCAGGAGATAGAGAGATCCCCCACTAAAATCAATAAAAGCCGATCAACACCCTGACATTTAAGAGTGAAACTTGCAAATTCCAAAGATAAAGAGAAGATCCTTAAAGCAGCAAGAGACAAGAAATCCCAAAACTTTATGGGGAGAAGTATCAGGTTAATAGGAGACCTCTCCACAGGGACCTAGCAGGCCATAAACGGCTAGGAGGATATATTCAGGGTCGTAAATGAGAAGAACATGCAGCCAAGAATACTTTATCCAGCAAGGCTCTCATTCACAATAGAAGGAGAGATAAAGAGCTTCCAAGATAGGTGGAAACTGAAAGAATATGTGACCACTAAACCAGCTCTGCAAGAAATATTAAGGGGACTCTGTAAAAGAAAGAGGAAGTCGGAGGAAACAATCCACAAAAACGGGGATTGAAAAGGTATAAGGATGACACTAAATTCTTATCTATCAAGAGTAAGTCTGAATGTGAATGGGCTTAATGATCCCATCAAAAGATGCAAGGTTTCAGACTGGATAAAAAAGCAAGACCGATCTATTTGCTGTTTACAAGAGACTCATGTTAGACATAAGGACACCTACAGCCTGAAAATAAAAGGTTGAAGAACCTTTAACCATTCAAATTGTCCTCAAAAGAAAGCAGGGGTAGCAATCCTCATATGAGATAAATTAAAGTTTATCCCAAAGACTGTAGTAAGAGATGAAGAGAGACACTATATCATACTTAAAGGATCTATCCAAAAAGAGGACCTAACAACCACGAATATTTATGCCCTGAATGCGAAAGCTGCCAAGCATATCAATCAATTAACAGGCAAAGTTAAGACATACTTAGATAATAATACACTTATACGTGGAGACGTGAACACAGGGATTTCTGTAATTGATAGATCTTCTAAGCACAACATCTCAAAAGAAACAAGAGCTTTTTTTTAAATAATTTATTTATGATAGTCAGAGAGAGAGAGAGAGAGGCAGAGACACAGGCAGAGGGAGAAGCAGGCTCCATGCACCGGGAGCCCGACGTGGGATTCGATCCCGGGTCTCCAGGATCGCGCCCTGGGCCAAAGGCAGGCGCTAAACCGCTGCGCCACCCAGGGATCCCGACAAGAGCTTTAAATGACACGTTGGACCAGATGGATTTCTCTGATATTTACAGAACTTTACATCCAAACACAACTGAAAACACATTCTTCTCAAGTGGACATGGAACTTTCTCCAGAATAGACCACATACTGGGTCACAAATCAGGTCTCAACTGATACCAAAATACTGGGATTGTCCCCTGCATGTTTTCAGATCATACTGCTCTGAAAATAAAACTAAATCACAAGAAGTATAGAAGTATTTCAAAAACGTGGAGGTTAAAGACCATCCTGCTAAAAGATGAAAGGGTCAACCAGGAAATTAGAGAAGAATTAAAAATGTTCCTGGATACTAATTAGAATGAAGATACAGCTGTGCAAAATTTTGAGGATACAGCAAAAGCAGTCCTGAGGGGAAATACATCGCAATACAATCATCCATCAAAAAACTAGAAAAACGCAAATACAACGTCAACCTTGCACCTAATGGAGCTGCGGAAGGAACAGCAAATAAAGCCTTCACCCAGCAGAGGAAGAGAGTTAATAAAGATTTGAGCAGAACTCAATGAAATAGAGACCAGAAGAATTGTGGAACAGATGAACAAAACCAGAAGTTGGTTCTTTGAAAGAATTAATAAGATAGATAAACCATTAGCCAACCTTATTAAAAAGAAGAGAAAGAAGACTCAAATTAATAAAGTCATGAATGAAAAAGGAGAGATCACCACCAATACCAAGGAAATACAAATGATCTTACAAACTTATGAGCACCTTTACGCCAATAATTTAGGCAACCTAGAAGAAATGAATGCATTTCTGGAAAACCACAAACTACCAAAACTGGAACTGGAAGAAATAGAAAACTGGAACATGCTGATCACCTGGGAGGAAAATGAAGCAGTCATCAAAAACCTCCCAAGACCCAAATGTCCAGGGCCAGATGGCTTCCCAGGGGGAATCTAGGAAACGTTTAAAGAAGAAACCACACTTATTCTACTAAGCTGTTTGGAAAGATAGAAAGAAATGAATAACAACAAACTGATTCTATGAGGCCAGCATCACCTTAACTCCAAAACCAGACAAAGACCCCACCAAAAAGGAGAACTATAGACCAATATCACTGATGAACATGGATGAAAAAATCTCAACAAGATACTAGCCAATAGGATCCAACAATACATTAAGAAGTGTATTCACCATCACCAAGTGGGATGTATCCCCGGGATGCAAAGCTGGTTCAACACTTGTAAAGCAATCAATGTGATTCATCGTATCAGCAAGAGAAAAAACAAGAACCATATGATCCTCTCAATGGATGCAGAGAAAGCATTTGACAAAGTACAGCATCCATTCTTGATCAAAACTCTTCAGAGTATAGGGATAGAGGGAATATTCCTCAGCATCTTAAAAGCCATCTACGAAAAGCCCACAGCAAATATCATTCTCAATGGGGAAACACTGGGAGCCTTTCCCATAAGATAAGGAACAAGACAGGGATGTCCACTCTCCCCACTGCTATTCAACATAGTATTAGAAATCCTAGCCTCAGCAATCAGACAACAGAAATAAATAAAAGGCATTCAAATTGGCAAAGAAGTCAAACTCTCCCTCTTCACAGATGAGATGGTACTGTACGTAGAAAACCCAAAAGACTCCAGCCCAAGATTTCTAGAACTCCTACAGCAATTCGGCAGAGTGACAGGATAGAAAATCAATGTCCATAAATCAGTGGCATGTCTACACTAAGAGTGAGACTGAAGAAAGAGAAATTAAGGAGTCAATCCCATTTACAATTGCACCCAAAAGCATAAGATACCTAGGAAGAAACCTAACCAAAGAGGTAAAGGATCTATACCCTAAAAACTACAGAACACTTCTGAAAGAAATTGAGGAAGACACAAAGAGATGGAATAATGTTCCATGTTCATGGATTGGAAGAATTAATATTGTGAAAATGTCAATGGTACCCAGGGCAATGTACACATTTAATGCAATCCCTATCAAAATACCATGGACTTTCTTCAGAGAGTTGGAATAAATCATCCTAAGATTTGTGTGGAATCAGAAAAGACCCTGAATAGCCAAGGGAATAATAAAAGAAACCATATCTGGGGCATCAATGCCAGATTTCAGAATGTACTACAAAGCTGTGGTCATCAAGACAGTGTGGTACTGGCACAAAAACAGACATATAGATCAATGGAACAGACTAGAGAACCCAGAAGTGGACCCTCAACTTTATGGCCAACTAATATTCCACAAAGCTGGAAAGACTATCCTCTGGATAAAAGACAGTCTCTTCAATAAATGATGCTGGGAAAAGTGGACATCCACATGCAGAAGAACGAAACTAGACCACTCCCTTTCACCATACACAAAGATAAACTCAAAATGGATGAAACATCTAAATGTGAGACAAGATTCCATCAAAATCCTAGAGGAGGACACAGGCAACACCCTTTCTGAACTTGGCCACAGCAACATCTTGCAAGACATATGCATGAAAACAAGAGAAACAAAAGCAAAAATGAACTATTGGGACTTCATCAAGATAAGAAGCTTCTGCACAGCAAAAGAAACAGTCAGCAAAACTAAAAGACAACCGACAGAATGGGAGAAGATATTTGCAAAGGACCTATCAGATAAAAGGCTAGTTTCCAAGATCTATAAAGAACTTATTAAACTCAACAGCAAAGGAACAAAGAATCCAATCGTGAAATGGGCAAAAGACATGAACAGAAATTTCAGAGGAAGACATAGACATGGCCAACTTGCACATGAGAAAATGCTCTGCATCACTTGGCATCAGGGAAATACAAATCAAAACCACAATGAGATCCCACCTCACACCAGTGAGAATGGTGATAATTAACAAGACAAGAAACACAATTGTTGGAGAGGATGTGGAGAAAGGGGAACCCTCTTGCACTGTTGGTGGGATTGTGAACTGGTACAACCACTCTGGAAAACTGTGTGGAGTTTCCTCAAAGAGTTAAAAATAGATCTGCCCTTCGACCCTGCAATTGCACTGCTGGGGATTTACCCCAAAGATACAGATGCACTGAAACGCCGGGACACCTGCACCCCAATGTTTATAGCAGCCATATCAACAGTAGCCAAACTTTGGATGGAGCCTCAGTGTCCATCGAAAGATGAATGGATAAAGAAGATGTGGTTTATGTATACAATGGAATAATACTCAGCCATTAGAAAAAACAAATACCCACCATTTGTTTTGACGTGGATGAAACTGGAGGGTATTATGCTGAGTGAAATAAGTCAATCGGAGAAGGACATACATTATATGGTCTCATTCATTTGGGGAATATACAAATTATCGAAAGGGAATAAAGGGAAAGGAGAGAAAATGAGTGAAAATTAAATAGATGGGGATGTCACTGAGAAATTCTAGGTCCTTAAAAGGTTTAGAATCTAAAAGACATTAAAGCATTCATTTAGCAAAGATGATATTCATTCTTAGTTAAGATAATATTTTATGTATGTTTTTTCTTTTCTTTTTTTTTAGAAATGCAGTATCCTTATATTTTTCACTTACTCTGAATTAAGTTGAATATGAATGCCATATTTTATAATTTGTATTAAAGAAAAACTTAAACAGGTAAGGTTCAGGAGTTCAAGAGGTAAATTTAACTCTTATGTAAACATTTGCAATAAATCCAAAGTTGACAAATATTCTGACACTTAATATATTTAAGGTTTAAATCTTCTTGTATTTTGTATTCAAAATAACCTTCAAACATTTACATAATGCTATGAACCAAAAATAAAGGGCCTCAGAGGACAGACCTAATCTCCATGGTATATGTGAACCATATTATATCGGGCTAGGTATACAATATGTATATATGCTAGTGAAACTGCTTGATGATAGGTCTGAAGCACCATCATATTTGACAGAAGTATTTTTTTATTCTTCTAGACACATCTTATGACATTAAGAATGTTCAATGTAAGTATTAAAATAGAATAAGACAAGTATTTTGAGATAAAATAAGTATTTGTTCTGTGATTTAACATTTATCTTTTCCCTTCTTCTTTTTTCTTTTTTTTGATATCTTTTTTCTTTTTTAAAAGAGGTTTCCTGAACATGGTTGCTTGGGTCAAACCATGGGTCTTCTTCTCATGAGCTATGTAAGCCTAGGCAAGTCATGTAAGCTCTGTACTATGTTTTTTTGTTTTTGTTTTTTAACTGTAAAAGACCTTATAGCATTATTTTTAAGACTAAATATGTGCATAGATATACATATATACATATATATGTGTGTATGTACATATACACACATAATGCATATACACACAAGTGCTTGAAACAGAGTAAGCACAATATTAGTGACTTATTTTTATTGTACTTACCGTGGTATAGAAAGGTAATGTACTTACCGTGGTATAGAAAGAAAATAGAAAGGTAATGGAAAAAATAACCAAGTTTTCATAGTTGTCCCTTTCTTACTTTCTGCTTTGCTTTGACCAAACTTTAGACAGGTATCTCTGTTTCTTACAAGCCCCTGAGTCCTGTTTGCCCCTAAGCTATAAGCAAGCACTAATAAAGTAGAACATGTCTCCTTTTCAAGGTTTCCTGGGAATCATCTGTCTGCAGTGAGACACTTTTTTTTGGACCTCACTGTTCATTTATCTTGCTTGTCCAGTTTCTTAAAATATTCTGTTTTCCCTTAACAACAACAACAAAAACATTCATTTATCTGTTGAGTTTTAAGAACCTTGTAGATTTCTTAGATCAGAGTCTTCTCCCTATTCTGAGTAAAGTCTCTCCCTAAGTCCAGATTTGCTTTCATTTGACATATATATATATATAAAATTTTCATTTGACATTTATATATGTATATATATATATCTTTTAATAGAAATAATACATTCCATTGCTAATTATATTGTGATTATGTTTTTATATCTACTATTGCTGTGTTTTGTTTTAAAATTTAATGACCCAGTGTTTTCTGAACAGGAAAATGAGTTCACCCCCAGAGTTCTGTAAATAGAATCCTATTTTTTTTTAAACCAATACATTTTCCTATTTGTAGGATAGCTACATTAGATAAAAGTTGCCAATATTTCTGTTGTTCAAAATTCTCGGCTTTTAAATAACTGAACAGGCCCACTTCTAAAGTTATAGAATGGTTGAGAATGTTAGAATACTAAAATCTCTAGAACTTCTCTCCCTCTCTCTCCCTCTCTCTTATTCACTTTATATAGCTAGTAATATTTTACTACCCTTTTTTCCCTCCTTTTAATTTGAAATCTCTTTTATGATCTTTTGCTTCCTTGGAGTAGCTGACTCTCAAAAAGACATCACTCAAAAGCCACAGTGATAATTTAGACAGGCATTTGAAAACTGTCAGATATATATATTCATTGAAAATTCTCTAGTACATTATTTTAGTTTATTTCTCAAATATTAATAAGATTTATTTTGACATTCTAGACAGGATTTATTTTCAGGTAGTTCTCACCCTTGATAAAGACATTCAAGACTAACATTTCTGACATAACCGAGACCACCCTTTGGCAAGTTCCTTTTCAAACACAAAATTTGGTCTCTTAAACTAGACTAGGATACATCCATCTTAAAGATTATGCTCCCATTTAACCTAGCATAAAGTTATGGTAACATTATGGTTCTAATATCACAGCTTTTAACACTTGTTGAATTTAGTTTCCAAAATATCTTCCATCAGAAGCTCAAGGGAAAATTTCTTTCAACCCCACAACATGGTGAGGAAACCAATTCATAATTCTAGGAAAGATTAAATGCCAGTGAACAGTTCAAAAACTGTTTATTTTAGTGGTGTTGTAGTTTAACTAATGAGGTAACTAAAATTTAACAATATGTTTGAGATAGTTTATTTTTTAAACTGAGAAAACCAATTTTTTCTAGACAACTAGACTATCCATATATATAAGCAGAACTTAAAATTTTCACCTTGAAACATGACATCCTAAAACTTTGAATATCAATTTACTGATTAACTATGTTTGTTTAGTTTAGTTATCCTACTTTCCTTGTGATCCTATCAGATATCATCATGCTTCATATTCACGGATTTTTGCTGTGAAAGCCAAATTGTGAATTGACAACGAAATGGTCCCTTTTATTGCTAAAATTAATAATAAAATAACTATTCACAGAATATTCACAAAGTAATGCTTTAAGCAGAATGTTGTTTTGGCACAGTGGGAAAAGAAAAGTGTTGGTCAAAAATAAAATTAATTAAATTAAATTAAATTAAATTAGTTTGAAAATTGCATCCAGGACTGTGTAAATGATACAAAATGTGGATACAGTTCAGTTTGAAGATCTTTTAAGGTAGAATCACAACATATATCATCTTAAATACTTATAGTTTTAAGGCCATGGAGTAAATACTGTGGTTTCAAAATATTAAGAAAAAATAGTACAATATATTTTGAAATCAATTTTCTTTTAAATTTATAATCTTACCTTCCCTGCTGTTTTCCCCTCAGACTTCCACTGATTTAGGATAAAATGGAGGCAAAGGAAGCAAAGGAAAACAAAACAAAATTGAAAATCAGCTCTAATTTGTTATTGCAAATATATTTCTTAATGCCAATATTCTATGTCCAATAGTAAAAAATTCTGTTCTTCTGAAACTGTCTTCAACTTCTGCTTTCTTCAGTCATTTCATAAGGGGATATCACGACATTATAAATCTCATGTACCAGTATGAGAGCCATATAAGAAATCTTGGATCAGCATTACAAAACTCAGTTATATATTTAGCCCACATAGGCTTTTGTGAAGAAAAGACATGCCTCCAATTAGATATTCTCTTACTTATATTACTTATTTTTCATTAACTTTTAATGAATAAGCCTTTACCTGAAGCATGAATGCATTTCTTAAAAAAAGAACTAGGTTGGTTGGAATACATGAATTAGGAATAAACATAAGAAACATCTAAAAGACATTAAGTATTATCTCTAAGTGTTAATTTTGGTAGTTCTTAGGAACACCTTAATTAGATTCTGTTCAACTGAATTATGTTCTTTTTTTTTTTTTCTCATTGTAGCTGTGGTGTTTGGTTATTTTGTTCCTTTTTACTTAAAACTTCTTTTTTAAAATTCCCTTTCAACCTCAGGAGACAGGTTAAATTAATTTTCAAGACTCCAAAAACATTTAGGCCATTAGTCCCTTCTTCATTCTTCTTTGTAGACGATGAATATACCATATCATAAATGATCAAATTTCTACATTTCTAGATACTTTTGCTCCCAAAAGTCTTTTCTCCTAAAATTTTATCTCCATTTCTTGTCATTTTAACAGCTACACAAAATGTTCTCTGAGAGCCTCCTTGATTACAATGAATCACAAGAAAAAAAGGGGGGTAGAGCTGGGTTGATTTTGAAATAAGGGTAAATACAAATACAGATACAATTAACATAGCCAGAGATTGCTCTATATTTTTAATAACTTATTCTCAGAAAGTATGCATTTTTTCCTGTCATTTTAGCGTAACTTGTGTTCACAACATGGACATTTAAACAAGTATCTAGACATGGGCAAAAATCATTTATTCAAGAAATCAAAGTGTACTTTTTTTCACCCGTTCCATTTTGGGTATTGATGTTTACCCTAAGATATTCACACTTTTCTTGTGTTGAACAAATTCAGCCTTCAATGGCTCAGTATTAGAATTATATTCAGGAAGGGATACCCTTAGAATGATGACTTCCATAATCTCTTTCAAGAAAATATCCATGGTTTCAGTGCCTTTAAATAATAGATATCTACATCTCTTATCATTATGAATAATAATTCTTAAATAGTAGGTTAAGGGCAGCTGGGTGGCTCAGCAGTTTAGTGCCACCTTCAGCCAAGGGTATGATCCCAGAGACCCGGGATCCAGTCCCACAATGGGTTCCCTGCATGGAGCCTGCTTCTCTCTCTGCCTGTGTGTGTGTGTGTGTGTGTGTGTGTGTCTCATTACTAAATAAATAAAAAAAAACTTAAAAAAATAGGCTAAAATTTTCAACTTTCTAATAGAAATAAAGTCATAAACAAAAAAGTCTTTAAGGATATAATATTAAAATACTATTCTCTATTTTGCAGCAGCACAATAGATCTTTTTATGGTTGTTCCATTAAGATTTACTTGCAATAACAACAGATTTTATTTTTCTCTTTTAATTTTTTTTATTGGAGTTCAATTTGCCAAAATATAGCATAACACTCAGTGCTCCTCCTCACCACAGTAATGAAAAAAGACAAGTTCAGAATGTGTTTGTTTCCCTAAATTTTATATTTTAACTAAAAGCATTTCTTGTGCCGTGCTACTTTTGCTTTTATTTGAAAATTGTTATCGTGAAAAGGTTAAAATAGATCAAGTGTGAAATATCAAAAAGGATCGTCTTTGCATTAATCCACACCACAGATACAACACAATCTGCCACCATAAGTGGGTCCTATTTGGTAACATCTAGATGAGCATTAGAATTAAAAGTAAGCATAGAAATATATTGGCAGGCATGTAAATAGGATGACAAATTGATACCAGTTTTGATGATAGAAATATTAAAAAAATAATAAATGCTGGAAGAAAAAAAAACATGCCAAAAAGCAATTCCTACTTTGACAGAGACATGGATTTTTAATCCCCTTATTTAAAAATTGACCCCAAAATAATCAACACTAAATCAACAAAATCGTTGTCCAAACTAAATTATATATAGTGAGGGAGGGAAAAAAAAATAACAGGTCTGAATGTTATAAGCTCAGAATTTTCCAATAGTATATATTTGTCATGTAGTTTCATATGTTCTTATTAACCTCCTGATGTGAACAAGTTCTTACTACTGTTGTGGAGGGAGACCTTCCTCTGCTTTATGGTCCTTCTAGCTGGACATAAAATCGAATTGACAAGAGACAGATTAATGGAAGAAAATAAAATGTAGTAGGGATAAGGACAACCCACATAGACAATGAAATTCTAAAGACAATGAGGCAACATGAAGTTTATATGAACTAAGGAGAGGGGTAGGGTCTGGATATACAAAGGGGAGAGAGCCATTAGCAGGAAAAGGAAAGGACATATTTCAAAAACACAAATGTTTCCCTATAATGTAGGTACATTTCTTACATAAAAGGGAATCTCTGTTAAAAGTTCTCTTCTTGGTGCAGGCTTTCCTTTCCAAAGTAAATTTAGGCAGCTGAGAGGAGACAGAGAACTTTTCCTGCATCTGATGCATTTTGATTACTTTTAATTCAAAATAATCTTTATGCCAAAGTGGCCCATCTTGAAGCAGCCTGCCCTTGGCCCTTTCCCTACTAATAAATGAATATTTCTCATATTATATCAGATTTTCTAGATTGTTAGAGATGATTGAGTATAACTGATGAAAAGTAGGAAGAAGATATATTATACAAGAGAAGTAACAAAATTTGTTAATGTCAAGAATATGATCCAACTAGGAAAACATTCCATTTTTTTAGTCCATTCTCTTTTATGTAACACAGTATTAGTGGACAAAATGGAAAATGGTGGGAGATAAATTACAATGAAGAGTGATCCATGTATACACTGAGGTGGTAGCAGTATCAGTACAGTTGAAAGAAAGTCAAATTATTTGGGTATTCTTCAAATCTATGTGCTTTTGTGACTAGTGGAAACCAGATATTATAATTGTGTCCCTTTTAGGCATGTGCATTCAGAGTGAACACAATGAGCACAAAGGTTGAGGTTAATACAAGAAGAGATCTATGGCTCAAAAGGGTATTACTACATACAGTCAGTTTCTCTGGAAAATTCTACTTTTTTTTCCCATCTCCAGGTTTACTACTTCTGTTTTCCCTTCCCTTCCCTTCCCTTCCCTTCCCTTCCCTTCCCTTCCCTTCCCTTCTCTTCTCTTTTCTCTTCTTTTTCTTTCTTTCTTTTTCTTTCTTGTGTAAAGTATAGCTGTTATCTTCACTTATTTCATGTAGGGTTTCCTCTGTATTGTTACCACTAACAGAGTAACTGTCCTCTTAAATAAAACCATTAGGAATTTCTCATCACTTAGATTAATAATAAAAGGGAGCAAGACTAGAATCAGAAGTCAAGGAAGTCACATCCTTATGCACAGGTAACAAAGAGGCAGAGGCCTACTAGAGGATCAAACATTAGAGCTTATCCTAAAACACTACCTTGCCTGCTGATTATGAAAGAAATAGAACAAAACATGTATAAGAGACAATGCACTTGGTGAACACAGATTTATTTTAAAAGTTGATCTCAATTCTCACTCAAAACAGCACTAACTACCACTAAATTTTTTTCAGCTGGATTAAGTGCAAAATCAACTTGAGATGTCCAGTAATGGTCAAGATTTAACAAAAAGCACTTATCAGAATGACAGTGGTGGTATTATGATAGTACCTTTTCTAAAGGGCATGGGCAAGGGCAGCCCTGGTGGCGCAGCAGTTTGGCGCCACCCACAGCCTGGGGTGTGATCCTGGAGACCTCGGATCGAGTCCCACATCGGGCTCCCTGCATGGAGCCTGCTTCTTCCTCTACCTGTGGCTCTGCCTCCCTCTCTCTCTGTGTCTATGAATAAATAAATAAAATCTTAAAAAAAAACTGGGGGCAGGGTATGAGCAAAATGAAAATACTTCCCACTATGAACACATATTACATCCTGAATAAATATTTGCCTAAAAGATGAATGAAACTGCAGAAGATTTTTTTTTTATCCTTGTGTATGTGTGTGAGTATATTCATGTGTGTTTATAGCATAACAAACTGAAAGGCTATGGAGACTGTATCTACTAATACTCCACCAGTTGGAATGCCCCCCAATCTGCATTTTAAGAATATTACAACTTTAAGTATAATTTTTACTTGACTAATTCTCCATACAAATATCATGGCCAAGTTGTTTTTTGTCTTTTGTTTTGTTTTGTTTTAGTAAATTGACACATGTGACCTAGAATGCTATTGATTTTAAAGGGAAGACATTAGTGAATGTAATAATAATAATAATAATAATAATAATAAGCTTAAATGTCTTCCTCAACATATTTGTTTACTACTTATCTCCTTTCTAGGATATAAATAACTATTTCAAAAGAACACACTTACGAGAATGTATCTAGGTATTTTTGTGTCCTTATTATGCTCCTAAACTTAAGACTAGCATAAATGTTGTATAGATAATATTGATGCATCAGTAAATAAAACATGAAATTTGAAATGAGAAGACATATGTTTCAGTCTTTGGTCTACAAGTAGCTGAATGATCTTATTCAACCAAAATTTAGAAAACTGTATCTTCCTTCTACACTAACCCCAGGGCATTAACTACATTGATGATAATAATGCTGATAATGATTGTGACAATGACAGGAACACTATTGCTACAACTATCACTGCCACTATTATAATTGCCTATAATTTATTGAGTATGAATCAAATTTAGTAAATGCTTTACAACTATCATTTTATTTTATTCTTACAGAGGCACTTTGATGTGGGAAAATAATCATTCCCATTTTGAAGCTGCTTGATAAAAATATGGCATATCAGTTGAAACTATGTTTCATTTTTAATTGTTTGAATTTTGCATGAAAATATCTTTGCTGCTAAAGACATATGTAACGACTCTAATACAATTTTAAATTACAGATGGTAAGTGATGAATCACTAGATGCTACTCTTGGAACTAATACTACACTATATGTTAACTAACTAGATTTAAATAAAAAACTTGAACATAAAATAAATAAAATAGTTACAGATGATCTTAACATGTCATTCTTGTGAAATGTGAAAACAAATTGTTGCATTGAGTCTATTAAAGCTTATAGATGAAGACTTTTTTTTTTTCAGTGCAATAGCTACCAGACTGCTTAATCTGTGAATACTGGTTTTCATATTAGATGAAGCATAACAAAATAGATCTATCATAAAAATAAGAATTTTAAAGCTCCTTATATACTATCCTTTATATCATACTTACAGATGGACAAAGGGTATTTTAAAATACTGTTACTAGTTATTTGGATGGATCTCAAATGAAAGTTTAATGCTACTATAGTCATTTTACATAAATAGTACTTAAGCATGTAGCTTTCTTTTTTTTTTTTAAGATTTTATTTATTTATTCATGATAGAGAGAGAGAGGCAGAGACACAGGCAAGGGAGAAGCAGGCTCCACGCAGGGAGCCTGATGTGGGACTTGATCTCAGGTCTCCAGGATCACGCCCTGGGCCAAAGGCAGGCGCCAAACTGCTGCACCACCCAGGGATCCCCTAGCATGTAGCTTTCTGATAGAGATTTAAACCTTGGACTTAGTTGCATTTTTTTAATTTATCCTTAAGTTTTAGTTTTAATCTAATAATACCTACTTTACAACAAAGTTATAATAATTATCTGGTATCCGTTGTTATCATTTGCTTGTTTTCTAGGTGGAAAGTGATATTCTTTTCTGGGATTATCATAGTCTTCTTGAGCTCTTACTTGATTACTGATAAAGTGTGAGAACTAGGTTCTTGTCTCACAGAGTCAAAGAATGAATGTCACAGACAAAGGAGAGTGAGTAAAGCAATAGAAATTTATTAAGCAAGGAGACAGAGAAGGTTCTTAGGAGGCAGAGGGATCCTGACAGGGCTGGCTTGTAGTGTTGGTTGAAAGCCAACAAGGGAACCTAAAGCCTTTTAACATCTCTATTGATATCATGATTGAGTAAGGAATAGTGTTAACACCTTCAATGGCTTACTTCCTTTTTAGGGTCTGGTAATTCTTTGCAAGTCACAAGTAGCTGTTATAGACCCCACCTTTGATACCTAAGACAGGATGCCCTGGTTTGTATCTCAGGTTTCCTTTCCTCTCCACATTTTTGGGATTTTTGTGAGTCTGATTCCCTGGCCCCCTACATATCTCTCCCTACCTAGTCCTGCCACTCCCTTATGCATTGATATATAATCTCTATTTCAAACTCCTCTAGTAATTCCAAGCTGAAGTTCTACTTTCACTGCATTTTTTGGGTAGAATTTTCAACTTTATTTCAAATCATTTAAGAAAACTGAAACTGAAACCTCTTTGTTTTTCCCCAGTTGAACTCATTGTTTTTAGGTTTGTGAGGTTTCATTAAGCCTGTCTTGACACTATCAAATCAAATGAAGTATAATGCATATAGTGAGTAGAGAGCATTCTCCAAAAATTTATGTCCATTGGAATCTCAAAATTGTATCTTATTTGGAAGTAATATCTTTGCAGCTATAATTAGTTAAGGATCTTGGAATGAAATCATCCTGGATTTAGGGATTCCTTAAATTCAATGTCCAGTGTGTATATAGGAAAAAGACACGCACAAACAGGAAGAAGGTCATGTGATTATGAAGGCAGAGATTGGAGTGATGGCAGCTACAAGTTAAAGAATGCAGCAGAAGCTGGAAGATGGAAGGAATTAGAATTGCTAAATGCCAGCAGAAGCTGGAAGAAGCTAGGAATTAATCTTCCCTACAGCTTTTAGAGGGAGCATGGCACTAAGGACACTTTGATTTCAGAGTTCTGGACTGCAGAAGGACAAAAGACTAAGTTTCTGTTATTTTAAGCAACTGATGTTTGTGGTAATTTGTTATTGAAGTGCTATTAAAAATCCAATTAATCAAAAGTATATACTTTCATTTCAGGAAAAAAAGCACTAAAATATAAAATGGATTGTTTTATTCTATAATTTCTCAAACCAAAATACTTTCGAAGACTATTAACCACAAATCAATGCATTTTGTATATTTAAGTTTCTGGAGGACTGGAATGATTATAAGTAAATTTAGTACAATGGAAAGATTATCCGATTTTGAATAACCAGATATAGGTTCCAGTCCCAGATTATTCATTCAACTTTAAGACATTTAGCAAAAGCTTATTTGGTACTACATTCAAATTTTCTAAGTGGTAGAAAAATGAATGGAATAAGACCCTTGCCCTACAGGACTTCACAATTTAACAGGGAAGTCAGATGTAGCAAGTGATAATTATAATATTTTAGATGTTATAATGGCCAGATGAATAAAATGCTATCATACCACAAGGGAGCAAAGAACTGTGTGACAATGAGCAAGTCCTTTGACTTCTAAATCTCAGTTTGTTAATTCTTAAAATGGAAATAACAGTAACAAATCATATCCTTTCTATTTGTAGATACTTTTTTGAAAGTCAAATAAAATCTTTTTTCTTGATTATTCTTTTGGACTTTTTTCTCATCTCCCAAGTATTTTTAACAGTTACTATTTGTAAGAGTTCTGTAAATCAGACACCGGGGATCCCTGGGTGGCTCAGTGGTTTAGCGCCTGCCTTTGGTCCAGGGTGTGATCCTGGAGTCCTGGGATCAAGTCCCACATCAGGCTCCTTGCATGGAGCCTGCTTCTCCCTGTCTGTGTCTCTGCCTCTCTCTCTCTCTCTCTCTCTGTCTCTCATGAATAAATAAATAAAATCTTAAAAAATATCAGAAACTTTCAAGTATTTAACATATATTTTCTGAATTAATCCTTGAAATAGTCCATAATTCTAATACAATTATTCTAATTTTACATGTATAGAAATTTAGGTATAAAGACTTATACTATGTTTCAAAATTGTATAAGATTGTAAATCAGGATGTAAATATTCTTTTCACCAGGGATTGCTGTATATCTTAGATATAAATACACAAAAAGTAAATATACTATTATGAATTAATGACTATGTACCCTAATATCTAGCAATAATAAACTAGATAATGAATAATATTTCAATATGCATGAATAATTCTGAATAAATATTATATATCCCTTATAGTACTCATTTCCTAATGATTATCTATGCTGATGGGGGAACAGAGGACTAGCTGAGGACAAAGCACATTGACAAGTTCTTGAAACAGAGAGAGTGACTTTCTTCTACAGACTCAAATGTCTCACTGTTCATACTTTGCTAAGGGCAGAAGGCAATCTTAGCCTGTCCTCCAGGAATCTGTAAGTCTATTTTAACATATAAAAATTCCTTTAAATTTCCTTTATCTCTAAACCCCCAAGGTACATGTTGGTGATCATTTCCCAAGCACATGGCCCACTGATAAACATCTGAAGGGTCTTATGACTCAGGTTCTATTAGACGGTAATAAGTGATCTTTTCCCAACAATAGCTAGCTCCCTCAAGAACCTGGAAACCTTGTTTCTAAAAGTCCTTAGAGAGTATGCTATTCTCAAACCCCTCCCAACTTCCAGGTATATAATCATCCATCACTCACAGGCTCAGGACAGCAGCTCTTCCTGCCCATGGGTCCTGTCCCTGTGTTTTAATAAAACCACCATTTTGCACCAAAGATGTCTCAAGAATTATTTCTTGGTTGTCAGCTCCAGGCCTCACCTATATTCAGAAAACTTCATCATATGCTAGAGAAAAAGCATTCAGTTATGTTTCTACAAAGTAACCATTTGCATCAATTTTACTATTAGGTAATTACATTGATATTTACTAACTAGATCTAAGTTAAGTTTCTTTAAAAAATTTCCAACTACATGTATATTAACTATTAGAATATTCATTGTTTTCACATATGCAAGTAACACGACCAGCTCCAGAATCTGGAGCCTTTAGTATTAGTTTATTAATGTAAGCAACTACATGATTTCTTTAATGTAAGCAACTACTAAATTTAAATATTGAGCAATTTTCCAATTCAACCATTTTAGTTCCTAGCCCAGTTTCCATCTGGTTAATTCAGATGCATTGTATGTAAGGAAAGCATTTTATGTGTGGAGAAAAGACCAAGGATTCACAATCTATCTCCTATTCAGGGTAAGAAGGAGTATTCAATATGAACATTTCTAACTTTACATGAATTAATTCACCAGGCTAGTTACTAAAGATAAATTGATTGCCAAGATAGAAATAGCTATCTTTGCTCTTCATAAAGAACAAGAGTATAGATAATTACAGTACTTTTGATAACAGAATAGTTTGGAAGTTTTTCTTCATTAATAGAAGTAATATGGGCAACAAAAGCAGAAGGGAATGTAAATTAAATTAAATGTCCTCGCAGTCCATTGACAAATACTAGAAATAAGCAGAGTATAAAGTTTCCTCCAGGAAACTTCCAACTATCTTACTGTTAATGCTCTTTGTTAGAGGGAAAAACAACCTTAGCTTGACAATAGCAATGCCTCCAGTATCCTGTGAATCTTTAGCATATGAAAGTCCTTGTGAACCTCTCCCTCAGTCATTCCTCACAACCCCAGTGCAGCAGCTATTTCTGCCCACAGGTCCTGTCCCCATGCTTTAATAAAACCACCTTTTTGCACCAAAGACATCTCAAGAATTCCTTCTTGGCCATCAGCTCTAAACTCTAACAATAACACTGTTCCAAAACTACATCAGAAATATCCCTAGGGGTGCCTGGGTGGCTCACTCAGTTAAGCAACTGCCTTCTGCTCAGGTCATGATCCCAGAGTCCTGGAATTAAGCACTATGTGGGGCTCCCTGCTCAGCTAGGAACCTGCTTCTCCCTCTCACTCTACCTCTTTACCCTGCTTTAGTGCTTCCTAAGAAGTAAAAAACTAAAAAACTAAAAAAATAATAAATAAAAAAAGAAGTATCCTTGTAGAATTTTATCTCTCAGAGAATAATTTCAAATCATTTAGTTAGAGGTATAGCAGATAAATAGTGAACACTAATTAAAAGCACAATTTATTATTTACCATAGTTCAATTCCAATATCTATGATGCTGCTGGGTTTCTATAACAGAAATAAAAACACTCCTCTTGAGTGATCCATGGAGCCTTGAATTATCAAATACTCACATTAAAACTGCATAAGATAGGATGTGAGTTTTATTTTAAAAGGTCTATCATTCCCCAGAGGCTCATTCACCTCAGGAATCTTCCCAGTATTTAGCTCTTAAAGTCTCTAAAATATTTTAAGTGTGTACATTTTTTTTTTTACTACTTTGTGAATCTGGCATGTAGATTTTCATTTTTGCCCCAATTTCCCACATTAATGTTATTTTCAGCTTCTAATTCAACATAAAACAGCAGATGATTCCATTTAACCCCAACTGACTTTATTCTTAGCAGAGCTCTGTATTCATGGCATTTTTATTTTTATTATTGGCTATTTATCATTAGTATTTTTAGAAGAATGAGGGAGTTGTATTTCTTTGGGAGCTTTAACTATGGAATTCTATCCATCAACAAATGCTCATTGAATATCTATTGTGTGGCAGGCATAGTGTTTAAAATCATGGGCTCTGAAAATAGACTGCTTTGAGTTAGGGACAATGGGGCTAGGCAGAGCTAGGTAGGGGGCCAAGGAAGCAGGCTCACAAAAATCCCAAAAATGCTGAGATGTAAGAAAACCAGAGATAAGAGAACAAACCAGACCATCCTGCTCTAGGTGTGGACAGGGAGGGTGTCTTCTTTATATCAGTGATCTGTGACCAACAAATAACCAGATCCCAAAGAAGTAAACTATTAAACATGTTATCACTAGTACTTACTCAATGGTGATACAAGTAGGTAATGTTAAAAGGATTGCTTAACTATTCTAACTATTCTGTCTATTTGTAGAATACTGATTATTAAAACAACAGCTATATGATAAGGTGTCTGTGAGCTAATTGAGTTCATACTAAAGCACTTAATAGATGGTCATATAGTAAGCTGTCAACATACACTATTATTATCATTATTTTAATCACACACTGTGTGAAACATTGAGAACACTACGATAACCAGGAAGAATCTTCCTATCTATTGACAAAGTCAGTTACTAAAAAATATTTAGAGGGATCCCTGGGTGGATCAGGGGTTTAGCACCTGCCTTTGGTTCAGGGCGTGATCCTGGAGACCTGGGATCAAGTCCCACATCGGGCGACCTGCATGGAGCCTGCTTCTCCCTCTGCCTGTGTCTCTGCCTCTCTCTCTCTCTGTCTCTCATGAATAAATAAATAAAATCTTAAAAAAAAATTTAGAGATAATGAATGAATTAATTGCCAGTATATAACAAGAGTGCTTTGAGTGGTAGTAAAAGATTGTGAAAGGGAAAGCTTTTGCTTTGGGGTTCCATGTGAATTACTACCTCATGAAAATGAATTGAGGAGGGGAGGGGCAAGATGGTGGAAGCGTAGGGTCTCCAAATCATCTGTCTCCACCAAATTACCTAGAAAACCTTCAAATTATCCTGAAAATCTATGAAATCGGCCTGAAAATTAAAGAGAGAACACCTGGAATGCTTCAGTGAGAAGAATTCACGCTTCTGTCAAGGTACAAAGACGGGGAAAAAAGAAATAAAGAAACCAAAGGCCTCCGAGGGGGAGGGGCCCCGCGAGGAGCCGGGCTGAGGCCGGGGCGAGTGTCCCCAGGACAGGAGAGCCCTGTCCCAGAGAAGCAGGAGCTGCACCAATCTTCCGGGACGGAAAGGCCTCGCAGGGAGTTGGAGCAGGATCCCAGGAGGGCGGGGATGCCCTCAGGCTTCCAGGGACACTAACAGAGCACCTGTGCCCAGGGGAGAGCATGCCACACCCCACGGCCGAGCTTCCTAAAGGGCTGCAGTGCGCGCCGCTGGACCCAGGAGCAGCTCGGCGGTGACTCGGCGGAAAGGGGTTCCAGGGAGTTGGAGCAGGACCCCAGGAGGGCGAGGATGCCCTTGGGCTCCCTGGGACAGTAACAGCAGCTCGGAGGGGCTCCAGCGGCGGCTCTGTGGAGGGGGCTGCGCGGCCGGAGCGCGAATCCAACAGGGTGCCAGGACACAGCCCAGGATCCGGCCTCCCCCCGGGACAGGCAGAGGCCGGGAGGGCCCAGGACAGCAAGGACGCTCCTGCCCCAGCTGAGCAGATCAGCGGCCCCGCCCCAGAGCCTCCAGGCCCTGCAGACGGAGTTCCTGCCGGAGCTGAATCCAGGTTTCCAGAGCTGCCCCGCCACTGGGGCTGTTGCTCCTGGGGCCTCAAGGGGTAAACCACCCCCACTGAGGCCTGCACCAGGCAGGGGGCAGAGCAGCTCCCCCAAGTGCTAACACCTGAAAATCAACACAACATGCCCCTCCCCCAGAACACCAGCTAGACGGACAAGTTTCAGGGGAAATCAAGGGACTTAAAGTATACAGAATCAGAAGATACTCCCCCGTGGTTCTTTTTTGCTTTTCTTTTTTTTTGTTGTTGTTGTTTTGTTTTGTTTTGTTTTGCTTTTTGATTTGTTTTCTTCCCCCACCCTGTTGGGGCCAGGCGGGAAGGGAAACTCCTCAAGATGGCGGATACGCCAAAATGGCTGAGGTTCCTGTCACCACCTCCACTTGGGACGACAGCTTAAGCAGACCCTTACACCTCTCCTTTGGAATTCCCCAACCGAACCCAATGCCCTTCAAACCCCAGAGGAGGAAGTCACCTTTGACTGGTCGAATTGCAATCCTTCCTTTGCATAGTGAGGGTCACTCTGGTTGGATTGCAATCCTTCCTTTGCATATGAGCCAACCAATAGGAAACCGTTCTGCCTTACAACGTTATGTAAACCCCCTATCACCTTGTCTTGGCGCGACTTCCTCGACTCACTCTCTTTCCCCTGTGAGTCGTGGAACCTCGCCCGAGGGTGCCTGCAATAAAATCTGTTCTTGGACCCTCGCTTGCCTTGGCGGTCTCATTTCCAACTAGTTACTAAAAAACTTAACACACCCCTTTTTTCCCTTTCTTTCTTTTTTCTTTCTCTTTTTCTTCTTTTTTTTCTCTTTTTTTTCTCTTTCTCTATTCTTTCCTTCTCTCCTCTCTTTTTCTCCTTTTCCCAAAACAACTTGCTTTTGGCCACTCTGAACTGAGCAAAATGACTAGAAGGAAAACCTCACCTCAAAAGAATCAGAAACAGTCCTCTCTCCCACAGAGTTATAAAATCTGGATTACAATTCAATGTCAGAAAGCCAATTCAGAAGCACTATTATACAGCTACTGATGGCTCTAGAAAAAAGCATAAAGGACTCAAGAGACTTCATGACTGCAGAATTTAGAGCTAATCAGGCAGAAATTAAAAATCAATTGAATGAGATGCAATCCAAACTAGAAGTCCTAACGACGAGGGTTAACGAGGTGGAAGAACGAGTGAGTGACATAGAAGACAAGTTGATAGCAAAGAGGGAAACTGAGGAAAAAAGAGACAAACAATTAAAAGACCATGAAGATAGATTAAGGGAAATAAAAGACAGCCTGAGGAAGAAAAACCTACGTTTAATTGGGGTTCCCGAGGTCGCCAAAAGGGACAGAGGGCCAGAATATGTATTTGAACAAATTCTAGCTGAAAACATTCCTAATCTGGGAAGGGAAACAGGCATTCAGATCCAGGAAATAGAGAGATCCCACCCCCTAAAATCAATAAAAACCTTTCAACAACTTGATATTTAATAGTGAAGCTTGCAAATTCCAAAGATAAAGAGAAGATCCTTAAAGCAGCAAGAGACAAGAAATCCCTGACTTTTATGGGGAGGAGTATTAGGGTAACAGAAGACCTCTCCACAGAGACCTGGCAGGCCAGAAAGGGCTGGCAGGATATATTCAGGGTCTAAATGAGAAGAACATGCAACCAAGAATACTTTATCCAGCAAGGCTCTCATTCAAAATGGAAGGAGAGATAAAGAGCTTCCAAGACAGGCAGGAACTAAAAGAATATGTGACCTCCAAACCAGCTCTGCAAGAAATTTTAAAGGGGACTCTTAAAATTCCCCTTTAAGAAGAAGTTCAGTGGAACAATCCACAAAAACAAGGACTGAATAGATATCAGGATGACACTAAACTCATATCTGTCAATAGTAACTCTGAATGTGAATGGCCTTAAATGACGCCATCAAAAGGTGCAAGGTTTCAGACTGGATAAAAAAGCAGGACCCATCTATTTGCTGTCTACAAGAGACTCATTTGAGACAGAAGGACACCTACAGCCTGAAAATAAAAGGTTGGAGAACCATTTACCATTCAAATGGTCCTCAAAAGAAAGCAGGGATAGCCAACCTTATATCAGATAAACTAAAATTTACCCCAAAGACTGTAGTGAGAGATAAAGAGGGACACTATATCATACTTAAAGGATCTATCCAACAAGAGGACTTAACAATCCTCAATATATATGCCCCAAATGTGGGAGCTGCCAAATATTTAAATCAATTATTAACCAAAGTGAAGAAATACTTAGATAATAATACACTTATACTTGGTGACTTCAATCTAGCTCTTTCTATACTTGATAGGTCTTCTAAGCACAACATATCCAAAGAAAGAAGAGCTTTAAATGATACACTGGACCAGCTGGATTTCACAGATATCTACAGAACTTTACATCCAAATGCAACTGAATACACATTCTTCTCAAGAATGTGAACATGGAACTTTCTCCAGAATAGACCACATACTGGGTCACAAATCGGGTCTGAACAGATACCAAAAGATTGGGATTGTCCCCTGCATATTCTCAGACCATAATGCCTTGAAATTAGAACTAAATCACAACAAGAAGTTGGGAAGGACCTCAAACACGTGGAGGTTAAGGACCATCCTGCTAAAAGATGAAAGGGTCAACCAGGAAATTAAGGAAGAATTAAAAGGATTCATGGAAACTAATGAGAATGAAGATACAAGCATTCACAATCTTTGGGACACAGCAAAAGCAGTCCTGAGGGGGAAATACATCGCAATACAAGCATCCATTCAAAAACTGGAAAGAACTCAAATACAAAAGCTAACCATACACATAAAGGAGCTAGAGAAAAAAACAGCAGATAAATCCTACATCCAGGAGAAGATGAGAGTTAATAAAGATTCGAGCAGAACTCAACGAATCGAGACCAGAAAAACTGTGGAACAGATCAACAGAACCAGGAGTTGGTTCTTTGAAAGAATTAATAAGATACATAAACCATTAGCCAGCCTTATTCAAAAGAAGAGAGAGAAGACTCAAATTAATAAAATCATGAATGAGAAAGGAGAGATCACTACCAACACCAAGGAAATACAAATGATTTTAAAAACATATTATGTTTTAACATACGCCAATAAATTAGGCAATCTAGAAGAAATGGACGCATTACTGGAAAGCCACAAACTACCAAAACTGGAACAGGAAGAAATAGAAAACCTGAACAGGCCAATAACCAGGGAGGAAATTGAAGCAGTCATCCAAAACCTCCCAAGACACAAGAGTCCAGGGCCAGATGGCTTCCCAGGGGAATTCTATCAAACGTTTAAAGAAGAAATCATACCTATTCTCCTAAAGCTGTTTGGAAAGATAGAAAGAGATGGAGTACTTCCAAATTCATTCTATGAGACCAGCATCCCCTTAATTCCAAAACCAGACAAAGACCCCACCAAAAAGGAGAATTATAGACCAATATCTCTCATTAACACAGATGCAAGAATTCTCAACAAGATACTAGCCAATAGGACCAAACAGTACATTAAGATTATTCACCATGACCAAGTGGAATTTATCCCTGGGATGCAAGGCTGGTTCAACACTGGTAAAACAATCAATGAGATAGATCATATCAGCATGAGAAAAACCAAGAACTGTATGATCCTCTCATTAGATGCAGAGAAAGCATTTTATAAAATACAGCATCCATTCCTGATCAAAACTCTTCAGAGTGTAGGGATAGAGGGAACATTCCTCAACATCTTAAAAGCCATCTACGAAAATCCGACAGCAAATATCATTCTCAATGGGGAAGCACTGGGAGCCTTTCCCCTAAGATCAGGAACAAGACAGGTATGTCCACTCTCACCACTGCTATTCAACATAGTACTGGAAGTCCTAGCCTCAGCAATCAGACAACAAAAAGACATTAAAGACATTCAAAATGGCAAAGAAGAAGTGAAACTCTCCCTCTTTGCTGATGACATGATACTCTACATAGAAAACCCAAAAGTCTCCAACCCAAGATTGCTAGAACTCATACAGCCATTCAGTAGCGTGGCAGGATACAAAATCAATGCCCAGAAATCAGTGGCATTTCTATACACTAACAATGAGACTGAAGAAAGAGAAATTAAGGACTCAATCCCATTTACAATTGCACCCAAAAGCATAAGATACCTAGGAATAAACCTAACCAAAGATGTAAAGGATCCTCAAAACTATAGAACACTTCTGAAAGAAATTGAGGAAGACACAAAGAGATGGAAAAATATTCCATGCTCATGGATTGGCAGAATTAATATTGTGAAGATGTCAATGTTACCCAGGGCAATATACACGTTTAATGCAATCCCTATCAAAATACCATGGACTTTCTTCAGAGAGTTAGCATAAATTATTTTAAGATTTGTGTGGAATCAGAAAAGACCCCAAATAGCCAGGGGAATTTTAAAAAAGAAAACCATATCTGGGGGCATCACAATGCCAGATTTCAGGTTGTACTACAAAGCTGTGGTCATCAAGACAGTGTGGTCTGGCACAAAAACAGACACATAGATCAATGGAACAGAATAGAGAACCCAGAAGTGGACCCTCAACTTTATGGTCAACTAATATTCGATAAAGGAGGAAAGACTATCCTTTGGAAGAAAGACAGTCTCTTCAATAAATGGTGCTGGGAAAACTGGACATCCGCAGGCAGAAGAATGAAACTAGACCACTCTCTTGCACCATACAAAAAGGTAAACTCAAAATGGATGAAAGATCTAAATGTGAGACAAGATTCCATCAAAATCCTAGAGGGGAACACAGGCAACACCCTTTTTGAACTCGGCCACAGTAACTTCTCGCAAGATCCATCCACGAAGACAAAAGAAACAAAAGCAAAAATGCACTATTGGGACTTCATCAAGATAAGAAGCTTTTGCACAGCAAAGGATACAGTCAACAAAACTAAAAGACAACCTACAGAATGGGAGAAGATATTTGCAAATGACATATCAGATAAAGGGCTAGTTTCCAAGATCTATTAAGAACTTATTAAACTCAACACCGAAGAAACAAACCATCCAATCATGAAATGGGCAATAGACATGAACAGAAATCTCACAGAGGAAGACATAGACATGGCCAACATGCATATGAGAAAATGCTCTGCATCATTTGCCATCAGGGAAATACAAATCAAAACCACAATGAGATACCACCTCACGCCAGTGAGAATGGGGCAAATTAACAAGGCAGGAAACCACAGATGTTGGAGAGGATGCGGAGAAAAGGGAACCCTCTTACACTGTTGGTGGGAATGTGAACTGGTGCAGCCACTCTGGAAAACTGTGTGGAAGTTCTTCAAAGAGTTCAAAATAGACCTGCCCTACGACCCAGCAATTGCTCTGCTGGGGATTTACCCCAAAGATACAGATGCAGTGAAACGCCGGGACACCTGCACCCCGATGTTTATAGCAGCAATGGCCACAATAGCCAAACTGTGGAAGGAGCCTCGGTGTCCATTGAAAGATGAATGGATAAAGAAGATGTGGTTTATATATACAATGGAATAGTACTCAGCTATTAGAAATGACAAATACCCACCATTTGCTTCAACATGGATGGAACTGGAGGGTATTATGGTGAGTGAAGTACATCAATCGGAGAAGGACAAACATTATATGTTCTCATTCATCTGGGGAATATAAATAATAGTGAAAGAGAATATAAGGGAAGGGAGAAGAAATGTGTGGGAAATATCAGAAAGGGAGACTGAACGTAAAGACTGCTAACTCTGGGAAACGAACTAGGGGTGGTAGAAGGGGAGGAGGGCAGGGGGTGGGAGTGAATGGGTGACGGGCACTGGGGGTTATTCTGTATGTTGGTAAATTGAACACCTATAAAAAATAAAAAAAATTAAAAATTAAAAAAAATAAATTACTTGCTCTTAAAAAAAAAGAAAATGAATTGAAAGAAACTGTGTAATTCTGATCTAATTTGCCTGAATCATATGAAAATATGATTTTATAAAATAAATCCAACAATTTAATCTGCTAATGAGTAAGGTCCAAAAGTAAAAAGCTTAATTTTATTAAGGGCTTTACACATTTATAAATCTCCAGAGCCACATGATTTAATGTGTGACAATTTATGTTAAATCAGTAGTGAAACAGGTTTGTAACTTGGGCTCATAGGGTCAGAATCTTGGCCTAAATGATGAGCTTTTTATTATTATTATTATCTTTTTAAATGTTGAGCTCTTAATCATATTAATCAGCTTGTGGCTCATCTTAAAAATTATTAGATCTATTGTTAGAATTTATAAGCAATAAGGATGCAGTGATTAATAGAAAATTTGGTATAATTCTTTTAGATCTGTCTAAAGTCTCAATTGGGCCATGGACTCATATTGAGTCATTAAAAAATTGTAATTTCCATCTTTTTATTTTTTTTAAGATTTTATTTATTTATTTATGAAAGACACAGAGAGAGAGAGAGAGGCAGAGACACAGGCAGAGGGAGAAGCAGGCTCCATGCAGGGAGCCTGACATGGGACTCGATCCTGGGTCTCCAGGATCACACCCTGGGCCGAAGGCGGCACTAAACTACTGAGATACCAGGGCTGCCCATAATTGCCATCTTTTATTCACATTCATCATCTAGTTAGGAATTAATAATTAAAAGCAAAGAACAGAAAGTAAAATATTTAAAATATTTTGTAACTAGTATACTGTATAGATAAATAGCAAAATTTAAAGGTGGGCTACAAGAACAAAGCTTGATACAATAAACTGCGACAAAAATAAATCATTAGAAATACTCAAATAAGGGTCACTGGGTGGCTCAGTAGTGGAGTGCCTGCCTTCAGCTCAGGGCATGATCCTAGGATCCTGGGATCAAGTCCCACATCAAGCTCCCCACAGGGAGCCTGCTGCTCCCTCTGCCTATGTCTCTGTTTCTCTCTGTGTGTCTCTCATGAATAAATCTTTTTAAAAATGCTTAAATAAAATCTGTTTTAAATTCACATGAAGGTCAAATTTACCCTTGGAGGCAGCAAGACTCCCTCCCCCCTCCACTGTTATAGTAATTATAGTCATTTCCTTTTACTTCAAGAAAGGGCAAAAAATGAATTTCAGTCAGTCCTCTCTGCTAATCCTAAAAGTTTCATCTTAATGACTTGCTGTTCCTAGGTGAGTCATCATTCTGAGCTTTTTGTTCACCACAAAGATATATTTCCAAGTGGTAACATATCAATATTGAAAGATCAGAGCTATCCCACTGTTTTTTCTAAATAAGGTAATGGCTAAAATAAGCAGAATCTAATGTTTGAATGAGTGAATATATCAAAACAAGAGACAAGAGAAGGGGGAAAGCTCTGGTGGTTGAAAGTTACAGTAAAATTATTAGAATTCTAGAGAATTCTGCCAAACAAATAAGAGTTGGTTTCAATTATATGTCAAGAAAAAGAAGACTGATGCTTCCCAATTTATTTATAAAGTTATTATTAGGGATCCCTGGGTGGCGCAGCGGTTTAGCGCCTGTCTTTGGCCCAGGGCGCGATCCTGGAGACCCGGGATCGAATCCCACATCAGGCTCCCGGTGCATGGAGCCTGCTTCTCCCTCTGCCTATGTCTCTGCCTCTCTCTCTCTCTCTCTGTGTGTGTGTGACTATCATAAAAAAATAAATAAAAAAAATAAACCTTTAAAAAAAAATAAAAAAATAAAGTTATTATTACCCAGATACTAGCACTAGGCAAAGACAATATAAAAAAGAAAAATGGTGACTTTTATCTCCTCTGAATGTAGAAGCAAAAATTGTAAAGAAAATATTAGCAAATTAAATTTAGCAATGTGTAAAAATAATTATAAATCATGACCAAAAGCATTCCATGTATGCGGGACTAGTTCAACATTGGAGAAACAATGTAATCTACCATATAAACAGGCTAAAGAGTGAGATCATGTGGTCCTGTCACATGATACAGAAAAAGCATTTGACAGAAAAATCGACATTCAATCATAATAAAAAAAACTCACAGTAAAGTAAGAATGGGAGAGTACTATCTGTACAAGTTAAAGAGCATCTACCAAAAAAAAAAAAAAACTTAATATATTTCATTATGAAAAACTGAATGCTATTCTCCAATAACAGGGAATAAAATAAAGATGACCACTCTCAGTGTTCTCATTCCATAGTACTGGAAGTTCTAACTCTGTAATAAAGCAAGAATATAAAATAAAAGCATACTGATTAGAAATAAAGGAATAAAATTACCTTATTTGTAGATCATATGATTGTCTACCTAGAAATTCCCAAGGAATATGTTAAAAAAAGTAAACTCCCAGAACAAATAAGTGAATTTAGCAATATTATCAGTTATAAGGTGAGTACAGAAAATCAATTACATTTCTGTATACCCAAATGAACATGTGTAAACCAATATTAAAAATAAAATATCATAGTTCATCCAAAGATAATGAAATAATAATATATACACCAGCCAAAACACAACATCTATATGATTAAAAATACAAATGATTTGTGAAATAAATCAAAGATCTAAGTGGAGATGCATATTCTGCTCATCAATTAGCAGACTCAGCATAGTAAATCTGTGAACTCTCCCCTAAACTGATCTGAAGGTTTAATGAAATTCCCAGAAAGGATTTTGGAGACATAGATAAAATGGAATTAAATGGGAAGAATAATTCTACCTGATATAAGGCTTACCATATAGCTGTGGTAATCAAGATAGTGATGCATTGACAAAGGATTAGAAACAGATCACTGGAACAGAGTAGATAGCATAGAAATAGATTCACACGAATAAGATAAAAAAGTAATTCAATGAAGGCAGAGTAACTTTTTTGATAAATATTCCTGGAGCAGTTGGACATCTATTGTTAAAATAATAAACACTGAGGTGGCTCAGTGAGCCTGGGTGGCTCAGGTGGTTAAGCATCTGCCTTCAACTAAGGTCATGATCCAAGGATATTGGATCCAACCCTGCTTCAGGCTCCCTGCTCAGCAGGGAGTCTTCTTATCCCTCTCCGTCTGCCCCTTCCCCCACTCATACAGCCCCCCCAAATAAATAAATAAAATATTAAAAAATATTTACCTAAATTTCACATCTTATACAAAAGTTAATTCAAAATATATCATGAATATAAATGTCAGATATAAAATTATAAAACTTATACAAAAAATTCCTTTTAAAAATTCAAGATTTAGGGGCAGCCTGGGTGGCTCAGTGGTTTAGCACTGCCTTCAGCCCAGGGCTGATCCTGGAGACCCAGGATCAAGTCCCATGTCGGGGTCGCTGCATGGAGCCTGCTTCTCCCTCTGCCTGTGTCTCTGCCTCTCTTGCTCTCTCTCTCTGTGTCTCTCATAAATAAATAAATAAAATCTTTAAAATTAAAAAAAAATCAAGATTTAAGTATAGGCAAAGTACTCTTAAACTTCACACCAAAAACACAATCCTTAAGGGCAAACTTGAGGAATTGGATGTCATCAAAATTTAAAAACGGGGAGCGGGGCAAGAAGGTAGAGGTGTATGGTCCCCAAGTCACCTGTCCCCACCAATTTACCCACCAACTTACCTAGATAACTTTCAAATCACCCTGAAACCTACAAATTCAACATGAGATTTAAAGAGAGAACAGCTGGAATGCTACAAAGAGAAGAATTTGCACTTCTAACAAGGTAGGAGGGTGGGGGGGGGGAAGGATCAAGTGAGGGAGGGGCCCCTGCGAGGAGCCAGGCTAAGACAGGCAGCAAAAACCTCTAGGACACGAAAGCCCAGTCCCTGAGAAGCAGGAACTTTAAAAAATCCACACCAGATTCTTCCAGGATGGAAAGGTGCTTAGCAGGGAAACAGAGCAGAACCGTAGGAGGGGCACTGGAGCCTCCAGGTTTCCGGGGTCACTAACAGGAAGTGCGCCCTGGGGAGAGCGTGCCACAGAATGTGGGCTGAGTGTGGTAAATGGCTGGAGTGCACACCCAGTGGGGCCTCAGGAAAAGCTCAGGCTGTGGCTCCACGTGGAGGGGGCTGCACCCTGCTGTCTTCAGGAGCCATGGCCCCGGAAGCGCAATTTCAGCAGTGCAGGCACCAGATCCCAGGGCACCGAGCAGACATAGCCCATGATCCTATGCTCCCCCTGGGACAGGCGGAGGCAGGGAGGATCAGGACAGCATGGACTCTCCTGCCCCCCGGGCGCCCCTAAGCTGTTCAGATCAGCACCTCCCACCCCGGTAGCAACCAGGCCAGAACCTCCCACCCCGGTAGCAACCATGGACTAGGAGACTGTGGTAGTTACTGTGGGAGCTGAATCCAGAGCTGGAAGGCTGGCCATCACCAATGTTGTTCCTTCTAGTGTCACCCTGTGCCTAGAACGGAGCAGGGAAGCCAGGGAATGGCGGCTTCACAGGATGAACAGCTCCCATTGAGCCTTGTACACACCTGAGAATCAGCACAGCAGTCCCCTCCTCCAGAAGACTAGCTGGAAGGACAGGGGAAGAGCCAGGTCTTGGCTGAACAGCTCTAGAAAGCTCGAGGGGAAGTCGAGGGATTTACAGTATATAGAACCAAAGGATAAAGAATACTTTATCCAGCAAGGCTCTCATTCAGAATGGAAGGAGAAATAAAGAGCTTCCAAGATAGGCAGAAACTGAAAGAATATGTGACCACCAACCCGGCTCTCCAAGAAATACTAAGGGGGACTCTGTAATACAAAGAGGAAGTCCGGGATCCCCGGGTGGCGCAGCGGTTTGGCGCCTGCCTTTGGCCCAGGGAGCGATACTGCAGACCCGGGATCGAGTCCCACGTTGGGCTCCTGGTGCATGGAGCCTGCTTCTCCCTCTGCCTGTCTCTCTGCCTCTCTCTCTCTCTCTCTCTTTCTCTGTGTGTGACTATCATAAATAAATAAAAATTAAAAAAAAAATGGTCCATCTTTAAAAACAAAAACAAAGAGGAAGTCCAAGGAAACAATCCACAAAAAAAGGTAATGAATAGGTATCATGATGACACTAAATTTGTATCTGTCAATAGTAACTCTGAACGTGAATAGGCTTAATGACCCCATTAAAAGGCGCAGGGTTTCAGAGTAGATAAAAAAGCAAGACTCATCTATTTGCTGTCTGCAATTGAGTCATTTGAGATCTAAGGACACCTACAACCTGAAAATGAAAGGTTTGAGAACCATTTATCATTCAAATGGTCCTCAAATGAAAGCAGGGGAAACAATCTTTATATGAGGTAAAATAGATTTTAAAACAGACTGTAGTAAGAGATGAAGAGGGACACTATATGATACTTTAAGTTTCTATGCAATAAGAAGACCTAATAATCATGAATCTTTATGCCCCCTAATGTGGAAGATTCCAAGTATATCAGTCAATTGATAAACAAAGAGATACTTAATTATACAATAATACTAGGAGACTTCAACATGGCACTTTGTGCAAATGACATATCTTCTAAGCATAGCATCTCCAAAGAAACAAGAGCTTTAAATGACACACTGGACCAGATGGATTTCACGGATATTTACAGAACTTTACATCCAAACTCAACTGAATACACATTCATCTCAAGTGCACAAGGAACTTTCTCCAGAATAGACCACATACTGGGTCACAAATCAGGTCGAAACCGATACCAAAATATTGGGATTGTCCCCTGCATATTTTCAGACCATAATACTTTGAAACTAGAACTAAATCACAAGAAGTAGTTTGGAAGGATTTTGAAACACGTGGAAGTTAAAGACTATCCTGCTAAAAGATGAAAGGGTCAACCAGGAAATTAGAGAAGAATTAAAAATATTCATGGAAACTAATGAGAATGAAGATACAACTGTTCAAAATCTTTGGGATACAGCAAAAGCAGTCCTGAGGGGGAAATACATCACAATACAAGCCTCTCAGAAAATTGGGAAAAAAAATCAAATACACAAGCTAACCTTGCACCTAAAGGAACTGGAGAAAGAACAGCAAATAAAACCTACACCAAGCAGAAGAAGAGAGTTTATAAAGCAGAACTCAATGAAATAGAAACCAGAAGAACTACAGAACAGATAAACAAAAACAGTAGTTGGTTCTTTGAAAGAATTAATAAGATGGACAAGCAATTAGCTTAATCATGATTGTTAGGTCTTCTTGTTGCATAGAAGCTTAAAGTATCATATAGTGTCCTGCTTCATCTCTTACTACAGTCTGTTTTAAAATCTATTTTACCTGATACAAGGATTGCTACCCCAGATTTCTTTTTCTTTTTTTTTTTTTTAAAGGTTTCATTCAAGTTTTACCTACTCCAGATTTCTTTTGAGGACTATATGAAGGTAAATATTTCTCCACCCCCTCATTTTCAAGCTGGAGGTGTCCTCAGGTCTAAAATGAGTCTCTTGTAGACATAGAGGAGTCTTGCTTTTTTATCCAGTCTGATACCCTGCATATTTTGATGGGATCATTGAGCTCATTCATTTCAGAGTAAGTATTGAAAGATACAAATTTACTGTCTTCGTATTACCTATTCAGTCCTGTTTTTGTACATTGTTTCTTTGGGCTCTCTTTCTTTAGAGGATTCCCCTTAATATTTCTTGCTGAACCGGTTTGGTGGTCACATATTCTTTGAGCTGCTATCTGTCCTGGAAGCTCTTTATTGCTCCTTCTTTCTGAATGACAGCCTTGCTGGATAAAGTATTCTTGCTGCATGTTTTTCTCATTTAGTAACCCGTATATATCATGCCAGCCCTTTCTGGCTTGCTGAGTCTCTGTGGAGATGTTTGCTGTTAATCTGATATTTTTCCACATATAGGTTAAGAATATCTTGTCTCGAGCTGCTTTAAGAATTTTCTCTTTATCCTTGAAATTTGCGATTTTTACTACTACATGTTGATGTGATGAACAGTTATTTTTGTTGTTGTTTGTTTGTTTGTTTGTTTGAAGAGGTCCTCTCTATCTCTTGGATCTGAATGCCTGTTTCCTTCCCCTGATTAGGTAAGTTTTCAGCCAGGATTTGTTCAAATATACTTTGTCGTCCTCTGTCTCAGCCTCTTCTGGAATCCCAATAGATGTATAGTCTTCCTTCACAAGCTATCGTTTATTTCCCTAAGCCTGTCCTCATGCATTCTTAATTGTTTTTCTCCTGTATCCTCAGCTTCCTTTCTTAGCATCAATTTGTTTTCTATGTCATTCACTCTTTCTTCCACCTCATTAAACCTAGCAGTTAGGAGATCCAGTTTGGATTGCATCTCAGTTAAAATATTTTTAATTTTGGCCTGATTAGATCTAATTCTGCAGTAACAGGATCTCTAGAGTCCTTTATGCTTTTTTCCAGAGCCACCAGTAACTTTATAATTGTATTTCTGAATTGAATTTCTGACATCATATTTAAATACACATTCAGTATCATTGTGGCAGAGAATATTGCATCAGGTTCTTTCTTTTGTTGTGAATTATTCCTTCTAGTCATTTTGTCAAATGCAGAGTGGTTGTATGAGCGAGTTGAGTCAAAAATATCAACCACGACCTAAGTAAAGACACCCTAGACAATTCTGAAGAGGTCAGAGATCAGAAAATAAATGAAAAAGAAGAACAGATCAATATAAAACCAAAGGATCACTAAAGTGAAAAATAAATTTTAAAACAAAATAGTAAAATAAATAAAATAAAAAAAATAAAAAACAAAATAAAATAAACAAAAATAAAACAAAATAGTAAAATAAATAAAATAGTAAAAATAAAAAACCAAAACCAGAAAACAATGATGAAAAAGTATATAGGAGGGGGCTTGGTGGTGAGGAAGTGGTGGTGGAGAGAGAATATAGTCTCCCTGATGGGACAGAGAGGGTGATCCTCTTGTTTCTGAGTTTATTTTGTCTGTATGTTAGAACATGCTCAATTCCAAATTTGTATTAACAAGCAAAGTTATATAAAGACCCGACATCAACCTCAAAAACATAAACAAGACAGTGGGGGAGAATGGGAACAAAGAGAGTATATAGTCTTATAGAGAGAACCAACACAGTGTTTCCACTTGGATCTGGTTGTATTTTGCTCCATGTGTTAGAAGGTACTAGCTTCCTCCAGTGTAAAACAAAACGAGGAAGAAAAAACAAAAAACAAAAACCTGTATCTCATTTATCTACCAAAATTAAACTGAATACACTGAAGGGAATCCAGAAGTGAAAAATATATCTAAGACATGTAATTGTAGAAATATGAAAGTCAAAAAGGAAAAAGATTAAGAATAAGGAGTTGGTAATATATTGTAGTTATGGCAGTAAAAGAGAAAAAATCTTGGAGATTTTTGACCTGATATAAAAATGAGTCATAATGAAACAAAGCAACCCCTCTAGTTCTATATACTATTTTCCCTCATTCCTGGAGCTTTCTAGTGCTGCTTGTTCAGTATACTTGCTTTTCCCTTTTTCTTACAGCAATTCTTCTGTGGGAGGGGTGTGCTGTGCTGATTCCCCGATATCTGGGCCATGGCAGAGATGCCCCACCCCTTGCCAGGTGCTGGGCTTAGTATGAGCTGTTTATGAGTTCTCTGTTCCCTAGATGCTTCACCTCTGCCAGGTGAAGTGAGAAGAGAAGAGGAAAAAAAAATGGTGGTAGCCATATTTCCAGTTCAGGAGCCAAGAGCTCCTCGGAGTACCGAACAGCAGTCTCCTAGTCCACACTGGCCTTAATTTTGCTGGGAGCAGGCTCAGATGCATTGATCTGCACAGCTTTCAGGGCTCCCAGCAACAGGAGAGTTCTCAATTTCCTGTGTTCTCCCTACTTCTGCCTCCCCAGGGTGAACTGAGGATACCCAGCTTTGTCCACTCCACTGCCCTCAGATTGAGGGCCCTGCACTGCTGGACTCTCACTCCTGGGGGCCGTCCCTCCTGAACTGGATGGAGGACAGCCACCTCTGTACATTGCTGTGTTCTAGGGTCAAGAAAGCTCCAGAGCCGGCTTGCCTAACCAGCTGGCTTCTCTCAAATGCCCTGGAGAGTTGCAACACTCCAGCCCTTTGCTGAGATGAGACCTTGATTTGTGGTGAGCTTTCTCCTGGGTGACCCTCCTCTTAGTGTCTCTGGGAACCTTGATGCTTCACTGCCCCTCCTGCAATTCTGCCGTATTTCCCTGCTAAGCACTTTTCAGTCAGGGAAAACTCAGGTGCAGATTTTTAAAGTTCCCACTTGTCCATGGCTTAGGTTTTCATGCCCCAGAGGCTTTTGCAGCTGTGCTTTTGCCCGGCTTGTTGCAGTTCCTCTCCCACACTTTATTTATGCATTTATTTTCCACTTTCCTACCTTGTTAGAAGCGAAAACTTTTCTCTCTGAGCATTCCAGATCTTCTTTCTTTACCTCTCAGGTCAAATTCTCAGATGTTGAGGATGTTTTTTGAAAGCTATCTAGGTAACTTTGTGGGACCAGATAAGTTGAGGACCCCTACTCTTCCTCCATCTTGTGAGAGGAAAGCTTAACAAACATTCATTTCTCACAGTTCTGGAAGCTGGGGAGTCCAAAATTGAGGCCTGGCTGATTCAGTAAGTGGTGAAGGACTACTCCTTTGTCCACGGAAGGTGCCCTTTTGCTGTGTCCTCACATGATGAAAAGGAAAATTGTGCTTTCTTAGGACTCTTTTATAAGGACACTAATTCCATTTATGAGCACTCTACCCTTGTGACTTCTCACCTCCTGAAGGTCTCACCTTCTAATACCATCACCTTGAGGGGTAAGATTTTAGTATATGATTTTTGGGGGGACACCATTATTCAGATGATAGCAATTAACATTCAGGGAAATAGAAATTTATTTTATTTTTTTAATTCAATTAGCTAAGATAAAGTACATACTTAATTTCAGATGTAGTGTGCAATGATTTATTAGTTGTATATAACACCCAGTACTCATCACATCATGTGCCCTCCTTAAAGCCCATCAGCAAATTGCTCCATCCCCCCACCTCCCCTCCATCAACCCTCAGTTTATTTCCCATAGTTAACAGTCTCTCATAATTTTTCTCTGTATCTGATAACTAGGGAAATACAAATTTAAACCACAATGAGATATCAATATTCATCTGTCAGAATGGTTAAAATTAAAAAAAATAAGCATGACACCAAATATAGGAGAAATTACAGGAAAGCAAATCATTCATTCATTCATCCTGATAAGAATAAAAATAATATAGACACTGTGGAAAACATTATGGCAGTTTTTTCCTAAAACTAAACATGTGAACTTGCACTTGTGGACATTTTTGGATATTTATCTTAGAGAAGTTAAAATTCTTCCATGTCAAAACTTGAACATTAATGTTCATAGAAACTGTAATACCCTCAAACTGGAAATAACTCAGATGCACCTTCAACAGGTGAATAGTTAAAAAAAAAGTGGTATTAAATACAATGGAATACTATTTGGTAATAATAATAATGAATAATCAATTGATACATGTGATAACTTGGGTGAACCTACAGCAAATCCTGCTGAGTGAATAGCCAATTTCTAAAGGTTACAAACTGTAAGACTTGATTTATATATATTCTTAAAAATCACAAAATTATAAAAGTTGAGATAGATTAGTGGTTACCACTCATTAAGCATGGGGAGGAGTGGTGTGAGAGAGATGAGTGTGTTTATTAAAAAGCAAGAGGGTAGATTTTGCTGATGAAACTGTTCGGTATCTTGACTGTTGGTGGTTACATAAACATGCACATGATAAGGTTATACAGACCTAAAAACATGCCCTAATGAGTGTTATTTAAATCTTGTAGAATCTAAATGAAGTTGGGGGATTGTATCAATGTTGATATCCTGGTTTTAATATTATATTATAGTGTTGCAAGATTAGGAGAAAACAATAAAGGATATAAGAAATATCTCTGTATTATTCCTGAGAACTTCATACAAATCTAGAATTATCTCAGTAAAAATTGCAATTGAAAAAGCAAAGCCTTCTTAAGTTTAAAAGAAAGTAACAAAGGAAAAACAAATATTTTGGGAGCCAATGAGTTGCCATGTCTGGGACCAATATATTGGCTATAAACATTTTCCCTGGTGCAACAGACTTTCACCAACAAATATGTCCACTTTTTAGAGTTTTAACAAATTTTTAGTTCTTACTAACAGGATTTTTTTAATGCCTAATTGTTTTAGAGAAGTGATAAAAGAAAATAAGCGGAACATGAAATAAGATCTCACTAAGAAACTAGGAAGATCTCATCGTGGGAAGATGGTAGAAGAATATATTGTCTTTCATAAATCATTGTATGTAATTTCTTTGTTGATGCATTTGTTCTATTCTAATTTTATTTAGTACTTTGTTTAAAATATAATATGACTCTCCAATTGTTTTTTAGAGCTATACTCATTTGTGTTGTGCCTCAGTAAACATCAGAGCCAACACATCTTTATTACTTTTTGCAAAGTGACCCTAATTTATAACTGTTCAAAATATGGAATTTGTTTGACTTAGTATTTTCATTTATATTTAAATGCATACCATTAAAATCAGTGCAAGTTTATCATTAATATTTCAGTATCAGCTCCTGTGTATCATCACATGAATATATACAAAGAACATTCTTCCTACATAGAGAAATCTATATTAAAAATGTACACACAGGGGCACCTGGGTGGCTGTTTGTTGAGTGTCCAACTCTTGATTTAAGCTCAGGTCATGATCTTAGAATGGTGAGATTGAGCCCCATTTCTGGCTCTGTGTTGGCCATGGAGCCTACTTAAGATTGTCTCTCCTCTCTCTCATTGAAAAACAGAATCTTAAAAATATGACAATTTCAATCTAAAAAATGTACACACAAACTTTTTATTCATACTTTCAAGACTTTTTGCTGATATTAATAAAAAATGATAAGCCCTAGTCCAGTATTCAATTGGTTAGCTGACATGGAAACAGTTTTAGTATGCTTCTATTCTAGTCAAATGGCAAACTTTAAGTGAATGAAAAAATTTGACTGTAAAAAACAGTGATTAATTCTATAGCAACTTCTAAAATCAGACTTGTAAAATTTTCCATTAGTAGATTCACATATTATATCAACACTATGATCAGAAAAGTTATTATTAAAAATGTAAAAGTTTAATTTAAAATGTAAACTTTCAATTTAAGATAGAATGGGTGAATTTTATTCACTTCAATGAATTTACTTCAATGAAGCTGTAAAAAATGTTACTTACAGGTGATGGGTTGTAGTAGGCAAAATCTGAAGGTAACCTCCAATGATACTCAACTTTTTATAACTTTTTGTATTTTGTGGGTAGAACCTATGAATATGATGATATATTACACTCATTATTATGTTAAATTATATGACAAAAAAGGGGATTAACCTGGTGGGGTATCCTAATCATATGAGCCCTTTAAAAGCAGATAATTTTTCTCCAGATGGTCAAAGAAAAGAGGTCAGAGAGATACAGAGCAGATGTTCTGGATGAAAACAAGCATTCATATTGTGAACTGCCTATGTTGAAGACCACATATCAAGGAATTTGAGTGATTTCTAGAGTTGTCCCCAGCCAACAGCTAGAGGTAAACAGGAGCCTCAATCCTACAACTGAAAGCAAGGAATTTCGAAAATAACCAGTGTTTGTAGGAGGACTTTGAGCCCTGTATGGAAATTGTAACCCTGGTCGATATGTTTCAACCCGGTGAGAGCTTAAGCAGAAAATCTAGTCATACTGTACCTTGACTAATGACCTAAAGAAACTGTCAGATAATAAATTTGTGTGTTTATTTTTATGCCATTAAATAATGTGTTAGCTAGCAGTAGAAAACTAATAAATACTTACAGAAGTATTCATTGTAAAGTTATTTCAATTTTGTTGTATATATGGGCATTCTATTAATTAAATGTTGAGATAAAAAAATCTAAAAGGGCGGGGGGGGATGGGGTGACTGGGTGACAGGCACTGAGGGGGTCACTTGATAGGATGAGTACTGGGTGTTGGCAAATTGAACTCCAACAAAAAATATCCAAAAAAAATCTAAGGGTGAGCAATACTGGAGAAGTGGGGTCTTAATATTTCCACAATAAGCTTTGGCCTCAGTGAAGAAATAAAGTATACTACTTACTAGTCTTAGGTATAATTCAGTTGGGCATATGCCAGAGGGTGCAGAAATGGGTAATAAGGTATAATAAATAACTACAGTTATGGTACATAATGAAGTAGAAAAAAGTGCTCTGAGTTAAGTTACAATGTTCAATCAGACAGTTGGGTCAGTGAAGATATAAGCTAAAGGGGGGGCACATCAATCTCCCTAGTTTTCTGGAAAGAGAGTAATGTATACTTTCGGTAATTCAGAACTGCATGGGGACACCTGGGTGGCTCAGTCAGTTAAATGTCTGCTTTAAGCTCAGGTCATGATCTTAAGGTCCTTAGATCAAGCCCTTCATTGGGCTCACTACTCCTCAAAGGGTCTGCTTCTCCCTCTCCCTCTGCCTGTCACTCTGTCTACTTGTGTTCTATCAAATAAATTAAATAATCTTTTCAAAAACTTATTAAAATAAAAAGAACTGCATGATTCAGTGAAGATATTTTAAAGTCTCACAGACAGGGGCAATTATTCCTTAGATCTTCTGGTATAACGTACAAATATTATATACAATAATCATAATTTTTAAAATGACTGAAGATTTCTTCCAGTAGTTTATTTTTCAGTTACTAATCAATGAAAAAGATCTTATTTTTAATTCTCTTCTGGTACCTAAAAATGTGAATGTTTTGGAAAAAAATTAAAAACTAAAAGGCAATTTTTTATTAGGACATAATGAAGACAATTAGAATCCTCTTTTTATTTCTACTTGGGATGAAGTTGTCTGTGATACATACACATTCTCTACTAGAAGTATTTTTTGAAAACTGCTAAAAAAAAAGCTATCTTTGCTCTTCATACTTCCAGATGTCCATGAAGAATTGGAGTTATTTTACTGCTTATTCCTTGTTGCCACCTTCTGAACCTCCAAAGTATATTCTATAGTTGTGGCAGATTGAAAATAAATCTCTGAAAAAGTAACTAATGTATTTCAGACCTTTCTACATAGCCATACTCTTTAGTGATAAAACTAACAAAAAAGAATCACATTGGAATGTCCCTGCAGTGTATGGCTTCTCTGGAATATTTGCTGACAGAGGCAGAACATTTCTAAATATCTCAAGTAAATTTTACAGCAATTTCTTGTCTTTTCATTACTGAAAAGCAAAGGAACAAGTTCCTTGGACATGAACTCAATTGGTCACTCTAGCAACATCCATATTTTCCAAATCAAGAGGATTTGAGGGCAGAGAAATGCATTTTCATTACAACATAACATATATATATATATATATATATATATATATATATATATATATATCTCCATATGCATAGAATGAAATTCTTTAGAACAAAATTAAGATATACAAAACAATAATAAGACAATGAGAGAACAACTTGAATTCAAACAGTTTTAAGGTTATGTTTTTACTTCATCTGGTATAAAATTACAAGAAAAAAAGAGCTCATGTTTTCTGCACATAGATAATTTTCTAAAACAGTATCTATCCTTATACTTAAAAGTGGTTTTCAAATATTTTTAGTATATTTCAGAATATGGCCAGGATTTTTGCCATGCAAAGGTGGGATATTGTCTCATTTAAAATTATCCAAAAAATAAAAATAAAATAAAAATAAAAAATAAAATAAAATTATTCAAATCTCTAGTGATTGTCCTGCATTGGCTTTAATTACCCAGTATACTCCACAGTACATTGGTTCAAAGCAATAAAGTCATCAACATTTCTGGAGTTTTCAAAAGTATTTTATTTATTTATTTACTCATGAGAGACACAGAGAGAAAGAGAGGCAGAGACACAGGCAGAGGGAGAAGCAGGCTCCATGCAGGGACCCCGACATGGGACTTGATCCTGGGTCTCTAGGATCATGCTCTGGACTGAAGGCGGCACTAAACCACTGAGCCACCCGGGCTGCCCACATTTCTGGATTTTTAAATTTGAAAGTTGTTGGGTTTTTTTAAATACATATTTTTTTATTTATTTGAGAGAGGGGGCATAGGGGCAGAGAGAGAGAGAGTCTCAAACAGACACCAATGCAGGACTTGAACACATGACCCTGAGATTACAACCTGAGCCAAAACCAAGAGTTTGTTACTTAACCGACTGCACCACCCATGTGGGTGAACTTTAAAGTTGTTTCAGTGCATTTTATAAAGTATGATAAATTGTATCTAATTAGGTATTTTTTTAAAGTGTCCTTAGGGCGGCCAAAAAACTATTTTTCAACAAAGTGAGATTGTAAACCTAAAGCATAATTTCACTCAGTGACTGTATCAGGTCCTAGACTACATAGTAACAGAGGCCATGGTATAAATAAATAAGCTTACTTAAAAATGTCCTTCTTTTTAAATTCCAATTTATTCAGAATAAATATTAAAATTTTATTTTAGACATCAATGACCAGCTTAATAAAATTGGAAAAGTTATGCTATAATTATACCCAGAAAAAACTCATGATAACTCTGCTACTTCTTTGATATTAACAATTGATTTCAGGTTCTGTCACGAAAGTTTCAAGTCTAGAGTTTTTCTCCTTTCTAGGCTGTTAATGCATTCTGACATTATAATGGATCCCTCATGAAATCACACAGTAATTTGAAAACATAACTCTCTAGGCATTAGTATTTATATTTCAGAATCACTTAGCAGAAAAAAAAAAAACAAATTTAATTAACTCTTCTGTGCCAAGCAATCCTATCACTCAGTCATCTTTGGGAATTGTCTGAAAAGAAAAATGAGACCTTACTTACTTCATGAAGTAGCCTCATTTTGCCCTTATTATTTGATTGTTACTTCCATGCCTACAAGTATCATTTTTGTTGCTCCTGCTATGACTGATAACATTATTGACAATTCCTCCAGTTACAGCCTTATAACATATTTTCCTTATTCTTTTTCTTCTATCCAAATTGTACTCATTTCTGAAGGCACAGCTCAAATCTCATCTTTTCTAAAGATTCTAATACTCTAGTAGTTTACTGAGTACTACAGCAAACATCAGTTCCACCATCAGTTGTAGTCTTTAACTCATATAGTAATTAAGTCTGCAAAGCAAACTTCAGCATTTATTTAAAGTAAATTTGTGATTTTTTAAAAAGATTGTATTCATTTTTTTGAGAGAGAAAGAGGGAGGGAGAGAGAGAGATTGAGGATGAGATTGAGGATGAATGAGGGGAAAAGGGACACGCAGACTCCCCACTGAGTGGAGAGCCCAATGAGAGGCCCAATTCCAGGACCCTGAGATCATAACCTGAGCTGAAGTCAGATGTTTAACTGACTGAGCTATCCAGGCTCCCCAGATTTGTTATTTTTAAGTTACTCTTTTCTCCCCATCCAAAACATAGGTTTGTTGGAAGAAAGAATAAGTCACTAAGGTGAAAAATACAGCATGAGGAACATAGTCAATAATATTGTAATAACAATATTGTATATGGTGAAATTGTATATGGTGAAAGATGATGACTATATTTATGATGAGCATTGAATAATGTATAGAATTATTGAATCAATATGTTGTACCACTAAAACTAATATTCTGTCAATTACACTTAAATATTTTTATTTTATTTATTTATTTTTTAAAGATTTTATTCATTCATTCATGAGAGATACAGAGAGAGGCAGAGACACAGGAAGAGGGAGAAGTAAGTTCCCTGCAAGGAACCTGATGCCGGACTTGATCCTGGACCCCAGGATTACGCCCTGAGCCAAAGGCAGACACTCAACTGCTGAGCTACCCAGGCATCTCTATACTTAAATGTTTTTTGAAAGTGGTCTTTGAATATTGATACATGCCTTAACCTATGCAATGCATATCTAAAAATTATATTAATTTCCATGCTTGGGATGTCTATAAGGATTGATAAGGTCTCACATAGTGAAGGAGTTAATCACCATTTAAAAAAAATATTTATTTATTTATTTTAGAAAGACAGCTGAGTGTGAGCATGGATTGGGGAGGAGCAGAAAGAGAGGGAGAAAGAAAATCTGAAGCAAACTCCCTGCTGAGTGCAGACCCCAAAGGGGAGCTCCATCTCACAACCCTGAGATCTGGACCTGAGCCAAAAATCAAGAGTCAGATGTTTAACTGACTGAGCCACCCAAGTGCCCCTGTTTTGTTTGTTTGTCTTTTAGGTAGGCTGTATGCCCAGCATGGAGCCCAACTAAGAACTTGAACTCACAACCTGAGTTCAAGAAAGACCTGGGCTGATATTAAGGGTCAGATGCTTAACTGACTGAGCCACTCAGGCACCTCCATTTTTTCAGTGGGCCAAAAAAATGGGCTCTTGTCAGTTCTCAGAGTGCAAACAAATCCAGATAATGTTCTTCTTACATGTCAAAAAAAAAAAAAAAAAGAAGATTCAAGGAATAATAGTAGGTGCTGTTTTGGAGCTTTGCTAATATCCTAATATTGACCCAATTGTTTGACATACATTATTGAATTTAATCCTTCTAACAGCCATAAGCAGTAGGTACAGTAGTATCTCCATTTTACTCATAAGAAAACCAAAACATAGAGAAATTAAAAAGTTTGTGCATTATTATAGAATAATAAAAAGTGAACTAAGATTCAAACTTGGATGTGCACATTTACAAAGCCCATGTTTTTTAAGCACTGAGCAGGTTTACTGCTTCCTGAAAGTGAAGCTGAATTCAATAGAGAGGGAGCAAATGAAGAATTAATTCTATCAAATACGCATATAGATTGTATTAGATGGCCAAATTTTAGAGATACCCTGTAGTGTGGTCTTCCTGACTCAATCTCAGTTTTTTTTTTTTTTTTGTAGTTCAAAATCAGTCTCTGAATCTCCTAACTGAGTATGACTTAAAACATTGGCTTCTCATTTTGAAATATTTAAAAAGGAGGAAAAAGGAACTGAGGGAAATCCTTTCTGCTAAATCCTTGTCCCATACTTAAAATAATCTTCAAAATTACTTGTTCTCAGGCTTAGTTATGCAAAAGGTTAGCAAACTCTATTGAGGCTGAAGAAGCCCCAAAGAAACAAGTAGGTCCTCATACTTCTTGGGCATTGCGTAAGATGCCAAAGGAATGAAAAGTAGTATCAGTTATGGATGTTTTCATACATGTTCTAGATATAAAAGGTTTGGATTTATGTTATAAATTTTAGATTCTATGTCTACTTCTCTTGTTTTTGTATTGTCCTTTGAAGCTCTGTGCCTCTAGCAGTAAAGTGTGTGTGTGTGTGTGTGTGTGTGTGTGAGTGTGTGTGTGTATGTTACATTCTCAAAAGGTTATTTTGAATTTTGAGCTTGGGGTTCAACTATTTTTGGCACCTGAAAATCGAGAATGGTTCTTGAACTTCCATCCGTGTTTCTTATGTACTTATTCACTCAACTGGAAATTCTCAAGGTAGTCTAGTTCAATATAATTTTTTTTTCTGTTGATATTGAGACAACTCTGTAAAATGGGGCCTTATTAGCTTAGGGAGAGAAAAATGAAGAAAAAAACTGCTATGTAAAACAGGCAATCCAGGTATGCCTGAGTGGCTCAGTAGTTGAGCATCTGCCTTAGGTCCAAGGCATGGTCCCGAAGTCCCAGGTTTGAGTCCCATGTCAGGCTCCCTGTGGGGATCATGCTTCTCCCTCTGCCTGTGTCTCTGCCTCTCTCTGTGTGTCTCTCTTTAATAAATAAATAAATATTTAAAAAAACAGGCAATATGGTTTCCAACTCTACCACCTACTACCTGTATGAGATTAGGAAATAATAACTATTACTGCTGACTGAAGATCTGCTGGATACAAAAGTCTGTGCTATTTTTTATTTTAATTTATTTTATTTTTTTTATTCTTATATACTTAATTTTTTAAATTTTTTATTGGAGTTCAATTTGCCAACGTATAGCTTAATGCCCCATGCTCATCCCATTAAGTGCCCCCCTCAGGGCCCGTCACCCAGTCACCCCACACCCCTGGCCACCTCCCCTTCCACCACCCCTAGTTCGTTCCCAGAGTTAGGAGTCTTTCATGCTCTGTCACCCTTTCTGATATTTCCCATTCATTTTTTCTCCTTTCCCTTGTATTCCCTTTCACTATTTTTTATATTCCCATAATGAATGAGACCATATAATGTTTGTCCTTCTCCGATTGACTTATTTCACTCAGCATAATACCCTCCAGTTCCATCCACGTCGAAGCAAATGGTGGGTATTTGTCGTTTCTAATGGCTGAGTAATATTCCCTTGTATACATAAACCACATCATCTTTATCCATTCATCTTTCTATGGACACTGAGGCTCCTTCCACAGTTTGGCTACTGTGAACATTGCTGCTATAAACATCGGGGTGCAGGTGTCCCAGCATTTCACTGCATCTGTATCTTTGGGGTAAATCCCCAGTAGTGCAAATTGTAGGGTCCTACGGCAGATCTATTTTTAACTCTTTGAGGAACCTCCACACAGATTTCCAGACTAGTTGCACCAGTTCACATCCCACCAACAGTGCAAGAGGGTTCCCCTTTCTCCACATCTTCTCCAACATTTGTGGTTTCCTGCCTTGTTAATTTTCCCCATTCTCACAGGTGTGAGGTGGTATCTCATGGTAGTTTTGATTTGTATTTCTCTGATGGCAAGTGATGCGGAGCATTTACTCATGTGCGTGTTGGCCATGTCTATATCTTCCTCTGTGAGACTTCCGTTCATGGCTTTTGACCATTTCATGTTTGGATTGTTTGTTTCTTTGCTGTTGAGTTTAATAAGTACTTTAGAGATCTTGGATACTAGTCCTTTATCTGATACATCATTTGCAAATATCTTCTCCCATTCTGTAGGTTGTCTTTTAATTTTGTTGATGGTTTCTTTTGCTGTGCAGAAAGTTCTTATCTTGAAGAAGTCCCAATAGTTCATTTTTGCTTTTGTTTCTCTTGCCTTCATGGATGAATCTTGCAAAAAGTTAGTGTGGCCAAGTTCAAAAAGAGTGTTCTTTGTGTTCTCCCCTGGGATTTTGAGGGATTCTTGTCTCACATTTTGATGTTTCATCCATTTTGAGTTTATCTTTGTGTACAGTATAAGAGAATATTCTAATTTTATTATTCTGCATGTGGATTCCCAGTTTTCCCAGCACCATTTATTGAAGAGACTGTCTTTTTTCCAGTAGATAGTCTTTCCTCCTGTGTCGAATATTAGTTGAACATAAAGTTGAGGGTCCACTTCTGGATTCTCTGTTCTGTTCCATTGATCTAAGTGTCTGTTTTTGTGTCAGTACCACACAGTCTTGATGACCATAGCTTTGTAGTACTACCTGAAATCTGGCATTGTGATGCCCCCAGCTATGGTTTTCATTTTTAATATTCCCCTGGCTATTCAAGGTCTTTTCTGATTCCACACAAATCTTAGGATAATTTGTTCCAACTCTATGAAGAAAGTCCATGGTATTTTGATAAGGATTGCATTAAATGTGTACATTGCCCTGGGTAACATTGACATTTTCACAATATTAATTTTTCCAATCCATGAGCCTGTAATATTTTTTCCATCTCTTTGTCTCTCAGTCTCTTTCAGAAGTGTTCTGTAGTAATTAGGGTACAGATTCTTTACCTCCTTTGTTAGGTTTATTCCTAGGTATCTTATGCTTTTGGGTCCAATTGTAAATGGAATTGACTCCTTCATTTCTCTTTCTTTAGTCTCAGTGTAAGTGTATACACATGCTACTGATTTCTGGTCACTGATTTTGTATCCTGCCGCACTGCCAAATTCCTGTAGAAGTTCTAGAAATATTGGGGTTGAGTCCTTTGGGTTTTCTATGAACAATATCATGTCATCAGCAAAGAGGGAGAGTTTGACTTCTTCTTTGCCAATTGAATGCCTTTTATTTCTTTTTGTTACCTGATTGCTGAGGTTAGGACTTCTAGTACTATGTTGAATAGCAATGGTGAGATTGGACATTCCTGTCTTGCTCCTGATCTTAGGGGAAAGGCTCACAGTGCTTCCCCCTTGAGAATGACATTTGCTGTGGGCTTTTCATAGATGGTTTTTAAGATGTTGAGGACTATTCCCTCCATCCCTACACTCTGAAGAGTTTTGATCAGGAATGGATGCTGTATTTTATCAAATGCTTTCTTTGAATCTATTGAGAGGATCCTATGGTTCTCGTTTTTTTCTCTTGCTGATATGATCAATTACATTGATTGCTTTATGAGTGTTGAACCAGCCTTGCATCCCGGGGATAAATCCCACATGGTCATGGTGAATAAGCTTCTTAATGTATTGTTGGATCCTATTGGCTAGTATCTTTTTGAGAGTTTTTGCATCCATGTTCATCAGGGATATTGGTGTATAATTCTCCTTTTTGGTGGGGTCTTTGTCTGGTTTTGGAATTAAGGTGATGCTGGCCTCATGGAACGAGTTTGGAAGTACTCCATCTCTTTCTATCTTTCCAAACAGCTTTAGTAGAGTAGGTATGTTTTCTTCTTTAAACGTTTGATGGAATTCCCCGGGGAAGCCATCTGGCCCTGGACTTTTGTGTCTTGGGAGGTTTTTGATGATTGCTTCGATTTCCTCCCTGGTGATCGCCCTGTTCAGGCTCTCTATTTCTTCTTGTTCCAGTTTTGGTAGTTTGTGGTTTTCCAGAAATATGTCCATTTCTTCTAGATTGCCTAATTTATTGGCGTATAGGTGCTCGTAATAAGTTTTTAAAATCATTTGTATTTTTTTGGTTTTGGTGGTGATCTCTCCTTTCTTATTCATGATTTTATTAATTTGAATCTTCTCTCTCTTGTTTTTAATAAGGCTGGCTAATGGTTTATCTATCTTATTAATTCTTTCAAAGAACGAGCTCCTGATTTTGTTGATCTGTTCCACAGTTCTTCTGGTCTCTATTTCATTGAGTTCTTTTCGAATCTTTATTAATTCTCTTCTACTTCTGGGTGTAGGATCTATTTGCTGTTTTTTCTCCAGCTCCTTTAGGTGCAAGGTTAGCTTTTGTATTTGAGTTCTCTCCAGTTTTTGGATGGATGCTTGCATTGTGATGTATTTCCCCATCAGGACTGCTTTTGCTGCATCCCAAAGATTTTGAATGGTTGTATCTTCATTCTCATTAGTTTCCATGAATCTTTTTAATTCTTCCTTAATTTCCCAGTTGACCCTTTCATCTTTTTATTTTTTTGACCTTTTCATCTTTTATCAGGATGGTCCTTAACCTCCACGTGTTTGAAATCCTTCCATACTTTTTCTTGTGATTTAGTTCTAATTTAAAAGTATTTTGGTCTGAAAATATGCAGGGGTCGATCCCAATCTTTTGGTATGGGTTAAGACCTGATTTATGACCCAGTATGTGTTCTATTCTGGAGAAAGTTCCACGTGCAGTTGAGAAGAATGTGTATTCAGTTGCATTTGGATGTAAAGTTCTGTAAATATCTGTGAAATCTATCTGGTCCAATGTATCATTTAAAGTTCTTGTTTCTTTGGAGATGAAGACATGTCCATTTTAGAATGCGCTACATTCAAGTCAACAAGTATAAGTGTATTATTATCTAAGTGTGTCATAACTTTGGTTATTAATTGATTGATATCCTTGGCAGCTCCCACATTTGGGACAAGAATATTGATGATTGTTAAGTCCTCTTGTTGGATAGATCCTTTAAGTATGATATAGTGTCCCTCTTCATCAATCACTACAGTCTTCGGGATAAACTTTAGTTTATCTGATATAAGGATTGCTACCCCTGCTTTTTGTGAGGACCATTTGAATGGTATACGGTTCTCATACCTTTTATTTTCAGGCTGTAGGTGTCCTTCTGTCTAAAATGAGTCTCTTGTAGACAGGAAATAGATGGGTCTTGCTTTTTTATCCAGTCTGAAACCCTGTGCCTTTTGATGGGGTCATTGAGCCCATTCACGTTCAGAGTCACTATTGAAATATATGAGTTTAGTGTCATCATGATACCTATTCAGTCCCTGGTTTTGTGGATTGTTCCCTTGGAATTCATCTTTCTATTACAGAATCCCCCTTAAAATCTCTTGCCGAGCTGGTTTGGTGTCACTTATTCATCCAGTTTCTGCCTATCTTGGAAGCTCTTTATCTCTCCTTCCATTCTCAATGAGAGCCTTGCTGGATAAAGTATTCCTGGCTGCATGTTCTTCTCATTTAGGTCCCGGAATATATTCTGCCAGCCCTTTCTGGCCTGCCAGGTCTCTGTGGAGAGGTCTGCTGTTAATCTAATATTTCTCCCCATAAAAGTTAGAGATTTCTTGTCTCTTGCTACTTTAGGCATCTTCTATTCATTTTCGGAATTTGCAAGTTTCACTATTAAATGTCGAGGTGTTGAGCGGTTTTTAGTGATTTTAGGGGCAGATCTCTCTATCTCCTGGATCTGAATGCCTATTTCCCTTCCCAGACTAGGAAAGTTCTCAGCTATGATTTGTCCAAATACATATTCTGGCCCTCTGTGCCTTTCAGCCTCCTCGGGAACCCCAATTAAACGTAGATTTTTCCATCTGAGGCTGTCATTTATTTCCCTTAACCTAACCTTATGATCTTTTCATTGTTTTTCCTATTTTTTCCTCAGTTTCCCTCCTTGCCATCAACTTGTCTTCTATGTCACTCACTCGTTCTTCTACCTCATTAACCCTCGTCTCTAGGACCTCCAGTTTGGATTGCATCTCATTTAATTGATTTTTAATTTTGGCTTGATTAGATCTAAATTCTGCAGTCATGAAGTCTCTTGAATCCTTTGTGCTGTTTTGTAGAGACACTCGTAGCTTTATAATTGTGCTTCTAAATTGGCTTTCTGACATTGAATTGTAATCCAAATTTTGTAACTCTGTGGAGAGAAGACTGTTTCTGATTCTTTCTTTTGAAGTGAGTTTTTCCTTCTAGTCATTTTGCTCAGTGCATAGTGGCCAAAACAAGTTGTACTGGAAAAAGGAGGAAAAGAGAGAAGAGAAAAAAGAAAAACAGAAGAAGAAGAAAAAAAAAAGAAGAAAAAAAGGGGTGGGAAGAAAACAGAAAACAAAAAACATGGGGGAGCATCCTTTGATTCTGTGTACTATAAATCCCTCGACTTTCCTTTTCCAGTGGTGCTTGGTCAATACCTTGCTTTTCCCGTCCCTCTAGCTGGTCTTCTGGGGGAGGGGCCTGCTGTGCTGATTCTCAGGTGTGTGCACCTGGGGGAGCTTCTCAGCCCCCTGCCTGGTGATCTGTTCAGTGGGATTTGTTTATCCTGTGAGGCCCTAGGAAGAACAGTGGCAGCAGCCAGCTCTCCAGTTCTGGAGTCAGCTCCCATAGTCACTAGTCAGCTCCCAGTCTCCAGGGGCTTGGTTGCTCCGGGGGCGGGAGTGCTGATCTGCATAGCTCCGGGCACCCTGCGGCAGGAGCATCCTTGCTGTCCTGTGTTCTCCCAGCCTCTGCCTGTACCAGGGGAGCGCTGGATCTTGGTATGTGTCCCCCAGCACCCTGGGCTCCGGGGCCTGCACTGCTGGAATCGTATTCCCGGCGGCTGCGCAGTCCCCTCTGCGGAGCAGCCGCTGGAGGTGCCGCCCAAGCTGCTACTCGGCCCCACTGGGTGCCCGCTCCAGGCCTTTAGGGAGCTTGTCTGGTGTGTGCAGTGCACTCTCCCCCAGGGCACAGGTCCTCTGTTAATGCCCCTGGGAGCCTGGGGGCATCCCTGCTTCTCCTGGGATCCCGCTCCAACTCCCTACAAGGACCTTTCTGTCTGAGAAAATTGATGAAGCTCCTACTTCTCTGGAAGAGGCTTTCCTGTCCTGGTGGCTCTTGCCGCACAGCCTTAGCCCGACTCCTTGCTGGGGCCTCTCCCTCTTGGATGCCGTTTGTTTCTTTATTTCTTTTTTCCCCAGTCTTCTTACCTTGATAGCAGTGCGAACTCGTCTCACTGTAGCATTCCAGCTGTTCTCTCTTTAAATCTCAAGCCGAATTCGTAGGTTTTCAGGATGATTTGAAAGTTATCTAGGTCATTTGGTGGGGACAGGTGACTTGGGGACCCTAGTCTTCCGCCATTTTGCCCCCCTGTGCTTTTTTTTAAAAAAACAATTTTATTTATTTGATAGAGAGAGAGACCATGCACACAAGAAGAGAAGGAGGGTGAAGCTCACTCCTCGCTGAGCAGGGAGCCTGATGGAGGGTTCAATCCCAGGACCCTGAGATCATGACCTGAACTGAAGGCAGCTGCTTAACTGACTGAGCCACACAATCACTCCAAAGCCCTGTGCTTTTCTTTTTTCTTCTTTTTTTTTTTTGATATTTCAATTTTAACAAAGAAACCATTGATCATAACCTCACTCTCTCACTCTCATCATTCTAATATTTGAATTTCACCTCTAATGCCATGACCAACCAGAAATCTTTCCTGATTTCCATTTCCAGGTAAATTAGTGTTTTCCCTCATTTTTAAAATTTACACTTTTTAGTAAAATATTTTTAACTGTGGCAAAAAAAACACACAGCCTGAAGTTTAGTATTTAATTGTTTTAAATGTACAGCTTATAGTAATAAGTATCTTCATATTGCTATGCAACATCACCACAATCCAAACTCTTTATCTTGAAAAAAACAATCTTTTTATCTTACAAATCTCAGCTCTATACTCATTTAAAAAATAAATCTATATTCTTCCCTTTTCCTCAGTGCCTGTCAGGTATCATTCTACTTTCTGTCTCTAAATTTGAGAACTATTAATTATAAAAGTAGAATCATACAATATTTGTCTTTATGTAACTATTCTAATTTACATAAAGTAATATCCTTAAGTTTAATCTGTGTTGTAGCATATGTCAGAATTTTCTCCCATCTCAAAATTGAATAATATCCTATTGAATATGCATATCACATATTGCTGATCTATTTATCCAATGGATATGTGGGTTATTTACATGAGTTACCTATTTTGGATAGTGCTACTATAAACATGAGTATACAAGTAACATTTTGAGTGAATCCTGCTCCCAATTCTTTTGAGTATATACATAAAGTGGAATTGCTGGATGATATGGTGATTTTATTTTATTTTACTTTATCTTATTTTAAATATTTATTTATTTTAGAAGGGGGAAGGATCAAAGGGAGATGAAGAAAGTCTTCAGACTCCCCATTGAGCACAGAGCCTGACACTCTCTTCTGCCTTGTTTATACTCTCTTTTAGAGCCTCCATTTGGGATTGCATCTCAGTAATAGCATTTTTAACTTTAGTTTGGGTAGATTTTAGTTATTTTATTTCTATAGTTAAGGATTCTTTAGTGTCTTCTATAAAAATTTTCCTTATCCCTTCATGTATTTTTTATTTCAATTCAAATTGCCAACATATAACACCCACATGCCCTCCTTAGTACATAACACCCAGTTATCTCATTCCACCCCCTCTTTAGCAGACAATAATGTATATTTATGCCCCGATGTGGGAGCTGCCAAGTATATCAATCAATTAACAACCAAAGTTAACACATACTTAGATAATAATACATTTATACGTGGTGACTTGAATGTAGTGCTTTCTACAATGGACAGGTCTTCTAAGCACAACATCTCCAAAGAAAGAAGAACTTTAAATGATACACTGGACCAGATGGATTTCACAGATATTTACAGAACTTTACATCCAAACACAACTGAATACACATTCTTCTCAAGTGCACATGGAACTTTCTCCAGAATAGACCACATAACGGATCATAAATCAGGTCTTAACCGATACCAAAGACTGGGATCATCCCCTGCATATTTTCAGACCATAATGCTTTGAAATTAGAACCAAATCACAAGAGGAGTTTGGAAGGATTTCAAACACGTGGAGGTAAAGGACATTCCTGCTAAAAGATGAAAGGGTCAAGCAGGAAATTAGGGAAGAATTAAAAAGATTCATGGAAACTAATGAGAATGAAGATACAACCGTTCAAAATCTTTGGAATACAGCAAAAGCAGTCCTGAGGGGGACATACATCACAATACAAGCATCCATCCAAAAACTGGAAAGAACTCAAATACAAAAGCTAAACTTGCACCTAAAGAAGATGGAAAAAAAAAAAAAAACAGCAAATGGATCCGACACCCAGCAGAAGAAGAGAATTAATAAAGATTCGAGGAGAAATCAATTAAATAGAGACCAGAAGAACTGTGGAACAGATTACCAAATTCCGGAATTAGTTGTTTAAAAGAATTAATAAGATAGATAAACCATTAACCAGTCTTATTAAAAAGAAAAGAAAAAAACTCAAATTTATAAAATCATGAATAAGAAAGGAGAGATCACCACCAATACCAAGGAAATACAAATGATCTTAAAAACTTATTATGAGCAGCTTTACGCCAAAAGTTTAGGCAATCTGGAAGAAATGCACGCATTTCTGGAAAACCACGAACTACCAAAACTGGAACAAGAATAAATAGAAAACTGGAACAGGCCGATAACCAGGGAGGAAATTGAGGCAGTTATCAAAAACCTCCTAAGACACAAAAGTCCAGGGCCAGATGGCTTCCCAGGGGAATTCTATCAAAGCTTTAAAGAAGAAACCATACCTATTCTACTAAAGCTGTTAGGAAAGATAGAAAGTGATGGAATACTTCCAAACTCATTCTATGAGGCAGCATCACCTTCATTCCAAAACCAGACAAAGACCCCACTAAAAAGGAGAATTATAGACCAATATCCCCGATGAACATGGATGCAAAAATTCTCAATAAGATACTAGCAAATAGGATACAACAAGAAGATTATTCACCATGACCAAGTGAGATTTATCCCAGGGATGCAAGGCTGGTTCAACACTCATAAAGCAATCAATGTGATTGATCATATCAGCAAGAGAAAAAACAAGAACCATAGGATCCTCTCAATAGATGCAGAGAAAGCATTTGACAAAATACAGCATCCATTCTTGATCAAACCTCTTCAGAATGCAGGGATAGAGGGAACATTTCTCTGCATCTTAAAAGCCATCTACGAAAAGCCCACAGCAAATATCATTCTCAATGGGGAAGCACTGGGAGCCTTTCCCCTAAGATCAGGAACAAGACAGGGATTTCCACTCTCACCACTGGTGTTCAACATAGTACTAGAAGTCCTAGTCTCAGCAATCAGGTAACAGAAATAAATAAAAGGCATTCAAATTGGCAAAGAAGACGTCAAACTCTCCCTCTTGGCAGATGACATGATACTGTCCATAGAAAACCCGAAGACTCCACCCCAAGATTGCTAGAACTCATACAGCAATTTGGCAGTGTGGCAGGATACAAAATCAATGCCCAGAAGTCAGTGGCATTTCTATACACTAACAATGAGACTGAAGAAAGAGAAATTAAGGAGTCCATCCCATTTATAATTGCACACAAAAGCATAAGATACCTAGGAATAAACCTAAGCAAAGAGGTAAAGGATCTATATCCTAAAAACCATAGAACGCTTCTGAAAGAAATTTAGGAAGACAAAAAGAGATGGGAAAATATTCCATGCTCATGGCCTGGAAGAATTAATATTGTGAAAATGTCTATGCCACCTAGGGCAATTTACACATTTCATGCAATCCCTATCAAAATACCATGCACTTTCTTCAGAGAGTTGGAAGAAATCATCTTAATATTTGTGTGGAATCAGAGAAGCCCCGGAATAGCCAGGGAAATATTAAAAAAGAAAACCATAGCTGGGGGCATCACAATGCCAGATTTCAGCTGGTACTACAACGCTGTGGTCATCAAGACAGTGTGGTTCTGGCACAAAAACAGACTCATAGATCAATGGAAGAGAATAGAGAATCCAGAAGTGGACCCTCAACTTTATGGTCAACTAATATTCGACAAAGGAGGAAAGACTATCCACTGGAAAAAAGACAGTCTCTTCAATAAATGGTGCTGGGAAAATTGGTCATCCACATGCAGAAGAATGAAACTAGAACTCTCTTTCACCATACACAAAAATAAACTCAAAATGGATGAAAGATATAAATGTGAGACAAGAGTCCATCAAAATCCTAGAGAAGAACACAGGCAACACCTTCTTTGAACTTGGCCACAGTAGCTTCTTGCCAGATACATGAAGGCAAGAGAAACAAAAGCAAAAATGAATTATTGAGACTTCATCAAGATAAGAAGCTTCTGCACAGCTAAAGAAACCATCAACAAAACTAAAAGTCAACCTACAGAATGGGAGTACATATTTGCAAATGACATATCAGATAAAGGGCTAGTATCCAAGATCTATAAAGATCTTCTTAAACTCAACAGCAAGGAAACAAACAATCTAAACACGAAATGGGCAAAAGACATGAACAGAAATCTCACAGAGGATGACGTAGTCATGTCCAACAAGCACATGAGAAAGTGCTCTGCATCACTTGCCATCAGGGAAATACAAATCAAAACCACAATGAGATACCACCTCACACCAGTGAGAATGGGGAAAATTAACAAGGCAGGAAACCACAAATGTTGGAGAGGATGTAGAGAAAGGGGAACCCTCTTGCACTGTTGGTGGGAAAGTGAACTGGTGCAGCCACTCTGGAAAACTGTGTGGAGGTTCCTCAAAGAGTTAAAAATAGATGTGCCCTACGACCCAACAATAGCACTGCTGGGGATTTACCCCAAATGTACAGATGCAATGAGACCCCGGGACACCTACACCCGAATGTTTCTAGCAGCAATGTCCACAATATCCAAACTGTGGAAGGAGCCTCGGTGTCCATCGAAAGAGAAATGGATAAAGAAGATGTGGTATATGTATACAATGGAATATTACTCGGCCATTAGAAATGACAAATACCCACCATTTGCTTCAATGTGGATGGAACTGGAGGGTATTATGCTGAGTGAAATAAGTCAATCATAGGACAAACATTATATGGTCTCATTCATTTGGGGATATAAAAGATAGTGAAAGGGAATAAAGGGGAAAGGAGAGAACATGAGTGGCAATTATCAGCAGGGAGACAGAACATGAAAGACTCCTAACTGTGGGAAACGAATAAGGGGTGGTGGAAAGGGAGGTGGGCGGGGGTGGGGTTGACTGGGTGACGGGCTTTGAGGGGGCACTTGGTGGGATGAGCACTGGGTGTTATGCTATATGTTGGTAAATTGAACTCCAATAAATAAAAATAAAAAATAAAAAAATGAGTTTTAATGGAAAAAGGAAAAAAACGTGGGACCCTCTAGTTGTATATACTATTTTCCCTTGGTCCTGGATCTTTCCAGCCCTGCTTGGTCAAGAATTTACTCTTCCCCTGTCCTTCCAGCTGGTCTTCTGGGGGAGGGGCCTGCTGTGCTGATTCTGAGGTATGAGTACCTGAGGGAGATGTCCCGCCCCCTGCCGGGTGCTGGGCTCAATGGGAGCTGTTTGCCCTGTGAGGCATTTGCTCTGTAGATTCCCCGCCTTTTTCTGGCACATCGTGAAACAAGGAGGAAAACCATCAATGGTGCAGCCAGTATTCTAGCTCTGGACTCGAGCTCCCCATAAGTAACCAATGCAGTCTCCCTGTCCGCTCTGGCCTAGGTGCTTCAGCGGCTCATACTGGTGAACTAAAGTGCACAGCTTGTACTTCCGGGGGCGCCCAGCGACAGGAGAGTTCTTGCTTTCCTGTTCCCTCCCCACTTCTGCCTGTCCCAGGAGGAACACAGGATCTCCACTTGGACGCCCTGGGCTCTGTACCCCTGGACCCGCACTCCCCAATGCCATCTCTCCAGAAGGGAAAGGGGTACGGCCACCTCTGTCTGGAGCTGGCCCACCTAACTTAGTGGCTTATTCCAAATGCTCTGGAGGGTTGTGGTACTCCAGCCCTTTACCAATATCAGACTGCGGTTTGTGGTGAGCTTTCCCCTGGGCTCCCCTCCTCTAATAGTGACTCTGGGAATCACTGCCCCTTCTGCAATTCTGCCCAATTTCCCTGCTAAGCACTTTTCCACCTAGGAAAATCTGGCACATATTTATAAAGTTCCTGCTTCTCTAGGGCTGGGCTTTCCTGTCCCAGAGGCTTTCTCTGCCCTGCTTTAGCTGGGCTATTTGGGGTGCCCCTCCCCCACTTTATCCTTTTTTATTTATTTTTTTCCTTCCTACCTTGTTAGTAATGAAAACTTTTTTGTCTGTAGCATTCCAGCTGTTCTCTCTTTAAATCTCAGGTCGAATTCGTAGGGTGTTCAAGATTTTCTGAAAGTTACCTAGGTAAGTTGGTGGGACCAGGTGAGTTGAGGACCCCCTACTCTTCTGCCATCTTGCCCCTCCTCCATATAAATATATATACCCCTTCTTCTTTATCATCAGATAAAGATACTCACTTTATCATCAGTAAATGTAAGTATTATACCTTACTTTATCATCAGTAGATGGGTGTTTTGGTTCTTTCTACATCCTTCCCAACTCCTAATGTTTCCTGTGTTGCTAATTTTAGCCATTCTGACAGGTGTGAGATGGTATCTCATCATGGTTTTGATTTGTATTTTCCTGATTATAATTCATGTTGATCATCTTTCCATGTGTTTATTAGACATCTGTATGTTTCCTTTGGAATAATGTCTATTCATATATTCTGCCCATTTTTTAACCACTATTGTTTTCTGTGTCTTGAGTTTGATAAGTTCTTTACAGATTTTGGATACTAATCCTGCATTAGATATGTTATTTGAAAATATACTTTCCCATTCTAAAGGTTGCCTTTTTGTTTTGTTGACTGTTTCATTCACTGTGCAGATAATTTTTATCTTGATGAAGTCCCAATAGTTTAATTTTGCTTTAGGATTTCTTGCCTCAAGAGACATATTTAGTAAGAAGTTGCTAAGTCTGATGTTAAAGAGGTTATTGCCTGTGTTTTCCTCTAAGATTTTGAGGTATTCAGGTCTCCCATTTAGGGATTTCATCCATTTTGAATTTATTTTTTTGTGTATGGTTTAAGAAAGTGGTCTAGTTTCATTCTTTTGCAGGTTGCTGTGCAGTTTTCCCAACAACATTTGTTGAAAAGCCTGTCTTTTTTACCATTAGCTATTTTTCCCTTGACTATTGCTTTTTAAGTCTTGCAAATAAATATCTTGCCAAATGAAATACTTTAGAATGAGTCATAAATGATTATTTATAAAATAACATTCCTTCATATTTTCCAAGGCAAGCACAAAGTTTATAAAAAATAGCGTTGAAAAGTCCCTATCTGTATCAAATGCATAGTAATACTATACATTCTAATCCACCAGTGTATGACATATTTTAATTTTATTATATAAGAGTATAAGGACCCTTTTTTTTTTTTTTTTTTTTAGAGAACCATGTAGGTACGTATATATTTGCCAACGGTAGAGAACAGGAGGTTTCCACATCTTCCGCCACAACCAACAACACACGAATGCCCGTTCTTGGAAAACCACGCTTGTTTGTGTGGTTGGGTTCCCTCTCCAGAGGTTTCCCAAAATGAGAAGGCTGGTTTCAGGGGGAAGTCCTTAAATATGTGTATGTCTTTCTAAAGAAGAGAGAAAAAGGGAAGGGAGGAGGAGAAGCGTATTTTCATGTGGTGCACGGCAGAAAAGATGGGACTGGCTTTGGGCAGGGACGTGATCCCACTGGAAAGGTGTGAAGGGGAACTCCGGAAAGAACAGGGGTTTCGAGGTTGGGACATGAAAACACAACAGCCAGGAAGGTCACGCGTCCACAGTCCACTGAAATCCCTTGTAGCACATTACAATCAGTTAAGGGCAAAACAAATACTTAAAAACCTTACCTAACTTAAACAGCCTCAAGCAAAAAGCATGTACTATATAAAGAATAATTGTGTCTCTAACAAGATTTTAAGTTCCAAATGAAAACATCAGCAATTGGCCAGAAATTAGTACAGTTAGTTACATTGCACTCCATTTAGTAGAATGCAATAAAACATAATTGATTGATAAAAATACATATATATTGCTAACAGAGCATCTTCTTATTCATAGAGAAAGAGTGTTACATAATATCCAATTCCATCTGACTTCTATTCATCCCTGTCATACTCTGTGTCACGCTGGTTATTTAGTTTTTTGAAACTTAAAGTACATTTTTAAAAAATGTTGTCTTTTTCCTCAAAATAGCTATTCTAGGGGCATCTGGGTGGCTCAGTGCTTGAGCATCCGCCTTTGGCTGGGGTCATGATCCCAGAGTCCTGGGATTGAGTCCTGTGTCAGGCTCCCTGCAGGGAGCCTGCTTCTCCCTCTGCCTATGTCTTTGCCTTTTTCTCTGTGTCTCTCATGAATAAATAAATAAAATCTTCAAAAATCTCCAGGTATTCTGAAGACTGTAGTAGATACTTTTTTTTTTACCTTCCTGAAAACACTTTCAAATAAAGCAGAACAATTATATATAGCAAATACCTTCAAAATTTAAGAGACTTCAATAGATTCTTAATTGAGGGTACAAATATAGATCATATTACCTATATTTCACATCCTCATCCATTTTCTTTAGACTTAATCATAGGTACAAGGTTTGAAAATCAGTTTGAAAATTGGGAAAACTTCACTAATTCAGAATTGAGTAATTTAAAACTTACAACAATTTGGACAGCTCCCAGTTGTAATGTTCCTTTATTTCATTAATCATTTTCCCCCACATTTAATATGTTAACTTTGTAAGTCTTCCCCAAGAACATAAATTAACTCTGTAAAATATTGTAGAATGTTATTTTACAGAACACATGATTTTCATATATTTCAGAAACACACATGACATAATAAATAATAAACAAATGTTACTTTCATTTCATTATGATGAGGGGTAGAAGCAGAAAAATGTTCACCTTTAGCCCGGAAGGCTGATCTATAGCTTGCATAGTTTTGATAAGTATCAAATAAGTGCTAGTTGCTATATTCTTAAAGGGTTTCATGATGGCCTGTATATCTCACTGATAGTGAATATTGAACTGAATGATAAGCACCAGAAAAATCTTGGAAAAGTAGTTTTATGTGTAGAAATCTGAAGAGGACATTTATGATCTAATGCTCTTTGTGTGTCCCCTCCCAGTCAAGCACTAAACATACAACCACCAGTTTCGTACAGAATAAGGTCAGCTCTTTTGCCCATGAGACCTGTCCCTGTGTTCCTTGAATAAACTTACTAAGTTGCACTGTAAAAGATCTCAAGAATTCTTTCTTGACTGTCATAGTCAATGGTTCTGCAACAATTCCATTGGTTTTTTTAAACATTGTACTTAAGCATTATTTTTCTACATCTTCTAAATTTATATGCTTTGTAAAAATGAAAACATATGAAAATAACTTGCTAGAGATCAATTTATGGTTATTAATTTGGCACCCAAAGGGTCATATTCAGAATCCTTACTTTATTAAAAGTAGTAAGTTAACCGGTCACAAAATAACAAATAGTGTAAAAATATTTAGATATTGGTCTGCTTACTCCATTTTTGCAGTTCCCTTCAGGGTCTCTACTTAGGAAAAAAGTGTGATTGGATTTGTTAGTCAAATTTTGAGCTGTCATGATCGAAATGAGTAAAAGTGTTTTGTTTTGTTTTGTTTTCAAAGTATTTTATAACTTAATTTTAAAAAATCAAACTGGTTTCCACCTGAACTGATTTTAGTGAGATTTTACTAAAATTTGCTTAATGAGCATAAAAACAAATTTCCCTATATTATATCATATTATAAAACAGTAGTTGTCTTTTTTTTCAATTCATAATTTCAGAAGTAGACTTAACAATGAGTGGAATAGTCATTTAGAAGATACTTTTAAGGAATGCTTATATCTTATTCAACAAATAAACTAACTCCACTAATATTAGCAAACAACACTAGGGAGAAACATGTATTCACTGTCATATTTTTACACTAGAGTCTGGTACAAAACCATTAAAGAAACTTCATAGAACACACATTAAGAAACAGAACTTAAGAATATCTCTTACATTCATAAAACCAATTAAAGGGAATAGAAAGGAAATATGAAGTGTTTTTTTTCATACCTGTGGTTGGGGATGAATCCAGATCTCCACAGTTGTTGATTCTTTCATGGGAATGTGAGATCCTACAGCCTCCTTCATTGCCTTAGAAGGAAAAAATGTATATATATATATATATATATATATATATATGTATTTTTTCATTGGTTTGTTAAAAATGAAAAATGTAGTGGATTGCACACATGCCTGAAATATGGGTAAATAAGATAGTGCCTGTATAAATCTCTCTTTCTACATATCAGAATAATTGAAGAGTTGGAATATGACAGGAAAAACTGTAGGTACTAGGAATAGAAACAGGAAATTTTCTCATGGAGCTTAAATTTCACTGTTACTTAAGTGTTCCATTTAACATATGAATGGAAATGTGGAGGACAATTTATAATATTCAAATAGATGAAATTTAAGGTGGATATATTTTCATTCCAATGCTATTATAACTCATTGACTTCAACAGCTTGTATTTATGAATGATCTGAAATGAAAACCTGTCCTGTATTTGCCAGCATATCACAAATTTGCTGCCTACCATAAAAATATATTTATTAAGTGCCAAGAAATTTCTGAACCAGTACACAGATACTAATCTACCAACCCCACAAAACATGAGAGACTCCTAAATCTGGGAAACGAAGAAGAGGTAGTGGAAGGGGAAGCAGGTGGGGGAGGGGGTGACTGGGTGACAGGTGACTGAGGGGGACACTTGACAGGATGAGCACTGGGTGTTATACTAGGAAAATCAAAGTATTTCTTCACTTTGGTTATTAATTGATTTAAATATTTGGGAGCTCCCACATTTGGGGCATATATATTAAGGATTTTTAAGTCCTCTTGTTGGATAGATCCTTTAAGTATGATATAGTGTCCTTCTTCATCTCTCACTACAGTCTTCGGAGTAAATTTTAGTTTATCTGATATAAGGATGGCTACCCCTGCTTTCTTTTGAGGACCATTTGAATGGTAAATGGTTCTCCAACCTTTTCTTTTCAGGCTGTAGGTGTCCTTCTATCTATAATGAGTCTCTTGTAGACAGCAAATAGATGGGTCATGCTTTTTTATCCAGTCTGAAACCCTGCGCCTTTTGATGGGGTCATTAAGCCCGTTCACGTTCAGAGTTACTATTGACAGATAGGAGTTTAGTGTCATCCTGATATCTATTCAGTCTTTTTTTTTTTTTGTGGATTGTTCCACTGGACTTCTTCTTAAAGGGGTATTTTAAGATTCCCCCTTAAAATTTCTTGCAGAGCTGGTTTGGAGGTCACATATTCTTTCAGTTCCTGCCTATCTTGCAAGCTCTTTATCTCTCCTTCCATTCTGAATGAGAGCCTGCTGGATAAAGTCTTCTTGGTTGCATGTTCTTCTCATTTACAACCCTGAATATATCCTGTCAGCCCTTTCTGGCCTTCCAGGTCTCTGTGGAGAGGTCTCCTGTTACCCTAATACTCCTCCCCCTAAAAGTCAGGGATTTCTTGTCTCTTGCTGCTTTAAGGATCTTCTCTTTATCTTTGGAATTTGCAAGCTTAACTATTAAATCTCGAGGTGTTGAACGGTTTTTATTGATCTTAGGGGGGGATCTTTCTATTTACTGGATCTGAATGGCTGTTTCCCTTCCCAGATTAGGAAAGTTTTCAGCTAGGATTTGTTCAAATACATATTCTGGACCTCTGTCCCTTTTGTCGCCCTTGGGAACCCCAATTAAAAGTAGGTTTTTCTAAAAAAAAAAAAAAAAAAAGTAGGTTTTTCTTACTCTGGCTGTTGTTTATTTCTCTTAATCTAACCTCATGGTCTTTAAATTGTGTCTCTTTTTTCCTCAGTTTCCCTCTTTGCCATCAACTTGTCTTCTATATCACTCACTCATTCTTCCACCTCATTAACCCTGGTCGTTAGCACTTCTAGTTTTGATTGCATCTCATTCAATTGATTTTTAATTTCTGCCTGATTAGATCTAAACTCTGCAGTCATGAAGTCTCTTGAGTCCTTTATGCTTTTTTCTAGAGCCACCAGTAGCTGTATAATAGTGCTTCTGAACTGGCTTTCTGACATTGAATTGTAATCCAGATTTTGTAACTCTGTGGGAGAGAGGACTATTTCTGATTCTTTCTTTTGAGGTGAGGTTTTCCTTCTAGTCATTTTGCTCAGTGCAGAGTGGTGAAAAACAAGTTGTATTGGGAAAAGGAGAAAAAGAGAGGAGAGAAAGAAGGAAAGAAAAGAGAAGAAGAAAAAAGGAAGAAACAAAGAAAAAAGAAGAAAGAAAGAAAAAGAAAGAAAGGGGAAAAAAGGGTGGGTGAAGCAAAGAGAAACAAAAAGCAAAGAAAAAATAAAACACGGGGGAGTATCTTCTGATTCTGTATACTTTAATCTCTTGACTTTCCCTAGAACATGTCTGTCTAGTTGGTCTTCTAGGGGAGGGGTCTGTTGTGGTGATTTTCATGTGTTAGCACTTGGGGGAGCTGCTCTGCCCCCTGCCTGGTGCAGGAATCAATGGGGGTGGTTTACCCTGTGTTGTCCCAGAAGGAACAACTCCAGAGGTGGCAGCCAGCTCTGGAGCCCTGGATTCAGCTCCCGCAGTAACTACTGAGCTCTCCATCTGCAGGGCCTGGATGCTCCGGGGAGGGGCCGCTGATCTGCTCAGCTCCGGGCAGGAGTGTCCTTGCTGTCCTGGGCCCTCCAAGCTTGTGCGTGTCCCGGGGGAAGGCTGGATCCTGGGCTGTGTCCCCGGCGCCCAGTGCTCCCGGGCCTGGCTGTTGGATTTGACCTCCGGGTGGCTCAGCCGCCTCTCCGTGGAGCTGCTGCCCGAGCCCCTCCAGCTGCTCCCAGGTCAATGCCTGCGCGCACTGCAGTCCTTTAGGGAGCTCGGCACACTCTCCCTGGTGCGCAGGTGTCTGTTAGTGTCTCAGGGAGCCTGAGGGCATTCCCGCCCCTCCTGGGGTCCTGCTCTAACTCCCTGCAAGCACCTTTCTGTACGGGAAGATTGGTGAAGCTCTTGCTTCTGCAGGCAGGGCTCTCCTGTCCTGGGGACACTCACCCCGGCCTTAGCCCGGCTCCTCGCGGGGCCCCTCCCCCTTGGATGCCTGTTGATTCTTTAATTATTTTTCCCCCGTCTTCCTACCTTGATAGCAGTGCGAACTCTTCTCACTGTAGTATTCCAGCTGTTCTCTCTTTAAATCTCATGCCGAATTCATAGATTTTCAGGATGATTTGAAGGTTATCTAGGTAATTTGTTGGGGACAGGTGATTTGGGGATCCTACTCTTCTGCCATCTTGCCCCTCCTCCACGAGTTAATTTTTTTTTTAATTTTTATTTATTTATGATAGTCACAGAGAGAGAGAGAGAGAGAGAGAGAGAGGCAGAGACACAGGCAGAGGGAGAAGCAGCCTCCATGCACCAGGAGCCCGACGTGGGATTCGATCCCAGGTCTTCAGGATCGCGCCCTGGGCCAAAGGCAGGTGCTAAACCATTGCGCTACCCAGGGATCCCCTCCACGAGTTAATTTTAAGGAACGAATTATTTAAAGCAACAAATTCGATAATTTAATGCTAGAGAAATAAAATAGATGTGTCACTATTTAGATATGACTCTATAGCTTTATATAACTTCTTGCAAGATACATCCACTAAGGCAAAAGAAACAATACCAAGAATGAACTATTGGGGCTTCATCAAGATAAAAAGCTTTTGCACAGCAAAGGATACAGTCAACAAAACTAAAAGACAAATTACAGAATGGGAGAACATCTTTGCAAATGACATGCCAGATATAGGACTAGTATCCAAGATCTATAAAGAACTTATTCAACTCAACACCAAAGAAACAAACAATCCAATCATGAAGTGGGCAAAAGACATGAACAGAAATCTCACAGAGGAAGACATAGACATGGCCAACATGCACATGAGAAAATGCTCTGCATCACTTTCCATCAGGGAAATACAAATCAAAGCCACAATGAGATACCACCTCACACCAGTGAGAATGGGGAAAATTAACAAGGCAGGAAACCACAAATGATGGAGAGGATGCAGAGAAAAGGGAACCCTCTTACACTGTTGGTAGGAATGTGAACTGGTGCAGCCACTCTGGAAAACTGTGTGGAGGTTCCTCAAAGAGTTAAAAATATATCTGCCCTACACCCAGCAATTGCACTGTTGGGGATTTACCCCAAAGATACAGATGCAATGAAACACCGGGACACCTGCACCCCAATGTTTATAGCAGCAATGTCCACAATAGCCAAACTGTGGAGGGAGCCTCGGTGTCCATCGAAAGATGAATGGATAAAGAAGATGTGATTTATGTATACAGTGGAATATTACTCAGCCATTAGAAACTACAAATACCCACCATTTGCTTCAACGGGATGGAAGTGGAGGATATTATGCTGAGTGAAGTAAGTCAATGGGAGTAGGACAAACATTGTCTTTTCTCATTCATTTGGGGAATATAAATAATAGTGAAAGGGCATATAAGGGAAGAAATGTGTGGGAAATATCAGAAAGGGAGACAGAACATAAAGACTCCTAACTCGGGAAACAAACTAGCAGTGGTGGAAGGGGAGGAGGGCGGGGAGTGGGGGTGAATGGGTGACGGGCACTGAGGGGGGCACTTGACGGGATGAGCATTGGGTGTTATTCTGTATGTTGGTAAATTGAACACCAATAAAAAATAAATTTATTATAAAAAAAATAATTGGAAAAAAAAAGAATTCAGACTGCTCCTTTAAAAAATATAAATAAATAAATCCTTGTTTCTCCTCTCATATGATTCAAGCTATATCAGGGAGTATAAAGAACTTTAAATTCTCCTTTTAATAGATAAAAATAGAAAGAACTTCATTTTCAGTATTTTTAGGATAAGTAAATATGATTACAACAAAAATAATTTTTTAATAATTATGCAGAAGAACATGATTGCCATCTACATAAAAACCAATAAGAACATTTTATATTATCCAACTTTTAAGCATACTGGCAGGTACTTATAATTACTTTCCCAACAATGCCATATTAGTAAATCTTTTCAGAAAAAAAATAACTAAAGTGTTTCTTTGTGGTTGTTCTTTGTTTTTGGTCTTAAAAAAAAAATCTCTTACCCTGGATACCTTTCAGAGGGTAGCTAGGGTACTTCAGCTTCATTTTCAAACTCCCAGAGATGATGTTTAAATTCTTCAGCAATCTGAGATGGCAAGTAATTCTATGCTGGATGATTGATATATTAACTATAAGTTTGTACAAGACGGCATTGCATTATATTGCAATTGTTGGCATTTAGCGTAAGTAAATGGATAAAAAGCATGATGAAACTCTTTTATTACACTGCACTGTTTCTTCCACAAATTATAAATTTTTATGGCAAAATTATAGCTAAAAGAAGCATAAGGTTTATTGCAACATCATTTTTATCGTATTTCTTTGTTTTTGTTTTGTTTTGTTGCTTGCCTTTATAATGGGAAATTCAGGTTACAAAAGCAATGATCTAGGAGGTGGGGCAAGATGGAGGAAGAGTAGGTCCCCAAGTCACATGTTCCCACCAATTTACCTAGATAACTTTCAAATCATCCCGAAAACCTACGAATTCGGTCTGAGATATAAAGAGAGAACAGCTGGAATGCTAAAGTGAGAAGAGTTTGTGCTTCTATCAAGGTAGGTAGACAGAAGAAAATAAAGAAATAAAAACGCAACCAAGGGGGAGGGGCCGTGAGGAGCTGGAAGAAGACCCCACGGAGAGTGCCCCGTGGACAGGAAAGCGCAGTCCCAGAGAAGCAGAAACTTTACCAATCTTCCCCACGGAAAGGCGCTCACAAGGAACTCGGGCAGGAACCCAAGAGGGGCAGGGATGTCCTCAGGCTCCCAGGGACACTAACAGAGGACCTGTGCCCTGGGGTAGAGAGCACCACACACCTGGGTCGAGGTCCCTAAAGGGCTGTAGGGAGCCCCCTTTGGGGCTTCTGGAGCAGCTCAGGCAGCGGCTCGGCCAGTGGCTCCGGGTGGAGGGGGCTAGCGGCACCTGGAGCGTGATTCCAGGCATGCAGGCCCCAGATCCCAGCGCACCGGGGGACACAGCCCAAGATCTGGTGCTTCCCCCTGGACAGAGGGAGGCCAGGAGGACACAGTGAAGCAAGGAGGCTCCTACCGCGGGACCCGAGGTCTTCAGATCAGCACCCCTCCCCCCCAGCATCTAGACCCCTGCAGACTGGGAGCCTCAGTAGTTACTGCAGGGGCTGACTCAAGAGCTGGAGAGCTGGCTGCTACGACTGCTGTTGTTCCTTCTGGTGTCACCTTGTACCTGGGACTGAGCAGGGGCCTCACAGGATAAACAACTCCCACTGAGCCGTGCAACTGGCAGGGGGCTGGGCAACTCCCCCAGGTGCACACACCTGAGAATCAACACAGCAGGCCCCTCCCCTAAAGACCAGCTTGAAGGAGAGGGGAAAAGCAAGTTATTGACCAAGCAGCACTGGAAAGTTCCAGGGGAAGTCAAGGGATTTACAGTATATAGAATCAGAGGACACCCCCCCCCTTTTTTTTGTTTTCTGTTTGTTACCTGGCCCCCCATTTTTTCTCTTTTTCTCCTTTTTCCAGTACTTGTTTTTGGCCACTCTGCACTGAGCAAAATGACTAGAAGGAAAAACTCACGACAAAAGAAAGAATCAGAAACAGTACTCTTTCCCACAGAGTTACAAAATTTGGATTACAATTCTATGTCAGAAAACCAATTCAGAAGCACAATTATGAAGAAAAAATAAAAATAAAGAAAAAGTTAAAAAAATTGTGGCTCTAGAAAAAAGCATAAAGGATTCATGAAACTTCATTACTGCAGAACTTAAATCTAATCAGGACAAACTTAAAAATCAATTAAATGAGATGCAATCCAAACTGGAGGTCCTAACAATGAGGATTAACAAGGTAGAAGAACAAGTGAATGACATAGAAGACAAGTTGATGGCAAGGAAGGAAGCTGAGAAAAAAAAAGAGAAACAATTAAAAGACCATGAGGATAGGTTAAGGGAAATAAATGACAGCCTCAGAAGGAAAAAAATTAGAAAATGATAGCACCTTTATGAATTATTAAATATAAACAAAAACAAAACTTGAGGAAATGTTAGGCAACTATTTTGTTTGTCACTCATCTGAAATCCACCCAGATGGGGCTCACTTGAACTATAGAAGTAAATACTATGTTGTAAACTCATTCGAAGCATAACAGGACTCTGTACAGAGGATAGGGTTCTATTTTTACTGTCTGCAATAGCATAATTAAGGACCTATTGTAACAAAAGTGCACCCACAATAGGAGTAGTATCTTACCTTCACTGTGTGATTAAGAAAGGTTAATGTTTAAATAAGTTTTTTTTTAAATTTTTATTTATTTATGATAGTCACACACACACACAGAGAGAGAGAGAGGCAGAGACACAGGCAGAGGGAGAAGCAGGCTCCATGCACCGGGAGCCAGACGTGGGATTCGATTCCGGGTCTCCAGGATCGCGCCCTGGGCCAAAGGCAGGCGCCAAACCGCTGCACCACCCAGGGATCCCAGAAAGGTTAATGTTATTGTATAAATTAACTATGCATATTCTCAAATGACCTCAATTCTTTTTTTTTTATGACCTCAATTCTTAAAATCATTTCCTAAATTATGGTAAAATTTCATTGTTATTTTGAATTCTGACATACTTCTTTAATATCACTAACTTTGGTGAAAAGATACTCATTTTGACTTTCATATTACAACCATTTTATCAAGCCCAAGTAGGTTTTCTTTTTTTTTTTTTTATTTATTTATGATAGTCACAGAGAGAGAGAGAGAGAGGCAGAGATACAAGCAGAGGGAGAAGCAGGCTCCATGCACTGGGAGCCTGACGTGGGATTCGATCCCGGGTCTCCAGGATCGCGCCCTGCGCCAAAGACAGGCGCCAAACCGCTGCGCCACCCAGGGATCCCCCAAGTAGGTTTTCAAAAGTTTTTATTCACTGAAATTGAGATGAAGACCTTTTTAAAAAGTAACATAGACAAAATAATAAAATCAACATGCAATATGATTTCCAGAGACAAGATGTAGATAAATTTTATTGCCTGATTTTATTTAAGGAGTGATCTTACTTAACTCATTCAATTTACTTACGAATTTCTAGAGAAATTTGTGATAATTTCTCCACAGAATACAGATAAAAATCACTGTATAAGCTCTTCTTTTCATAAGTTTGTTGGGTTTTAAATTATTATACATAGATTTCTTGGGCTTAATATGCCCATAATTTCCTTCAGGCCCATTAAAGAAAATAAACATATTTCATTTTCCAAAACTCATTATCTTTTAAGAATGTCTCCTGGAGGGCTTTCAATACCTTGCACAAATATGCAAATACTTATATGGATGTCCAAAATAGAGATCTCATATATATTTCATGTTCTGGCTTGAAGATGAGAATGAGTAGCATACCTTTATTTTTCTAATCCTTGTTACATTGTGTAAATAAGGATTTTATGAAAAAAGAATAATGGTGGGTTCCTAATCTAAAAATAACATTCTCTTTTCATTGTGGGAGTTTGGGAGCATAGTGGGTAGGGAGGACATACTGATGCTATTTTATTTTGTTGACCAAACATAGATTTTTCCCAAGTGAAACTGGGAATCTCAACACCCTTAAGCATCAGGACCTTCTTTCAGATTCTAAAAAGCTTTACTGTGATGTATCTAGCCCTGACTGTTCTGATCTTCATGCACCTGGTGATACTAAGGACAGTGCCTGGACATTTATTTTAGTGTTTTTCTAGTATATTCTCTAGCAAGAAGTGTCATACTTCCATCTGCAGACAATATTTCCCTTATTATAATCATAACTTTGCACCCAATCTTCCTACCATCAGGAGTTGCCTTACTCTGATTTTCTACCAAACTCAAAATGAAACCATACACCTATTTGGATACTTCTGCAGAATATAATCATTTTGATTGTTGGAGTAAATACAATAGATTCTGTAAATTTCTACTTCAACTGAAAGTAATTTTTAAAAATAAATTAAAGTCACAAAGATTAGTTAGGAACTTGAATTACCTACCAGTCTTGTGTGTACAGACACAGGAGTTTTGAAAGTTGTCACTGAATAGCTGCAGTCAGAAACACTGTAAGGATCAGAACTGCTGGAGGAACACTTGGAGATGGAATCACAGGCCACAAAGGTGTTATCAAGAGGCAGTTCCTGGATGATGTGGTGTTTTGAATTCAGGGGAGTTTCAGGCTGGATCTGGAAGGCAGGCTGTGGAGAGGCTGACTTATAGTGCCTGGCCAAATCAGGGCTGTCAGGCTTGAAGGTAGTAGGTATAGTGCCCCAGTTGTACTTGCACATGGTTTGTTCTTCCAGCTCAATGGGAATGTCTAGTGTGACAGTGTTTCCATCATTGTCAGCATCATTTGCCTTAGTTTCTTCAATAGTGACAAAGTTAAGCAATAAGTTCTTAGGGGTATGCTTTTTCTTCTTCTTCTTTTTCGTCTTCTTTTTCTTCTTCTTCATCACCATCATTATCATCTGCCTGTTTTCTGGGTTTGGAGTAACCCATTCAGAATTTTGCTTGTTTTTCTGAGCAGCCTTAAGGTGCGGTGATTGGTGGCATCTTACTATAGCAGTAATGAAAATAACAAGGATGACAGTTATGGTGCCAGCAATAATAGCAACCATGATCTTGACATAGTCACTGGTTGATGAGGATGCATCAGTTGTCCCAATCTTTGGGGCCACTGGTGCTTCGATGTTTTTGTACACCAATTCATGAATCCATGTAGCATTGGTCACTGACTCATTCACAAATAGATTAACAGTTACAACATTGAAGAGAGATTCAGGTTGTCCTAAGTCCTTAGCTTTAATTATCAGTCTGTGTAATCCAAGGTCTGTAACAACACATTTCTCCTTCAGTGTAATGTTGCCTGTTGTTTGGTCAATTATAAACAGACTTTTTGTGTTTCCCCCTACAATGCTGTAATGAAGCTCTGCATTCATGCCAGTGTCGTTGTCAACAGCAAATACTGTAAAGACCACTGTGCCTGGATTAGTGGATGGTAGAACCAATTCATAGGAGTTGTTGGAAGAAGGGACAATGAAAACTGGTTTGTTGTCATTGACATCAACCACATTTATGGTCACTTTGGCAGTTGAAGAATGTGATATCTTACCACCATCTTCAGCCTTTACATAGAAAGTATAACGTTCTTGTTTTTCTCTGTCAAATGAGATATTTGGTTGGATGACACCAGTCTGTGGATCAATGGTGAATTCATCATTCAAATCTAAAATGGAGAGAGTGACTACAGAATTTTCTCCATAATCTGGATCAGTTACAGTGATTAGTCCTACTGTGCCATGTCTTGGAAGGTTTTCTGGGACATAGAAGTTGTACTCATTGTGAGTAAAAATTGGACTGTTGTCATTCTGATCAAGAATGGTTACTGAGACTGTGGCATTGGTTATTAAGGATGGCATCCCCTTATCTTTTGCCAGAACTGTGAAGGAATACTTTTCCTGTTTCTCTCTATCCAGTTTCTTCACTACAGTCAGAATGCCTGTATGATGATCCAGGTTGAATTCAGATGGAGCATCAACACCTAGCAGATAATTTATCTCCGCATTATGTCCACTGTCTGCATCCATTGCACTTATTTCTGTCAACTTGGTTCCAGGAGAGTTATTCTCAAGAAGAGAAAGACTTATGAGAGGCTGGGTGAAAACAGGAGCATTGTCATTTTCATCTTTCACTTTAACAAGGAGCACGGATGATTGATTCAGAGGAGGTTTGCCAACATCTGCAGCTAGTAATTTAATTGCATATTCTCTTGTGGACTCATAGTCAAGATATGCAGCAGTCTCCAGGAGAAACTGATTACTGAATACTGGCCTTAATCTGAAAGGGACTTCATGATCTGTGAAGCATGTCACCATGCCATTATGGTCAGCATCTTTATCTGTCACGGTTATGAGAGCAATTTTGGTGTTGAGTGGAGCATTTTCTGAAAGAACCACAGTGCCATTGATTGGATTAATGATGTATCTTATGTCAATTGACGGAGCATTATCATTGATATCTGTAACATTTACTAGAACCATTGCTTTTGCTGGTATCAATCCACCATCACTTGCCAAAATCAGTAACTTGTGGTTTGGTGATGCCTCCCTATCCAGTGGTTCTTGGATTGTGATAAGTCCAGTGGTGGTGTTGAGGTGAAATAGCCTCTTAGCGATGTTGGAGACTAGGTTGCTGAAATAGAATTGAATCTTGGCATTTTCACCTATGTCGGCATCTGTGGCATGAAGCTGTGTCACTGAAGTACCTACAGGAGCATTTTCTGGTATATTGACTTCAATCTCATCCTCTTTGAAGACTGGACAGTTGTCATTTGTGTCAGCAACACTTATTTGCAAAATAGCAGTACTGGATCTTTGAGGAAAACCACCATCTTCAACCTTTACTTTCATTACATATGTATCCTTTTCTTCCCTGTCTAACTCCTTTTGAACAATCAGCTGTGGCATCTTGTCTCCTTCTGGTGTTTCAATGACATCAAGCCCAAAAGTACTTTGACCCTAGAAAACATACAATGAAACATATTTTAACCTATGTAATAAGACCAATTTTCAATTTATTGAAGTCATGTAACATAGGATCAGCTCAGAAATAGGTGCCAGAAGACTTAAGTTCTAAGTCTCAATTCTGTCTGTAGTATTGTGACCACAAGCAAGTTGCTTAACATCTCCAAGCATTTGTAAAATTAGAGACTTGTGCTATAAGATGTTCTGAGAGCTTTTCAGTTCATAGCATTTTATGGTAATAAATGTAAGTCAGTTATGTAAAGTATTGAAGTCTACAAAAGGAAAAAGTATAAAAAGTTATTGGTATTTCACATAGTGAATGAAATTATATGTGAATTAACCATGGTTACTCCAAATGAATGGAAATATTTTACTGTAGATTTCAGTTGCCTAGGATGCTTTTTCACCACCAGAAGTAACAATCAAGTATAAAGATATCCATCCAAGACAAGAACATACATCTGAAAATATGAGTAAAGCCTCTGATGGTGGGAGAAAATACACAAACTGTGATAAGAATAAAACTTTGTGTAAAATACACAGAATTTCTATTTTTTATATAGAAACAGGTGTTAAAAATGAAATTTTCTTGGAAATTAACAATGCAATATTATTTAACTTTATTGTTATTTTTTAAAAATGAGCAAACACAATAGACTGAAAATCACATGTTAAAATGTCAAATCGGAAAATATAGCTTGGAAAAGTACCAATTTTCTTTTCATGTCCATGGAGTCAGATTGTGGGGATCTTTAAAAAAGTCTTCTTTGGTTCTAGCTTCCATTTAAATCTCCAAGGAGGAAGTGCAATTCATATAAAATTGTAAAATATTTAACATGCATGGGCTATCTTAAGTGCTGCTTATCAGCACACAAAGGGTCTCATATTACTTTTTAAAGATTTTACTTATTTATTTTGACAGAAAGAGAGAAAAAGAGAGCAGGGAAAGTGGCAGAGGCAAAGGGAGAAGATCTCAAGCAGACTCCATGCTGAGCATGGAACCCAAAATGGGACTCAATCTCATGACTCTGAGATCATGACCTGAGCCAAGATCAAGAGTCTCATGCTTAGTTGACTGAGCCACCTAGACACCCCAAGGGTCTCATAATTTTAACAAGTCTTTTAAATAGTCATATATCCTAATTTTGATAAAGTCCAATTTATCAAAAAAATTAAATCTCTTCCTTGAAGTACAATAGGATGAAACTTACACAGATAGTTGTTTTGCTGACTGATTGATTAGTATTGCTGATTGCCTCTCACAGGCAGTCTTATCCAGTTATCTGTAACCTTTTGACAGAAATGAATGAGATTAAAAGGTACTGGAGGATGTGAAAAAATTATCAGAAGAGTACCTTAAGATTCCTATTACATGGGTGATTTATAAATCTTTACACACACACCCCACTTTATTTATTTATTTATTTATTTATTTATTTATTTATTTATATTAAAGGTTTATTTATTTGAGAGGGATAGCACAGATGGAGAGTGAGGAGAAGCAGACTACCTGCTGAGCAGAGTCGAATGTGGGGCTCTCTCCCAGGACCCTGAGATTATGACCTGAGCCTAAGGTGGACACTTAACTGACTGAGCCACGCAGGTGCCCTAACCTGCTATATTTTTAAATTATTCATAGATTTGTTTAACACAAAAGTTACTGGCATGTGGCAGGGATCAGTTATTGGTCTCTCATTTATGTGCTCTGCATTTAAAAACAAGTTAACATCTGAGGGAGTATTTTTTTTCACAGTTTTATCATAGCAATTTCTAAAACATGATCCTAAATGTTAGAAACAAATAACTGATATTCAGTTAATAGGGGTCACTAAACTATATGGTGAGATTATATGGTTATATTATAGTTTTATTTACCAAAATGTTATAATTGTGTATATATGATCTTGTACAATATTCAAATACATCTATCTGGTACCTCTTGAAGTGTATTTCTGCAAATTTCAGGATTTTTTTTTGTGCTGATATTCACTTACATTTTTATTCAAATCTAGAACCATAATATATCTTGGTAGAAGAATTAGATGTTTATTATTAAATTTAAGGTGGCATTTCAGAAATAGTAAGAGTTTGGGTTCTCCTACTCTGCTGCCATCTTCCTCTCTCCTTGATCTGCTTCAATGTGAATTTTAAAAAATCATATGATGTAATCAATGTGTGTTGGGTATCTTGTTTTAAATCCATACAATAGAATGAATATTTTATTAATATTTAATTCATATATACCAATTAAAATTTGCCTTTCCTTTGAATAAAGTGCTTAGCAAGGGAAACATTTTTCAAGTCAGAACTATTTAAAAGTGCAAAAGTTATTTAAAATTTGATCTAAAGGGCAGCCCTGGTGGCTCAGTGGTTTGGCGCCACCTTTAGTCCAGGACGTGATCCTGGAGACCTGGGAATGAGTCCCATGTCAGGCTCCGTGCATGGAGCCTGCTTCTCCCTCTGCCTGTGTCTCTGCCTCTCTCTCTCTCTCTCTCTGTCTCTCTCTCTCTGTGTGTGTCTCATGAATGAATAAATAAAATCTTTTTTTTTTAAAGAGCTGTTTAAAAAATTTATCTAAATAAACTCAGATATATTTTTTAAAGATTTTATTTATTTATTCATGATAGACACAGAGAGAGAGGCAGAGACACAGGCAGAGGGAGAAGCAGGCTCCAGGCAGGGAGCCGGACACGGTACTCGATCCCAGGACTCCAGCATCACGCCCTGGGCTGAAGGCAGACACCAAACTGCTGAGCCACCCAGGGATCCCCTAAACTCAGATATTAATGATAATTTTATTTTTGTAACTTTTTTTTAAAGATTTTATTTATGAGAGACACACAGAGAGAGAGGCAGAGATATAGGCAGAGGGAGAAGTAGGCTCCCTGTGGGGAGCCTGATGTGGTGCTCAATACCAGGACCCTGAGATCCCTATCTGAGCCAATGACAGACGCTCAACCACTGAGCCACCCAGGTGCCCCTTTTTGTAAAGATATTTTATTTTATATATATTTTAAAGATTTTATTTATTTATTCATGAGAGACACACAGATAGAGAGAGGCAGAGACACAGGCAGAGGGAGAAGCAGGCTCCATGCAGGGAGCCCGATGTGAGATCAGGCCCTGGCTGAATGTGGCGCTAAACCACTGAGCCACCCAGGCTGCCCTGTAAAGATATTTTAAAAGGCTTTTACCAAGACCCTGAGATCATGACCTGATGCAAAATACAGAGTTGGATGATTAACCAACTGAGCTACATAGGCACCCCTAAAACAACTCTTTTTTCCTGTTAGTGATATAATAAGCTAAAGTGTCAATCTCTGGTAAAAATTTACAACTTCAGAAAAAAATGATGAAAAATAATTTTTTGTGTAAGTAAGCCAATGTGGTAAGTGGCCAGTACATTATTTATAAAATACAAAACTCTACATCTTTAAACATACATATGTACAAATAATGAAAATAGAAAACAAAATCTCACAGAAGAATACAACATATTATATGAATTGGATGAAATGCATTATATGTTGATTTTGGATTCTGATATCTTAAATGACATTGATCTCAAGTACAAGTTAAAATAAATTGTGGGGGCACCTGGGTGGCTCAGTTGATTAAGCAGCTAGATGTCGTTTTGGCTCATATCATGATAATGAGATCAAGCCCTGAGCCAGCCTCCCCGCTTAGTGGGGAGTCTGCTTAAGATTCTCTTTCTTCTTCTTCTCCCCTTGCCCATCTCCTTCACTGCCTCTTTCTCTCTAAAATAAATAAATAAATCAGAGAAAGACAAATACCATATAATTTCACTCATATGTGGAATTTAAGACACAAAACAAACATTATAGGGAAAAAGAGAGGGAGACAGGAGCAAATCAAGAAAAGACTTAAATGTAGAAAACATATTAGTGGTTACCAGAGGGGAGGTGAGTGGGGGGAGGGGTTAAATAGGTGATGGGGATTAGGGAGTGCACTTGTGATGAGCACTGGGTGTTGTATGCATTGAAACACTAAATTCTACATCTAAAACTAATATTACACTGTTATGTTAACTAACTGGAATTTAAATGAAAATTTAAAGAATAAATAAATAAATTTCCAAAGAGATTCTAAAACTGACTAACAAAGCTGTTTACTCTGTAGATCTAAGAATGTTGGGGAAAGACTAAAATTTTACTTCTGAGCTTTACTCCTACTAGACTTATTCAAACCAATCTATTTCTTTAATCAGCTTTTCTTACTCCTACTGATACATCTTTGAGCAAGATAAATGCAAAGACATGGTTTCCAATGGATAAAATCACAGAGATGTGATTTAATATTAGGGAAATAAATGTAATATTCTCAATATAAATATAATGGAAATTATAATAAATGTATTTTAATTTCATTATGCATGTCTTAGTTTGCTATAGGCTTCCAAGAACTACTGGAGAGAATAGTAACTATTTCCTAAATATTCAATATTGCAGTACCATTTAGATTTTATGTACTATTTCTAGAACATTTCTTTCAGGTTTCATTTGTAGCACTGTCAAGGGAAAGATGATAAAAAATGAATTCCATGTAAAGTGGCCTGAGCTGTTAGTCATATATTTCAAAATAATCTTGAAATCACCATGTTCCTCCTTACTTTGAAGTTATATTAGGGAAAGGAGAGTCATGTATTTAAGAAAATATCAGCTATCTTTGAAAGAAATAAACTTACATTAAAATATTAATAGCAGTGTTATTAATTTTGGCAAAGCCATGCACAGGGTTTAAGATATCACACACTTTTAATATTATCTATTGAAATTTAGCAAAGTCTCCTTATTAGAATAGTGATAGCTGTACCATAAGGTTCTTCTTCTTATTTAAATTTCTTTTTCTCTACTTCATTGAATTACAACACTAGGAACAATTTGTTTCTTTTTCCTCTTTGATAAAATGCAGGCAGTCAGTGAAAGGAAAAAAATAATAATTGACAGTATGAAAAATAAGAATATCTATAAAAATCACTCAAGGGTTTCACAAAATAAAAGGATGTAGAACATGACACTATATACCTAAAACATGGGGAGGAGAGGAGTAAAGAATGAGTTCAAACTTAAGCGATCACACCTTAGGCCACAAAACAAGTCTGAATGAATTAAAAGAGACCGAAGTCATACTATGCATCTTTAGTAACCACAATGCTATGAAACTAGAAATCAACCTCAAGAAAAAATATGAAGAAAACAAATATATGAGAACTAAATACCATGTTACTAAACACTGAATGTGTCAATGAGAAATGAAACAAGAAATAAAATAGTACATGGAAACAACTAAAAATAAAAACACAACCATCTAAGACCTCTGGGTCATAACAAAAGCAGTTCTAAGAGTGTAGTTTATGGTAATACAAGCCTATCTCCAGAATCAAGAAAAATCTCATATAAACAACCTAACTTTACACTTAAAGGAGCTAGAAAAATAACAATGAACAAAACACAAATCCAGCAGAAGGAAGGAAATAACAAAGGTTAAAGCAAAAATAGAGGGGAGAGGAATTGTGATGGCAGAGTAGTAGGAGGACCCTATGCTTGCCTCTTCCCTTGAACACAGCTAGACACATATAAAATCATTCTGAACATTCAGGAAATTGATCTGAGGACTGAGAGAACAAAAAGCCAAACTAAAGGGAGAAAGAGGCCACATTATTTAAAATAGGAGGTGCAGAGATGTGATTTGGGGGAGGAAAGAATCGCCAGTGCTGGTGGGGGAACATGAGGGAAAGAAGAGAGAGTGCAAGGCACAGGGAATTGCACAAGAAAAGCACTCCCCAAAACCATTGATGAGAAAATCAAAGAGGCTGGTAATTGCAAGATTTTACAAGCAGCAGAGCTCAAAGTAAAGAAGTTTTAGAAGTCTGCACCAAGGAGATCCCTAGCTGGCTCAGCAGTTTAGCGCTGCCTTTGGCCCAGGGTGTGGCCCTAGAGACCCAGGATCGAGTCCCACGTCAGGCTCCCTGCATGGGGCCTGCTTCTCGCTCTGCCTGTGTCTCTGCCTCTCTCTCTCTGTGTGTTTCTGATGAATAAATAAATAAAATCTTTAAAAAAAGAAGTCTGCACCAACACCAGGGTGGAGCCTGGTGGGCATAGACTGGGTGAGACAGTTTTCTTTCTTGGAGTGAATTTGGGAAAGGTGGCACTGCCTGTCAGGGTACAAAAGAGACAGCAGTCACCACTGAGCTGCCCTGTTTGCTAACATAGGACGAGAGGCAGCTGCATAGGGCACCTAACCTGGATGCCAGCTCGTTGCTGCACTTTACCATAAACTTCAAGCCCCTGTATGTATGTGCAGCTGTCCTTCTGGGACAAATCAGTACCAAACACAGCATGGCAAGACCTTCCCCCAGAGGATTAGCATGCATCCTTGCCATACTGCTTCCATAAAATTTGGAGTTTTGAAACCCAGCCAGCAAGCCTGAGATAAAACACAGGTGCACTGCTCAGGCAGATGGGCAGATGGTCCAGAGACAGACAGGATGAAGGCAGGGATCTGAGGAAAGCCTGGAATAAATGACAAGAGATTGTACAATCTTTTGGGAGAGCTTTCTATACAGCAGCAGCTTCCAACTTGCCTCTCCAGGTATAAGACAACAGGCTGACACCATTTTTACTCCTGCCCATCAGCACAGACATACTTCAGTGAGCAGGAGAGCACCCACAATGGAAGCTTGAGCTACTTACAGCAAACCCTACCCCAGTGCTCAGCAGGTTCTGTTTCACAAGGGCAAGTGTGCCTGAGAGTCAGAGCAGCAGTTGGCTGCTCCCCCAAGACCAGCAGAATCCACCTGCACTTTTATGTCTACTCACCATAGAGTACTGCAAAGCTTCAACTCTAGGGGAAATAAGATCTAGACTCTTTTACCAAGCAAACCAGAGCACACCCAGTTAAAACTCATGACACAGTGGACAAGGTCCAAACACTTCCCAGTGTAGGCAAAGAGAACCTCTGCTGAGGACTGACCTGAGGGAAAGAGCAGCCACACAACACCAGAGTGCACACAACATATACCAGAAACACTTCCTGAAGTTCCAGGCTGTTATGTCTTAAAATAATAGCCATTACACTCAAGAGCAGGAACATAACAGACTTTTTTTTTCATAACAGACTTTCTTAAGAGAAGACAGACACCTAGACAAAATACCAACAAGGAGTAATTAATCCCAAAAGAAAGAACAAGGAAAGGTCACAGCTAGGGATCCATATAAGTACGATGCCTGGATTAGAATTTAACACAATAATCATAAGGATAGTGCTTGGGCTTGAGAAAAGCATAGGAGACACCAGGGAGTTCCTTACCACAAAGACAAAATGCTTAAAACTAGGCCAGCCAAAATAAAAAAGGCTATAACCAAGATGCAAAACTGGCTGTAATGATCAAAAGGATGGAAAAAACAGAAGAACAAATAAGTGATATGGAAAATAATAAAAAGAAGAGGGAAAGGACAATATTGGAATAGAATATAGAATTAGGGAAATCAGTGACTACATGAAGTGTAATAATATTCATATCATAGGAGTCCCAGAATTATAAGGCAGGAAAAAGGGGGCAGAAGGTTTAGTTGAGGAAATTGTAGCTGAAAACTTCCCTAATCAGGGAAGGGAAACAACCATTCAAATCCAGGAGGCACAGAGAACTTCCATCAAAATCAACAACAGCAGACCAACACCAACACATATCTTAGTAAAATTTGCAAAATACAGAGATAAGTAAAGAATATTGAATAGAGCAAAGGAAAATAAATCCCCAACCTACAAAGGAAGACAAATAATGTTAGCAGCAGATATCTCCAAGGAAACTTTGTAGGCCAGAAGAAAGTAGCAAGATATATTCAACATGCTGAATGGAGGAAAAATGCAGCAGAGAATACTTTATAGAGAAAGGCTGTCATTAAGAATAGAAGGGAAGAGAACACATTTCCTAAACAAAAACTAAATGACTTCATGATCACTAAACCAGCCCTGCAAGAAATTTTAAGGGAGACTCTTGAGTGAGGAAGAAAAGACCAAAAGTAACAAAGAATAGAAGGGACCAGAGAACATCACCAGTAACACCAACTCTATAGGCAATACAATGGCACTAAATTAATATCTATCAAAAATCACCCTGAATGTAAATGAACTAAGTGTTCCAATCAAAAGATATAGGGTATCAGACTGGATAAAAAAAGAAGAATCTGTATACTGCATATAAAGACTTATTTTAGACATAAAGTTACCTGCAGATTGAAAGGGAGAGGCTGGAGAATCATCTAATATGTTAATGGACATTAAAAGAAAGCCAGATTAGCCATACTTATCAGAAAAACTAGAATTTGAACCTGACTGTAACAAGAGATGAAGAAGGACACTGTATCATAACAAAGAGGTACATCCAACAAGAAGATCTAATAATTGAATATATTTATACCTCCAATTTGGGAGCAATCAAATATATAAATCAGTTAATAGCTAACATAGAGAAAATCACTGATAAAAATACAATAGCAGTAGGGGCCTTTAACTCTCACTTACATAAATGGATAGATCATCTAAGTAGAAAATCAACAAGAAAACAGTGGCTTTGAATGAACCCTGGACCAGATGAATTTCATAGATATATTCAGAACATTTCTTCCTAAAGCAACAGAATATACAGTCTTTTCAAATGCAAATGGAGTGAGGCAGGGCAAGATGGCAGAAGAGTACAGTCCCCAAGTCACCTGTTCCCACCAAATTACCTAGATAACCTTTAAATAATCCTGAAAATCTACAAATTCGGCCTGAGATTTAAAGAGAGAACAGCTGGAACGCTATAGTGAGAAGAGTTCACGCTTCTATCACGGTAGGAAGACGAGGAAAAAAGAAATAAAGAAATCAAAGGCATCCAAGGGGGAGGGGCACCACGAGGAGCTGGGCTAAGACCTGTGATTGACCCTAGGACAGGAAAGCCCAGACTTGGAGAAGCAGGGGTTTCACCAATATTCCCGGAAGGAAAGGCGATCACAGGGAATGGGAGCAGGATCCCAGTAGAGGCAGGGAAGCCCTCAGGCTCCCTGGGACACTAACAGAGGAACTGCACTCCGAGGAGAGCGCGCCACACCCCACGGCCAAGCTCCCTAAAGGTCTGAAGCACGCCCGGCTGTACCGGGAACACCTCGGGGGGCAGCTCCCAGCGGAGGCTCTGCACAGAGGGGGCTGTGCGACCGGGAGCGCAATTCCAACAGCACAGGCCCGAGTGCCCAGGGTGCCAGGGACAGAGCCCAAGATCCGGCGCTCCCCCCCGGGACAGGCAGAGGCCGGGAAGGCACAGGACAGCAAGGACGCACCAGCCGCCAGGTGGCAAGAACTGAGCGGATCAGCGGCCCCCGCCCCCGGAGCATCCAGGCACCTGCACTGAAAGCTCCAGTAGTTACTGCAGGAGCTGACTCAAGGGCTGGAGAGCTGGCCACTGCCACTGTTGTTGTTCCTCCTGGGACCTCACAGGATAAACAACCTCCACTGAGCTTCACAGTGGCCTCACAGGAAAAACAGGTTAAACAACTTTCACTAAGCCTTGCACTAGGCAGGAGGCTGAGCAGCTCCCCCAAGTGCTGAAACCTGAGAATCAGCACAGCAGGCCCCTCCCCCACAAGACCAGCTAGATGGACAGGGGAAAAACAAATTATTGACCAAGCAGCACTGGAAAGTTCCAGGGGAAGTCGAGGGATTTACAGTATACAGAATCAGAGGATACTCCTCCTTATTTTTTGTTTTTTGTTTTGTTTGCTTCCCCCACCGTTTTTTTCTTTTCTTCTTTTTTTCTTCTTCCTTTTTTTCCTTTTTTCTTTCTTTTTCTTTTCTTCTTTCTCTTCTCTCTTTTTCTCCTTTTCCCAATACAACTTGTTTTTGGCCACTCTGCACTGAGCAAAATGACTAGAAGGAAAAACTCACCTCAAAAGAAAGAATCAAAAACAGTCCCCCGCCCACAGTTACAAAATTTGGATTACAATTCAATGTCAGAAAGCCAATTCAGAAGTACTATTATGAAGCTACTGGTGGCTCTAGAAAAAAGCATAAAGGACTCAAGAGACTTCATGACTGCAGAAATTAGATCTAATCAGGCAGAAATTAAAAATCAATTAAATGAGAGCCAATTCAAACTAGAGGTACTAACGACAAGGGTTAATGAGGTAGAAGAACGGGTGAGTGACATAGAAGACAAGTAGATGGCAAAGAGGGAAACTGAGGAAAAAAGAGACAAACAATTAAAAGATCATGAGGATAGATTACGGGAATTAAATGACAGCCTGAGGAAGAAAAACCTACATTTAATTGGGGTTCCCGAGGGCACCAAAAGGGACAGAGGTCCAGAATATGTATTTGAACAAATCATAGCTGAAAACTTTCCTAATCTGGGAAGGGAACAGGCATTCAGATCCAGGAAATAGAGCAATCACCCCCCTAAAATCAATAAAAACTATTCAACACCTCGACATTTAATAGTGAAGCTTGCAAATTCCAAAGATAAAGAGAAGATCCTTAAAGCAGCAAGAGACAAGAAATCTCTAACTTTTATGGGGAGAAATATTAGACTAACAGCAGACCTCTCCACAGAGGCTTGCCAGGCCATAAAGGGCTGGCAGGATATATTCAGGGTCCTAAATGAGAAGAACATGCGGCCAAAATCCTTTATCCAGCATGGCTCTCATTGAGAATAGAAGGAGAGATAAAGAGTTTCCAAGATAGGCAGGAACTGAAAGAATATGTGACCAGGAAGCCAGCTCTGCAAGAAATTGTAAGGGGGTACTCTGTAAAAGAAAGAGGAAGTCCAATGGAATAATCCACAAAAACAGGGACTGAATAGGTATCATGATGACACTAAACTCATATCTTTCAATAGTAACTCTGAACGTGAATGGGCTTAATGACCCCATCAAAAGGCGCAGGGTTGGGATCCCTGGGTGGCGCAGTGGTTTAGCACCTGCCTTTGGCCCAGGGCGTGATCCTGGAGACCCGGGATCGAATCCCACATCGGGCTCCCGGTGCATGGAGCCTGCTTCTCCCTCTGCCTATGTCTCTGCCTCTCTCTCTCTCTCTCTGTGACTATCATAAATAAATAATAATAATAAAAAAAATTTAAATAAAATAAAAAAACTGGTAATCTTTATAAAAAAAAAAGGCGCAGGGTTTAAGACTGGATAAAAGGAGGACCCATCTATTTGCTGTCTATAAGAGACTCATTTTAGACATATGGACACGTACAGCCTGAAAATAAAAGTTTTGAGAACCATGTACCATTCAAATGGTCTTAAAAAGGAAGGAGGGGTAGCCATCCTTATATCACATAAACTAAAGTTTATCCCGAAGACTGTAGTGAGAGATGAAGAGGGACACTATATCACACTTAAAGGATCTATCCAACAAGAGGACTTAACAATCATCAATATATATGCCCCAAATGTGGGAGCTGCCAAGTAGTATATCAATCAATTAATAACCAAAGTTAAGACATACTTAGATAATAATACACTTATGCTTGGTGACTTCAATGTAGCACTTTCTACAATCGATAGATCTGTTAAGCACAACATCTCCAAAGATATAAAAGCTTTAAATGATACACTGAACCAGATGGATTTCAGAGATATTTACAAAATTTTACATCCAAATGAAACTGAATACACATTCTTCTCAAGTTCACATGGAACTTTCTCCAGAATAGACCACATACTGGGTCACAAATCAGGTCTTAATCAATACCAAAAGATTGGGATTGTCCCCTGCGTATTCTCAGACTATAATGCTTTGAAATTAGAACTAAATCAGAAGAAGAAGTTAGGAAGGATTTCAAACAAGTGGGGGTTAAGGACCATCCTGCTAAAAGATGAAAGGGTCAACCAGGAAATTAGAGAAGAATTAAAAAGATTCATGGAAACTAATTAGAATGAAGATACAACCATTCAAAATCTTTGGGATGCAGCAAAAGCAGTCCTGAGGGGGAAATACATCACAATATACGCATGCATCCAAAAACTGGAAAGAACTCAAACACAAAAGCTAACCTGGCACCTAAAGGAGCTGGAGAAAAAATAGCAAATAGATCCTACACGTAACAGAAGAAGAGAGTTAATAAAGATTCAAGCATAACTCAATGAAATGGATATGAGAAGAACTGTGGAACAGATCAACAAAACCAGGAGTTGGTTCTTTGAAAGAATTAATAAGATAGATAAACCATCACCCAGCCTTATTAAAAAGAAGAGAGAAAAGACCCAAATTAATGAAATAATGAATGAGAAAGGAGAGATCACTACCAACACCAAGGAAATACAAACAATTTAAAAAATATATTACAAGCAGCTATACACCAATAAATTAGGCAATCTAGAATAAATGGACGCAATTCTGGAAAACCATAAACTACCAAAACGGGAACAGGAAGAAATAGAAAACCTGAACAGGCCAATAACCAGGGAGAAAATTGAAGCAGTCATCAAAAACCTCCCAAGATACAAAAGTCCAGGGCCAGAGGGCTTCCCTGGGGAATTCTATCAAACGTTTAAAGAAGAAAACATACATATTCTACTAAAGCTGTTCAGAAAGATAGAAAGAAATGGAATATTTCCAAACTAGTTTTGTGAGGCCAGCATCACCTTAATTCCAAAACCAGACAAAGACCCCACCAAAAAGGAGAATTATAGACCAATATCCTTGATGATCATGGATGCCAAAATTCTCAAAAGATACTAGCCAATAGGATCTAACAATACATTAAGATGATTCATCATGATCAAGTGGGATTTATCCCCAGGATGCAAGGCTGGTTCAACACCTGTAAAGCAATCAGAGTGTTTGGTCATATCAGGAAGAGAAAAAACAAGAACCATATGATCCTCTCAATAGATGGAGAGAAAGCATTTGACAAAATACAGCATCCATTCCTGATCAAAACTCTTCAGAATGCAGGGATAGAGGGAACATTCCTCTACATCTTAAAAGCCATCTATGAAAAGCCCACAGAAATATCATTCTCAATGGGGAAGCACTGGGAGCCTTTCCCCTAAGATCAGGAACAAGACAGGGATGTCCACTCTCACCACTGCCAGTCAACATAGTACTAGAAGTCCTAGCCTCTGCAATCAGAGAACTAAAAGAAATAAAAGGCATTCAAATTGGCAAAGAAGTCATCCTCTCCTTCTTCGCAAATCACATGATACTCTACTTAGAAAACCCAAAATCCTCCACCCTAAGACTGTGAGAACTCCTACAACAATTTGGCAGTGTGGCAGGATACAAAATCAATGCCCAGAAGTCAGTGGCATGTCTATACACTAACAATGAGACTGAAGAAAGAAATTAGGGAGTCCATCCCATTTATAATTGCACCCAAAAGCATAAGATACCTAGGAATAAACCTAACCAAAGAGGTAAAGGATTTATGCCCTAAAAACTAGAGAACACTTCTGAAAGAAATTGAGGAAGACACAAAGAGATGGAAAAATATTCCATGCTCATGGATTGGTAGAATTAATAGTGTGAAAATGTCAATGTTACCCAGGGCAATTTAGACGTTTAATGCAATCCCTATCAAAATACCATGGACTTTCTTCAGAGAGCTGGAACAAATTATCTTAAAATTTGTGTGGAATCAGAAAAGACCCCGAATAGCCAGGGGAATATTAAAAAAGAAAACTAGAGCTGGGGCTTCACAATGCCAGATTTCAGGTTGTACTACAAAGCTGTGGTCATCAAGACTGTGGTACTGGCACAAAAACAGACAAATAGATCAATGGAACAGAATAGAGAATCCAGAAGTGGACCCTCAAGCTTTATGGTCAACTAATATTTGACAAAGGAGGAAAGACTATCCACTGGAAAAAAGACAGTCTCTTCAATAAATGGTGCTGGGAAAATTGGACATCTACCTGCAGAAGAATGGAACTAGACCACTCTCTTGCATCATACACAAAGATAAACTCAAAATTGATTAAAGATCTAAATGTGAGTAAGATTCCATCAAAATGCTGGAGGCGAACACAGGCAACACCCGTTTTGAACTTGGCCACAGTAACTTCTTGCCAGATACATCCATGAAGGCAAGAGAAACAAAAGCAAAAGTGAACTATTGGGACTTCATCAAGATAGGAAGCTTTTGCACAGCAAAAGAAACAGTCAACAAAACTAAAAGACAACCTACAGAATGGGAGAAGATATTTGCAAATGACGTATCAGATATAGTACTAGTGTCCAAGATTTACAAAGAACTTATTAAACTCAACAGCAAAGAAACAAACAATCCAATCCTGAAATGGGCAAAAGACATGAACAGAAATCTCACAGTTAGACATAGACATGGCCAACATGCACATGAGAAAATGCTCTGCATCACTTGCCATCAGGCAAATACAAATCAAAACCACAGTGAGGTACCACCTCACACCAGTGAGAATGGGGAAAATTAGAAGGCAGGAAAGAACAAATGTTGGAGAAGATGTGGAGAAAGGGGAACCCTCTTGCACTGTTGGTGGCAATGTGAACTGGTGCAGCCACTCTGGAAAACTGTGTGGAGGTTCCTCAAAGAGTTAAAAATAGATGTGCCCTATGACCCAGCAATTGCACTGCTGGAGATTTACCCCAATGATACGGAGGCAATGAAATGCCGGGACACCTGCACCCCGATGTTTATAGCAGCAATGTCCACAATAGCCAAAGTGTGGAAGGAGCCTCGGTGTCCATTGAAAGATGAATGGATAAGGAAGATGTGGTCTATGTATACAAGGGAATATTACTCAGCCATTAGAAACGACAAATAGCCACCACGTGCTTCGACGTGGATGGAACTGGAGGATATATTTTTTTAATTTTTATTTATTTATGATAGTCACACAGAGAGAGAGAGGCAGAGACATAGGCAGAGGGAGAAGCAGGCTCCATGCACCGGGACCCCGACGTGGGATTCAATCCCGGGTCTCCAGGATCGCACCCCGGGCCAAAGGCCGGCGCTAAACCGCTGCGCCACCCAGGGACTCCCAGAACTGGAGGATATTATGCTGAGTGAAATAAGTCAATCGGAGAAGGACAAATATTATATGTTCTCATTCATTTGGGGAATATAAATAATAGTGAAAGGAAATAAAGGGGGAAAGGAGAAAAAATGAGTGGTAAATATCAGAAAGGGAGACAGAACATAAGAGACTCCTAAGTCTGGGAAACGAACTAGGGTGGTTGAAGGGGTGGTGGGCGGGGGTTGGGGGTGACTGAGTGATGGACACTGAGGGGGGCAACTGATGGGTTGAGCACTGGGTGTTATTTTGTATGTTGGTAAATTGAACACCAATAAAAAATGAATTTATTAAAAAATTAGGTAAAGAGTTACATGTAATTGGGGTGAGCCCATTCTGAATAAATGTTAATTGATCCCTGAAAAAAAAAATTCCAGTCAGTTAACATACACTGTAATATTTGTTTCAAGTGTACAATATGCTGATTCAATATTTCCATACAACAGCCAGTGCTCATCACAAGTGCACTCCTTAATCCTCATATCCTATTTCACCCATTTCCCTACCCACTCTTCTTCGGGAACCATCAGTTTGTTCTTTTTAGTTAAGGGTCTGTTTCGTGGTTTGGCTCTTTCTCTCCCTCTCTCTTTTTCTCTTTGATTGTTTATTAAACTCCACATATGAGTGAAATAAATGCAAATGGAACCTTCTCCAGAATCGATTACATATGGGTCACAAATCAGGCCTCAACAAGTATAAAAAGATTCAAATCATACCATGCATGTTTTCCAACAACAACATAATGAAACTTGAACCGATAACAAGAAAAAGATAGGAGACCACAAATACATGAAGGGTAAAGAACTGACGGAATAAATGGGTCAATCAGGAAATTAAAGAAGAAAAAAAATTAATGGAAGCAAATGCAAGTAAAAACATGACAGTCCAAAACCTTTGAGATACAGCAAGAAAAGTCATAAGAGGGAAATATATAGCAATATAGTCCTTCCTCAGGAAACAAGAAATGTCTTAAATACACAATCTATTCTTACACCTAAAGGAGCTAGAAAAGGACGAGCAAATAAAGCCTAAATCCAGTAGAAGAAGGTATGTAATAAAGATTAGAGTAGCAATGAATGATATAGAAACAAACAAAAGAAACAAAAATAAACGGTAGTACAGATCAATGAAACTAGGAGCTGGTTCTTTGAAAGAATAATACTGGGGGCACCTGGGTGGCTCAGTAATTGAGTGTCTGCCTTCAGCTCAGGTCGTTATCCCAGTGTCTTGGGATTGAGTCCCACATCAGGCTTCCTGCATGGATCCTGCTCTATGCCTCTGCCTCTGCCTCTTTCTCTGTGTCTTTCATGAATGCCTCTGCCTCTTTCTCTGTGTCTCTCATGAATGAATGAATAAAATCTTAAAAAAAAAAAGGTCTGAAAGGCGAGGTCTAAAGCTGAGTCTCCCACTTTAAAACAAAAAACAAAAACACCCCCAAAACCCAGTAAACCCCTAGTCAGACATATGAAAATAAAAAGAAAAAGGACCCAAATCAATAAAATCATGAATTAAAGAGGAGAGATTGCAACCAACAACACAGAAATACAAACACTTATAAGAGAATATTTTGAATACTTATATGCCTACAAATTGGGCAATCTGGAAGAAATGGATACATTCCCCAAAACATACAAACTATCAAAACTGCAACAGGAAGAAATAGAACATTTTAACAGAACCATAACCAGCAAAGAAATGGAATCACTAATCAGTGATCTCCCAACAAATAAAACTCAAGAGCTAGATGGCTTCCCAGGGGAATTCTACCAAATATTGGAAAAAGAGTTAATACCTGAAATGCCTGGATGGCTCAGGCAACTAAACGTCTGACTTTGGTCAGGTCATGATCTCAGGGTCTTGGAATCACCACCCCCCCCATGTCAGGCTCCATGCTCAGCAGGAAGTCTGCTTGTCTCCTCCCCCCAGCCTCATGCTTGCACTATCTCTCTCTGTTTCTCTCTCTCTCTCTCTCAAAAAAATAAAAATAAATAAATAAAAATAAAAATAAATAAAAATAAAATAAATAAATAAAGTGAAGTATTAAAAAATAGCTAATACCTATCCTTCTGAAACTGTTCCGAAATATAAAAATGGAAGGAAAACTTCCAAACTCATTCTGTGAGGCCAGCATTACTTTGTTTCCAAAACCAAAGACTCCAATAAAAAGGAGAAATAGGACAATATCCCTGATGAATGTGGATGCAAATATTCTCAACAAATTACTAGCAAATCAAATCCAATAGTACATTAAAATAATTATTAATCATGATCAAGTTGGATTTATTCATGGGCTGTAAGGGTGGTTCAATATTCATAAATCAATTCCATACACCACATTAAAAAATGAAAGTATAAGAACCATATGATCATCTCAATAGATGCAGAAATAGCATTTGATGAAGTAATGCATCCATTCTTGAAAAAAATCGTCAATAGAGTAGAGATAGAGGGAACATACCTCAACATCATAAAGGACATATTTGAATGACTCACAGTTAACATCATCCTCAGTGGGGAAAAACTGAGACCTCTTTCTCTAAGGTTAAGAACACAACAGGGATGCCCACTCTCACCATTGTTAACAAGGTACTGGAAGTCCTAGCTTCAGCAGTCAGACAACAAAAATAAATAAAAGGCACTCAAGTCAGCAATGAAGAAGTCAAACTTTCAGTACTTGCAGATGACACAATATTCTATGTAGAACACACAGAAGACTCCACCAAAAAAAATTGATAGAACCAATAGAGGATTTCAATAAAGTTGAAGGATACAAAATCAACATGCAGAAATCCATTGCATTTCTTTCTCTTTAAGATTTATTTTTATTTATTTATTTATTTATTTATTTATTTATTTATTTATTTTTATTTTAGAGGCAGAGAGAGAAAGAGTGTGTGTGTGCATCCAGAGGGGGGCAGACGGAGAGAAACAAAGCAGACTCCCCACTGAGCACAGACCCCCCCAACCAGGTCTCTATCCCATGTCCTGTGAGATCATGATCTGAGCCAAAACCAACAAGAGTTGGATGCTCAACTGACTTAGCCACACAGGTGCCCCTAGAAATCTGTTGAATTTCTATACACCAATAATGAAGTGGCAGAATGAAAAATGAAGGAATTTATCCCATTTACAATTGCACCCAAACCATAAGATGCCTAGAAATAAACCTAACCAAAGAAGTAAGAGACCTATATTCTGAAAACTATAGAATAGTTATGAAAAGAAAATTGAAGATGACATAAAGAATTGAAAAACAAAACATTCCATACTCATGGACTGCAAGAACAAATATTGTTAAAATGTCTATACTACTCAAAGTAATCTACACATCCAAAACAATCCCTATCAAGACTGCTCTTTCAATGGAGTCTTTCAGGTATTCTATGTAGAGTAGCATGTCATCTGTGAATAGTGAAAGTTTGACTTCTTCATTGCTGATTTGGATGACTATTTATTTTACCCCCAAAAGCCAAAGCAATCTTGAAAAATAAAAGTTGGAGGCATCACAATTCTGGACATTACAAAGCTGTATTGCTCAAGATTACCTCTGGTACTGGCAGAAAAACAAACACAGATCAAAAAACAGAAGAGAAAACCCAGAAATGGATTAGTTGACAACTATGTGGTCAACTAATCTTCAACAAAGTAGGAAAAATATCCAATAGAAAAAAGACAGTCTCTTCAACAAATTGTGTTGGGATGGACAGCAATATGCAGAAGAATGAAACTGGACCACTTCTTAAACCATTCATAAAAATAAATTCCAAATGGATGAAAGACCTGAATGTGAGACAGGACTTCATCAGAATCCTAGAGAATGCAGCCAGCAACCTCCTTCACCTCAGCCCTAGCTAGTTCCTACTAGAAATCTCACCACAGACAAGGGAAACAAAAGCAAAATGAACTATTTGGACTTCATCAAGATTAAAAGCTTCTACACAATGAAGGAAACAATCAACAAAACTAAAAGACAACCTCCAGAATGGGAGAAGATATTTGCAAATGACATATCTGATAAAGGGTTAGTATCCAAGATCTCTAAAAAACTTATTAAACTCAATACCCACTCCCCTAATAATCCATTTAAGAAATGGGCATAAGACATGAATAGTTCTCCACTCAGAGGGGAATCTGCTTGAGGTACCCCTGCCCCTCCCTCTGTTTGCACTCTCTCTGTCTCTTTTTTTCTCTCTCTTTCTAAAATAAACAAATCCTTCTTTTTAAGTTAAAAAAAGAGGATGCTGCCTATGTTCTTCTCTAGGATTTTGATGATTTCTTGTCTCACATTTAGGTCTTTCATCCATTTTGAGTTTGTTTTTCTGCATGGTGTAAGAAAGTGGTCCAATTTCATTCTTCCACTTCTTACTGTATAGTTTTCCCAATATCATTCATTGAAGAGACTGTCATTTTGCAATTGGATCTTCTTTCTTGCTTTGTTGAAGATTAGGTGACCATATAGTTGTGGGTTCATTTCTGGGTTTTCTATTCTTTTCCACTGATCTGTGTCTATGTGCCAACCCCATACTGTCTTGATTTATTACAGCTTTGTAATATAGCTTGAAGGACAGAATTGTGATGCCTCCAACTTTGCTTTTCTTTTTCAAGATTGCTTTGGCTATTTGGGATCTTTTGTATTCCATACAAATTCTTGGATTGTTTGTTCCAGCTCTGTGAAAAATTTTGATAGAGATTGAATTAAGTGAATAGATTGCTTTGGGTAATATAGACATTTTCACAATGTCTATATTGTCTATAATGTCTATTGATTTTGATGCAAATTCTCTATGGTTTCTGGATTTGGATGTTTGTTTTCTTCCCCAGATTAGGGAAGTTTTCAACTATAATCACTCTAATAAACCACCTGCTCCTTATTCCCTCTTTTTTTCATCTGGGACTTCCATGATATGAATGTTATTATGCTTTATGGAGTTGATGAATTCCCTAAGTTTACATTTGAAATCTCATATTTTTCTTTTCCTCATCTTTTCAGATTCGTTATTTTTCAAAATTTTATCTTCTGTATCACTTATTCATTCATCTGATTCTTCCATCCTTGTGGTCATAACTTCCAGTTAGTTCCGCACTCAGTTTTAGAAATTTTCATTTCAGCCTGACTAGTTTTTAAGTCATTTATCTCTTTGTTAAGGAACTGACTCCCTAGTACCTTCTATGTGCTTCTCAAGCCCAACTAGGATACTTATGGTTGTTGTTTTATATTCTGGATCAGCATATTACTTATATCTGCTTTGATTAGATTCCTGGCTGTGGCCTTGTTCTTTCCTTTGGGATGAATTATCCCATCTTGGTATTTTGTCTAGGTCTTTGTATTCTTCTCTTTGCTAGGAAAACTTATTATGTTTCCTGCTTCTGAGAGTAATGGGTTTATTGAGAAGAGGTTCTCTACTGTTCAGGGCCTGGAATTTCAGGGAGTATTTCTGGTGTATGACGTATGCCCTCTACTGCTGTGTTTTGGGGGCTCTTTCCTCAGTTCAGTCCTCTGCAGAGGTTCTCCTTGCCTGCAGTGGGGAGTGTTTGGATCTTGGCCATAGTGTGACAAATTTTAAAGAGGTGTGTTCTGGTCTGTTTGTTAAAAGAGGCTAGATCCTATTGCCACTAGAGCTGAAGCTTTGCAGCACTCTATGGTCAGTAAACTTGGTGTGTGTGGGGGTTTGTGTTGGTCATCTTAGGGAGGGGCCCATTCCTCTGGGTCTACGGCACACTTGCCCTAGGGAAGAAGTGCCTACAGATTACAGGGGTGTGAGGTTGATATAAGCTACTGAGGTCCCTACTGTTGCCACTATTCTGCCTATTGAAGGTGGTACATGCTGATGTACAGGAGAGAAAAATGGTGCCAGCCCTCTCCCTCATCCCCAAAGAGGGGAGTTTGTGACTGATGTTGTTCTGAGAGCCCTCACTGAAGCCTGAACAATATCCCTTCATGTGTCCCAGGCATCCCTCAGATCCCTGACTTTACCCCATCTGTGACCAGCTGTCTACCCAACCAGCAGTGCAGTGCACCTGAGTTTTATCTCAGACACACTGGCTGAGTTTCAAACCTCCCAACTTTAGGGATTGAGGGCAGCACAGACCCATGCTGGTCCTCTGGGGGGAGGAGGTCACCATGCTGGTGCTGGTGCTGGTTTTTCCCATCAATTGCACAGGAGGTTGAGAATTTAGAAAAATGGACAACAACAAACCAGCATTTGGTTAGTTGCCCTCTGCCCCATGCTAAAGAGTGGAGCAACACTATGCCACTCACTAGCTCTTCAGTTCTTTTGTCCCCTGAGAGGCATGCCACCTCCCCCAAATATAGTCCAAGATGAGGAAAATGTCCCCAATTGCTTCCCAGGGGATCCTCAGATGTTGCTATTGATTCCCTGGCTTCTGCCCTCCTTCCCCACAGGAACATCACTGCACCCACCATTCTCTAAACTAACTATGGTGCAGAGTTCTAAAACTCATGTTTGAGCACCACTGATTATGAAAATGCATGATAATCAGCACCTCTCTTTTTCAAGCTAATGGTTTTAAGAAAGAATTTTACTTGTAATCCATGTGTAATGCTACCCTCCACTCTCTATAATCATGGGCTCCTGCCATTTGAAGTACCCATGATCATTTTATCCCCTAAATCATGTCTCTGTACCTCCTACATTCCATGATGTGCCCTTTTATCTCCCTCTACTTGTTGCATTTGTTCCCTCAGTTGAAGATCAATTTCTGGGTGTTAAAAATTATTATTTTTTGTATATATTTTTTATTGGAGTTTGATATGCCAACATATAGCATAAAACCCAATGCTCAACCCGTCAAGTGCCCCCCTCAGTACCTATCACACAGTCACTCCAACCCCCCACCCACCTTCCTTTCCACCACCCCTTCCTTGTTCGTTTCCAAGAGTTAGGTGTCTCTCATGTACTGTCACCCTCACTGATATTTCCCACTGAATTTTTCTCCTTTTCCCTTTTTTCTTTCACTATTTTTTATATTCCCCAAATGAATGAGACCATATATTGTTTGTCCTTCTCTGATTGATTTACTTGACTCAGCATAATACTCTCCAGTTCCATCAATGTCGAAGCAAATGGTGTGTATTTGTCGTTTCTAATGGCTAATATTCCATTGCGTACATATACCACATATTCGTTAGCCATTCATCTTTCGATGGACAACGAGGCTTCTTCCACGGTTTGGCTATTGTGGACGTTGCTGCTATAAACATCGGGGTGCAGGTGTCCCAGCCTTTCATTGCATCTGAATCGTTGGGGTAAATCCCCAAGAGTGCAATTGCTGGGTCTAGGGCAGGTCTATTTTTAACTCTTTGAGGAACCTCCACACAGTTTTCCAGAGTGGCTGTACCAGTTCACATTCCCACCAACAGTGTAAGAGGGTTCCCTTTTCTCCGCATCCTCTCCAAAATTTGTGGTTTCCTGCCTTGTTAATATTCCCCATCGTCACTGGTGTGAGGTGGTATCTCATTGTGCTTTTGATTTGGATTTCCCTGATGGCAAGTGATGCAGAGCATTTTCTCGTGTGCATGTTGGCCATGTCTATGTCTTCCTCTGTGAGATTTCTCTTCATGTCTTTTGCCCATTTCATGATTGGATTGTTTGTTTCTTTGGTGTTGAGTTTAAGAAGTTCTTTATAGATCTTGGAAACTAGCCCTTTATCTGATACGTCATTTGCAAATATCTTCTCCCATTTTGCAGGGTGTCCTTCAGTTTTGTTGAATGTTTCTTTTGCTGTGCAGAAGCTTCTTATCTTGATGAAGTACCAATAATTCATTTTTGCTTTTGTTTCCCTTGCCTTCATAGATGTATCTTGCAAGGAGCTGCTTTGGCCAAGTTCAAAAAGGGTGTTGCCTGTGTTCTCCTCTAGGATTTTGATGAATGCTTGTCTCACATTTAGATCTTTCATCCATTTTGAGTTTACCTTTCTGTATGGTGTAAGAGAATGGTCTAGCTTCATTCTTCTGCACGTGGCTGTCCAATTCTCCCAGCACGATTTATTGAATAGACTGTCATTTCTGGATATTCTTTCCTACTGTGTCAAATATTAGTTGACCATAGAGTTGAGGGCCCATTTCTGGATTCTCTATTCTGTTCCTTTGACATATGGATCTGTTTTTGTGCCAGTACCACACTGTCTTGATGACCACAGCTTTGTAGTACAACTTGAAATCTGGCATTGTGATGCCCCCGGCTCTGGTTTTCGTATTCAATATTCCCCTGGCTATTCGGAGTCTTTTCTGATCCCACACAAATCTTAAGATAATATGTTCCAACTCTCTGAAGAAAGTCCATGGTATTTTGATAGAGATTGCATTCAATATGTACATTGGCCTGAGTTGCATTGACATTTTCACAATATTAATTCTTCCAATCCATGAGCATGGAATAATTTTCCATTTCTTTGTGTCTTCCTAAATTTCTTTCCGAAGTGGTCTGTAGTTTTTAGTGTATAGATCTTTACCTCTTTGGTTAGGTTTATTCCTAGGTATCTTATGCTTTTGGGTGCCATTGTAAATGGGATGGACTCCTTAATTTCTCTTTTTTCAGTCTCATTGTTAGTGTATAGAAATGCCACTGATTTCTGGGCATTGATTTTGTATCCTGCCACACTGCCAAATTGCTTTATGAGTTCTAGCAGTCTTGGGGTGGAGTCTTTTGGGTTTTCTATGTAAAGTATCATGTCATCTGCAAAGAGGGAGAGTTTCACTTCTTTGCCAATTTAAATGCCTCTTATTTATTTTGTTGCCTCATTGCTGAGGCTAGGACTTCTAGTACTAAGCTGAGTAACAGTGGTGAGAGTGGGCATCCCTGACGTGTTCCTGATCTTAGGGGAAAGGCTCTCAGTTTTTCCCCATTGAGAATAATATTTGCTGTAGGCAGTTCATAAATGGCTTTGAAGATATTGAGGAGTGTTGCCTCTATCCCTACACTCTGAAGAGTTTTGATCAGGAATGGATGCTGTATTTTGTAAATGCTTTCTCTGCATCTATTGAGAGGATCATATGGTTCTTGTTTTTGCTCTTATTGATAGGATCTATCACGTTGATTGCTTTAAGAGTGTTGAACCAGCCTTGAATCCCGGGGATAAATCCCACTTGGTCACGGTGAATAATCTTCTTAATGTACTGTTGAATCCTATTGGCTAGTATCTTGTTGAGAATTTTTGTATCTGTGTTCATCAGGGCTATCAGTCTATAATTCTCCTTTTTGGGGGGGTCCTTGTCTGGTTTTGGAATATAGGTGATGCTGGTCTCATAGAACGAGTTTGGAAGTACTCCATCCCTTTCTATCTTTCAGAACAGCTTTAGTAGAATAGGTTTTTTTTTTCTTTAAATGTTTGATAGAATTCCCCAGGGAAACCATCTGGCCCTGGACTTTTGTGTCTTGGGAGGTTTTTGATGACTGCTTCCTTTTCCTCCCTGGTTTTCAGCCTGTTCAGGGTTTCTATTTTTTTCTGTTCCAGTTTTGGTAATTTGTGGCTTTCCAGAAATGCGTTCATTTTTTCTTGATTGTCTATTTTATTGGCATATAACTGCTCATAATGTTTTTGAAATCTTTTTTATTTCCTTGGTATTGATTGTGATCCACTCTTTCATTCATGATTTTTTGATTTGAGTCTTTTCTCTTTTCTTTTTAATAAGGCTCACTAATTGTTTATCTATCTTATTAATTCTTTCAAAGAACCAACTCCTGGTTTTGTTGATCCCTTCTACAGTTCTTCTGGTCTCTGTTTCATTGAGTTCTGCTCAAATCTTTATTAAATCTCTTCTTCTTCTGGGTGTAGGTTTTATTTGCTGTTCTTTCTCCAATTCCTTTAGGTGCAAGGTTAGCTTTTGTATGTGAGTTTTTTTTCCAGTTTTTTGAGGGTTGCTTGTATTGCAATGTATTTCCCCCTCAGGACTGCTTTTGCTGTATCCAAAAGATTTTGAACATTTGTATCTTCATTCTCATTAGTTTCTATTAATCTTTTTAATTCTTCTCTAATTTCCTGGTTGACCCTTTCATCTTTTACCAGGATGGTCTTTAACTTCTACGTTTGAATTTCTTCCAAATTTCTTCTTGTGTTTGAGTTCAAATTTCAAAGCATTTGGTCTGAAAATATGCAGGGGACAATCCAAATCTTTTGGTATCCATTGAGACCTGATTTGTGACCCAGTATGTGGTCTATTCTGGAGGAAGTTTCATGTGCACTTGAGAGGATTGTGTATTCAGTTGAGTTTGGATGTAAAGTTCTGTAAATATCTGTGAAATCCATCAGGTCCAGGGTATCATTTAAAGCTCTTGTTTCTTTGGAAACATGCTTCTAAGCATGTTGAGCTTAGAAGACCTGTCATTTTAGAAAGTGCCCAGTTGAATTCTCCCACTTTGAGTGTATCTAAGTTAAGTACATATTATCTAAGTATGTCTTAACTTTGTTTATTAATTGATTGATGTTCTTGCAACTCCCACATTAAGGGCATACATATTCATGGTTGTTAAATCCTTTGTTGGATAGATCCTTGAAGTATGATATAGTGTCCCTCTTCATCTCTTACTACAGTCTTTGGGATAAACTTCAGTTTATCTGATATGAGGATGGATTTCAATGATAAATTGTTTTCCAACCTTTTATTTTCAGGCTGTAGGTGTCCTTAGGTCTAAAATGAGTCTTTTGTAGACAGCAAATAGATGAGTTTTGCCTTTTTGTCAAATCTGAAACCCTGCATCTTTTGATGAGATCATTTAGCCTAATTATGTTCAGAGTTACTGTTGAAAGATAGGAATTTAGTGTCGTCATAATACTTATTCAGTCCCTGTTTTGGGAGATTGTTTCCTCGGACTTCCTCTTTCTTTTACAGAGTCCCCCTTAATATTTCTTGCAGAGCTGGTTTGGTGGTCACATATTCTTTCAGTTTCTGCCTATCTTGGAAGCTTTTTTATTGCTCCTTCTATTCTGAATGAGGGCCTTGCTGGATAGTGTATTCTTGACTGAATGTTCTTCTCATTTGCGACCCTGAGTATGTCCTGCCAGCCCTTTCTGGCCTGCCAGTTCTCTGTGGAGAAGTCTGCTGTTAATCTAATATTTCTCCCCATATAAGTTAGGGATTTCTTGTATCTTGCTTCTTTAAGGGTTTTCTCTTTATCTTTGGAATTTGTAAGTTTCCCTATTAATTTTCAAGGTGTTCAATGGTTTTTATTGATTTTAGGAGGAGATCTCTCTATCTCCTGGATCTGAATGCCTTTTTCCCTTCCAAAGTTAGGGAATTTCTCAGCTATGATTGGTTCAAAGATGTTTCCTGGTCTTCTGTCCCTTTCAGCGCCTTCTGGAACCCCAATTACATGTGGATTTTTCCTTCTCAGGCTGTCATTTACTTCCCTTAACCTTTCCTCGTGGTCTTTTAATAGTTTTTCTCTTTTTTTCCTTAGCTTCCTTCCTTGCCATCAACTTGTCTTCTATGGCACTCACTCCTTCTTCTACTTCATTAACTGTCATGGTTAGGACCTCCAGTTTGGATTGCATCTCATTTGACTTTTAATTTTGGCCTGTTTCGATCTAAATTCTGTAGTCATGAAGTCTCTAGAATCTTTTATGCTTTTTTCCAGAGTCACCAGTGCTTCTGAATTGGCATTCTTCCATTGAATTGTAATCGAAATTCTGTAACTTTGTGGCAAAGAGTACTGTTTCTGATTCATTCTATTGTGGTGAGTTCTTCTTTCTAGTCATTTTGCTCAGTGCATAGTGGCTAAAAACAAGTTGTACTGGAAAAAGGAAGAAGAAAAGGCAAAAACAAAGAAACAAAAAAAACCAAGGAGGGGTATCCTCTGGTTCTATATATTGTAAATCCCTCGACTTCCCCTGGAGTTTTCTAGTGCTGCTTGGTCAAGAACTTGTTTTTCCCCTTTCTAGCTGGTCTTCTGCGGGAGGGGCCTGCTATGCTGATTCTCAGGTGTGTGCATGGCTTAGCGGGAGCTGTTTTATCCTGTGAGGCCCCTGTTCCCTGGCGGGACCCTCTGTCCAAGGCACAGGGTGACACCAGAAGGAACAACAACACTGGCGGTGGCCATCCTTTCATCTCTGGAGTCAGCTCCTGCTCTAACTACCACAGTCTCCCAGTCCACACAGGCCTGGAAGCTCTGGGGTGTGCGGTGCTGATATGCAAAGCTCAGGGGTGCCTGGCGGCAGAAGAGTCCTCGCTGTCCTGTCCCCTCCCCACCTTCACCTGTCCCGGGGGGGAGCACAGGATACTGGGCTGTGTCCCCTGGTGTCCTGAGATCTGGAGCCTGTGCTGCCGTAATCATGCTCCTAGGGCCATGGCTCCTGAAGGCAGCAGGGCGTAGCCCCCTCCGCCAGGAGGGAGCCTTTGCCTGAGCTTCCCTCAGGACCAGCTGCGCTTGGGCTCCAGCTCTTCACCAAGATCGGCCCACAGTCTGTTTCACACTCTCCCCTGAGGCGTCCTTCCTTTATTAGTTACTCCAGGAAACTGGAGGCTCCACTGCCCCTCCTGGGGTTCTGCCCGGTTTCCTTGCTAAGTGCCTTTCTGTCCGGGAAGAATCCAGTGCATCTGGTGTGGATTTTTAAAGTTCCTGGTGTTAAGAATTATTTAATATATTTTTAGTTGTGATCAAGGAACACAGCAAACATGGGGTACTCCTACTACTCCACCAGTCTCAATTCTAAGAACCTATACTTTGAAGTTATATTTTGATTGAATTATAATTGTAATAAAATCACAATTTCTCAAAAATTGTACAATTTTTATATTTTTGAAATATAGTAAAACCCTATCAATGATAGTAGACTGGTAAACATCCAGTAAGTACTGATTTTAACTTCTGAAAAAGATGAAAAAGACTTTTTTCTCTGATCCAAATGGTTTGTGATTTTGGCAATCTGCCAGGAATTGGAAGAACATAACTAATATTATAGTTAAGGATCCTAATAATAAGCAAGCTTTATATCATAACATCATTATTCTAAAATCAATCAATGGATTATTAAACTAACTGAATGCTCTACCACATTTTGTGATTAATTTGATTTGTATTATCACCAGAATTATTTAGGAATTGTAGCAGCAATTGCTATTAATGCTATTATTTAGATACCTTAATCTAATTCAATTATTTTTATTACGAATTATGTTAAAGTATTCAATCTATCTCTATGAATTCAAGGCAAATTTCAAAATAAACATTCCTAGGATTTGTTTACTGATTTATTGAATTGCTTCCCTTTTAAAAAATTATTTATTTATTTAGTTTTAAGTAATCTCTATACACAGTTTGGGGCTCAAACACACAACCCTGAGATCAAGAGTTGCATGCTTTTTCAACTGAACCAGCCAGATGCCTCTGCTTTGCTTTTCATGAATAATGTGACATAAAAATAAGACATCCTGATATGCACAATTGAGTTTTTTTTTTCACAATTGACTTTTAAAATAGAATTCGGCATCATATCTGGTTCAATGAATCAATCCATATAGAACATTTTGGGGAGAATCTTTAGAAAAATGATCAGCTCCTCTAGAATAAGACATAGGCACTTACGTCACCATTAGAATATACAATATTTGTATGCATATTAGAGATGTAGATATATATATGTAGACTTAAGTGTCCATATTTATACTTTAAAAATATATATGTATATATAGCCTACAAAACTGAGTGAAAAATTGAGGAAAATCCATTAAGAAAGTTAAAACATATGATGGCAAAACAATTAATTGATTATTAGAAACATCATAATTTTTAATGTTAGCAATGGAGAAACAACAGAGTACAAATTTGATAATGTATTGATGGTATCAATTATTCTTAAACCAGTATAATGAAGGAAAATATAAACCATTCTGTTAAAAGTATTTTTGAAGAATATTTCTATACAGATTGAGTTAGTATTCTTCTATAGAAACTACTGAAATCTCTTGATACAACCTAATTCTTTTTTTGGACAGAAGCTTAATAGGTTCTATAGTTCATCCTCCCTTTAGGCTATACTCAAGTGACTTCCAGATAGATAAATAGCTATTTAAAGAAAACTATAGAAAAGGAGAAACTGGGTAACACATTTAGCTTCTTGAAACTGTTGTTGTTTAGAACCTTAGCCAGAAGTCTAATCCCTCCTATTTTTTGTGAGTCAGTGCATGGAAGCAATGGATAGTTGGTCTTCACATATTTGAATAACAATTAAGGAAATGTTACATCCAAAATAAAATAATTTTAATGACATTAGATCTCTTTTCCATAGCATTATCTTGCACATTTATCCTTAATTGACACTGCATGAGATAAGCAGTGGGAGCTCAGAAAATGATTCATCCTATGTGAATTTGATGTTAGCATGTCTGCTGTTAGATAATTCTTCACAAATTAATCTTTTGCCAGTTGAGCTAACTCAACCTTAGAGTGGTTCAGCTAAAACAAACAGAGAATGCAGCTTGAGTTTCTGCAAACTCTGTGGCTCAAGATAGTCCAGACCTTTAGGAGGAAAAGAAAATGTAAAAAGGCAAAGAGAGAACAAGTTTAGATATTTTAGATTTTATAAATCGTGACTATATATTTTATTTTATATATATATATATATATATATATATATATATATATATATATATATACTTGTGACTGTATGCTTTTAATTGCCCCTGCTTAATTATTTAAAGGGGTATTTTTCACTTATTTTTCACTTTCAAAGTTGTCCTTATTTGGAGGACAAATTATGTGGTCACACTTATTTAATACAATATAAGTAGAAAACCACATGAAGATAAAGTAGAGGTAAAAATATACACACAGTTAATATAAGGCACACAAAGATAATTCTTTCTTTAATCTACAAATTTAATTCTTCAGGTCAAATCATTTGCCCACTGCTCCTGTGGAAATCATTACAGAAAGCAACATTTAAAATAACTACAAATACTGGCTAAGTAACCTTTAAAATAAGCAGTTATTTTTTAAAGAATTTATTTATTTATTTATTTGAGAGAGAGAGAGAGGGAGAGCAAGGAGGCATGAGGGGGAGAGAGTGGTAGAGGGAGAAACAGACTCCCCATTGAGCAGGGAGTCCAATACAGGGCTCTATCCCAGGACCCTGAGAGCCTGACCTGAGCTTAAGGCAGACGCTTACTGAGTGAGCTATTCAGGAACCCCATGGTTATCACTTTTTACAGTTTGTATTTAAATTCCAATTAGTTAACATACTGTGTAATATTAGTTTCAGGTGTAAAATATAGTGATTTAACAGTCCCATACAACACCCAGTGCTCATCACCAGTGCACTCCTTAATCTCCATCCCTGATAAAACCCATCCCATCTCTCACCTCTCCTCTGGTAATCATCACTTTGTTTTCTATACTTAAGATTCTGTTTCTCGGTTTAAGCAGTTATCTTTTATTTTCTTAAGCAGTTATCTTTTAAAGTAACAACGACAACTGAAACTAGGAAAGCAAATCCAGTTACTTGTGAAACAGAAATTTCTAAGTATGTGTGAAAGCATAGAGTCATGCATTCAGTTTATTTGTAATAAAAAAATTAAAAAATCTTTCAACATCCCAGTAGCACACAAAAGCTGTTGTCAGTAAAAAGAATCGCTAATAACTCATTGTGCCAATTCACTGCAAATATGAGTAAATCAGCTATCACTAACCCATTGAAGCACTTATAACTTTAAAAAAACCTAACAATTGCATCAGATGAAACAATTGTCAATGAACTGTGTAGCAAAACATGGAGATACTTTGGAATAACTCCTGAGGTTAAACAGAGAAACAGTTTATGTTTATTTACAGCTTTATCTAATCTAAGACATGATGCCTTAAGATGGGAAAAAATACATATACAAGTAATTTATTCACTAAATCCAGTTTTCTGGCAATATAAGTAGGTTTTTTGGTAAAATGCTATTTTTATAGCCATCAGTACCCAAATGATGGGTAAATGCTCTATATACCCCAGCCACTATTTTGTGGGTATATAGAACATTATCTCAGATAGGAGTCAGTTTTCTGCCTCAAACCTTTACTAATTTAGATTATAGAAGACCAAACATAGTTGAAATGATATTACTATTTATAAAACATCCACAAAAACAAGTGGAGAAAAATTATAAATCATTCTAATTTACTTAAATTGGCCATAGTATAATTATATATGTGTAGACTAACATAGCTCCAAAAATCATATATATTAGGTAAATTATAATAAATCAAATTAATAAGAGAGTAATTAAATCCTCAGTTTTATTAATCTGGTTATTTTGCATGTGAACTGGTTTTCTACATGCGATCTCCAGCTTAATAAAAATCCATACATTATATCACTTAGATATTTGACCATAAACATTGTTTCAAGGACTAAAGCAAAACTCTGGGCACCTGAATATGCCTGAAAATTTATGGTGTTATTTCTGGAAAAAATTGTCTTTGGAGAAATGGTTAGAATCATAAAACCTGCAGATGGATAAGCTAAGTCAGCTTATGTATAAGTCAGCCAACAATGTTCCAACTAAGTGCCATATATATATATATTATCTCCATTGAGGAAATTCTCATTTTTCCCAGTATATAAATACAACTAGTTTAAAAATCCATATCTATACCATTATAATTTTTAAAAGAAAAGCTTAAAATGATAGAATGGTCATCACTACTGTTTCAATTTAGAGAATTCTATACTGGGTTTGGAATTTAGAATAATGATGTATTTGAGAAGTGAAGGAAATGGTATGACTATCAGTAGATGATACATTAGGAATCACTTATTTCACAGTAAAATGAAAAGGTTCAAATGCCTACTGAAACAAGCAAAACATCTTAAACACTTAAATCTTCAGAGAAAAAGCAGTGTGACACCACTAAATGAGGTAGAGAGTGTAATAATCATCATCAGAATTTTTTTATTTTCTGTATATTCAATCAACATAAGTAGCCTTCATTTTATATTTATTTATTGAATGATATTTAAACTTATTTGAATGAGTTAATAATGATGGTGATGGATATTGAATATTTAGTAGTTTGTAACAATGATTGTATTTTTCCAACTTTTTGATAGCTATATGCAGTCTCATATTCATCTGTATAATCATTTAGTGATTAAAGTACTATGTTCAAATAAAAGTAATTTATACAGTTCTACACTTCTTAATTTATATATGATCTATTAAATTGCTTTCATTTTAAAAAATTTTTGCATCCCTGAATTGTTTAAAGCATCAATTTATTCCTCAGTTAATCATTTACTTAATTATTTTCATTACTGACAGCAAAGTTCTCCCTTTCTCTGACCAAGTTATTTTAAATGGATGCTTCTAACAACCTCTTATACTCAGAGAATATGTTGGCCTCCTCATAAGCTAGAAAAGCGTACTAACATCCATGAAAGGCTTGTTCTAGCAAATATTCTGTTTGAAAAATGATATTTAAAACCGATTTAATTTAGAAAAATTAAAAATAAAAAAATTCAAATTTGTTACTGCTTATCTCTCCAATAGAATCCATTGTAAAAAGAATCATGATTGGCTTACAAGAACAGAAATAAGAAAGTACAGGGCAGCCGGGGTGGCTCAGCAGCTTAGTGCTGCCTTTGGCCCAGGGTGTGATCCTGGAGACCTGGGATCAAGTCCCATGTCGGGCTACCTGCATGGAGCCTGCTTCTCCCTCTCCTTGTGTCTCTGCCTGTCTCTCTCTCTCTCTCTCTCTCTCTCTCTCTCTCTCTCTCTGTGTCTGTCAAGAATAAATATAAATAAAATCTTTAAAAAATAAAATAAAATCTTTAACAAAAAATAAATAAGAAAATACAAAAACTTTCACTATAAAAAAACAAAGGACAGGACTTTTTTATGGCATATGAATGCGATGTAAATAAACCAATTCCAGATGATAGAAGCCATATATAAGAAAATATTCACATTAGCAATATAATAGCCATCTGGAGAGCCAGGAGGAGTCCAAGATAAGTGAAGAAAGAAAGAGACATTTGATTCAAGAGATGAGCTAAAGAAGGTAAGTGGAAGTTTGTTTTAAATTGAGCTAGATCCAAATATAAATGTGAAGCCAATGGTATTGATTGAGGAGAATGATGCTATCATGTTTTTATCTGTATAAATTTATAAAATATATGTATTAAAAATAACTTCAGATTATAAAATAAGCTTTTTAAAAATGAGCCATAATTTCAGAAAAATTGGGGAAGACTACAATTAAACTATAGAGTAAAAACAATAACTACTGTTTATGGAATACTTTTTAAGGCACTCAACAAATTTTATATATTTTTCTTATTTCATTACTTTTATAATATTTCTGCTTGTTTGAAAAGGATAATTTTAATTTTCTCCTTTATGTAGGAGAGGAACTGAAGGAATAGATAAGTTTGAGAACCAAGGCAACAGACTTGTGTAATTATTACCACTAGCACAGGAATTACCATTTAACCACAAATTTTAGTTCCAGTCTCACAACTGTTTTGCAGATAAATGATGTCCAAAAGTATTACTGTCATAATTGCAGAAATACTAAAAAATAAAATATCATAAATTAATAAAAGTACTGAGTGGAAATCTACTGAAAGTGGATTTGGAAATTTTAATTATTTTGAAACTATGAAGACTTAAAATAATTCCATGTAAATAACAGAATGACCAATTCAAGGTAAAATATTTATAAGATAATGTTTTTTTTTTCCTCCTTACTATCATTAGTGTAAAAATATATTCCCTAAATGCCTGTTATTAAGCTTTTTGGGCATTTTGTCTATTTTTCAAACATATTTAATCTCTGCAGACTTTGTGCACAGGAAGTCATTAAGTGTATGTTAAACTTAGATGTCTGCAATTAGACTAAGTTATTAGTAGTCAGTTACTGTTATAACTAAGACAATATTCAGTAGAACAGCTTTCTGTTCCACAGAATTTTACTTTATTCCATTGGAGAAGCTTGAAATAATGGATTTTTGTATTCAAAGTGAGAAGAAGGATGAGAAATGTTCAGGAGAATATCCTCCATAAAATAAAGTTCCTGATTAAAGAGATGTCAAAGACAAAAGTAAATAGGTTAAAATAATCCAAAACATTTTATTGTATTCAAATTTTAAAACTCCTTCTTTTAATGAAACAAAGTTTAAAATTACTTTTTTTGCAGGGAGCCTGGATGGCTCAGTAAGTTTTAGCATCCAACTCTAGATTTTAGCTTCATGATCCCACTATCGTGATACTGAAACCTGCATCAGGCACTGTGCTGAGTTTGGAGCATGCTTGGGATTCTCTCTCTCCCTCTGCTTCTGCCATGTCCCCCCTGTTCCTGTTCCTATTCCTATTCCTATTCCTATTCCTATTCCTATTCCTATTCCTATTCCTATTCTCTCTCTCCAAAAAAAAGGTCTTTTATTTCTTTATTTAAATTTCAGTTAAAATACAGTACAATATTATTTTCTGGAGTATAATTCAGTGGTTCATCACTTACATACAACACACAGTCCTCATCACAAGTATCCTTTTTAATACCCATCAAACCTTCACATCACTCCATCAACCCTCAATTTGTTCTCTTTTGTTAAGAATCTCTTTATGGTTTGTTTTCCTCTCTCTCTCTTTTTTCTTTTTTCCTTTCCCTTATGTTCATCTGTTTTCTTTCTTAAATTCCACAGGTGAGTGAGACCATACGGTATTTGTGTTTCACTGACTGACTTATTTCACTTAACATGCTACATTCTGGTTGCATCCATGTCATTACAAATGGCAAGGTTTCTTTTTCCTTAGATTTTATTTATTTGAGAGAAAGATAGCATGTGAGTGAGAAAGCATGCACAAGTGGAGGGAAGGGCAGAGGGAGAAGGAAAAGCAGACTCCCCCACTCTGCAGGGATCCCAATGTGGGACTTGATCCTAGGACTCCGAAATCATTACTTAAGCCAAAGGCAGACACTCAACCAACTGAGCCATCCAGGTGTCCTACGATTTCATTTTGTGATAGTTGAGTAATATTACATTGTATATATACCACATCTTCTTTATCCATTCATCAGTCCATGGACATTTAGGCTATTGTTGATAATGCTGCTATAAACATCAAGGTATATGTATCTCTCAAATATATATTTTTGTGTCCTTTGGGTAAATACCTAGTAGTGTAATTGATGATCATTGGGTAGTCCTATTTTTAACTTCTTGAGGAACCTCCATACTGTTTTCCAGAGTGGCTGAACCAATTTGCATTCTCACAATAGTGCAAGAGGGTACTCCTTTCTCAGCACCCTTACCAACATCTGTTGTTTCTTAAATTCTTAGTTTTAGCCATTCTGACAGGTGTGAGGTGATAACTCATTGTGGTTTTGATTTGTAATTTTCTGGTGATGAGCAATGTTGAGCATCATTTCATGTGTCTGTCAGCCACCTGAATGTCTTCTTTGGAAAAGTGTTTATTCATGTCTTCTGCCAATTTCTTAATGGATTATTTGGGGTTTTGGGGGAGTTGAGTTTCATAAGTTTTTATAGATCTTGGATACTAATCCTTTATCAGATATATCATTTGCAAATATCTTCTCCCATTCTGTAGGTTGTCTTTTAGTTTTGATTGTTTCTTTCATTGTGCAGAATCTTTTAATCTTAATGAAGTCCAAATAATTCATTTTGCTTTTGTTTCCCTTGCCTCCAGTGACATGTTTCTTAAGAAGTTGCTATGGCCAAGATCAAAGAGGTTGCTGCCTGTCTTCTCTAGGAGATTGATGATTTCCTGCCTCATGTTTAGGTATTTCATCCATTTTGAATTTATTTTCTTGTATGGTCCAATTTCATTCTTCTGCATATTACTGTCCAGTTTTCCCAACATCATTTGTTGAGGAGACTGTCTTTTTTTTCCCCATTGGATATACTTTCCTGCTTTGCCGAAGATTAGTTGACCACATAGTTGTGCATCCATTTCTGGGTTCTCTATTCTTTTCTATTGTTCGATGTGTCTGTTTTTGTGCCAATATCATAGTGTCTTGATGATTACTGCTTTGTAATATAACTTGAAATCCAGAATCCTGATACCTCTAGTTTTGTTTTTCTTTTTCAGAATTGTTTTGGGTATTCAGGGTCTTTTGTGGTTCCATACTATTTTTAGAATTGTTTGTCCTGCTCTGTGAAAAATGCTGTTAATATTTTGACAGGGACAGCATTAATTATGTAGATTGCTTTGGGTAGTATAGACATTTTAACAATGTTTGTTCTTCAAACCATGAGCATGGGATGCTTTTCCTTTCTTTGTGTCCTCTTCAGTCTTTTCATAACTGTTCTGCAGTTTTCAAAGTACAGATATTTTATCTCTTTAGTTAAGTTTATTCCTAGGTATCTTATTGTTTTTGTTGCAATTGCAAATGGATTGAGTGCTTTGTTTGTTTTTCTGCTGCTTCATTATTGGTGAAGAGAAATGCAACAGAATTCTGCACATTGTTTTTATATCCTGCAACTTTTTTGAATACATGTATTCTACCAATTTTTTTTTTTTTGGTGAAATCTTTCAGGTTTTCTACATAGAATATCATGTCATTTGCAAACAGGGAAAGTTTGATTTCTTTCCCTACTTAGATGCTTTTTATTTATTTATTTGTTTTGCTTACTGATTGCTGAGGATAAGACTTCCAATATATGTTAAATAGTAATGGTGAGAGTAAACATCCTTGTCTTGTTCCTGATTGAAAGGCAAAGGCTTTCAGTTTTTCCCCATTGAAGATGACACTAACTGTGCATCCTTCAACATGGCTTTTATGGCGTTGAGTTATGTCCTATATAGCCCTACTTTGTCAGAGGCTTTTATCAAAAAAGGATGGTATATTTTGCAAATGCTTTTTCAGCATCTATTAAGAAATTGTATGATCCTTAACCTTTCTTTTATTAATGTGTTTTTTTACTTTCATCCATTAGCAAATATTGAACCACTCTTGTAGTTCTAGAATGAATCCTACTTGACTGCAGTGAATAATTCTTTTAATATACCGTTGAATTAGATTTTCTAGTATTTGAGAACTTTTACATCCATGTTAACCAGGGGTATTGGCTTGTAATTCTCCTTTTAAGTGTGGCCTTTGTCTGGTTTTGGAATCAAGATAATGCTGGCCTCATAGAATGAAATTGGAAGTTCTCCTTCCATTTCTCTTTTTTAGAACAAGTTGAGAATAGATATTAATTTTCCTTTAAGTGTATAGTAGAATTCCCCTGTTAAGCCGTGTGGTTCTGGACTTTTCTTTGTTGGGAGATTTTCGATCACTGATTCAACTTTGTGGGTGGCTATTGGTCTGTTTAAATTTTCTCTCTCTTCCTATTTCAGTTTTAGTAGTTTATATGTGTCTGGGAATTTTTCCATTTCTTCCATGTTGCCCAGCTTGTTGGCATACAATTTTTCACAGTATTATCTTATAATTGTTTGTATCTCTAAATCAATAATTCTTAATAATTGTGGTGTTGTTTGTGATCCTTCCTCTTCATTCTTGATTTTATCTATTTGGGTTTTTTTCTTTTTTTCTTTTTGATAAATCAGGCTAGGGGTTCATAAATTTTATTAATTCTTCCTATGAACCAGCAGTTACTTTCACTAATCTGCTCTCCTGGGAGTTTTTGTGTTTTTTTTAAAAGATTTTATTTATTTATTCATCAGACACACACACACACACAGAGAGAGAGAGAGAGAGAGAGGCAGAGACACAGGCAGAGGGAGAAGCAGGCTCCATGCAGGAAGCCCAATGCGGGACTTTATCCCAGGACCCTGGGATCATGCCCTGAGCCAAAGGCAGATGCTCAACCACTGAGCCACCCAGGCATCCCTCCTGGGAGTTTTTTGTTTGTTTGTTTCTATATGGTTTATTTCTGCTCTAATCTTCAATAATTTCCTTCTTCTTCTGGCTTTAGGCTTTATTTGCTGTTCCTTTTATAGCTCCTTTAAGTAAAGGTTACATTGTGTATTTGAGATTTATTTATTCTTTGCTTCTTGAGGTCAGCCTGTATTGCAATATACTTCCCTCTTAGGATTGCCTTTAATGCATCCTGAAGCTTTTGGACTGTGTGTTTTCATTTTCATTAGCTTCCATAAATTTCCCTTTATTCCTTCTTTCATTTTCAAGTTAGCTTATTCATTATTTAGTAGAATGTTCTTTACCTTCCATGTATTTGTGTTGTTTCCAAAATTTCTCTTGTGGTTGACTTCAAGTTTCATTGCATTGTAGTCTGAAAATATGCATGGTGTGATTTTAATCTTTTCATACTTGTTGAGTGCTAATTTGTGACCCAATATGTGATACTTTCTGGAGAATGTCCCATGTGCACTTGAAAAGAATGTGTATTATCCTGCTTTAGGATGAAATGTTCTGAATATATCTTTGAAATCCATCTGGTCCGGGATCCCTGGGTGGCGCAGTGGTTTGGCGCCTGCCTTTGGCCCAGGGCGCGATCCTGGAGACCCGGGATCGAATCCCACATCGGGCTTCCGGTGCATGGAGCCTGCTTCTCCCTCTGCCTGTGTCTCTGCCTCTCTCTCTCTCTCTCACTGTGTGCCTATCATAAATAAATAAAAAAAAAAAATTGAAATCCATCTGGTCCAGTGTGTCATTCAAAGCCATCATTTCCTTGTTGATCTTCTGTTTAAATGATCTGTCAATTGCCGTGATTTGGGTGTTAACGTCCCCTACTATTATTGCATTTTTATCAATGAGTTACTTCATATTTTTTTATTAATTGATTTATATGTGTGGGTGCTTCCAAGTTGGAGGCATATTTATAATTTTATATGTCCTTGATGAATAGACTCCTTCATTATGATATAGTACCCCTTTTCATTTCTTGTTATAGTCTTTGGTTTAAAATCTAATTTGTTGGGCACCCCGGGTGGCTTAGCAGTTTAGTGCCACCTTCACTCCAGGGCATCATCCTGGAGACCCAGGATCAAGTCCCACGTTGGGCTCCCTGCGTGGAGCCTGCTTCTCCCTCTGCCTGTGTCTCTGCCTTTCTCTCTCTCTCTCTGTTTCTCATGCATAAATAAATAAAATCTTAAAAAAAATAAAATCTAATTCTTCTAAGTATGGCTACTCCAGCTTTCTTTTGACATCCATCAGCATAATAGTAAATGGTTCTTAATCTCGTCACTTTCAATCTGCATGGGACTTTAGGTCTAAAATAAGTCTCTTACTCCTAACTCTGGGAAACGAACAAGGGGTGGTAGAAAGGGAGGTGAGCAGGGGGTGGGGGTGACTGGGTGATGGGCACTGAGCGGGGCACTTGATGGAATAGGCACTGGGTGTTATTCTATATGTTGGCAAATTGAACACCAATAAAAAATAAATAAAAATAAATAAAATTAAATAAATAAATAAAAATACCAAAAAAAAAATAAACCCAGAGATTTTTATATAGAATTAAAAAAAATAAGTAAATGAATAAAATGTCTCTTGTAGTCAGCATACAGATGTTTCTTATTCATTATTATAGTTATTCATTTTATACTCTATACTTTTTGATTAGAGTACTTAGTCCATTTACATTTGGAATGATTATTAAAAGATATGAATTTAGTATCATTGTGTTACCTGTAGAGTTGGTGTTTCTGGTGGTATTCTCTAGTCCTTTCTAGTTTTTCTTCTTTTGGTCTTTTTTCTCCACTCAACAAGTCTCCCTTAAAATTTCTTGCAGGGCTGGTTTAGTGGTCATGAAGTCCTTCAGTTTCTGTCTGTCTGGGAAACTCTTAATCTCTCCTTCTCTTCTGAATGACAGACTTGCTGAATAAAGATTTCTTGGCTGTATATTTTTCCAAATCAATACATTGGATATTTTTTTGCCACCCTCTTCTGGCCTGCCATTTTTCTATGGACACATCTGCTGCAAACATGATAGGTCTTCCCTTGTAGGTCAAGGCTTTTTATTTGTTTGTTTTTTTTTCCTCTTGCTGTCTTCAGGATTTTTTCCGTCTCTGCATTTTGTGTATTTGACTACCATATGCCTTGGGAATGGTCAGCTTTTGTTGAATTTAATGGAAGTCCTTTGTGCTTCTTGGGGTTTGGTGTCTATTTCCTTCCTTAGATTAAGGAATTTTTCATCTCTAATTAGTGCAAATAAACCTTCTGCCCCCTTGTCTCTTTTCATCTTCTGAGACTCCTATGATACAAATGTTATTATGTTTTAATAAATCACTGAATTCCATAAGTCTACCTTCCTGATTCATGACCTATTTCTCTTCTTTTCAACTACATTATTTTCCATAATTTTACGTGTCCTATCACTGATTCACTCCTCTGCTCCATCTATCCTTGTTTTTATGGCCTCCATTTGTGATTGCATGTAGGTGATAGCATTTTTAATTTCAGCCTCACTAGATTTTAGTTCTTTATCTCTACAGTAAGGGATTTGCTAGTGTCCTCTATGCTTTTATTTCAAGCACACCTAGTATCCTTATAATCATTGTTTAAAATCTAGTTCTCACATCTTATTTTTATCTGTATTGATTATATCCCTAGAAGTGAATTTTACTTCCCATTTTTCTTTCGGGGTAAAATTCTCCATCTCACCATTTTGCCCAGAAAAGAAAAGGAAAAAAAAGAAAAAAAAAAGAAAAAAAAAAAGAAAAGCAAGAAAAATAACAACACAAAAACCTAGATTCTGGGTTTGTTTTGGTCTGCCTGTTAAAAGAATCTAGATCCAAAATAAAATGAAAAATAAATAAAATAAAAATAAACTAAAATATCGTATATATAAAATAAAATTTGTATTTTTATTTTTTAAAAAGATTTTATTAATTTATTCATGAGAGACAGAGAGAGAGAGAGAGATAGAGAGAGAGAGAGAAGCAGAGACACAGGCAGAGGGAAGCAGGTTCCATGCAGGGAGCCCGAAGAGGGACTTGATCTCGGGTCTCCAGGATCCCGCCCTGGGCTAAAGGTGGTGCTAAACTGCTGAGCCACCCGGGTTGCCCTAAAATAATTTTTTTACAAAGAAATTGAAAAAATAAGAAAATAAATGAAAAATAATAATACAATATAAAGAAAGTAAAAAGGAAGGTAGATCCTATTTCCCCATTGTAGCTTTGTAGCACTGTCTGATCAATAGACTTGGTACAAGGCAGTTTTTGTGCTGGTCTTCTGGGGGAAGGGCCTATTGTGCAAATTCTCTGGCAAACTTGTTTGGGTGGGAATGTGCTTCAGGGGGCGCAGGGTCGGGGGGGCTTGGTGTAAACAGCTTTGGCCTCCACTAAGTGGTGCTGTTTTGCTCTCTGAAGCCTCAGCACTGATGTGCCAAAAGAATATGGTGGTACCTTGTTCTCTCTCTAGTCCTGGAACTGAAAGTCTGCACTCCCCACTCTTCAGTGAACCCTCACAGAAGAGTAATTAATCACCCTCTTTTGTCCCTGATTTCCATCTGAAAACTATATTCACCCTGACTGTGTCTGAGGATTTTTGGTTTCTTTGTTTCTATCTCAGGTGCATGATTGAGTTTCAAAACTCCAAATTTCAGGGACTCCTATGCCAAAGATCTGCATTGTTCTTCCAGGGGAGCGTCTTACCATACTTTTGCAATTTCCTGGCCAGTCACAGGAAAGCAGTTGCACAACCATACAGCAGTTTTCAGTTTATGGCAAAATAGAGCATAAAGCCAGCACCAAGACCCGCTATTCTCATCCAGCTTCCTCGCTCCTATGCCTGGGAACACTGAATGAATTAGCACCATCCATTCTTCTTGTGACCCAGGGGATTCTCAGACCAGACCACACTGTCACTCCTGGGTTTCTACCCTGCTCCACTACTTGAGCACCTTTAAACCAGCCACATCCCCCATCCTAGCAGACTTTAGAAAGTTCAGACTGTGTACTCTGCTCCTTATTAATACTTTTCAGTAGTTTCCATAAACAAGCTCCCTCCCTGCCACTCTATTCACAGCTATATCTCCCCCATGTCAATACTCTGCACCTCCTACTTTCTAAAAGGTGGTTGCTTTTGTACTTGTACACTTGCAGTTTTTGTTGTCTCAGACCTCTGATTAATTTTTTGACTATTCAGTGTGATTTGATAACTATCTAGTTCTGTTCAAAAGATGAGACAAGCTTAAGGTCTTCCTACTCTCTGCCATCTTAACTCCTCCCTTGTGTTTCCTATTATATTACTTTTTACTATTTTTCTAGTTTACCTGCAAGTATAGATGTCTACATGTAGCATTTAAAATATACCACTAAAAATTATTTCAATGTACTGAAAAAAAGCAATAGATTTCTTATAATTTGTGACCTAGAATTACATCTTATATTTCACAGCAAATAAAAAATATATGGGTGGCTATAGTTTTAGTTTCTAAAGGGCACATATTTGTATGTGAACACATGTGGATATTCTACTGTGATGCACTGAGCTTTCTGTTAATGAATATTTAACATTTTAGAGATAAACACATTAACATATATAATATTGGTGGAGATGTAATAATTTCTGCAAAGAAAGGAACAGTGTACAAAGAAAATTTCAAAAATAGTTAAGAAAATTAGGCTTCTGTAATTTATAACTAAATTGAAGTTAATATTTTCCTTCCTGTGGTGACTTCTACCTGCATTCAAAAACTAAAAGATTCTTCAATAAAGATATACTAAAATTTATTTTGTGATCAAAGCAAAGTATTTAATCCATTATGCTACTGTATAATTTAATTATTCACAGTTTTTAATTAATTTTATGAAGATAACTATAAACTGATGAATGCAAAGGGAAAATTAATTTCTTTACTATTTGATTTATTTGTAAATTTATTTATTATTGGTGTTCAATTTGCCAACATATAGAATAACACCCAGTGATCATCCCATCAAGTACCCCCCTCAGTGCCCATCACACAGTCACCCCCACCCCCCGCCCACCTCCCTTTCTACCACCCCTTGTTCGTTTCCCAGAGTACTATTTGATTTTTGAAGTGAGAAATTTTGCAAATGCCTTTTATATTTTTTGCTAAAGAATAATTTCCTCAATAACTGGTCAAAATTCACTTAAAAGAATAAAGGTTAATAGAAGCATAAAACTATAATAAACTATTATAAAATCATAAAACTAAAAACAGGAATTTTCCCACAAAATGACCTTATTCCTTTTATCATCATTTCTAATACAAAAACTTCATCAATCCATCATTTTTCTTTTTTTTGGTCTAAGATTGAATGAAAGCTCATACTACAGTTCACAAAGATAAAGACCTCATTTCACAAAAAGTTGTTATAAAGTCAATATACAGCAGTATAGAAAAAAATAATAATTTATGCCAAAGAAACTACCCACACTGGTATATTTATTATCTTAGAATATTAGTACTAATTAGAAGAATACAAGCCGATCAGGAACAAGACAGGGATGTCCACTATCACCACTGCTATTCAACATAGTATTGGAAGTCCTAGCCTCAGCAATCAGACAACAAAAAGACATTAAAGGCATTCAAATTGGCAAAGAAGAAGTCAAACTCTCCCTCTTCACAGATGACATGATACTCTACATAGAAAACCCAAAAGACTCCACCCCAAGATTGCTAGAACTCATACAGCAATTTGGTAGTGTGGCAGGATACAAAATCAATGCCCAGAAATCAATAGCATTTCTATACACTAACAATGAGACTGAAGAAAGAGAAATTAAGGAGTCAATCCCATTGACAATCGCACCCAAAAGCATAAGATACCTAGGAATAAACCTAAGCAAAGAGGTAAAGGATCTATACCCTAAAAACTATAGAACACTTCTGAAAGAAATTGAGGAAGACACAAAGAGATGGAAAAATATTCCATGTTCATGGATTGGCAGAATTAATATTGTGAAAATGTCAATGTTACCCAGGGCAATTTACATGTTTAATGCAATCCCTATCAAAATACCATGGACTTTCTTCAGAGAGTTAGAACAAGTTATTTTAAGATTTGTGTGGAATCAGAAAAGACCCCTAATAGCCAGGGGAATTGAAAAAAAAAAAAAACATATCTGGGGGCATCACAATGCCAGATTTCAGGTTGTACTACAAAGCTGTGGTCATCAAGACAGTGTGGTACAAAAACAGACACATAGATCAATGGAACAGAATAGAGAACCCAGAAGTGGACCCTGAGCTTTATGTTCAACTAATATTCAACAAAGGAGGAAAGATTATCCACTGGAAGAAAGACAGCCTCTTCAATAAATGGTGCTGGGAAAATTGGACATCCACATGCAGAAGAATGAAACTAGACCATTCTCTTACACCATACACAAAGATAAACTCAAAATGGATGAAAGATCTAAATGTGAGACAAGATTCCATCAAAATCCTAGAGGAGAACACAGACAACACCCTTTTTGAACTCGGCCACAGTAACTTCTTGCAAGATACATCCACGAAGGCAAAAGAAACAAAAGCAAAAATGAACTATTGGGACTTCATCAAGATAAGAAGCTTTTGCACAGCAAAATAAACAGTCAACAAAACTAAAAGACAACCTACAGAATGGGAGAAGATACTTGCAAATGACATATCAGATAAAGGGCTAGTTTCCAAGATCTATAAAGAACTTCTTAAACTCAACACCAAAGAAACAAACAATCCAATCATGAAATGGGCAAAAGACATGAAGAGAAATCTCACAGAGGAAGACATAGACATGGCCAACATGCACATGAGAAAATGCTCTGCATCACTTGCCATCAGGGAAATCCAAATCAAAACCACAATGAGATATCACCTCACACCAGTCAGAATGGGGAACATTAACAAGGCAGGAAACCACAGATGTTGGAGAGGATGCGGAGAAAAGGGAACCCTCTTACACTGTTGGTGGGAATGTGAACTGGTGCAGCCACTCTGGAGAACTGTGTGGAGGTTCCTCAAAGAGTTAAAAATAGACCTGCCCTACGACCCAGCAATTGCACTGTTGGGGATTTACCCCAAAGATTCAGATGCAATGAAAGGCTGGGACACCTGCACCCCGATGTTTATAGCAGCAATGTCCACAATAGTCAAACTGTGGAAGGAGCCTCGGTGTCCATCGAAAGATGAATGAATAAAGAAGATGTGGTTTATGTATACAATGGAATATTACTCAGCCATTAGAAACGACATATACCCACCATTTGCTTCAACGTGGATGGACCTGGAGGGTATTATGCTGAGTGAAGTAAGTCAATCAGAGAAGTACAAACAGTGTATGTTCTCATTCATTTGGGGAATATAAATAATAGTGAAAGGGAATATAAGGGAAGGGAGAAGAAATGTGTGGGAAATATCAGAAAGGGAGACAGAACATAAAGACTCCTAACTCTGGGAAACAAACTAGGGGTGGTGGAAGGGGAGGTGGGCAGGAGGTGGGAGTGAGTGGGTGACCGGCACTGAGGGGGACACTTGAGGGGATGAGCACAGGGTGTTATTCTGTATGTTGGTAAATTGAACACCAATAAAAAATTATTTTATTTAAAAAAAAAGAAGAATACAAGCCAAGCATATCTGTGTAGCCAAAGCTTGTGTTTCCATTAAAGAGTTATATATCACAACATTTTAGCTTGTATAAATATATATTTATGTTACTTTTCAAGTCATTACCTTTGGAAGGAATAGAATTAACTATCAAGTTGGATTTTATTTAGATATACCAAAAAATTAAATAACTGATCAATATATAGGTACCTAATAATAATCAACATAAAATTTAGCAGTATTTCTTCAGTTAGTTGGTATTAAAAAGTGAAGGGCCATGACGCGAGTAAATTAATCAGACTTGGAAACATATTTGCTCTTTAGTCTCAATTTATAAATTATAGAATTGAACTATCTCAAATATCCTACATGTATGTGTTTCATTCTGTACTATCAATAACAAGAGTATTTAATGAAAGACATTAGTGGACTATGAATATTAACCAGGACTCTGATAACAGTAAATAAGTCCAAAGTTACTAAATCCTTGGTGAAACAGAAAATAATGCAGCTAGGAATATTTTCCATCCAGCCAGACTATGCCTGGGCCCGTCACCAGCTGCTCGGCGGGGCCGCCTGTGAGGCCAAAGCTCTAGGAAGCGGTTCTCCGGCCCTGTCCCATTGTGCTCAGCAAGTGACTTTTTTACTAGGAGAAGTGTGATTAAGAGCCAGAGCAGCAGGCACCTCACCCAGAAGACCAGAACAAACCCCCACATACAAAAGGTTTGCTGATAAGAGTGTTGCAAAACTTCAGCTCTAAAGAAATAAGACCAGACACAGGCTTTCATAGATTACAAAAGGTAGAGTCCTAGATAAAATGTCAAGATGGTGGAATTCATCCCAAAAGAAAGAACAAGAAAGGGTCATGGTCAGGGAGCTAATTAAAATACATATAAGTAATATCCCTGAACTAGAATTTAAAACAACAACCGTAAGGATACTAGCTGGGCTTAAGAAAAGCATAGAAGAACCAGAGACATCCTACCACAGAGATAAAAGACCTAAAAACCAATCAGGCCAAAATTTAAAAATGCTATAACCAAAATGCAAAACTGACTGGATGTAATGATCACAAGGATGGAAGCAGCAGGGGAATAAATAAGTGATATAGAGAATAAAATTATGGAAAATAATGAAACAAAAGAAGAAGAAAGAAAAAATATTGGATCATGAAAGTAGAATTAGGAAACTCAGCAACCCCACAAAGTGTAATAATAACACTAATATCATAGGAGTTCCAGAAGTAGAAAAGAGGGGGAAGGGGACAGAAGGTTTATTTGAGGCAATTATAGCTGAACACTTCCCTAATCTGGGGAAAGAAACAGACATCTAAATACAGGAGGCATAAAGAATTCCCATCAAAATCAACAAAAGCAGGCCAACATCAAGACGTATTATAGTAAAATTTGGAAAATGCAGACATAAGGAAATAATCCTGGAAGAAGCAAGGGAAAATAAAACCCTAATCTACAAGAGAAGACAAATAAAGTTAACAGCAGATCTGTCCACAATTACCTGGCAAGCCAGAATAGAGTGACATGATAAATTCAAAGTCCCGTATGGGAAAAATAGGCAGCCAAGAATATTTCATCCAGCAAAGCTGTCATTCAGAAGAGAAGAAGAGATAAAGAGTTCTCCAGACAAAGCTAAAGGAGTTTATGACCACTAAACTAGCCCTACAGGAAATAATAAAGGGGACTATTTGAGTGGTAAAGTAGAACTAAAATCAACAAAGACTATAAAAGAATAGAGAATATCTCCAGAAATAGCAATTTTACAGGTAACACAATGGCACTAAATTCATATCTGTCAATAAACACTCTGAATGTAAATACTCCAATCAAAAGACAGATGGTATCGGAATGGAGAAATAAAAAGAACAAGAAGTATCTCTATGCTGCCTACAAGGGACTCATTTTAGACCTATAGACACTTGCAGATTGAAAGTGAGGGTATGGAGAACCATAGATCATGCTAAAAGACATCAAAATAAAGTTGGAATAGCTATACTTATATCAAACTAAATTGTAACCAAATACTGTAACAAGAGATGAAGAAAGACACTATATCATAATAAAGGGGTCTATCCAACAAGAAGATCTAACAATTGCAAATACTTGTGCCCCCACGTGGCAGCACTCCATATATAAAACATTTCATAACAAACATAAAGAAACTCACTGATAACAATACACTAATATGATACTTTTAACACTCCACTTACATCAATGGGCAGATTATCTAAGCAGAAAATCAACAAGGAAACAATGGCTTTGAATGACATATTGAACTAAATGGACTTCACAGATAGATTCAGAACATCTCATCCTAAAACAGTAGGATACACTTCCATTTTGAGTGCACATTGACATTCTTCAGAATAGATCACGTACTAGGTCACAAATCATGCCTCAACAAGAACAAAAAGCTTTTTGTTTGTTTGTTTTGCTTCTTTTCTGACCACAATGGTATGAAACTTGAGGTCAATTACAAGGAAAAAAAATGGAAAGTCCCCAAATACACGGAGCATAAAACAATATCCAACTAAAGAATGAATGGATCAATGAGGAAATTAAAGAAGAAATTAAAAACTACAGGGAAACAAATTAAGATAAAAACACAAAAGTCCCAAACCCTTGGGATGCAGTAAAAGCGGACATACGAGGGAAGTATACAGCAATACAAATCTACCTCAGGAAGCAAGAAAAATCTCAAATACACAAGATAATCATACATCTAAAGGAGCCAGAAAAATAACAACAAATGAAACCTGCAGGAATTTACTATTTCTTAGTCTCACTGCAGTGGGAAGATCCTGTAGTTTTGCAATTGCACTGTTGGGGATTTACCCCAAAGATTCAGATGCAATGAAACTCTGGGACACCTGCACCCCGATGTTTATAGCAGCAATGTCCACAATAGCCAAACTGTGGAAGGAGCCTCGGTGTCCATCGAAAGATGAATGGATAAAGAAGATGTGGTTTATGTATACAATGGAATATTACTCAGCCATTAGAAACGACATATACCCACCATTTGCTTCAACGTGGATGGACCTGGAGGGTATTATGCTGAGTGAAGTAAGTCAATCAGAGAAGTACAAACAGTGTATGTTCTCATTCATTTGGGGAATATAAATAATAGTGAAAGGGAATATAAAGGAAGGGAGAAGAAATGTGTGGGAAATATCAGAAAGGGAGACAGAACATAAAGACTCCTAACTCTGGGAAACGAACTAGGGGTGATAGAAGGGGAGGAGGGCGGGGGGTGGGGGTGAATGGGTGACGGGCATTGAGGGGGGCACTTGATGGGATGAGCACTGGGTGTTATTCTGTATGTTGGTAAATGGAACACCAATAAAAAATAAATTTATTATTTAAAAAAATAATTAAAAAATAAAGGGTTAAAAAATGAAAAAAAAATCAGTATTTATTAAGTTTGAATATTAAGAAAATAACTAAATCAAATTTTTGGCAGAGACTCAGAAAAGTAGAAAACATTCATCACGACCTTACTTTTCTGCTGCACTGAGTTTTACAATCTATATTTTAATGTGATTCATAGATAATGTCATCCATCCTCAATGGAGAATAATTGAGAGCTTTTCCTCTGAGGTCAGGAACAAGACAGGGATGTCCACTCTCATCATTGTTATTTACAATAGTAGTGGAAGTCATAGCCTGAGCAATAAGACAACAAAAAGAAATAGAAAGTATCCAAATTAGCAAAGAAGAAATTAAACTTTCAGTTTTTGCAGATGACATGATACTTTAGGTAGAAAACCTGATAGATTCCACCAAAAAATTGGTATAACTGATACATGAAAACATGATTTAAAGTTGCAAGATAAAAAACAATGTACAGAAATCTGTTTCATTTCTATAAGACAGTAAAGAAGGAGGAGAAAGAGAAATCAAAGATTCAATCCCATTTTATAATTGTACCGACAACAATAAGATACATAGGAACAAACCTAACAAAATAAAGTGAAAGATCTGGCTCTGGAAAGTGTAGAATAGTTATGAAAAGATTGAAGAAGACACAAAGAAATGGAAACACATTTCATGTTCATGGAGTGGAAGAACAAATATTGCTAAAATGTCTACACTACCCAAAGCAATCTACATGTTTAATACAATACCATTAAAATACCATCAGCATTTTTCACAGAACTAGAAAAAACAATTCTAAAATTATTATGGAGTAACAGAATACCACAAACAGCCAAAGCAATCTTGAAAAAGTAAAATAAAGCTGAAATCATCACAATTCTGGACTTCAAGATCTATTACAAAAGCTGTAGTCATCAAATATGGTAGTGTCATGAAAAGAGACACAAAGATCAATGGAACAGAAGTGAAAACTCAGAAATGGAACCACTACTATATGGTCAACTAATCTTCAATAAACAAGAAAGAAAATCAAATGAAAAAAAGACCATCTCTTCAACAAGTGGTCTTGGAAAAACTGGACAGCTAGATGAAGAAAAAAGGAAATGGACCACTTACTTACACCAGATGTAAATATAAATTAAAAATGGATAAAAGATCTCAATGTGAGACAGGAATCTGTCAAAATCCTAGAGGAGAAGACAGGCAGCAACTTCTTTTACCTCAGCCATAGCAATTTCTTATTAGACACATTGCTTGAGGTTAGGGAGTCCAAACCAAAAATGAACTATTGAGACCTGATCAAGATAAAAAGCTTCTGTGCAGCAAAGGAAACAATCAACAAAACTAAAAGGAAGTGTATGGAATGGGAATAGATATTTGCAAATGATATATCTAATAAAGGGTTAGTATTGAAATCTATAAAGAACTTATCCAACTCAACACCCCCAAAACAGATAACCCAGTTAACAAAATGGGCAGAAGATATGAATAGACACTTTTCCAAAAAAGATATCCCGATCCTACTAGACACATGAAAAGATGCTCAGCATCACTCATCATCAGGGAAGTACAAATCAAAACCATGATGAGACACCACTTGAAACCTGTCAGTATGACTAAAATTAACAACATAGGAAACCACAGAAGTTGGTGAGGATGTGGAGAAAAGGAAACCTTACACTGTTGGTGTGAATGCAAAGTGGTATAGCCACTCTGGAAAACAATATGGAGTATCCTCAGAAATTTAAAAATAAAGCCCCCCTGTGACCCAGCAATGCATTACTAGGATTTAAAGGATACAAAAATACTGATTTCAAGGGGCACATGCACCCCAATGTTTATGGTAGCATTATCAACAATAGTCAAATTATGAAAAGAGCCCAAATATATCCACTCAGTGATCAATGGATAAAGATGTGGTGTGCATGCGTGTATAATATTACTCAGCCATCAAAAAGAATGAAATCTTGTCATTTGAATGATATGGATGTAGCTATACTGTATTGTCCTGAGCGAAACAAGTAAGTAGGAGAAAGTCAAATGCTGTGTGATTTCATACATATGTGGACTTTGAGAAACAAAACAGATTAACAGGGAAAAGGGGAAAAAAGAAAGTAAACCATAAAAGAATCTTAACTATACAGAACAAACTGAGTATCGATGGAAGGGAGGTGGGAAGCGGATGGGATAAATGGGTGATAGATATTAAGGAAGGCACTTGTGTTAAGTATTGGCTGGTATAATTAAGTGATGAATCACTAAATTTCACTTCTAAAACCAATATTAAACTATATTTACTATCTAGAATTAAAAAAAAACTTCAAAAAAATAAATGGACATATAATGAAGTAATAAAATAAAATAAAATTACTGTAAGTAAAAATAAAAGCAATAGACATTATAAAGAGAATAAAACATAAAAGCACTATTAACAAAATTACATATAAATGAAAAATTGGAAAAAATAATAAATAAAACAAAGCCAGAGTAGCATTCCTTATACGGGGCAAAATATACTTTAAAATAGAGAATGTAAAAGGGGCACCTGCGTGGCACAGTTGGTTAAGTGTCCAAATCTTGGTGTTGGCTCAAGTCAATATCTCAGGGTTGTGAGATCCAGTCATGTGCTGAGCATGGAATCTGTTTTAGATTCTGCCCCTCTCCCTCTTCCTTTCCCCCCACTTGTGTGTCCCTCTCAAATAAATAAATAAATAAATAAATAAATAAATAAATAAATCTTTAAAAAACCCCACAAAAATGTAAAAAGGGCACTATATAATAAGTAAGAGGGCAATACAACAAGAGAATATAAAAATTGTAAACATTTATGCATCCAACACAGGAGTACCCACATACATAAAACAGTTAATGACAAACATAAAGGAATTAATATTTAACAATATAATAACAGTAGGGGACTTTAATACCCCAGTTACAACAAAGGACAGATCACCCAAACAAATAATAAAAAATCAACAGAGACTTTGAATTACACACTGGACCAGATGTATTTAACAGATATATTCAGAACATTCCATCCTAAAACAGCATACACATTCTTTGCAAGTACTCATGGAACTTTCTCCAGAATAAATCACATATTGAACCGTAAAACCAGCCCCAACAAATTCAAAATGATCAAAATCATACCATCTATCTTTTCTGACCACAATACTATGAAACTTGAAGTTAACTACAATAAAATATCTGGAAAGACCATAAATACATGGAGATTAAATATCATGCTACATAACAGTAAATGGGTACACCAAGAAATCAAAGAAGAAGTAAAAAAGTACATGGAAATAATAAAAAAATGAAAACACAAAGGACCAAAACCTTTGGGATGCAGCAAAAAAGGTTCTAAGAGGGATGCAACTAGAAATAGGAGCCTATCTCAAGATGTAAGAAAAATCTCAAATAAACAACCTAATCTAATAACTAAAGGAACTAGAAAAAGAACAAACAAAAATAAAACCAGCAGAAGGAAGGAAATAATAAAAATGAGAGCAGAAATAAATGAGATAGAACCTAAAAACAAAACAAAATAAAAAACACAATGGAACACATCAAAGAAATCAGGAGCTGGTTCTCTGAAAACACTAATAAAATTCTACCCAGACTCCTCATAAAGAAAAGAGAGGGACATCTGGATGACCCAGTGGTTCATCAATTGCCTTTGGCTCAGGTCGTGATCCTGGCGTCCTGGGATTGAGTCCCCCACATGGAGCCTGCTTCTTCCTCTGCCTATGTCTCTGTCTTCTCTCCCTCTCTGTGTCTCTCATGAATAAGTAAATAGAATTAAACAAAAAAGAAAGGACCCAATTAAAGAAAATCACAAACAGGAGAGGAGGAACAACAAGCAATACCATAGAAATGCAAGCAGTTGTAAGAGAATATTATGAAAAATTATATGTCAACAAATTAGACAAACTAGAATAAATGGATAAATTCCTTGAAGCATATAACCTTCCAAAACGGAAGTTGGAAGAAATAGAAAATTTGAACAGACTAATTACCAGGAAGGAAATTGAATCAGTAATAAAAAAATAAAACCCTAAAAAGTAAAGCCCAGGACCAGACTGCTTCACAGGTGAATTCTACCAAAACATTTAAATACCTTTATTCTCAAAGTAGTCCAAAAGTAGAAGAAGGAAAACTTCCAAATTCGTTTTATGAATACAGTATCACCCGGACAACAAAACCAGATAAAGACACCACACAAAAAGAGAAGCACATGCTAATATCTCTCATGAAGAAAAATGCAAAAATCCTCAACAAAATATTAGTAAAAGAAATTCAACAATATATTTAAACAACGATCCACCATGATCAAGTGGGATTTATCTCAGGATGCAAGAGTGACTCAATATTTTCAAATTAATCAATGTAATACATCACATCAATAAAAGAAAGGATAAAAACCAAATGATAATTCAATAGACACAAAAACATTTAAAAATTACAACATCTGTTCAGGATAAAATCTTCGACAAAGTAGTTTTAGAGGAAACATATCTCAACATAATAAAAGCCATATATGAAAAACCTACAGCCAATGTCATACTTAATGGGGAAAAACAGAGCTTTCCCCTTAAGGTCAGGAACATGACAAGAAAGTGCACCCACACTACTTTTGTTCAACATAGTACTGGAAGTACTTAGCCACATTGATTAGACAACAAAAAGAAGCAAAAGGCATCAAAATCGGTAAGAATGGACTGAAACTTTCACTTTTGCCGATGACATGGTACTATATGTAGAAAACCCAAGATCACGGAAAAACTACTACAAGTGATAAATGAATTAGGTAAAATCATACAATATAAAATCAACGTCAGAAATCTGTTGATTTCTATATACAAATAATGAAACAGCAGAGAGAGAAATTAAGAAGACATCTCCATTTGCAATTGCACAAAAAATAATAAGACACCTAGGAATTAAACTAACCAAAGAAGTGAAAGACTTGTTCTCTGAAAACTATAGGATACTGATTAAAGAAATTCAAGACAACAAAAAGAATTGGAAAGATATTCCATGATCATGTATTGGAAGAACAAGTGTTGTTGAAATGCCTATACTACCTAAAGCAATCTATAGATTAAATGCAGTCCCTATGTAGAGTTTAAGAAACAAAACAAAGGAATATGGGGTGGGGAGAGGAAAACCAAGAAACAACCTCTTAACTACAGAGAACAAACTGATGGTTACCAGATGGGAGGAAAGTGGGGGGATGGGTTAAATAGGTGATGCAGATTAAGGAGGGCATTTGTTGTGATGAGCACCAGGTTTTCTATGTAAGTGTAGAATCACTCTATTTTATACCTGAAACAATATTACACAGTATGTTAACTAACTGGAATTTAAATAAAAATATAGCATAGTTGTAGTAATCAAAACTGTTAGGTAGTGACACAAAAGAACAGTATAGAAAACCCTGAAATAAACCCACAGTTAAATGCTCAATTCATCATTGACAAAGCTGGAAATAATATACAATTGGGAAAAATCTGTTTAAAAAATGGTCTTGGGAAAACTGGTCAGCTACATGCAAAAGAATGAAACTGGACCATTTTCTTATGCCATACACAAAAATAAATTCAAAATGGATTAGATACCTAAATGTGAGACCTGAAACCATAAAAATTATTGAAGAAAGCACAGGCAGTACTGTCTCTGACATCAGCTGTAGCAACATTTTTCCAGATATATCTCCTGAGGCAAGGGGAAAGAAACCCAAAAAATTAACTATTGGGACTACATCAAAATAAAAAGCTTCTGCACTGCAGAGGAAGCAATAAAAAAAAACTAGAAGGCAATCTACTGAGTGGGAGAAGATATTTTGTAAATGACATATCCAATAAAGTATTAGTATCCAAAATATACAAAGAACTTCTAAAACTCAACACCAACCCCCCCCCAAATAATCCAACTAAAAAATGAGCAGAATACATGAACAGACATTTATCCACAGAAGGCACACAGATTGCCAACAGACACATGAAAAGAAGCTAAACATCACTTATCATAGGGAAATTAAATGAAAATTACAAGATATCACTTCACACTTATCAGTATGGCTAAAATGAAAAGCACAAGAAACAAGTATTGCAAGGATGTGGAGAAAAAGGAATTCCCTTGCACTGTTGGTGGGAATGGAAACTGGTGCAGGGACTGTGGAAAACAGTGATATATATATATCCTTTTATAGCTGAATAGTGTTCCATCATATATATATGTGATCATCACATCATTTATATATGTGATGGAATACTATTCAGCCATAAAAAGATGAAATTGTGCCATTTGTAACAACATGGGTGGAGCTAGAGAGTAGAATGCTAGGTGAAATATGCCAGAGAAAGACAAATACTTTATGATTTCAGTCATGTGTGTAATTTAAGAAAAAAAAACAGGCAAAGGAGAGAGAGAGAGACCAAGAAACAGACTCTTAACTATAGAGAACAAACTCATGGTTACCAGAGGGGTTGTGGGTGTGAATATAAGTAAAATAGGTGGTAGGGATTAATGAGTATACTTATCATGATGAGCACCAAGTGATATATAGAATTGTTGAATCACTACATTGTACACCTGAAATTAATATACCACTGAATGTTAACTATGCTGGAATCAAAATGAAATGTAAAAAATTTTTTAGAAGATTTAGTAAATGTTACTTAATCCTATTAGTGCCAAACTCTCATTTTAATTAGAACTGAGAACATTAATAAAGATCCACTTATGAAGAAAAGAGTTTTATGTTTTCACTTTTCCCCACTGGAGGTGCAATTAAAAAAAAAAGATTTTATTTTTTTATTCATTTGAGAGAGAGAGAGAGAGAGAGAGGGAGAGCGCTTGAGCAAGGGGAAAGGAAAAGGGAGGAGGAGTAGATTCTCCACTAAGCTAGGAGATGATCCCAGGACCTGGAGATTACAAACTGAGCTGAAAGTAGACGCTTAACCATCTGAGCCACGCAGGCACCCCTGGAGGTGCATTTTGACAATGACTCTCAGTTATCAGGAACTTAATAATCATTAGCATTTGATTTGTCATCTCTTTTTCTATTTAGTACATACCAAAAATTTGAATCCGCACACCATATAAATCAGAGAATATAAAATTGAGTTATTTTAACTTTGAAAGGATAAACTTCTAGTTAAAACTAATCTCACAGTTGAAAAAATGAGGGAATCACTATATTCAAACTCCTTTCATTCTCTTAGAAGCAACTATGCTAAGACAAACACATTGTTATAGTCTGCATGTTGTGCTTGCAATAAAATCAGTGAATCACTTCTGATAGCTTACTGCACACAACTTTGAGCTATGGTTACCAAAGAAAAAGTAGTTCCTTTCAGAAAAATAAGTTTGTTTGTTCTTTATCCCCAGTATATATTCTTGGGTGCCTCATTATTGGTGATTTACTTCAAGATTACTAAATCTATAGTAGATGAGATTTTCACAATTTGGATTTTCTTTCTTTTTTTATAAATTTATTTTTTATTGGTGTTCAATTTGCCAACATATAGAATAACACCCAGTGCTCATCCCATCAAGTGCCCCCCACAGTGCCCGTCACCCAGTCACCCCCACCCCCGCCCACCTCCATTTCTACTACCCCTAGTTCGTTTCCCAGAGTTAGGAGTCTCTCATGTTCTGTCTCCCTTTCTGATATTTCCCACTTATTTTTTCTCCTTTCCCCATTATTCCCTTTCACTATTTTTTATATTCCCCAAATTAATGAGACCATATATTGTTTGTCCTTCTCGGATTGACTTCTTTCACTCAGCATAATACCCTCCAGTTCCATCCATGTCGAAGGAAATGGTGTGTATTTGTCGTTTCTAATGGCTAATATTCCATTGCGTACATATACCACATATTCGTTAGCCATTCATCTTTCGATGGACAACGAGGCTTCTTCCACAGTTTGGTTATTGTGGACGTTGCTGCTATAAACATCAGGGTGCAGGTGTCCCAGCCTTTCATTGCATCTGAATCGTTGGGGTAAATCCCCAACAGTGCAATTGCTGGGTCGTAGGGCAGGTCTATTTTTAACTCTTTGAGGAACCTCCACACAGTTTTCCAGAGTGGCTCCACCAGTTCACATTCCCACCAACAGTGTAAGAGGGTTCCCTTTTCTCCGCATCCTCTCCAACATCTGTGGTTTCCTGCCTTGTTAATATTCCCCATCGTAACTGGTGTGAGGGGGTATCTCATTGTGCTTTTGATTTGGATTTCCCTGATGGCAAGTGATGCAGAGCATTTTCTCATGTGCATGTTGGCCATGTCTATGTCTTCCTCTGTGAGATTTCTCTTCATGTCTTTTGCCCATTTCATGATTGGATTGTTTGTTTCTTTGGTGTTGAGTTTAAGAAGTTCTTTATAGATCTTGGAAACTAGCCCTTTATCTGATATGTCATTTGCAAGTATCTTCTCCCATTCTGTAGGTTGTCTTTTAGTTTTGTTGACTGTTTATTTTGCTGTGCAAAAGCTTCTTATCTTGATGAAGTCCCAATAGTTCATTTTTGCTTTTGTTTCTTTTGCCTTCGTGGATGTATCTTGCAAGAAGTTACTGTGGCTGAGTTCAAAAAGGGTGTTGCCTGTGTTCTCCTCTAGGATTTTGATGGACTCTTGTCTCACATTTAGATCTTTCATCCACTTTGAGTTTATCTTTGTGCATGGTGAAAGGGAGTGGTCTAGTTTCATTCTTCTGCATGTGGATGTTCAATTTTCCGAGCACCATTTATTGAAGAGACTGTCTTTCTTCCAGTGGATAGTCTTTCCTCCTTTATCGAATATTAGTTGACCATAAAGTTCAGGGTCTACTTCTGGGTTCTCTACTCTGTTCCATTGATCTATGTGTCTGTTTCTGTGCCAGTACTACACTGTCTTGATGACCACAGCTTTGTAGTACAACCTGAAATCTGGCATTGTGATGCCCCCAGATATGGTTTTCTTTTTTAAAATTCCCCTTTTCTGATTCCACACAAATCTTAAGATAATTTGTTCTAACTCTCTGAAGAAAGTCCATGGTATTTTGATAGGCATTGCATTAAACGTGAAAATTGCCCTGGGTAACATTGACATTTTCACAATATTAATTCTGCCAATCCATGAGCATGGAATATTTTTCCATCTCTTTGTGTCTTCCTCAATTTCTTTCAGAAGTGTTCTCTAGTTTTTAGGGTATAGATCCTTTACCACTTTGCTTAGGTTTATTCCTAGGTATCTTATGCTTTTGGGTGCAATTGTAAATGGGATTGACTCCTTAATTTCTCTTTCTTCAGTCTCATTGTTAGTGTATAGAAATGCCATTGATTTCTGGGCATTGATTTGGTATCCTGCCACGCTGACAAATTGCTGTATGAGTTCTAGCAATATTGGGGTGGAGGCTTTTGGGTTTTCTATGTAGAGTATCATGTCATCAGCGAAGAGGGAGAGTTTGATTTTTCTTTGCCAATTTGAATGCCTTTAATGTCTTTTTGTTGTCTGATTGCTGAGGCTAGGACTTCCAGTACTATGTTGAATAGCAGTGATGAGAGTGGACATCCCTGTCTTGCTCCTGATCTTAGGGGAAAGGCTCCCAGTGCTTCCCCATTGAGAATGATATTTGCTGTGGGCTTTTCGTAGATGGCTTTTAAGATGTTAAGGAATGTTCCCTCTATCCCTCCACTCTGAAGAGTTTTGATCAGGTATGGATGCTCTATTTTGTCAAATGCTTTCTCTGCATCTAATGAGAGGATCATATGGTTTTTGGTTTTTCTCTTGCGGATATGATGAATCACATTGATTGTTTTGCGAGTGTTGAACCAGCCTTGTGTCCCAGGGATAAATCCTACTTGGTCATGGTGAATAATTTTCTTAATGTACTGTTGTATCCTATTGGCTGGTATCTTGTTGAGAATTTTTGCATCTATGTTCATCAGGGATATTGGTCTGTAATTCTCCTTTTTGGTGGGGTCTTTGTCTGGTTTTGGAATTAAGGTGATGCTAGCCTCATAGAAAGATTTTGGAAGTACTCCATCTCTTTCTATCTTTCCAAACAGCTTTAGTAGAATAGGTACGGTTTTTTTTTAAAGATTTTATTTATTTATTTATTTATTCATGAGAAACACACACACACACACAGAGAGAGAGAGAGAGAGAAAGAGAGAGAGGCAGAGGGAGAAGCAGGCTCCATGCAAGGAGCCTGATGTGGGACTTGATCCCAGGTCCCCAGGATCACACCCCGGGCCGCAGGCGGCGCCAAACTGCTGCGCCACCAAGGCTGCCCCCCGTTTCTTCTTTAAACGTTTGATAGAATTCCCCTGGGAAGCCATCCTGCCCTGGACTTCTGTGCCTTGGGAGGTTTTTGATGACTGCTTCAATTTCCTCCCTGGTTATTGGTCTGTTCAGGTTTTCTATTTCTTCCTGTTCCATTTTGGTAGCTTGCGGCTTTCCTTAAATGCATCCGTTTCTTCTTGATTGCCTAATTTATTGGCGTTTAGCTGTTCATAATATGTTTTTAAAATCCTTTGTATTTCCTTGGTGTTGGTAGTGATCTTTCCTTTCTCATTCATGATTTTATTAATTTGAGTCTTCTCTCTCTTCTTTTTAATAAGGTTGGCTAATGGTTTGTCTATCTTATTAATTCTTTCAAAGAACCAACTCCTGGTTTTGTTGATCTGTTCCACAGTTCTTCTGGTCTCGATTTCGTTGAGTTCTGCTCGAATCTTAATTAACTCCCTTCTTCTGCTGTGTGTAGGATCTGTCTGCTGTTTTTTTCTGTAGCTCCTTTATGTGTAAGGTTACATTTTGTATTTGAGTTCTTTCCAGTTTTTGAATGGATGCTTGTATTGCAATGTATTTCCCCCTCAGGACTGCTTTTGCTGCATCCCAAAGATTTTGAACGGTTGTATCTTCATTCTCATTAGTTTCCATGAATCCTTTTAATTCTTCCTTAATTTCCTGGTTGACCCTTTCATCTTTTAGCAGGATGGTCCTTAACCTCCACGTGTTTGAGGTCCGTCCCAACTTCTTGTTGTGATTTAGTTCTAATTTCAAGGCATTATGGTCTAAGAATATGCAGGGGACGATCCCAATCTTTTGGTATCAGTTCAGACCTGATTTGTGACCCAGTATGTGGTCTATTCTGGAGAAAGTTCCATGTGCACTTGAGAAGAATGTGAATTCAGTTGAGTTTGGATGTAAAGTTCTGTAGATATCTGTGAAATCCATCTGGTCCAGTGTATCATTTAAAGCTCTCGTTTCTTTGGAGATGTTGTGCTTAGAAGACCTACCGAGTATAGAGAGAGCTACATTAAAGTCACCAAGTATAAGTGTATTATTATCTAAGTATTTCTTCATTTTGGTTATTAATTCATTTAAATATTTGGGAGTTCCCACATTCGGGGCATATGTATTGAGGATTGTTAAGTCCTCTTGTTGGATAGATCCTTTAAGTATGAGATAGTGTCCCTCTTCATCTCTCACTACAGTCTTCAGGGTAAATTTTAGTTTATCTGATATAAGGATGGCGACCCCTGCTTTCTTTTGAAGACCATTTGAATGGTACATGGTTCTCCAACCTTTTATTTTCAGGCTGTAGGTGTCCTTCTGTCTAAAATGAGTCTCTTGTAGACAGCAAATAGATGGGTCCTGCTTTTTTATCCAGTCTGAAACCCTGTGCCTTTTGATGGGGTCATTAAGCCCATTCATGTTCAGAGTTACTATTGACAGATATGAGTTTAGTGTCATCATGATATCTATTCAGTCCTTGTTTTTGTGGATTGTTCCACTGAACTTCTTCTTAAAGGGAAATTTTAAGAGTCCCCCTTAAAATTTCTTGCAGAGCTGGTTTGGAGGTCACATATTCTTTCAGTTGCTGCCTGTCTTGGAAGCTCTTTATCTCTCCTTCCATTCTGAATGAGCGCCTTGCTGGATAAAGTATTCTTGGTTGCATGTTCTTCTCATTTAGGACCCTGAATATATCCTGCCAGCCCTTTCTGGCCTGCCACGTCTCTGTGGAGAGGTCTGCTGTTACCCTAATACTCCTCCCATAAAAGTCAGGTTTTTGTTGTCTCTTGCTGCTTTAAGGATCTTCTCTTTATCTTTATCTTTGGAATTTGCAAGCTTCACTATTAGATGTCGAGGTGTTGAACAGTTTTTATTGATTTTTTCGGGGGGGGTCTCTCTATTTCCTGGATCAGAATGCCTGTTTCCCTTCCCAGATTAGGAAAGTTTTCAGCTATGATTTGTTCACATACATATTCTGGCCCTCTGTCCCTTTCGGCGCCCTCGGGAACCCCAATTAAACGTAGGTTTTTCTTCCTCAGGCTGTCGATTATTTTCTTGATCTAACCCTATGGTTTTAAATTGTTTGTCTCTTTTTTCCTCAGTTTCCCTCTTTGCTATCACCTTGTCTTCTATGTCACTCACTCGTTCTTCCACCTCATTAACCCTTGTTGTTAGGACTTCTAGTTTGGATTGCATCTCATTCAATTGATTTTTAATTTCTGCCTGATTGGATCTAAATTCTGCAGTGATGAAGTCTCTTGAGTCCTTTATGCTTTTGTCTAGATCCACCAGTAGGTGTATAATTGTGCTTCTGAATTGGTTTTCTGACATTGGATTGTAATCCAGATTTTGTAACTGTGTGGGAGGGAGAATTGTTTCTGATTCTTTCTTTTGAGGTGAGGTTTTCCTTCTAGTCATTTTGCTCAGTGCAGAATGGCCAAAAACAAGTTGTATTGGAAAAAGGAGAAAAAGAGAGAAAAAGAAGGAAAGAAAAGAGAAAAAGAAAAAAGAAAAAAGGAAGAAAAAAAGAAAAAAGAGAAGAAAAAGAGAAAGAAAAAGTAACAAAGGGAAAAAAGGGTGGGGGAAGCAAAGAGAAATCAAAAAGCAAAAAAAAAAAAAAAAAAAACAAACACGGGGGATAGCTTCTGATTCTGTATACTTTAAGTCCCTTGACTTCCCCTGGAACTTGTCAGTCTAGCTGGTCTTCTGGGGGAGGGGCCTGTTGTGCTGATTTTCAGGTGTTAGCACTTGGGGGAGCTGCTCTGCCCCCTGCCTGGTGCAGGGCTCAGGGGGGGTTGTTCACCCCGTGAGGCCCCAGGAGGAACAACCGCAGTGGTGGAGGACAGCTCTGGAGCCCTGGATTCAGCCCCCGCAGGAACTCTGGAGCTCTCCATCCGCAGGGCCTGGAGGCTCCGGGGCGGGGCCGCTGATCTGTTCAGCTACGGGCAGGAGTCTCCTTACTGTCCTGTGCCCTCCCGGCCTCTGCCTGTCCTGGGGGGAGGTCAGATCCTGGGCTGTGTCCCGGCGCCCAGTGCTTCTGGTCTGCGCTGTTGGATTCGGGCTCCAGGTGGCGCAGCCCCCTCCGCATGGAGCCTCTTCCTCTGCCCGAGCCCCTCCGAGCTGCTCCGGGTCCTGCTGTCGCGCTGCAGTCTTTTAGGGAGCTCGGCCGTGGAGTATGGTGCAATCTCCTGGGCGTGCAGGTGTCTGTTAGTGTCCCAGGAAGCCCGAGGGCATCCCCGCCCTCCTGGGGTCCTGCTCTAACTCCCTGCGGGCGCCTTCCCCCCCACCCCAGGGAAGATTGGTGAAGCTCCTGCTTCTCCGGGACGGGGCTCTCCTGTCCTGGGGACACTCGCCCCGGCCTCAGCCCGGCTCCTCGCGGGGCCGTCCCCCTTGGATGCCTTTTGTTTCCTTTTTTCTTTTTCCCCATCTTCCTACCTTGATATTAGCACGAACTCTTGGGATCCCTGGGTGGCGCAGCGGTTCAGCGCCTGCCTTTAGCACAGGGCGCCATCCTGGAGACCCGAGATCAAATCCCACGTCAAGCTTCCGGTGCATGGAGCCTACTTCTCCCTCTGCCTATGTCTCTGCCTCTCTCTCTGTGACTATCATAAATAAATAAAAAATTTTTAAAAAAGATTAAGCACCTACTCTTCTCACTGTAGCATTCCAGCTGGTCTCTCTTTAAACCTCAGGCCGAATTCGTAGATTTTCAGGATGATTTGAAGGTTATCTAGGTAATTTGGTGGAGACAGGTGATTTGGGGACCCTACTCTTCAGCCATCTTGCCCCTCCTCCTCCAAGGTTAGCTTTTGTATTTGAGTTATTTCCAGTTTTTGGATCGATGCTTGTATTGCGATGTATTTCCCCCTCAAGACTGCTTTTGCTGTATCCGAAGGATTTTGAATGGTTGTATCTTCATTCTCATTAGTTTCCATGAATCTTTTTAATTCTTCCTTAATTTCCTGGGTGACCCTTTCATCTTTTAGCAGGATGGTCCTTAACCTCCACGTGTTTGAAGTCCTTCCCAACTTCTTGTGATTTAGTTCTAATTTCAAGGCATTATGATCTGAGAATATGCAGGGCACAATCCCAATCTTTTGGTATTGGTTCAGACCCGATTTGTGACCCAGTATGTGGTCTATTCTGGAGAAAGTTCCATGTGCACTTGAGAAGAATGTGTGTTCAGTTGCATTTGGATGTAAAGTCCTGTACATATCTGTGAAATCCATCCGGTCCAGGGTATCATTTAAAGCTCTTGTTTCATTGGAGATGTTGTGCCTAGAAGACCTATCGAGTGTAGAAAGCAGTAGATTGCATTCACCAAGTATAAGTGTATTACTATCTAAGTATGTCTTAACTTTGGTTATTAATTGATTGATATACTTGGCAGCTCCCACATTCGGGGCATATATATTGAGGATTGTTAAGTCCTCTTGTTGGATAGATCCTTTAAGTGTGATGTAGTGTCCCTCTTCGTCTCTCACTACAGTCTTCAGGATAAACTTCAGTTTATGTGATATAAGGATGGCTACCCCTCCTTCCTTTTGAAGACCATTTGAATGGTACATGGTTCTCCAGCCTTTTATTTTCAGGCTGTAGGTGTCCTTATATCTAAAATGAGTCTCTTGTAGACATCAAATAGATGGGTCTTGCTTTTTTATCCAGTCTGAAACCCTGTGCTTTTTGATGGGGTCATTAAGCCCATTCACGTTCAGAGTTACTTTTGAAAGATAAGAGTTTAGTGTCATCATGTACCTATTCAGTCCCTGTTTTTGTGGATTATTTCATTGGACTTCCTCTTTCTTTTACAGAGTCCTCCTTAAAATTTCTTGCAGAGCTGGTTTGGAGGTCACATATTCTTTCAGTTCCTGCCTATCTTGGAAGCTCTTTATCTCTCCTTCTATTCTGAATGAGAGTCTTTCTGGATAAAATATTCTTGGCTGCATGTTCTTCTCATTTAGGACCCTGAATATATCCTGCCAGCCCTTTCTGGCCTGCCAGGTCTCTGTGGAGAGGTTTGCTGTTAATCTAATATTTCTCCCCATAAAAGTTAGAGATTTCCTGTCTCTTGCTGCTTTAAGGATCTTTTCTTTATCTTTGGAATTTGCAAGCTCCACTATTAAATGTTGAGGTGTTGAATGGTTTTTATTGATTTTAGGGAGAGGATCTCTCTAGTTCCTGGATCTGAATGCCTGTTTCCCTTCCCAGACTAGGAAATTTTTCAGCTATGATTTGTTCAAATACATATTCTGGCCCTCTGTGCCTTTCAGCGCCCTCGAGAACCCCAATTAAACGTAGGTTTTTCTTCCTCAGGCAGTCATTTAATTCCCTTAATGTATCCTCATGATCTTTTAATTGTTTTTCTTTTTCCTCAGCTTCCCTCTTTGCCATCACCTTGTCTTCTATGTCACTGACTCGTGTTCTTCTACCTCATTAAACCTCGTCATTAGGACCTCTAATTTGGATTGCATCTCATTTAATTTATTTTTAATTTCTGCTTGATTAGTTCTAAATTCTGCAGTCATGAAATGCCTTGAGTTCTTTATGGTTTTTTCTAGAGCCACCAGTAGCTTTATAATAGTGCTTTTCAATTGGCTTTCTGATATTGAATGGTAATCCAAAATTTTTAACTCTGTGGTTGAGAGGACTGTTTCTGATTCTTTCTTTTGAGGTGAGTTTTTCCTTCTAGTCATTTTGCTCAGTGCAGAGTGGCCAAAAACAAGTTGTATTGGGAAAAGGAGAAAAAGAGAGAAGAGAAAGAAGAAAAGAAAAAGAAAAAAGGACAAAAAAGAAGAAGAAAAAAAGAGAAGAGAAGAGAAGAGAAGAGAAGAGAAGAGAAGAGAAGAGAAAAGAAAGAAAAGAAAAGAAAAGAAAAGAAAGAAAAGAAAAGAAAAGAAAAGAAAGAAAAGAAAAGAAAAGAAAAGAAAAGAAAAGAAAAGAAAAGAAAAGAAAAGAAAAGAAAAAAGGGTGGAAGCAAACAGCAAACAGAAAACAAATGGAAGTATCCTCTGATTCTGTATACTGTAAATCCCTTGACTTCTCCTGGAACCTTCCAGTGCTGCTTGGTCAATAATTTGTTTTTCCCCTTTCGGTCTAGCTGGTCTTCTGATGGAGGGGACTGCTGTGCTGATTCTCAGGTGTGAGCACTTGGGGGAGCTGCTCAGCGCTCCTGCCTGCTGCAGGGCTCAGTGAAAGTTGTGTAACCTGTTCATCCTCTGAAGCAACTGTGAAGTTCAGTGGGGTTGTTTATCCTGTGAGGCCCCAGGAGGAACAACAACAGTGGCGGCCAGCTCTCCAGCCCTGGAGTCAGCTCCTCCAGTGACTACTGGAGCTCTCAGTCTGCAGGGGCCTGGATGCCCCGGGGCAGGGGCCGCTCATCTGCACAGCTTGGGGCCGCCCAGCAGCAGGAGTGTCCTTGCTGTACTGTGCCCTCCTGGCTTCTGCCTGTCACAGGGGAGCGCCAGATATTAGGCTGTGTCCCCGGCGCCCTGTGCTCCTGGGCCTGCACTTTTGGAATCCCACTCTCTGTTGGGAAGCTCCCTTTGCACGGAGCCTCCACCTGGAGCCTCTGCTGGAGCCGCCTCCGATCTGCTCCCGGGTCTAGCTGTGCCCCCGCTGCAGCCCTTTAGGGAGCCTGGCCGCCGGGGTGTGGCCCCCTCTCCCGGGGAGGGGGGTCAGGTCCTGTGTTAGTGTCCCAGGGAGCCTGAGGGCATCCCCGCCCCTCCTGGGATCCTGCTGCAACTGCCTGTGAGTGCCTCTCCCTAGGGGAAGGTTGGTGAAGCTCCTGCTTCTCCAGGACGGGGCTTTCCTGTCCTGGGGGCACTCGCCATGGTGCCTGAGCCCGGCTTCTTGTAGGGCCCCTCCCCCTTGGATGCCTTTTGTTTCTTTATTTCTTTTTTCTCCCATCTTCCTACCTTGATAGAAGCGCGAACTCTTCTCACTGTAGCATTCCAGCTGTTCTCTCTTTAAATCTCAAGTCGATTTTGTCGGTTTTCAGGTTGATTTGAAAGTTATCTAGGTAATTTGTGGGGACAGGTGAATTGGAGACCCTACTCTTATGCCATCTTGCCCCCCAATTTGGATTTTCTAGTCCCAGACTTCAAGACAAATCTAACTGTAACCTTAGTTACAGAATTCTGAACTCTTGATCAAGAGGAAAGATATTGGGACGCCTGAGTGTCTCAGCGGTTGAGGACCTGCCTATGGCCCAGGGTATGATCCTGGAGTCCCGGGTTTAAGTCCCACATCAGGCTCCTTGCATGGAGCCTGCTTCTCCCTCTGCCTGTGTCTCTGCCTCTCTCTCTGTCTCTCTCATGAATAAATAAATAAAAATATTTTTTTTTAAATAGGAAAGATATTTAGTTCTCATTTAGCTTTAAACATAAAGGCCAAATTTTTATATCTGGTTTTAAAGAAAATAGAAATAAGTGCCCAAGTCTTGATTATGTGAAAAGACTGCCCAAGATTAAATTTTCTTTTATGGTAGTTTAAAATATAAAGATGGTTTATGGAATGGGCAATACAGGTGAAAGCTTCAAGTAGGATCACTAATCTGAGAAAAATGTGATCATTATGCTCTGTCAGCACAAATTGACAACCTTTGAAACACTGTTATGCCTGCCTCAAGGGAACCAATCAACATATGTCACTGGACTAGTATAGAAATATTATTAATATATATGAGGGAAGATGAAATCCTGAAGCAGAAAATGAAGACATATGTAGTATCATTACACAAATGAATTTACCCTGAGTCCCAGCCATAGGAAGAAGTAGGTCTTTGAGGTTTTTATCCTTGTCCTGAATCAGATTGGGTACTTGAAGTTTATTTTAACATAATTTTCTTTGTACTAAGCAGAATCATTTGGTAATCACTTCATTCTTTCATTTCTCACTTTCTCCTTTTTCTTCCTTTTCTCTTTTTTCTTCTTCTTTCTTCTTAGATCATGAACTTGTTGTGATCCCCATCTTCAAGGTTACCAATCTGTCTGTCAATTAAATCTAAGAGAAGACCTTATTCTGGTCTGCAGCTTTATCACTAACTTGTCATATAATCATAAGCAAATTAAATTATTACTCTGAAATGCATTTTCAAAGAATTCAAAAGGTGGAATAAAAATGCTTTCCTTGTTTATACCAAAGCATATGTAATATTCAAAATTTAAAAATTAAGATTAAATATTTATATATTAATTTTTGAAAATAAATATTCTAAGTTTTATGTTACTTATATACATTTTTGATACATTTAATAAGTCTTTTCCACCACTGCCTTTATTTTCAATCAATTAATATAGAATTATCAGGAGCACGTCTATATTGCCTTCATGTGTAATTTGACCTACTTTTCCCTAAAAATTTTCCCTATATCTTTCCCTTCTCTCCCTTTGCTATCTGAACGTTACATACACATTTTATATATCCCTATTTGGGATAATCTGTGATTTTGCTAGTCTAGTCTATTCAACAGAAATAGAAAAAATTAATATTAATTAAATTTTCATCCTATTCTGCAGGACAGAGGTTATTTTTTAGGTTGGTTTACTTAACTTTCAAATTATAACACATTAAAGTTTATGGATAAATCATAACATGTTTCTTTTCTTTCTTTTTATTTAGTCTCCCTATCCTTTCAGCATAAATGCCACTTTCATGACAAGACCTTTTTGTAAGTCAAAGTATATTTAGTTAATGTCATCCATGTCATAGCCCTGGAGCTATGTTTTATGTTCCATGCTCATTATTTTTTGTTGTCATGCTCATTATTTTTAACAAGCAATCAGGAGTGTTATTTGTCCATGGTAACAAACAAATGCCTCAATATTCTAAGTACATCATGTAGTTCACTTTTGCCTTATCACACATTCTACAGCGGAATGAAATTTTAGAGTATGTTTATTCTAAGACTCATCTAATAACCTCTAGTGAGCCTGTATTTTTATTATTTACTGATAATATTTCAAATAAATTCAAATGAAAACAGATTTTAACAAAGCTAAAATAATGTCAATAGGTTTGTTTTATTTAAATTTCTTAAGCAGCTTTCAAGACAAATCAGAAATGTATCATAAATTTGTTATGCTATCCTGAGGGAGATATGAAAAAATATTCTTGGAAATAATTTCTTTAAATAATAAAGCATTGCACTGCAAAACAACACATTTGTCTTGATGGTTGGTGGAGAGACCTTATTACTAATACCTGATTTAAATTTGATAAGGTCCCATTTTTATTTTATCTGTTATTTTTTATTTTCCAAATGACCTTACTTCATTTTGACTCTGTAATATGGTAGTCATTAACCACTTGTGGCTACTAAAATTAAGACTAAATAGAATTTAAAAATTCAATTCCTTGGTACCATTAACCCCATCCTAAGTACTCAATAGCCACATATTGCCAATAGCTACCATATTGGCTATCACAGATTATAGGATTTATGTCACTGCAGAAAGTTCCATTGGACAGTGTTGTTTTAGAGATAGTATCTACTCTGCTATACAACTTACAATTTAAAGTGATAAATCTCACATTTCTATAACAGTCAAATGTTTTAGAGTATCTCCAAAAATCATCTGCATGTCTATCTACTTTCTACTGTGTGCTTATTCTCCCAATTCTGCCTATATGACATATACATCATCATCCTCATATTATGGTTGAAGAAACTAAAGGTCAGAAAAATTAAGCTGCAGGTGACATATCTAGTCAGCTGTAAGCACAAAATTATAATCCATATCTTTCTGACTCCTGTATATTTTCTTATTTCATCATATAAGGAAATACCATAGCAGAGGTCTTACCTAAAAATGCTAATTTCTAAATCTTCTATCCTTTCTATTTCTGTTTTTACTTCTTATACTCAAATGCTAGTGTGCATTTCACCTGAGTTCTTTCAAGAGATCTATAGCCTTCTATCCCTGAATGTATTTATAAACAAATATATCTTTACAATATATCAGCATTAGGTGAGCAGTTTTCCAATATTATACATCGTCCAGCCAAAACCTCAGATGATAAACATCAAAATACTTATGTGTTCTTAGAATATTTTGTAACATTGCCATTATGTTCATCATAATCTGGTAGTGAATAGTCAGAAAATGTTTATAAAAATTTAAAAATTCCTTAACCCATCTATATTAAGTTTGCACATATGTTCTTTTACACACTTACCAGGCTCATTCAAGTACAGTGATTGAACTATTTCACATATACAAATCTGAGTTTCTTACTACCCTATATACTATATAGGTTATTAAAGGGAATTACCCATTTGCTTGATGAACAAGATCCTTCTGCACATATTTCAAATACAATTATTCCACCTATTTTTCCTTCTGCCTCTCCTACCCCAAGACCCAAGTCAGGCCAGAAGTGGCTCTTCAGATAAATTGAAACTTTTTGGGTGGAGAACTCACCCTTTATAACAAATGAGTGTTCTGTGTTTTCAAAGAATTAGAAAAAAAATGAAAATATTTAACATTAGCAGCACATTGGCTAAAATTTAACCTCATTCTGATGACTCAAGAGATGCTTAAAGATCTTCCCTTGACTTGAAACCACCATGAAAAATATTATTCTCTATATATGTAGAAATATTAATAATAAAAATGCTCTATTCACCCCTCAAATAAATTTATTTGACATCTTTTCAAATGGCGAGAGAAAACTTCCTATCTAAAATGATCACTGAGTAAACTGATAGATATGTATATTCATTCTTAATGTTTACATTTTACTTGTTTAGGTCCACTCTGTGGCAGAGTCATGACTAGACAAATTAAAAGTAAGGTATTGGGTAGGTTATTGTTTGTAAGTGTCAGGGCTGAGCTCCTTATCTGACCCCATAATAGATTGTTAAGGGAAACATAAGCAGCTGCTTGGAAATAAATATACATAAAATAAAAAATCATAAACTCCCTGCAATTGCAAGAATTGCAATGATTACTTTCCTTTACGATATCTAAACTTTTCAAAATTGGGGTAATGGCTTACTCAAAATTTGAGTACACAAAGATGCTTTTATATTTTTGCCTTTTAAAAAGGAACTATCTTAAACGAAGTGATTTTAAAACGCACCTTAATTAGTTGGTAGTTTTGAACTCCATTTATTCCTATATCAGGATCAATGGCTGCTGGGAGAGCATATCGAGAGTTTATAGCTGAGTTCTCCGGAATTGATATGTTGATAACTGTTGCTGGAAATAATGGTGCATTATCATTTATGTCTTCTATCAGAAAACGTATCTTAACAAGTCTAAATATTTCATCTGGCAAAACGGCAACCTCCACTTCATAAAAGCAACGGGTTTCCACCAAGATACCAGCACATAATTTCTCACGATCAATGCGAGATCCAGCAGTGAAGATCTCACCAGTACTTTCTTCAATTCGAATCAGTGGCACATCTCCTGTCTTGTACACAAGCTTAAACTGCATGGAAGATGTTAAGGACTTGTCTGGGATCAGTGACAAGTTGAGGTCTTTCATCAAGTCGCCTATAAGAACATTTTCTGGCATTTCTTCTCGGACTGTGTAGTTTTTCTCCTGGGCGCCAGACTGAAACACGACACATGCTAGAAGAACTGCAAATATATATGTTCCAGACAACAAGTCCATACCAGGCACAATTGTGATGATTCTCCGTATCAACCCACAGAAAACTGTCAAAGAAAAACGGGGGAGGGGGGAAGGAGAGAAAGAGAAGAGGAAGAAGAAGAAGAAATTATTAAAGCCAATCATCAAAGGTATGTTAACTAAAGGCTTTGTTGTAAAATCAGTAAATTAAAATAATAGTACAATTGACTCAAAAATATTATGCATTTTTTCATTAAGATAAAAGTTAAATTATACAATGTATCTACAGTATTTATACAACTGGTCACCATTGATAAAATATATAAAAGATATACCAATATAGATAAAGTTTTAAAAATAATTAAAAATACTTAATTCAATACTTAAGGAAAGGTAAGATGTATTTGTTACTGATCACAAAAATATAATTATTATTCATTATTACAATACAGCTTTCAAATGTAATCCTTCTGTTGGTAATAAATGTTTTATACAATGTTTCATATGTTCAGTTCCGTACCTCAAATGAGACAAAGAATCATGACACATGAGGGATTTGGGAAGTTTGGATTAAAGAAAAAAGTCCCTTGAGAAAGGCAGGGGTTGATATGACACACGCCTAAACATGAGGACTACCATGTAAAAAGGAAGTTAAAGTTTCCTTTCTTTGGGTGAGAGGAATAAGGATAGGTAAAAATTACAGGGAGGAACTTTCAGATCAACATAAACAACTGCATATTGACACATTCTGGGAAAAAAAACAGTTTTCAGGAGATAGTAAGAAATTAGATAACCAGTTTAGATCTATATATTCATGATTTGGTAGCTAACACCCAAACTTTCAGTGGGAAAGCAGAAGTAGAAGACATTCCAACTTTGACAATTTGTGTTTATAGATTGAAAGTAGATCATATTAAAATGGGCTTTCACATCTACAAACTGACACCCAAAAAACAAATACTCCAGTTAAGAAATGGGCAGAAGACAAGAATAGATACTTTCCCAAAGAAGATATCCAGATGGCTAACAGACACATGAAAGGTGCTCAACATCATTCATCAGGGAAATACAAATCAAAATCAGAATGAAATACCACCTCACACCAGTCAGAATGGCTAGAATTTGCAACTCAGGAAACAATAGATGTTCACAAGGATGCAGAGAAAAGGAAACCCTTTTGCACTATTGCTGGAAATGCAAACTGGTATAGCCACTCTGGAGAACAGTATGGTGGTTTTTCAAAATGTTAAAAATATAATGATCCTATCACCCAGAAATTGCAGTACCAGGTATTTATCTAACAGGTACAGGGACTCCTGGGTGGCTCAGTGGTTGAGCATCTACCTTTGGCTCAGGTTGTGATCCTGAGGTCCTGGGATTGAGTCTTGCATCAGGCTCACCACAGGAAACCAGCTTCTCCCTTTGCCTATATCTCTCTCTTTGTGTCTCTCATGAATAAATAAATAAAATCTTTAAAAAATAAAGGATACAAAAATAGTGATTTGAAGGAGCACATGCACCCTGAAGTTTATAACTGCATTATCAACAATAGCCAAATTATGGAAAGAGCCCAAATGTCCATTGACTAATGAATGGATAAAGAAGACGGGGTGTAAATATATATATATATATATATATATATATATATATATATATATATATAAAATCTGTTTTGCTTCTTAAATTCCACATATGAGTGAAATAATATGGTATTTGTCTTTCTCTGGCTGACATATTTCACTTACTCTATACACTCTAGTTCCATCCATGTTGTTGCAAATGCAAGATTGCATTCTTTTTGGTGGCTGAGAAATATTCAATTATATATTGTGCCTCTCTCTCTGTCCTTCTCATGAATAAATAAATAAAATCTTTAAAAATATGCATACAGACAGATCAGAAGACACAAAAGTGAGGAAAAAACTTTCCTATTTGCAATAGTGATAGAATAACTTTATTTGTAACAATAATTGAAATTGTTTATGTCATGAATAGAACCAAGAAATGAACCAGATAAGCTTGAAAAGTCTCACTTTAAAGAATTATTATCATAGAAGTAAAAATATAGAGAGGAGGGGCAAGATGGCAAAAGAGTAGGGTCCCCAAGTCACCTGTTCCCACCAAATTACCTAGATAACCTTCAAATCATCCTGAAAATCTACAAATTCGGCCTGAGATTTAAAGAGAGAACAGCTGGAATGCTACAGTGAGAAAAGTTCGCGCTTCTATCAAGGTAGGAAGACGGGAAAAAAGAAATAAAGAACAAAAGGCATCCAAGGGGAAGGGGCCCCGCGAGGCGCCGGGCTAAGGCCGGAGCCAGTGCCCCAGGATAGGAAAGACCCTTCGCAGAGAAGCAAGAGCTGCACCAAAATCCCCGGGCTGAAAGGCACTCGCAGGGAGTTAGAGCAGGACCCCAGGAGGGGCGGGGATGCCCTCAGGCTCCCGGGGACACTAACAGACACCTGCGCCCCAGGAAGAGTGCGCCAAGCTCACTAAAGGGCTGCAGCGCGCCCACGGCTGGAGCTGGGAGCAGCACGGAGGGGCTCGGGCGGAGGCTCCGCGGAGAGGGGACTGCCCAGCCGGGAGCCCGAATCCAACAGTGCAGGCCCCGGAGCACAGGGCGCCTGGACACAGCCCAGGATCTGACCTCTCCCCGGGACAGGCTGAGGCCAGGAGGGCCCAGGACAGCAAGGACGCTCCTGCCCCGGGATGAGCAGATCAGCGGCTCCGCCCCGGAGCCTCCAGGCCCTGCAGACGGAGAGCTCTGGAGTTACTGCGGGAGCTGAATCCAGGGCTCCAGGGCTGCCTCAGCCACTGGGGTTGTTCCTCCTGGGGCCTCACGGGGTAAACAACCCCCCCTGAGCCCTGCACCAGGCAGGGGGCTGAGCAGCTTCCCCAAGTGCTAACACCTGAAAATCAGCACAACAGGCCCCTCCCCCAGAAGACCAGATTGACAGACAAGTTACAGGGGAAGTCAAGGGAAGTAAAGTATACAGAATCAGAAGATACTCCCCCATGTTTTTTTTTTCTTTTTGATTTCTGATTGCTTCCCCCACCCTTTTTTTCATTTCATTCTTTTTCTTCTCTTTTTTTCCTCTTTTCTCCCTTTTTTCTTTTTTCTTTTTCTCTTTTCTTTCCTTCTTTCTCTCCTCTCTTTTTCTCTTTTTCCCAATACAACTTGTATTTGGACACTCTGCACTGGGCAAAATGACTAGAAGGAAAATCTCAGCTCAAAATAAAGAAACAGAAACAGTCCTCTCTCCCACAGAGTTACAAAATTTGGATTACAATTCAATGCCAGAAAGCCAATTCAGAAGCATTATTATAAAGCTACCGGTAGCTCTAGAAAAAAGCATAAAGGACTCAAGAGACTCCATGACTGCAGATTTTAGATCTAATCAGGCAGAAATTAAAAATCAATTGAATGAGATGCAATCCAAACTAGAAGTCCTAACAACCAGGGTTAATGAGGTGGAAGAATGAGTGAGTGACATAGAAGACAAGTTGATGGCAAAGAGGGAAACTGAGGAAAAAAGAGACAAACAATTAAAAGACCATGAAGATTAAGGGAAATACATGAGAGCCTGAGGAAGAAAATCCTACGTTTAATTGGGGTGCCTGAGGGCGCCGAAAGGGACAGAGTTCGAGAGTATGTATTTGAACAAATCATAGCTGAAAACGTTCCTAATCTGGCAAGTGAAACAGGCATTCAGATCCAGGAAATAGAGAGATCCCCCCCAAATTCAATAAAAACTGTTCAACACCCTGACATTTAATAGTTAAGCTTGCAAATTCCAAAGATAAAGAGAAAATCCTTAAAGCAGCAAGAGACAAGAAATCCCTGACTTTTATGGGGAGGAGTATTAGGGTAACAGCAGACCTCTCCACAGAGACCTGCAGGACAGAAAGGGCTGGCAGGATATAGTCAGGGTCCTAAATGAGAAAAACATACAACCAAGAATGCTTTATCCAGCAAGGCTCTCGTTCAGAATGGAAGGAGAGATAAAGAGCCTCCAAGACAGGCAGGAACTGAAAGAATATGTGACCTCCAAACCAGCTCTGCAAGAAATTTTAAGGGGGACTCTTAAAATTTCCCTTTAAGAAGAAGTTCAGTGGAACAATCCACAAAAACAAGGACTGAATAGATATCAGGATGACACTAAACTCATATCTTTCAATAAACTCTGAACGTGAACAGGCTTAATGACCCCATCAAAAGGCGCAGGGTTTCAGATTGGATAAAAAAGCAACACCCATCCATTTGCTGTCTACAGGAGACTCATTTTAAACAGAAGGACACCTACAGCCTGAAAATATAAGGTTGGAGAACCATTTACCATTCAAATGGTCCTCAAAAGAAAGCAGGGGTCGCCATCCTAATATCAGATAAACTAAACTTTACCCCAAAGACTGTAGTGAGAGATCAAGAGGGACACTCTATCATACTTAAAGGATCTATCCAACAAGAGGACTTAGCAAGCCTCAATATATATGCCCCGAATGTGGGAGCTGCCAAATATATGAATCAATTAATAACCAAAGTTAAGGCAATTTAGATAATAATACACTTATACTTAATGACTTCAATCTAGCGCTTTGTACACTCGATAGGTCTTCTAAACACAACATCTCCAAAGAAACGAGAGCTTTAAATGATACACTGGACCAGATGGATTTCACAGATATCTACAGAACTTTACATCCAAACTCAACTGAATACACATTCTTCTCAAGTACACATGGAACTTTCTCCAGAATAGACCACATACTGGGTCACAAATCGGGTCTGAACCAATACCAAAAGATTGGGATCGTCCCCTGCATATTCTCAGATCATAATGCCTTGAAATTAGAACAAAATCACAACAAGAAGTTTGGAAGGACCTCAAACACGTGGAGTTTAAGGACCATCCTGCAAAAAGATGAAAGGGTCACCCAGGAAATTAAGGAAGAATTAAAAAGATTCATGGAAACTAATGAGAATGAAGATACAATCGTTCAAAATCTTTGGGATGCAGCAAAAGCAGTCCTGAGGGGGAAATACATTGCAATACAAGCATCCATTCAAAAACTGGAAAGAACTCAAATACAAAAGCTAACCTTGCACATAAAGGAGCTAGAGAAAAACAGAAAATAGATCCTACACCCAGCCAAAGAAGAGAGTTAATAAAGATTCAAGCAGAACTCAACGAAATCGAGACCAGAAAACTGTGGAACAGATCAACAAAACCAGGAGTTGGTTCTTTGAAAGAATTAATAAGATAGATAAATCATTAGCCAGCCTTATTAGAAAGAAGAGAGAGAAGACTCAAATTAATAAAATCACAAATGAGAAAGGAGAGATCACCACCAACACCAAGGAAATACAAACGATTTTAAAAACATATTAAGAAAATAAAAAAAAAATAAAATAAAAAATAAAAACATATTAAGAACAGCTATACGCCAACAAATTAGGCAATCTAGAAGAAATGGACACATTTCTGGAAAACCAAAACTTACCAAAACTGGAACAGGAAGAAATAGAAAAACTGAACAGACCAATAACCAGGGAGGAAGTTGAAGCAGTCATCAAAAACCTACCAAGACACAAAAGTCCAGGGCCGGATGGCTTCCCAGGGGAATTCTATCAAACGTTTAAAGAAGAAACCATACCTATTCTACTAAAGCTGTTTGGAAACATAGAAAGAGATGGAGTACTTCCAAACTCATTTTATGAGGCCAGCATCCCCTTAATTCCAAAACCAAAGACCCTACCAAAAAGGAGAATTATATGTCAATATCCCTGATGAACATGGATGCAAGAATTCTGAAGAAGATACTAGCCAATCGGATCCACAGTACATTAAGAAAATTATTCACCATGACCAAGTAGGATTTATCCTTGGGATGCAAGGCTGGTTCAACACTCTTAAACCAATCAATGTGATTCATCATATCAGCAAGGAAAAACCAAGAACCATATGATCCTCTCATTGTATGCAGAGAAAGCATTTGACAAAATACAGCATCCGTTCCTGATCAAAACTCTTCAGAGTGTAGGGATAGAGGAAACATTCCTCAACATCTTAAAAGCCATTTACAAAAAGCCCACAGCAAATATTATTCTCAATGGGGAAGCACTGGGAGCCTTTCCCCTAAGATCAGGAACAAGACAGGGATGTCCACTCTCACCACTGCTATTCAACATAGTACTAGATGACCTAGCCTCAGCAGTCGGACAACAAAAAGACATTAAAGGCATTCAAACTGGCAAAGAGGAAGTCAAACTCTCCCTCTTCACAGATGACATGTTACTCTACATAGAAAACCCAAAAGACTCCACCCCAAGATTGCTAGAACTCATACAGCAATTTGGTAGCGTGGCAGGATACAAAATCAATGCCCAGAAATCAATAGCATTTCTATACACTAACAATGAGACTGAAGAAAGAGAAATTAAGGAGTCAATCCCATTGACAATTGCACCCAAAAGCATAAGATACCTTGGAATAAACCTAAGCAAAGAGGTAAAGGATATATACCCTAAAAACTATAGAACACTTCTGAAAGAAATTGAGGAAGACACAAACAGATGGCAAAATATTCCATGTTCATGGATTGGCAGAATTAATATTGTGAAGATGTCAATGTTACCCAGGGCAATTTACACGTTTAATGCAATCCCTATCAAAATACCATGGACTTTCTTCAGAGAGTTAGAACAAATTATTTTAAGATTTGTGTGGAATCAGAAAAGACCCCGAATAGCCAGGGGAATTTTATAAAAGAAAACCATAGCTGGGGGCATCACAATGCCAGATTTCAGGTTGTACTACAAAGCTGTGGTCATCAAAACAGTGTGGTACTGGCACAAAAACAGACACAGAGATCAATGGAACAGAATAGAGAACCCTGAAGTGGACCCTCAACTTTATGGTCAACTAATATTCGATAAAGGAGGAAAGACTATCCACTGGAAGAAAGACAGTCTCTTCAATAAATGGTGCTGGGAAAATTGGACATCCACATGCAGAAGAATGAAACTAGACCACTCCCTTGCACCATACACAAAGATAAACTCAACATGGATGAAAGATCTAAATGTGAGACAAGATTCCATCAAAATCCTAGAGGAGAACACAGGCAACACCCTTTTTGAACTTGGTATAGTAACTTCTTGCAAGATACATCCACTAAGGCAAAAGAAACAAAAGCGATATTGAACTATTGGGACTTCATCAAGATACGAACCTTTTGCACAGCAAAGGATATAGTCAACAAAACTGAAACACAACCTACAGAATGGGAGACGATATTTGCAAATGACGTGTCAGATAAAGGACTAGTTTCCAAGATCTATAAAGAACTTCTTAAACTGAACACCAAAGAAACAAACAATCCAATCATGAAATGGGCAAAAGACATGAGCAGAAATCTCACAGAGGAAGACATAAACATGGCCAAATCGCACTGAGAAAATGCTCTGCTTCACTTGCCATCAGGGAAATACAAATCAAAACCACAATGAGATACCACCTCACACCATTGAGAATGGGGAAAATTAAGAAGGCCGGAAACCACAAATGTTGGAGAGGATGTGCAGAAAAGGGAACCCTCTTACACTGTTGGTGGGAATGTGAACTGGTGCAGCCACTCTGGAAAACTCTGTGGAGGTTCCTCAAAGAGTTAAAAATAGACCTGCCCTACGATCCAGCAATTGCACTGCTGGGCATTTACCCCAAATATGCAGATGCAATAAAACGCTGGGACACCTGCACCCCGATGTTTCTAGCAGCAATGTCCACAATAGCCAAACTGTGGCAGGAGCCTCGGTGTCCATCAAAAGATGAATGGATAAAGAAGATGTGGTATATGTATACAATGGAATATTACTCAGCCATTAGAAATGACAAATACCCACCATTTGCTTCAACGTGGATGGAACTGGAGGGTATTATGCTGAGTGAAATTTGTCAATTGGAGAAGGACAAACATCATATGCTCTCATTCTTTTGGGGAATATAAATAATAGTGAAAGGGAATAGAAGGGAAGGGAGTAGAAATGGGTAGGAAATATCAGAGAGGGAGACAGAACGTAAAGACTCCTAACTCTCCGAAACAAACTAAGGGTGGTGGAAGGGGAGGAGGGCGGGGGGTGTGGGTGAATCGGTGACGGGCACTGAGGGGAGCACTTGACGGGCTGAGCACTGGGTGTTATTCTACATGTTGGCAAATTGAAAAGCAATAAAAAATAAATTTATTATTTTTAAAAAAGAATAAAAATATATTTATTATTAGTCCATTTTCCTGTGTTGATCATTGCATGCCATTTATGAAACATTTTAATAGTGATTCTAATACTGAAGACATTCTCCCTTCTAGTAATCAACACAAAAAATACTATTGCCTATGGTATTTTTAGCCCATTTGTTCAATGATGAACATTGGAATTACATAATACGAAACTTTTCTCAAGATTTATTCTCTAACATATTATTTGCTCTATATAAAAATACCCATTTAAATAGTGAAAGGGAATAACGGGGAAGGGAGAAGAAATGGTAGGAAATATCAGAAAGGGAGACAGAACATGGAAGACTCCTAACTCTGGGAAACGAACTTGGGGTGATTGAAGTGGAGGAGGGCGGGGTGTGGGGGTGACTGGGTGGCGGGCACTGAGGGGTCACTTGACGGGGCGAGCACTGGGTGTTATTCTGTATGTTGGCAAATTGAACACCAATAAAAAATAAATTTATTATTAAATAATACCCTTTATACTTACTGTGTTAATATGTACAAATATACTTGTGTCTTATACAATATGAATCTAGTATATCCAAAATAATTTACTGTGTGATTTTGTAAGTAGCATGCAAACATAAGCATAAATAAAAATGGGATAATGACAACTGGAATTAAAACTACTACTCTTTTTCTTATCTTACCATTGAGCTTATACACATTATTACAACTGGCAGAAGGATACTACAGACCACTTTTTGAATAGTACATGAATGTTGCAATATCTCTACACAAGAGGAAGAATTAAGAAAGTGACCTGATTCCAAGTAGTCCCCCTCTGCCAACCCATTCTAAATCTGTTCTACTCTTTCTTTCATAACACCATCAAATAAAACATTTTAAAATGTATTTTATCATTTAAAATTTTTTCAGAGGTTTTAAAAACTAGAAAGTATTGGAAAAAAAAGGACAATGACATTTCTAAAACTTAAGCAAGTATCCATATTGCAAACCTAGAAGGAATATTTAACCTCTAGTTAGTAATTAGTTTCATAAAGATTTAGTCACTTAGTCAACAAATATTTATTAATCTTTTTAAAAATATGCCAGACATTGTTCTGGGGACTGAGAATAAATTAGGAACAAAATAGACAAAAATCACTGTCCTCACAGAGTTTATATTTCATAATATAAATATTCCAGAATGTCTTTAACTCAGGGTTCAATCAACGAATAACAAACTTAACTTTGCCTCTATCAGAGTGTAAACAACGTCCATCTCCAGATTTTGATTCCAACCCCTTACATTTTTCACTTGAAGATGTATTATAATCTTTACAATTTAAAAGGTTTTCCTTTAAAATGCTGTTTGCTTCTTTGTCTGACCAATCCAAAAATTTAGTTGCCAAAAATGGATATAAAAAAAAAATCACTGCTTAGTTCTATGGAAGCATGAATTTAACTCAGATATTTAGGGAAGATATTCCTATACACATACTTTTACCTGGGTCTAATTTTCTCTTTCATGAACAAATGATAAGATAACCTTAAATTTCTTTACCATTCTTCCACATCCCACTCCTACCACAGTCTAAGGTCAGTTTGGAAACTTACTGGTGAACCACAATGAAAACAGATACAGAGATTTACATTTTTCTAAAACTTTCATCAGTGCCAGTGCCAATGCTATTTAAGTGATGTTTTTTGTAGGGAATACCTAATGGTTGCATAGGCAACAAGCATAGAGGGATAGAACCATGACAATCGAAGAAAGCAAAAACAGAAACAAAATAACCAACTCTGAAATTTTAGATGAAAAACAAAAATGCAAACTCATTTTATAGTCTATGGAATTTCATTCTCAAAAGGTAAGTAGGTAGAGGAACTAAGTCTCTACTCAATTCTAGAGGTTTCAAACTAGAGAAGCAATGTTCAACTGGTTTGTCAGAAGAATTCCAAGACATAATTTCTCTCACATATTTATTACATTTTCCTTTATTATACTGCTATGTTTAATTTCTGAAAATTTCTTTTTTTCTTTTTGAGAGAGAAAGAGAAAGAGCATGTGCTCAAGTGGGGTGGGGGGACAGAAGGAAAAGCAGACTCCTTGCTGAACAGGGAGCCCACTGTGGGGCTCCATTCCAAGACCTTGAGATCATGACCTGAGCTGAAGTCAGATGTTTAACCAACTGAGCCACCCAGGCACCCTATGAAAAACTAATTCTAAATGAATGAGTGGCTTACAGTCTACAATAGCAAATTGCTTTAAATAGTACAAATTTAGGTATTACATGAAAATATGAAATTTTGCCTGTGATCTTAACTTTATTTGGCTCCTGTCACTCTAATTACTTTAATGTGTCATGAAGTAAAAAATACACCTTTGAACAACCATGAGGTATTATACAGTCACTTATAGGTTTTTGCTTTCATGCAGTCAAAGCTTCTTTCACAGACTGGAGAAATAATAATGTGGTTTTTAAAGATTACAGGAAGCAAGCTAAGACATTGCAAAAGAAGTAACCACATCTGGAGAAAGAAACTGGAGCAAGGTGGTATATGTATACAATGGAATATTACTCAGCCATTAGAAACGACAAATACCCACCATTTGCTTCAACGTGGATGGAACTGGAGGGTATTGTGTTGAGTGAAGTAAATCAATCGGAGAAGGACAAATATTATATGGTTTCATTCACTGAGAAATATAAGAATAGTGAAAGGGAATAAAGGCAAAAGGAGAGAAAATGAGTCGGAAATACCAGAGAGGGTGACAGAACATGAGAGACTCCCAACTCTGGGAAATGAACAAGGGGTAGTAGAAAAGGAGGTGGGCAGGGGGTTGGGGTGACTGGGTGATGGGCACTGAAGAGGGCACTTGATGGGATGAGTACTGGGTGTTATGCTATATGTTGGCAAATCAAACTCCAATAAAAAATTAAAAAAGAAATAAAATAAAAAATAAATAAAATAAAATAATAAAAAAGAAAAAAAAAGAAACTGGAGAAACTGATACACTCAGCACTTTCAAAGAGACTGACCACAAGTAGAGTGGAATAGGTACATTGGTTGTCCTGCTTGATATGATTATTTTCTATGTATTCTGAAACTTGAAATGCCAAAAAAAAAGATTTAATAAGGTATAGTAAATATATGAAATTAATATTTTTATTAAATTTTATTCCAGAAAGGACTCATTTATTTTATTTCTTTTTGTACTGGTCTAATTTTCACATTTGTGTCTGATCTTCTCCAAGGAGTGGATTCCATCAATATTGCTTTCTTCTTTACAATGTTTATGTTTTGTTGATTCATTCTAACTCTTCACAGCAGTTGTTGCAGTATTCTCTTTCAGGGTTTCAAATCTGTTAATACTCAATGCTTAAACATTGCTTATAAGAAAATTTGATGGTTGCTTTTCCATATTAATCTGTCTGTATTTTTGATACATGATTTAAGGAGTGAAAGGGTTAAATTCAAAGCCTCCCCACCCCAACCAAGCTTACAGACAAAATTTACAGGTGTCTGTACTTTGCCCTAACTTTTTGTTTTTCCAGGTCATGGTGTCTCTCATTCTCAGAAAATAGACCACAACTACAAAACATATGCTTCTCTAGCTGGACCACAACCCACATCTCAGAGGAATTCTGAACAGAGCCCCGCAAGAAACTGACACCTCCTGCCCTAACTGGCCAAGAGTCGACTCCTTCCTTACACACCCTCCCTCATGAGCACAGCTACAACCCTCTTACATCTTTTAAACCCCTTAAAAGACCCAGCTTAACAGAAACTTGGGGCAATATTTCTCTTAGTCTGGCCTCTCTCTTCCCTTGGAGAGTGAATAAACTCTATCTTGATTGTTGCTCTACTATGTGCAATTCTTTGCCATCTGTGTAACTGGCCACCTTAACAGGGAGCATTCAGAAAATGACTTTACAGATTAATCAAGTAAAAGACACATTCTATAAGGCATATACTCAAATAATGCTCATCCATCATCACATATCCTTTTATCACCTTGGGGTGAATTTAATCATAAATATTTCAATACCTATTATTTTAATATATTTTGTCTGTAAGTATCATTTAATCATAATAAATAAATCTTAGATTCACCAAGGTTAAGAGGACAATTTACATGTATTGTAACATTTTAATTGCTCTGATTTCAAATCAGTTATTTTATTCAATTTTCATAACAACTAAGTGGTATATATAAATATTTATAAGCATCCATTTATATGTTAGGGATACCTGGGTGACTCAGCCGTTGATCATCTGCCTTTGGCTCAGGGTATGATCCTGGAGTCAGGGGATCGAGTCCCACATCGGGCCTCCTGCACGGAGTCTGCTTCTCCCTCTGCCTGTGTCTTTGCCTCTCTCTCTCTCTCTCTCTCATGAATAAATACAATCTTTAAAAAATAATTTATAAGTTAAATGTTTAAAAGGGGAACCCTCTTGCAGTGTTGGTGGGAATGTGAACTGGTACAGCCACTCTGGAAAACTGTGTGGAGGTTCCTCAAAGAGTTTAAAATAGAACTGCCCTAATAGAACTGCCCTACAACCCAGCAATTGCACTGCTGGGCATTTACCCCAAAGATGCAGATGCAGTGAAAAACTGAGACACCTGCACCCCAATGTTTATAACAGCAATGTCCACAATAGCCAAACTGTGGAAGAAGCCTTGGTGTCCATCGAAAGATGAATGGATAAAGAAGATGTGATATATGTATACAATGGAATATTATTCAGCTATTAGAAACAACAAATACCCACCATTTGCTTCAACGTGGATGGAACTGGAGGGTATCATGCTGAGTGAAGTAAGTCAATCGGAGAAGGACAATCATCATATGGTTTCACTCATACATGGAATATAAGAAATAGTGAAAGGGAATAAAGGGGAAAGGAGAGAAAATGAGTGGGAAAAATTAGAGAGGTTGACAAAACATGAGAGACTAACTCTGGGAAATGAACAAGGGGTAGTGGAAAGGGAGGTGGGGAGGGGGATTAGGGTGACTGGGTAATGGACATTGAAGGGGGCACTTGATGGAACAAGCACTGGGTGATATGCTATATGTTGGCAAATCGAACTTCAATAAAAAATTATAAAAAATTTAAAAATTAAAAAATAAAAAGGTGTTAATTTCACACTCTTTAAATATTCTAGAGGACCACGTCTTAAGATGGCAAATAGGATAAATTTGTAACTTCACAGGGAATTTGTTGAATTGCCTATTTTGATTTTTAGATATGTAAGGATAAGTGATTATTTTTATTAATTGTTCTTATGAATTAATAAAACAGTATAGGTCTAACCAGAAAGAAAAATAAGTGATGGCTTAGTATATTTTTTGTGTCAGCTATTAATATATCAAAATCAAGATGCTATAAAATCAACTATTCAAAGCAAATGGACTATACCACCAGAATTTTTGAAATGGTGGTTGAAAAAAAAGATCATGATTATAGTTTGTAAAATGAATCAAGGTAAGATATTAGTTATCAAAAAAATGAATAGTAACTATCAATCTATATGTTCCATAGAACAGAGATATAACATTCATTCTTTTTTTTATGACATTCATTCTTAATAGCTTCATTCATTCACCCAAGGAGAAAAAGAAGTTCTGGTAAGATGACTTTAGGGTAATTTGAATCCACAAATAGTAGCTACATATTATAGACCACCAAGCAAAAATGACATACAGCTTTTTAAAAATCAATCTTCCTGGGACACCTGAGTGGCTCAATTGGTTGAGCATCTGACACTTGATTTTGGCACAGGTTTATGATCTCAGGATCATGAGGTCAAGCCCTGCTGAAGCCCTCATGGAGCCCTATGTCAGCCTCTTTCAACAGTGTTCTTTCAAAGATCATATTACTGTAAAGACTGGCAAAGGCTCCAAGAAACAGTAGAAGTGCTATAAAACAACTTGGAGTGTTCGTTATTTCATGCATTCTGTTTACTAAAAAATCTACATTTTTCTGATTAAGGATATATTCTACTTCTTTATTTTTTAAAAGATTCATTTATTTACTTGGGGGAGAGAAAGAACACATGTGCAAGCAGGGAGGAGGGGCAGAGGGAGAGAGAAAAATCTCAAGCAGACTCCTGGATGAATGTGGAGCCAGATGCAGAGCTTGATCCCACAAACCTGAGATCATGACCTGAGCTGAAATCAAGAGTATTTAACTTTACTGACTGAGTCACCCACATGCCCTGATAAGAGTATTTTGTAGGCACAGTCTTGCTACAGGTATTTTCATTACAAATTGCAGTAAGTTGTTCTTAGGCAAACATTTTTCCCAAGTATAAACACAAAATTTACATTAATTAACTAATCTTGTACCTTTACAATTTTTTTGTAGATCCCTCTTATTTGAAATTGATTTTTTCTTTTTATTGTATTTCCCATATTTTATTACCACAAATCTTACTCAGTATCATAAAAGAATTAAAAATGATTCTTTTCATTATTAGCCTTGATCCACTATATTCTGTGCTTTCTCACCACAAGCAGAGTCTTCTCTCTACACAATAATAAACAAGCATATTAGAAGAAGAAATGTATGGTACTATTTCACAAATCAAGCAGTATATTTACCTCAAAATGACTTTCAGTAACTGTCAGATGAAAAATCAAGAATATACAAGCTCCATCTAGACAGGGTTGGATACAATTTTGTTTTTTGGACTAGCAAACACTAGCCAAAGCACTAGACAATCTTAATTGTGGAATATTCATGAGATTTATTTATTTATTTATTTATTTATTTATTTATTTATTTGACACACACAGAAAGAGAGCACAAGTAGAAAAAGTAGCAGGCATTGGGAGAGGGAGAAGCAGGCTTCTGTCTGAGCAGAGAGCCTGATATGAGGCTCCATCCCAGAATGCTGGGATCATGACCTGAGCCACCTAGGTGCCCCTATTTTGTGTTTTAAATAATAGTCTTTGTTTCACTGTGAGTGTATATCCTGGTGTGTGTGCATGTGTGTGTGCACATGCAGACAGATAATTTCAATGAGTGTTGCCAGCTAAAATTCCATTACATCAAACAATGATTGAAATGGAAGTGATGTGGTCAGGGTTACTCTCATATTAAGATAGTACCAAAAGGCACTACTTTCACTATGTCCCCACAGTAATGCATATGGAGACCAAATAGATATTTTTATTTAGGCATTTATTGTCAAGTTATTTTTGGTAATTTGGTTATTTCACTGCTTATAGAAAATATAACTTGATTTTTTTAATTTATGAAAGTTTGCAAAAAAAAAAACCCTTAAATTTATCTTCTGAAAATTAGATTTCACACTGGTTTTGAAAAATAGTTTGTTAAAGAAAAAGAATAGGCATTCTTCCTACCCACTACTAGAAGCACAAATTACATTCTTACTTTACCTCCCAAAATGTTTTTGGTTTTCAGAATACCAAATTGTGATGATTTCAACTTGAAATAGGATATGAAATAGGTGAAAAATTGTCATTGTCTCATTTTAGGCAACTTACATTTTCTATATGGGTGATGAATGTGTAACATTGTCCTCAAATGTTCTTGTTATCCCAAGAAATATCAGAAATACTGAAAGATTCTATTTTTTTTTCCTTTTCAAAGATATCATTTAATGGAGATCATAGAATAAGCTGTCACAACTAGAACTATTTCACATTTGTTATAACTGGCACTCTAAGAAATTATGCTCACATGCTGCATTAATTCTTCTTATAAATTGAAAACCCTGAAAACTTAAGCCCTAAAAAATAAAGTACTATTCATGATAAAAATTACTTTGTATCAGGAGTTAATATTAAGATGGCATAAGAACAAAAATTTAGAAGCAAAGATGAGGGAACCCTGGGTGGCGCAGCGGTTTAGCGCCTGCCTTTGGCCCGGGGCGCGATCCTGGAGACCCGGGATCGAATCCCGCGTCGGGCTCCCGGTGCATGGAGCCTGCTTCTCCCTCTGCCTGTGTCTCTGCCTCTCTCTCTCTCTGTGTGACTATCATAAATAAATAAAAATTAAAAAAAAAAAAATAGAAGCAAAGATGATTATGTCCTGGAGGATTGTTCGGCAAAATGGATTAAAGTTTTCCATTGTGGAATGAACAAATCAGGAGAATAAAAGGCACAACATAAGGAATATAGTCAGTAATAGTTTAATAGCAATGTAATGGGACAGATGGTAGTTATACTTGTGGTGAACATAGCATAATCTATAAAGTTGTTGAATCACTAAGTTGTATACCTGAAACTAAAGTAACATTGTAAAAAAATAAAAAATAAAAAAGTAAAGTAACATTGTGTGTAGACTATACTCAAAAAAAAGAAAAAACATTTTTTTTTTATTTTTTACTGGTGCATAGGCTTTTATTTTTTATTTATTTATTTTTTGGTACATTTTTTATTGGAGTTCGATTTGCCAACATATAGTATAACACCTATGCTCATCCTGTCAATTGCTCCCCTCAGTGCCCATCATCCAGTCACCCCATTCCCCCCCACACCTCTCCTTCCACTACTCCTCGTTCATTTCCCAGAGTTAGGAGTCTCTCATGTTCTGTCACCCTCTCTGATATTTATTCAAGATTTTGTAGCATGAGCTATGGAGACATTGCTTGGTTTTGAATCCATGATCCACCACTTATTAGCTGTGTAACTTTTTCCAAGTTTTCAAAATTCTCTGTCTCAGTATAGAGATAATAATAGTATCTACCTCATAGTGTTATTGTGAAGATTAAATGAATTAACACATGTAAATCACTTGGAACAGTTCCTGGAGCCACAATAAGTGTCCTATGTGTTTGTAGTTGTTGCTGTTGTTACTATTAAACTAAAGAAAATAAACAAAAGTGCCTATATATCCTGCAATCACAAAGACAAGTAAGTCTAATCTTGTAAGAGAATAAACTTGGACTTGAACTGTAGTATTAACTGTCTTTAAATAGAAATGACTCTGGATAAGTATGTTAATCATTCTGTGTTTTATTTTCCTCTTTCAGGTGAGTATGGTTGGAGTTTTTCTCTAAGATCCTTTCTTGTTCTAGCATTCTATGATTCTAATAATAAGCTTTAATCATAAATTTATAATCATTTGTATAATGGATCTCAATTACGTGCAATGCTACAGCTTTAAGGAATTTTACATCACAACTCCATATGTAAAGGCAAACTATTGTCAACTGTGTATTTTATATAATTTTAATTGAGTTAAAATTATGTTTAAAGATTGTATGCTTTTTAAAATTTTTATTTAAATTCTAGTTAGTTAACATACAGTATAATATTAATTTCAGGTGATCCTGAATTTAGTGATCCAACACTTTCATACAACACAGGGCTTATCACAAATGCACTCCTTCCTCCTCATCACTTACTGTTTTTGGTGGAAAGGGATTTCACGGTTGTCTCTAGTTTGGCAACAAATATTTTTTCCATGTAACTTAGAATGGAAACTTTGTTTTAAGAGAGTATTTTAATGATTACTTCCAATTTCAAGGTTTTATTTAATAATAAATTTCTCAACATTTTATAACTCTTCATAACATTTTCAAGAAAGATATATTCCAATGACATTCATCTCTAGATTTTTAAAAAGATTTTGTTTATTCATGAGAGACACAGAGAAATGCAGAAACATAGGCAGAGGGAGAAGCAGGGTCCCTCAGGGATCCTGATTCAGGACTTGATCCCAGGACCCCAGAATCATGACCTGAGCCGAAGACAGACGCTCTACCACTGAGCTATGCAGGCATTCCTCATCTTTAGATATTATTATGATTAATTTTAAAATGTTTAACTTAAAAAAATAAAATGTTTAACTTGATCAATTTATTCCTTTGATGAAGTAGGAAACATATTGACTCATTGGTTTATTTTAATTGATATTTGAATTTTTAAGAACCATTAAATTAGAAAAAAGATGGAATTAAATGGATCACTATAATACATCTTTAAGTCCTGTAATCCAGGACTGTGTTAAAATTATTGAAGCAAACACATCTTACAAAATCAAGCAGTTTTGAAAATAGTGTCTCCAACTAAAATACATCATCAAAATTTTGTACTGAAAATAAAAAATTAATTTCTGTAAAGTTTATCATTTTAAAATTAACAAGATAATTAAAACCTATGATAGCTGACAACTACAAATTACACCTTCAAAATTTTCCACTAATTATAGCTGCTAATTTTCTAAAGGAAAATCTGTCCATATTTGACATAAGGACAGCTTTTCCACCTCTTTATTCAGAAGAAATGTTTTTTAATAAAAAATAATTTCCAAATATGTTGTCTATTTAATCGGACATCTTATGGACTTTTGCTTTTTTATTTTATAAAATAAATATAAATTATTATATAAGCACATTATATACAACAATAACAAAAACTGAAAACAAAAATAGATGTGTCACCTACATCTAAACTCTGAAACCTAGCATTCAAGTTCCTTAACTAGTTACTTACAACATAGTTCTTTTTCATTAATTTATAACTCATGATCTCCCTTCTTCAGCCAAGCCAACACCCACTCTCTAGCCACAAAATTTTCAACATGTTCTCTGGTCATCCAAGGTCATCATCTGCTTTAAGTTATTTCACAACTCATTTCCTCTAAGAAACTTTCACAGATTAACATCACATGGGATAACAGTAAGAATAATGTTAAATGTAAATGCTTAAGGGACTCAGTTAAAATATGACAACTATGGAAAAGGCAGCAGAGTCATGAAGCAAAAAGTTTTGATTTTTAACTTTAATTTGGAAAACAATATCATCAGTAGTAATGTGTCATATGCATATAGCCCATTTCCTTATTCATTTATTTTTTCTCCTTTACTCCTTAAAGGGTGTACAGAGTATTGCTTTGAACTGCATATTTTTGTTTAATAAAATTGTTTACCTTGATTTAATTTTTATTTGCTACTTTAATGGTAAATACCACTAAGAAAACAGGGATTGTGCCTCCTTTTTAATTTAATTTAATTTAATTTAATTTTGCTCTACTATCTCAAGTTCTTTTGAAACCTAGCTTGGTACAAATATCAGGTCCTTAAAATACTGTGTGCATGTTAAGGTGCAAAAAAGAATAAGATGAAATTAACCTTCCAATGATTAAACTACAAAAAAGAATAAGATGAAATTAACCTTCCAATGATTAAACTACAAACCTTCCAATGATTAAACTACAAACTGTCTTATTTATGACAATGTGTAAACTCAAGCTGTTTGTTAGTGTCATATTATTGTGATGGGTTATGCTCCGACTGTGTGTAAAGGATTTGAATAATTTGGAAGAACTGTTAGGCAGTAGGGAAACTGGGAGGATCACAGGATTTTGATGGGGTTTCAGAATAAACTTGAAAAGAATGAGAGTAGTAAAGAGAGTAAAGGAATGATTTTGACTATTGGGATGGGCTAGGGGAATAAGAAGCATCCCATAGAATCTTACCAGGACAAAAATAGAAGAAAACTAACTTGGAGAAAGGTGATTAAGAGAGAAACTTAAGGAGTGGGGAGAGACTTGGAAGAATTGTAGAAACTCAAAAGTAGAGCGAAAAATTTGACAAAACTGCAATGGAACTGAGGAAGACTTCAATGAATAGGAGGACTGAAAAGTACAGGGAAGACATGGGGAGATTTGATGGGTCTGGGAGGTCTTGGGTAGCATTGGCAGCAGATTTGAGTATCTGAAGAAAATGATGGGAAGAGGTAGAAGAGTAATGGTGATGATAAAAAGGAACAATGAAAATAATGACTTAAAAAGTAAAAACAAGTAAAACAAGTTTCTTAAATCTTTTCTTCACTAAGATTAAAATGCCTGAGAACTTTTGCAATGACTAGAATTCTTTTAAAGATTTTGTTTATTTATTTGAGAGAGAGAGAGTGAGAGAGAGAGTATGAGCTAGAGAGAGGGGCAGAGGGAGAAGAACAAACAGACTCTCCACTGAGCAAGAACCCCAAATGAGGGCTAGATACCAGGACTTTGGGATCAAGACCTGAACTGAAGGCAGAGCTTAATCAACTGAACCACCCAAGCACCCCTCCAATAACTAGAACTTTTAAGATATTTCCTCTTTTAGCAATGCCAGAGCTGGGGAGCATATTTCACTCTTTTGTCACGGAGAAGAGAGAGGCTGAGAAAGGAAATTTGTGACTCTTTGAGGAACTCCACAAAGTTTTCCAGAGTGGCTGTATCAGTTCATATTCCCTTCAACAGTGAAAGACGGTTCCCTAAGGGGAATTTCTAATTCTGTAAGGATAGCAAAATGTTGTGTCACCTAAGCTTGTCAGCTTATTCACAAGACTACCAAGTTGAGAGCAGCCAAGGCAAGACATCTCTGGCATGTGATGTGTGGAATCTTTCTAACTCATGAGTTTTCCTATGGTAGGTCAACTATAGGAAATGGAACACTTTGAGTTCCATTTCAACAATTAGACAATAGACGACAAAGGTCTATCACTTTATGGAAGATCCCACAATTTGCTGTAATGGCTACAGTTCAAGGAAAAAGTTATTTTTTGTATAAATTTAGATTTTGGAAAGGGGAAGTAAGGCATATAAACTTTGTGTTTCCAGTATGATCTTATGGATTTCTCTTGTATTATCATTCCTATTATTTTTAAAATATTTTATTTATTTATTCATGAGACACAGAGAGAAAGGCAGAGACACAGGCAGAGGGAGAAGCAGGCTCTCCAGGATCACGCGCTGGGCCTAAGGCAGATGCTCAACCGCTGAGCCACCCAAGTGCCCCTTTCTTTTGGATTAAAGGACAAAAGTCCACAATACTTTTAGAGGCAGGGTATGTTGGAAAGGTATTTCTAGACTTTACAACAGAAGAAGTTTTAAAATTTTGAAAAGCCAACCTACATGTTGCAATCTTAATTCTAATTAAGTCAGATCTCTTAAAACATCTAATTCATATTTATGTAGAAACTACAGCAACTTAGTGCCTATTTATATTATATTTTAGTTTCATATTGCTGTTGCAAAAACTATAGATTAAATGAAAATGTGATTAAAATGATACTTATAGAAGTGTTCCTCTTTGGGGAAAAGTCATTTACTTTGTAAATGGCTGTAAGTTAGATTTTTAATATGGGAAATGAAAATCCTATGCTTTATTACTTTATGATTATGACTTCCTTAGAATTCCAGAGATGTGTTTCTCACAGCATTTCTCCAACATAACTTTCTAGAGCAGTGCTATCCAACAGAGCTTTCTGTGATGGCAGAAATAATCTATATCTGAACAGTCCACTATGCCAGCCTTGTGTGGCTATTAGCTACTTGAAATGTGTCTACTGTATCTGAGAAAATAATTCTTAATTTTATTTAATTATAACTGATTTTCATTTAAATAGCCACATGTAGCTAGTAGCTACGATACTGGACAGCACAGTTCAGAGGTACTTCATATTCTACATTTATTAAAGTATGCATGAATTTACTTAAGGAAAATGTGTTTTGTTAGGATACTATATCTTCTTCCATCCATCCATCTATCCATCCAGTTGATCTTTAACTTTTAAGCAGCCTATGTGTATAAAGCACTATGTTCAGTTTATATAATAGAAACTTGTATAAGATAGATAACAATTGAATAGGCTAACTGACAGAGGAAAGAGGAAAGTACTATGGGAGTGCCAAAGAATAAGAACACTTTTGTATGGAATTAGGAAAAGGCTCATGAATGTAGCAGTTCTTTAAAAGATTTTGGTTAATAGTGGCAAAGTGAAAGAAGATAGACTATAGGGAAAGAGTTTGCAAGATAGAAAAGTCTGAAGTGTAGACTGGAATTTGCAGATAGGGAAGAAGGAATACTCCAAGGCTTTTTTGTCAGAATGACTAAAAAGGTTACCAAGAACAGATAAGGTAATGTCAGGAAAATGAGCAAGTTTTGTAAGAAAAGGTTAAGGGTAAATCAGGGAACATATTTTAACCTAAGGTCTCCATAACAGTTCCTTGATTATAAAAAAAAGTTACTTGCTATAAAACGTAATTAAAAGGAGTTAAAATTTTAGCCATCAAACAAAATTTTTATGTTAATTTTACTAATAATAAACAAAATAAATGTAAATGTCAGATATTCGTTTTTTTAATAATAAATTTATTTTTTATTGGTGTTCAATTTGCCAACATACAGAATAACATCCAGTGCTCATCCTGTCAAGTGCCCTCTTCAGTGCCCATCACACATTGACCCCCAACCCTCACCCTCCTCCCATTCCACCACCCCTAGTTCGTTTCCCAGAGTTAGGAGTCTTTATGTTCTGTCCCCCATTCTGATATTTCCTACCCATTTCTTCTCCCTTCCTTTCTACTCCCTTTCACTATTATTTATACTCCCCAAATGAATGAGAACATATAATGTTTGTCCTTCTCCGACTGACTCATTTCACTCAGCATAATACCCTCCAGTTCCATCCACGTTGAAGCAAATGGTGGGTATTTGTATTTCTAATGGGTGAGTAATATTCCATTGTATACATAAACCACATCTTCTTTATCCATTCATCTTTCGATGGACACCGAGGCTCCTTCCACAGTTTGGCTATTGTGGCCATTGCTGCTAGAAACATCGAGGTGCAGGTGTCCTGGCGTTTCGTTCCACCTGTATCTTTGGGGTAAATCCCCAACAGTGCAATTGCTGGGTCCTAGGGCAGGTCTATTTTTAACTCTTTGAGGAACCTCCACACAGTTCTCCAGAGTGGCTCCACCAGTTCACATTCCCACCAACAGTGTAAGAGGGTTCCCTTTTCTCCACATCCTCTCCAACATTTGTGGTTTCCTGCCTTGTTAATTTTCCCCATCCTCACTGGTGTGAGGTGGTATCTCATTGTGCTTTTGATTTAGATTTCCCTGATGGCAAGTGATGCAGAGCATTTTCTCATGTGCATGTTGGCCATGTCTATGTCTTCCTCTGTGAGATTTCTCTTCATGTCTTTTGCCCATTTCATGATTGGATGGTTTGTTTCTTTGGTGTTGAGTTTAAGAAGTTCTTTATAGATCTTGGAAACTAGCCCTTTATCTGATACGTCATTTGCAAATATCTTCTCCCATTCTGTAGGTTGTCTTTTAGTTTTGTTGACTGTATTATTTGCTGTGCAAAAGCTTCTTATCTTGATTAAGTCCCAATAGTTCATTTTTGCTTTTGTTTCTTTTGCCTTCGTGGATGTATCTTGCAAGAAGTTACTGTGGCCGAGTTCAAAAAATGGTGTTGCCTGTGTTCTCCTCTAGGATTTTCATGGAATCTTGTCTCACATTTAGATCTTTCATCCATTTTGAGTTTATCTTTGTGCATGGTGCAAGAGAGTGGTCTAGTTTCATTCTTCAGCATGTGGATGTCCAATTTTCCCAGCACCATTTATTGAAGAGGCTGTCTTTCTTCCAGTGGATAGTCTTTCCTCCTTTATCGAATATTAGTTGACCATAAAGTTTGAGGGTCCACTTCTGGGTTCTCTATTCTGTTCCATTCATCTATGTGTCTGTGTTTGTGCCAGAACCACACTGTCTTTATGACCACAGCTTTGTAGTACAACCTGAAATCTGGCATTGTGATGCCCCCAGCTATGGTTTTCTTTTTTAAAATTCCCCTGGCTATTCGGAGTCTTTTCTGATTCCACACAAATCTTAAAATAATTTGTTCTAACTCTCTGAAGAAAGTCCATGGTATTTTGATAGGGATTGCATTAAACGTGTAAATTGCCCTGGGTAACATTGACATCTTCACAATATTAATTCTGCCAATCCAAGAACATGGAATATTTTTCCATCTCTTCGTGTCTTCCTCAAATTCATTCAGAAGTGTTCTATAGTTTTTAGGGCATAGATCCTTTACCTCTTTGCTTAGGTTTATTCCTAGGTATCATGCTTTTGGGTGCAATTGTAAATGGGATTGACTCCTTAATTTCTCTTTCTTCAGTCTCATTGTTAGTGTATAGAAATGCCACTGACTTCTGGGCATTGATTTTGTATCCTGCCATGCTGCCAAATTGCTGTATGACTTCTAGCAATCTTGGGGTGGTGGCTTTTGGGTTTTCTAAGTAGAGTATCATGTCATCGGAGAAGAGGGAGAGTTTGACTTCTTCTTTGCCAATTTGAATGCCTTTAATGTCTTTTTGTTGTCTGATTGCTGAGGCTAGGACTTCCAGTACTATGTTGAATAGCAGTGGTGAGAGTGGACATCCCTGTCTTGTTCCTGATCTTAGGGGAAAGGCTCCCAGTGCTTCCCCATTGAGAATGATATTTGCTGTGGGCTTTTCGTAGATGGCTTTTAAGATGTTGAGGAATGCTCCCTCTATCCTTATACTCTGAAGAGTTTTGATCAGGAATGGATGCTGTATTTTGTCAAATGCTTTCTCTGCATCTAATGATAGGATCCTATGGTTCTTGGTTTTTCTCTTGCTGATATGATGAATCACATTGATTGGTTTACCAGTGTTGAACCAGCCTTGTGTCCCGGGAATAAATCCTACTTGGTCATGGTGAATAATTTTCTTAATGTGTTGTTGGATCCTATTGGCTAGTATCTTGTTGAGAATTTTTGCATCCATGTTCATCAGGGATATTGGTCTATAATTCTTCTTTTTGGTGGGGTCTTTGTCTGGTTTTGGAATTATGGTGATTCTGGCCTCATAGAACAAATTTGGAAGTACTCCATCTCTTTCTATCTTTCCAAACAGCTTTAGTAGAATAGGTATGGTTTCTTCTTAAACGTTTGATGGAATTCCCCTGGGAAGCCATCTGGCCCTGGACTTTTGTGTCTTGAGATGTTTTTGAAGATTGCTTCAATTTAAGATCAGATATTCTTAAAGAGACCTCTAGTGTAGTGTGACCATCAATCATCTATCTAAGCTTCCAATTTGGCCTCTATATTTAAAGACTAAAGATTTGAATAGCTACCATAAGAGTAGCTAAACATAAACATATGTGTATTGTCTCATAATTCCCATATAGAATTCTTGTTGAATAATGCCAGATAACTTAAGATATATCAAATACTTTTCATGTCCTAGGAGATTGCCTTAAATTCCCAAGCAAATATTGCATTCTATATTAATCTAAAAACATAAATCAAAACATTTTGGGGAAGTAGACATCCTTATAATGCAATATAGGTAGCAAATCAAGCTCCATAAATATAGAACCTGAGTGATGGATTTACTGATGCTGAGATTCATCACATGTTCCTTTTGAACACAAATTTAACGTATATTAAATTTGAATAAAGTTAACATTTATCTATGGAGATTATTGTTCTTTTTGTTTTGACCGAAAATACATTTGCTTTCTTTGCAAATAGAGAATTGATGATTTCCATAGTTTAGTATGATTTTAAATAATAAATTATTTAATATAAATACCCAATTAGGTTGAATGTATGTGGAAGTGTGGCAGATATTCACTTCAGGGTTGTATCCTTGCCTTTAATAAAGACCAGGCCTATAACAGGCTTAAGTTATTTTCATAGCTGAATTTCATATCTGGATTCATAGTGCTACAGATATAGGTGTTATTTCTTTTGAGGCCAATATGATTTCTAGGAATCTAATTAACATGAGTGTTCATATTTTCCATTAATAAATTTGGAAGTTGAGAAGTTGTAGCCCTTTATGCTTAATATTTTTTTGAATTTGTCTGGTGCACTTTCTGACTTAAGGGCTATGCCTGCATAGGTAATTTTCTTTCTATAGAAAGATATATAAGAATCAGGATGTGGGGCAGCCCGGATTGCTCAGTGGTTTAGTGCCGCCTTTGGCCCAGGGCGTGATCCTGGAGACCCGGGATCGAGTCCCACGTCGGGCTCCCTGCATGGAGACTGCTTCTCCCTCTGCTTGTGTCTCTGTCTCTCTCTCTGTCTCTCGTGAATAAGTAAATGAAAATCTTAAAAAAAAAAAGAATCAAGAGTTTGTGACTCTACAGTTTGACAACACATGGATTCTTAACTTCTGTAATTCCTGCCCCATAATAAAAAATGTCTCTATTAGCTGTCTAACTGATCATGTTAGTGGCTGAATTAGAATACCTCTTTTCTCATCTCTCCCCCCCCCTCTCTCTCACACACACACACATACACAAACACATGCACACACACATTTACAAAAATAAGTAAACTCTACCCCAAATATGGAGCTCAAACTCAAGATATCAAGATCAAGAATCGCATGCTCTACTGAGCCAGCCAAGTGCCCTCAAATAGTTTTTATTATTAAGAGCATAAATGGCAAATATCAGAAGATTAAATCACATTTATCTCCTAAAAATTACTTTTGGTTCTTGGCAATGCAACATGTCAATGTGCTTTGCCAATCAAAATGCTGAAGATATAATTGTCTAAAATAATAACTTTAATTAGTAATAAGCTTGATGGTGAATTTAGGATATGTGTATTTTAAAGGTAGTTGCTCTGAAATGCAAAGTGAAGTTGCTCTACACCATGGAAGCCAAAATATAGCTAACTATAATTACAATCATTCCAGATAATCACTTCCTCCTTGATAATACTCTTGCAGTAAAGCTGAGATGGCCAATATTTAATGCTTTGGGTTCTTCTAGTCTAACCCTGCTGCTGGATGACTTATTAGTAATTCATATAATTGCAAAGTGAGACAAAAATTATTTTAAAGCTTGCGATGCCTGAATGGTACAGTTGGTTAAGTGGCTGACTCTCGGTTTCAACTCAGGTCGTGATCTCAGGGACCCGGGATTGAGCCCCACAGGTCCACATTCAGTGTGGTGTCTGCTTGAGATTTTCTCTCTCCTGCTCCCTCTGCCCCTCCCGCTCATGCTCTCACTCTTTCTCTCTCTTAAATAATAAAATCTTTAAAAAACTATTTGAAAGCCTAATCACATTTATTATAGGAAAATTGATACTGGGTAAAATACCAAATTTCAGGTATAGCATTAATATGATGAACTATCTGCCAAGTTTTGGGACTAGAAATACTAACCTTAGTGTGCATTATACAAAATGGCAAGAGATTATTCAAATGTCCAGGTGTAGAAAATAAAACAGACTGCAGTAGAATGTTTGAAAGGTTAATAGAGAGCAATATGTAACTTTCATAAGCTACTTTTTTCTGTTTAGCCAACAGATTTTCACCAGTTCAGATAATGAAACTCCATGATTTTTGTCCATAAAACTCTGAGAACATACTAAAGAATGTCTTAAGCTGTCAAAAAATAATATTTTTGTGCTAACTATATTACCAGCATTGCTGCCAATTGAAGAAGTGTATAATTTTCACTATTTAGCAAACAGTAGGCTTTACAGTAACCTCACTATCAATATGTGATTGAAGGAAATCTAGGAAATTGGATAGTTCTGCACTCAGGCTATTTGAATTCCTGCTTCCAAGATTATCTATGCCTTGTTAAATTCCTGCAAGTCATAATCCTATTAAAATATAAAAGAAATAAAGATCCACAATTCTGCAAATTACTATGGTAACAAATACCTTGAGACAATCAGCACTTAGATTCATCCTAATACAACTTTTAAAATATATAATCAATTACTAAAATAATAGTAGTTACCACTTTATTGAGTTCTTATTTTTTTAAGATTTTATTTATTTATTCATGAGAGACACAGAAAGAGAGAGGCAGAGACATAGGCAGAGGGAGAAGTAGGCTCCATGCAGGAAGCCCAATGCGGGACTCAATCCCAGTACTCCAGGATCACACCCTGAGCCAAAAGCAGATGTCCTTAACCTCTGAGCCACCCAAGCATCCCTATTGAGTTCTTATTATATGCCAAACACTGTACTAAGTATATTTAATACTACAGCCCTATATGTACTATTATTGTCACTTCCATTTAAATATGAGGACATGAGGCTCTAAGAGTTTAAGAAATTTGCTCAAGGTCTCAGAGCTATTAAAGTATGCAGCTAGAATTTTGAAAGCAGATTTATCTGGCTCCAAAGCTTAAGCTCTTAAGCACTGCACAGACTTTATATAAGACAAAATATATTTATGTGTTCATTTACAATAAGACAAAACCTAGGAATGCCTTGGAATTAAAACATAGATCAAGATTATTATCAAGGGGATCATCCAGTAAAAAGTCGATCTGTAGGAAAAATGGGCAAGGTACTTGATGGCAAATCTGTTAATTTAACTTTTACTTAGGAGTCAAATTTTCTCAATTTCCTGATAATGAGACAAACATTATATGGAGGCTCATTCCATATGTTTCTATAACTTGTATTAAATACAAACTATATATATTCTGTAGAAAGAAATAAATACTACATTTTGATCCAAATGTCTATCTTCTTATTAGAAAATGTCTTCTAATTCAATAATCAATTCAATTGAAAAATAGATTTGCTTGATGCTACATCTTATTGAAATTGATGTTGCACAATTAGGTAATTTGCACTAAGAACATTTAATGGAACTAGAATTATGTTTCATTTTCAGGAAGTCATGTGAAAATTAGATCAGAAGTCTCTACTTTACAAATCTCACTTTCTCTTGAAAATATGCATTCTTCATAAAGGTTTCTCCAATATTAATTTTTACTTAAGCCTATGTAATGATCTTGACAAACTGCATAGGTGAGGAGTATATTTAGGTAATATCTCCATGAATAACATTATAATTTGGAAGTTATTAACAATAAAGCTATGTCATCTCCCTTTCAGTAAATCTTCTCATCCTAGACTTTTGATTATTAACTTGAACCAAATGAAGTTGCTGATACTCAACAAATTTTGACTTGAAAAGTAGCAATTTCATATGATTCTACTTTATATATTCTGCCTAGGTATTTAGTTAGATTTTCCACTAATATTCATTTTTATATATAGATTACTATACCAATAAGAAAAAACTAACTCCAAATATCTGGGGAATTTGTAAACTAGGTTGCAGAAGAACTTATTTCATGCAGGTCGGCATTATTAAATAAGTGGAAATTATCAAAATTTATGGGGTTCTTAATGTGACTTTGATGTGAAATGAGCAGCAAGATGCTTAAATAAGTAAAGAGAAAGTACTTATTTGAGAGATGATAAAGGCACAGCAGACAATATAAAAGGTGTTGTAGAGAAAAGCAGGAAATAAAGGTGATGAAAATAGATGAGCTTTAGTCAACAGAATTAACTGTATCTTAACTATGTGCAGTACACTGTACTTGTACTAATATAGGTAACTGTAAGGAAAGAACAACTAAAGCAATACAAAGGCAAGCTGAAAGAAAATAAAGAAAATCACTTCTATTTAATCTGAGGGGGAATACAGACTGTCAATAACAACTTGGATAGACATGCCAGTCCCATTTCTTCTAATTCATACATGTATAACATTGCATTTGTATGATTGTCTTTAATCATTAGAACAATATAAAGGACAGAAAGAGTATCTTTCTCCCCTTGAATGAAGACCAGATCCCCTCAGTTAAATATTTTCTCTAGTAACCACTTCTTCAAGAAAGCACACTATTAATGTGTCAATGTTTTCAGATTAGTCAGAATCTTATTGTTTCACTTAAGTAGAATTCTTTACATATTTTGGCCTCCCAGATTATTGAATCTGCTAAAAATCTTTCATAAATATTGCAGTCTAAACATAACTGTACTTATTTTTTTCATTTTTTAAATTTAAATCCAATTTGCCAACATATAGTATAACACACAGTGCTCATCTCATCAACTGCACTCCTATAAGTGTCCATCACCCAGTAACCCCATTCCCACACTCTCCACCCCTTCCACAGCCTTTTGTTTGTATCCTGTAGTTAGGAGTCTCTCATAGTTTGTCTCCCTTTCTAATTTTTCTCATTCAGTTCCCCTTCTTTCCCCTATAATTCCTTTCACTATTTTTTATATTCCATTCTAAACTTAACTGTAAATCATATGTGACACCTGGAGAACTGGTAACAATTGTCATGGTCTGAAGTTGATACTTAAAGAGTCTTCAATAAATCTATTTACATAATGAACATATTTTTTCTAAACAATTATGTTAATATCATGTATAATTTTAGCCTTTTAGCCTTCTTTTTTTAAAATTTTTATTTATTTATGATAGTCAGAGAGAGAGAGAGAGAGGCAGAGACATAGGCAGAGGGAGAAGCAGGCTCCATGCACCAAGAGCCCGATGTGGGATTCGATCCCGGGTCTCCAGGATCGCGCCCTGGTCCAAAGGCAGGCACCAAAGCGCTGCACCACCCAGGGATCCCTTAGCCTTCTTTAATGTCAAAACATTTCTAGTTTTTATTTTTATTTGTTTATTTTTAGGATTTTATTCACTTATTCTTGAGAGACACAGAGAGAGAGAGGCAGAGACACAGGCAGAGGGAGAAGCAGGCTCCATGCAGGGAGCCTGATGCACAGACTCAGTCCCGGATCCCAGGATCACTCCCTGAGCCAAAGGCAGATGCTCAACCGCTGAGCCATCCAGGCATCCCAAAACAGTTCTAGTTTTTTTTTAAGATTTTATTTATTTATTCATGAGAGACACACACAGAGAGAGGCAGAGACACAGGCAGAGAGAGAAGCAGGCTCCATGCAGGGAGCCCAATGTGGGACTCAACCCTGGGTCCCCAGGACCATGCCCTGGGCCAAAGGCAGGCACTAAACCACTGAGCCATTCCAGGGATCCCCACATTTCTAGTTTTTAAATATATACCTTTTTCTATATGAATTTACTTTGTATATAAAGTTTTAATGTATTTATGTCACCTCAAATAAAAATAAAATGTGATTTCCACTAGTGAAAGGGAAGTTCATTAATTCTACTCTGCACAATCATACCTGGCTAGTTCCTTCCCTTTGAAAATAATTAAGATAAATCTACCATTTCCATGCAAATGTTTTTAATCTGTTTATATTGAAGAAATTTCTGTTATTTTGTTACAATATGCAGCCCATCTTACCTTTTCTTAATAATTTAAAAATGAAGAAGCTGTCATTGCAATCCAAGAGCCTCTTCTATAGACTAATATAAAATACGTTTCTTTTTTTTAAGAAATTAATTTTTTATTGGTGTTCAATTTGCCAACATACAGAATAACACCCAGTGCTCATCCCGTAAAGTGCCCCCCTCAGTGCCCCTCACCCATTCACCCCCACCCCGCCCTCCTCCCCTTCCACCACCCCTAGTTCGTTTCCAAGAGTTAGGAGTCTTTACGTTCTATCTCCCTTTCTGATATTTCCCACACATTTCTTCTCCCTTCCCTTATATTCCCTTTCACTATTATTTATATTCCCCAAATGAATGAGAACATACACTGTTTGTCCTTCTCCGACTGACTTACTTCACTCCGCATAATACCCTCCAGTTCTATCCACGTTGAAGCAAATGGTGGGTATTTGTCGTTTCTAATGGCTAATATTCCATTGTATACATAAACCACATCTTCTTTATCCATTCATGTTTCGATGGACACCGAGGCTCCTTCCACAGTTTGGCTATTGTGGACATTGCTGCTAGAAACATTGGGGTGCAGGTGTCCCGACGTTTCATTGCATCTGAATCTTTGGGGTAAATCCCCAACAGTGCAATTGCTGGGTCCTAGGGCAGGTCTATTTTTAACTCTTTGAGGAACCTCCACACAGTTTTCCAGAATGGCTGCACCAGTTCACATTCCCACCAACAGTGTAAGAGGGTTCCCTTTTCTGCGCATCCTCTCCAACATTTGTGGTTTCCTGCCTTGTTAATTTTCCCCATTCTCACTGGTGTGAGGTGGTATCTCATTGTGCTTTTGATTTAGATTTCCCTGATGGCAAGTGATGCAGAGCATTTTCTCATGTGCATGTTGGCCATGTCTATGTCTTCCTCTGTGAGATTTCTCTTCATGTCTTTTGCCCATTTCATGATTGGATGGTTTGTTTCTTTGGTGTTGAGTTTAAGAAGTTCTTTATAGATCTTGGAAACTAGCCCTTTATCTGATACGTCATTTGCAAATATCTTCTCCCATTCTGTAGGTTGTCTTTTAGTTTTGTTGACTGTATCCTTTGCTGTGCAAAAGCTTCTTATCTTGATGAAGTCCCAATAGTTCATTTTTGCTTTCACCATACACAAAGATAAACTCAAAATGGATGAAATATCTAAATGTGAGACAAGATTCCATCAAGATCCTAGAGGAGAACACAGGCAACACCCTTTTTGAACTTGGCCACAGTAACTTCTTACAAGATACATCCACGAAGGCAAAAATACATGTTTCTATGTTAAATTTTGAGTTGAATAAGTAAGCACCCTACTTATTAAATCCACTTTAATTGAAACCCAGACAAGATAATAAACTTTTTAAAAAGATTTTATTTATTTATTCACGATAGACAGAGAGAGAGAGAGAGAGAGAGAGAGAGAGAGAGAGGCAGAGAAACATACAGAGGCAGAAGCAGGCTCCCAGCAAGGAGCCAGATGTGGGAGTGGATCCCAACCCCAAGATCACACCCTGAGCCAAAAGCAGAAGCTCAACTGCTGAGCCACCCAGGCGATCTGATAATAAACTTTTAAATGAGAACTTCTGTTTTTTAAATAAAAATTTAAGTTTAAACTGAATATTTCTAAAAGTTAAATATATGCTATCACATGATTTCAATTTAATAATCAATTTAATGATCCTAAATCACATAAATAGATGGTTTTGCATTTTTCAAATCAATGATTTTTTATAAGATTCTATTTATTTATTTTAGATAGAAAGTGTCGTGAACAGAGAGATAGGCAAGTGGGAGAGAGGCAGAGGGAGAGAGACAAACAGATTCCTTACTGAGCTGAGCCAGGTGCCCAATTTGGGACTTGATCTCAGGGTCCTGAGGTCATGACCTGAACCAAAATCAAGAGTCAGATGATCAACAAATTGAACCACCCAGGCATCCCTGGTCTTAGAATTTTTTTAAAAGGTATTGCTCACTCATATGCAAGATGAAAAACAAATGAGGACAGAAACACAATGTTACACAGAGAATCATTTTAATTACAATAAAATTATATATCTCTTATCACATTTATACAAAATGCTGGTCAAAAACCCTATGTTAATTTGTTTGTTTTATCAGGCAATACTTAGATATATAAATAAAAGCCTGAGCATATACTGTCTTAGTGTCAAGACAACCAAAAGGAAGCAAGGGGTCAAAATCATAGTACAGGGCAAACAATTGCCTTCAAGAGACCAAGAATATATTCCTAATTGTATATTTTGCTTTTATTTTTAGGAAAAAATAGATAATTTAAAAACAATAATAAAAGGGAAGTTCAAGCATTTTTTTGTATATTACACATATATGTGGAACTGAAATAGAAAACTGAGTGACTTGTAGTAATATGTTTAATTTTTCAACAATTCACTTTTTGAAGAAAGAAGGGTTAAAATTCAATGAAAGAAGAAAAAGTACAGAAGAAAGAAGGATAAGGGATGGAAAGTGGAAAAATGTTGGGCAAAAATGCTAATGAGATATCAGGTCAAACCCCTATTTTGTGAATTTGGCAATTTTCTCTGACCTGGAATGTGGTGGTACCTGTTACTAAAGGGTCAACGTGCTGCTAGTGTGTGGGCAATAAGATACTTGGAATTGCTTATAAATGAAAACATAAAAGAACTAGTTTGATTTTTCATGACTAGTATATATGATAATTTCAAGTTTTTATTTAGGAACATGTGTCTAATCATTATACTGCCATTTATCTATGCAGGAGTATATGGGCATATGTATTCACATATACCTCTCCATAAATACTAAGGTCTAATATATGAATATACTTATATCATACTTCTACAAATACACTTGAAATAATGTTTAGAAAAATACACAACTTAGTTAAGTACCATTTCACCAGGCTTTATAATGTTACATGTAACATCTAATTTTAAAAACTTATTTTTATGAAATTTTTTTAAAAACTTGTTTATGAACATATTACTTCTCAGCATTTATAATCATTTATGAATCTAAATGTATAACATTTAAAATATTTAAGGCTTTCTATTTTTCAATTCTATTCTTCTGAGTAATATCTTCTTCATGTCTCATGTTTTATTTGCTTAGTGTCTCAGAAAAAAATAATGGCCATTATTATTTTACAATCAGGAAATTGTTTGGATAATTATGCAAAAATTCATAGTAAATCATAAGTGTTTAATTCCTGATAACACATAGTCTCTTAGCACCTATTTTACACTCACTTTTGTCAGCCTAGAACAATGCTTCTGTAGAAATGGAGTCACTTACTCAACAGAATTATCTATATTCATGACTGCTTAACTGAAGGATAATAGAAATTTATGTTGCAGATATGCCCTTTTAAAATCAGTCAGAAGATATAATAAGTTGTGTTTAATAGGTCATGAATGTAGTTTAAACCTCTGTTCAACTCTGTGGAACATCCTTCTAAAATTTCTATTTTAGGTTCTCATGGATGCAAGACTTTTTTCAAAAGAAAAGAGTTCAGGAAAAAAATTACAAATATGGAGCAAGTCATAAATAAGTTAATCAAACTCTCTGGAAAAAGGGTAATGTTTGATTTAGTATTAATTAGATATATATGATAAGGAAAGTAAAATATAATGTTTGCCTGAAATATTTTAAAAAATGCTTTTAATACATAAATAATTATGATTCATTATACAATTTCAGATATTAAATATTTACTAAAAGAAGAAATAATCCATGTCTGAGTAAAACACACACCAACAGAATTGAATTCTTACAGTACCATTGCTATCTGGTTGTAATATATCCTAAAAACAGAGTTTTTAGGAAAAACTAAGCTTTTAAAATAGTTTTATAAAATAGGTTCTTTTCTCTGAACACTAGAATTCTCCAGTAACAAAGTGGCATTGCATTTTAGCAAGAGAAATACAATTCTTAAGTGTTATAAAACATAAATTTATATTTGTCTACGTCTAATTTGAAGGCTAGGATATACCATAAATTCTACCATGTGTGTGTACACTTGTATTTTAGAAAAGTAGTTATATTTTCTCAAGATTTTAAGTTATCACTATAATTTTTTTAAAAATGCATACCATTTACTTACTAGAATGAGAGTCTACTGGGGCAAAATTCTATCATGCTAAGCTTCCCTGTTTGTACTTATCAAGCAGTGGCATCTATGTTCATCTGTGTTCTATATTTGTACTGTATTTGTATGATTATTGAATGATAATTTTAATTAAAGAATTCAAGAGAAGATATTTAAAGTTTTTGGTTTTTTAAAAGATTTTATTTATTTATTCATGAGACACACACACACACATACACACACAGAAAGAGAGGCAGACACATAAGGCAGAGGGAGAAGCAGGCTCCAAGTAGGGAGCCTGACATGGGACTCGACCCCGGGTCTCCAGGTTCACACCTTGGGCTGAAGGCAGCGCTAAACCGCTGAGCCACCCGGGCTGCCCATATTTAAAGTTTTGAATGAACCTTGATCAATATCCTGGTCTCACAGTTTTCTATCCGGGCTGATAAGCCCTAAAGATATGATGAAAGAATAAGGAATTACCAAATTTTATTTGTTTGAAGTAGAAATGCAAACAGTTATTTGGACACTATGAATAACGTCCACATAAAAATAAACCAGAAGTTAATTTAAAGAATCAGTTAAAATAATTATTGATTAAAGTACCTGTGATATTATGTAGATGAATTCTATTTAATATTTATTTTTTTTAATTTATTTTTTATTGGTGTTCAATTTACTAACATACAGAATAACCCCCAGTGCCCGTCACCCATTCACTCCCACCCCCCACCCTTCTCCCCTTCTACCACCCCTAGTTCGTTTCCCAGAGTTAGCAGTCTTTACGTTCTGTCTCCCTTTCTGATATTTCCCACACATTTCTTCTCCCTTCCCTTATATTCCCTTTCACTATTATTTATATTCCCCAAATGAATGAGAACATATAATGTTTGTCCTTCTCCGACTGACTTACTTCACTCAGCATAATACCCTCCAGTTCCATCCACGTTGAAGCAAATGGTGGGTATTTGTCATTTCTAATAGCTGAGGAATATTCCATTGTATACATAAACCACATCTTCTTTATCCATTCATCTTTCGTTGGACACCGAGGCTCCTTCCACAGTTTGGCTATCGTGGCCATTGCTGCTATAAACATCGGGGTGCAGGTGTCCCGGCGTTTCATTGGATTTGTATCTTTGGGGTAAATATTTAAATTAAATTCCCTTTGTAGTTCAAGAGAATGTTAATGATTTAGGTGCTTAATACTGTGAGACATTTTATCCTCTAGTATTTATCCCAGCATTAGGTATCAGGATTTCTAAACAGAGACTAGAATTGAGAATTATTATTTTTAATGGAGACTGTCCAAGAAAATCCATTAAAAATCAAAATTTCTACATGCCTCCAGACAAAACTTATCAAATTTTGAATACAAATGAAATAATGTAACAATCTTTGATGAGAAGGTTCATAAGCCATCTATAACTTTAGTTTGCTCAAACTTATTATATAAAATATAATGAAAAATGAGATTATCCAAGAAGAAAGTCTAGGTTTTAAATTAGAACTGCAAAGTCTATGTGTTCACATTTTTCTGGCTGTAACTGAATTATTAATAACAGATGATTTTATAGCTTTAATATTTCTCGTACAGTTAAGATGTCTACAAGGAAAAAAAATCCTTAATATTTAGTTTAACTGATGTTTTGTTTTTTTTTTTTCCTCAAGGCATAGTGTTCTACAGCTCTAACACATTTATTGTGGGTAAATGTGCATTTTAATTTCATATATTTTATCTTTGGTTAAATAATTGACTCTGGATATCTTAGATTAAAATAAAGTCTTTTCCAGAAAAATATCTAAGAAAATGCTTTTGACAATTGTCCCATTTTAGTCATTTATCAGCTTCCAGTTTTACCTGTTTGTCTTCAGTACCTTCTGAATAGAGGAGATTCTATGTTGACTTTTTCACCACACAGCTAACATTTCAAAATTTATCTGTATAATAGTTCCAAAATACTAATGTTATAAAACTAAAAGAAACAAACAAACAAAAAAAACCCCTTACACATCGAAATTTTCTCTGTAAACCAAATTAAAGACATTCAAATTATTTCTTAAAAAGATTTAAGAAAAAAAAAGATTTAAGAATTCATGCAATGCAGAAGGGATGTATGGTTCTGGTAAAAAAAGAAGAGAAATTGCAGACCAATAACTATGGAAGACAAAATGCTGTTCATAAGGAAAACTCTTTAAATTAAATAAAAAGATACAACCTTAAGTAAAATAAATTTTCATTCAGAAAAATACAATCAGAGCAAAATATAACTGATGTCACTGACTTTTACACTATTTCCTTGCATTTAACCAAAAGTTGTTGATTTATATTTTGAAAAACAGCAGAACATTTGAGGATGTGAAGCTAAGCAGAAGTTGGCAACTCCATTCTATTAATCTATAAAAAGCCTAATGTGTTAGACATTTTTAGCAGGAGAGAAAACATCTTTAAAATAAAAGGGAAGGGATCCCTGGGTGGCACAGCAGTTTAGCGCCTGCCTTTGGTCCAGGGCATGATCCTGGAGACTCGGGATCGAGTCCCACATCGGGCTCCTGGTGCATGGAGCCTGCTTCTCCCTCTGCTTGTGTCTTTGTCTCTCTCTCTCTCTCTCTCTGTGACTATCATAAATAAATAAAAATTTTTAAAAAGTATAAAATAAAAGGGAAGATATTTAATTTTCTGGAAGTAAGCAAAACATAAATTTCATAAATTGAATCATTTATAGTGTTCATGAAATATTAAATCTTTTCATTAACATATCTTGGAGTCCTAAGTTACAGGGGAAAGCTATTAAAGTAAAAATGAGTATAACACTGTTCTTAGAGTATTTCTTCAAAACGAAGTTCTAGGAAGGGAGGAATTAAGATGGCAGAGTCTATGGGAGCCCTGGGCTTGCCTTCTCCCTGAAATACAGCTAGGTCAACATCAAAGCATTTTAAACAATAGGAAATCAATCTGAAGATTAAGAAAACAATCTGCACAATTGAGGGAGTGAATGTGGCATATGTGAGGTTCTGAGGCATGAACTGGGAGAGAGAAAGCAGCAGTGCTGTGGAGGGGTGGGAGCCCTTTCTATGGAATGAAGTCAGGAATAGATGGAGAGAGGGTGGCACATGGAGTTCATGCAAGGTGCCTTGGTGTGGTGATCTCCTGGGTCTCATGGGAAGAGAACATTCCCCTTCCTGGAGTGCATTTGGAAGAGGATATTTTGCCTCTCCAAGGACAGAAGTGCCATCAGGAGAAATTGAGCAAACCTTCAAACAGCAGGGGACAGAGGCATGCACAGAAGGTGGAAATGGTCCCAGTTTTTTGCTGTGTCTCAACTTAGACTCCAGGCACTCACACAGGTATGTAAACTTTTCTGGGACAGAAAGGTGTCAGGCACAGCGCTGTGAGGCTCACTCCAGGGGAAACAAGTAGGTTTGCTGGCTGCTATGTACTTTAATATTTGTTGTTTGCTTTCTTTTTCTTTTTTTAATTTAAATTCAATTAGCAAACATATAATACATCTTTAGTTTCATATATATAGAGTTCAATAATTCATCAATTGCATGTAAAACCCAGTGCTCATCACATCATGTGTGCTACTTAATGCCCATCACCCTTACCCAATCACCCCACCCACTTCCCCTCCAGGAACCCTCAGTTTGTTTCCTATAGTTAAGAATCTCTCATGCTTTGTCTTCCTCTGTGAATTCTTTCTATTTCATTTTCTTTTTTTTTAATTTATTTTATTTTTTATTTTTTTACTTATGATAGTCACAGAGAGAGAGAGAGAGAGAGAGAGAGAGGCAGAGACACAGGCAGAGGGAGAAGCAGGCTCCATGCACCGGGAGCCCGACGTGGGATTAGATCCCGGGTCTCCAGGATCACGCCCTGGGCCAAAGGCAGGCGCCAAACCACTGGGCCACCCAGGGATCCCTCTATTTCATTTTCTATCTCTTCCCTTACAATCCTCTATACTGTTTCTTATATTGTACATATGAGTGAAACCATATGATAATTTTCATTTTCTGATTGCTTATTTCACTCAGTATAATACCATCTAGATCCATCCACAATGATGTAAATGGTAAGTATTCATCATTTCTGATGGCTGAATAATACTCCATTATATATTTATGATCTATCTTCTTTATTCATTCATCTGTTTATGGGCATATCAACACATTCCATAATTTGGTTATTGTCAACATTGCTGCTATAAACACTGGTATGCATGTTCCTCTTTGGATCTTTATAGAATCTTTGGGGTAATGACATAGTAGTGCAATTGCTGGGTCATAGGGTAGATCTATTTTAAACTTCTTGAGGAACCTCTCTACTGTTTCCCAGAATGGTGCTTTCCCACCAACAATGTGAGAGGGTTCCGCTATCTTAGCATCCTCAGAAACATTTGCTGTTTCTTGTTATTTTAGCCATTCTGACTGGTGTCATGTGGTATGTCATTGTGCTTTTAATTTGTACTTCAAGGGACACCTGGGTGACTGAGTGGTTGAGCGTCTGCTTTTTGCTCAGAGTGTGATCCCGGGATCCATGGTCAAGTCCCACATCAGGCTCCTTGCAGGAAGCCTGCTTCTCCCTCTGCCTGTGTCCCTGCCACTCTCATTCTCTGTGTATCTCATGAATAAATAAATAAAAATCTTAAAAAAAAATAATTTGTATTTCCCTGATAACAAGTGAGGTGGAACATTTTTTTCATGTGCCTGCTGGCCATGTGTATGTCTTCTTTACAGAAATGTCTGTTCATATCTTCTGCCCATTTCTTGACTGGATGATTTGTTCTTTGGGCATTGAGTTTGTAAGTTCTTTATAGATCTTGGATATTAGCCTTTTATCTGATATGTCATTTGCAAGTATCTTCTCCCATTTTGTATGCTGCCTTTTAGTTTAGTTGACCATTTCCTTTGCTGTGTAGGAGGTTTTATCTTGATGAAGTCCCAATAATTCATTTTTATTTTAGTTTCCTCTGGCTCCAGAGACCTGTCTAGTAAGAACTTGCTTAAGCCAAGGTCAGAAAGGTTGCTATCTTTGTTCTTCTCTAGGATATTGATAGATTCGTATTTCACATATAGGTCTTTCATCCATTTGATTTTATCTTTGTGTATGGTGTAAGAAAATGGTCTAGTTACATTTTTCTACATGTGGCAGTCCAATTTTCACAAAACCATTTGCTGAAGAGACTGTCTTTTATCCATTGAACTCTTCTGTTTTTGTCAAGGATTGGTTGATTATAGAGTTGAGAGTCCATTTCTAGTTCTCTGTTATGTTCTACTGATCAATGTATGTTTTTGTACCAGTACCATCCTGTCTTGATGATTACAGCTTTGCGTATAACTTTGAGGTCTGGCTTTGTGATGCCACCAGCTTTGAGTTTCTTTTTCAACATTCCTCTAGTTCTTTGAGGTTTATTCTAGTTCCATACAAATTTTAGGAATATTTGTTCCAGCTATGTGAAAACTGTCAATAGTATTTTAATCCACATTGCATTGAATGTGTAGATTGCTTTGGTCAGCATAGACATTTTAAAAATATTTATTCTTCCATTCCATGAGTATGGAATGCTTTTCCAACTCTTCATGTCTTCCTCAATTTCTTTCATTAGTGTTCTGCTCTTTTTAGAGTACAGATCGTTTACCTTTTTGGTTAGGTTTATTCCTAGGTATCTTATGATTTTTGGTGCAATCGTAAAAAGTATGAAATCCTTAATTTCTTTCTTCTGTCTCATTGTTAGTGTATAGAAATGCAAATGATTTCTGGGCATTGATTTTGGATCCTGCCATGTTGCTGAACTGGTGTATGAGTTCTAGCAATTTCAGGGTGGAGTCTTTTGGGTTTTCCATATAAGGTATTATGCCATCTGCAAAGAGTGAGAGTTTGACTGCTTCCTTGCCATTTCAGAGGCCTTTTATTTCTTTTTTCTCTGATTGCTGAGGCTAGGACTTTGAGTACTAGGTTGAACAACAGTGGTGAGTGGACATCTGGTCATATACTTTATCTTAGGGGAAAAGTTCTCAGTTTTTCCCCATTGAGAATGATATCCGCTGTTGGCTTTTCATAAATGGCTTTTATGATATTGAAGTATGTTACCTCTATCCCTACAGTGTGGAGGGTTTTATCAAAAAATGATGCTCTATTTTGTTCAAATGCTTTTTTTGCATCAATTGAAAGCATCACATGGTTCTTGTTTTTTTCTTTTATCTGAATGTGTGTTTCCTTCCCCAGATTAGGGAGGTCAACAAAACTCAAAGACAACCTACAGAATGGCAGAAGATATTTGCTAATGACATACCAGATAAAGGGCTAGTACCCCAGATTTATAAAGATCAAATCAAACTCAACATCCAAGAGACAAAAATAAAATCATGAAATGGGCAGAAGACATGAACAGACATCTCTCAAAAAAGACATACATATGGCCAACAAGCACATGAGAAAATGCTCCACATCACTTGCCCTCAGGGAAATACATATCAAAACCACAATGAGATACCTCCTCACACCACTGAGAATGGCAAACATTAACAAGACAGGAAACAACAAATGTTGGAGAGGATGTGGAGAAAGGGGAACCCTCTTGCACTGTTGGTGGGAATGTGAACTGGTATAGCCACTCTGGAAAACAATGTGGAGGTTCCTCAAGAAGTTAAAAATAGAGCTACCCTACAATCCAGCAATTGCACTACTAGGTATTTACCCCAAAGGTACATATGTAGTGAAACGCCAGGACGACTACACCCCAATGTTTATAGCAGTAATGTCCACAATAGACAAACTGTGGTAGGAGCATTGATGTCCTTTGACAGATGAATGGATAAAGATAAGATATATATAGAATATATATATATACACACACACAATGGAATATTATCCAGCCATTAGAAAGGACCAATACCCGCCATCTGCTTCAACATAGATGGAACTGGAGGGTATTATGCTGAGTGAAGTAAGTCATTTGGAGAAGGACAATCATCATATGGTTTCACTCATACATGGGATATAAGAAATAGTTAAAGGGATTATAAGGGAGAGGAAGGAAAATGAGTGGGAAAAAATTAGAGAGGGAGACAAACTATGAGAGACTCTTAACTCTGGGAAAGGAACAAAGGGTTGTGGAAAGGGAAGTGGGCAGGGGGATGGGGTAGCTGGGTGATGGGCACTGAGGAGGGCACTTGATAGGATGAACTTGGGTGTTATAATATATGCTGGCAAATTGGACTTCAATTTAAAAAGAAAAAAAAAACTTATGTGTATATAAAAATAAATTTGAATACAGTGAAAGGAAGCCAAAAGTGAAGAATGTATGTATAAAATGTAAATGTAAAAGTGAAAATTAAAGGAGAATTTTTTTAAAGTTTATAAAATAATAAACTAGTTGAAAAGGAAAAAAATAAAAATTTTAACTGGAAGATTATAGAATCCTGAGAAAAATGTCAATTTCTACATACTACTTTCACCTAGAAGTGAAGTTTTTCATTTCTGTGTGATCTGTAAAGTTGTTATTAGCCTGCTATTTCTTCTGGTCCTCTGGGGGAGGAGCCTTTTGCACTGATTCCCAGGTATCTTTGCCTGAGTGGAAATGCGCCTCCCTGGCCAGGATGCCTAGTTTGGTGTAAGCTGCTTGGGCTGCTCTATGTGGCTTTTGTTCCCTGAATGCTTTCCTTGTGGCTTTAGTTTATGAAAATAAAAATGGCAGTGCTCCAATCTCCAGCTGTATAGCTGAAAGGTCATGGTCCCCACTCTTCTGTGAACCCTCAGGGAAAAGTAGTCAATCACTTTTGTTTGCGCCAAACTCTGCAGACTACTATGGTGTGCACCGGCACCACTCCTCCTGGGGTGAGGATGAGGGTCATCATGTTTCTTCAGCTTGCAGGGCCTCTGCTCAGAAAGTGTTCACCTGATCATGTCATGGTTAGTGGTTTATGACAAGCATAGCTTTGATCTGACTCCTAGGCTCACTGATTGTAGTCAGTTTCCCCACTCCAATGCTTAGGAATTCTGCTGACTCAGGCACCACTGTTCTTTCTGTGACTCTGGGGATCTTGAGACTACAGTATCCTAACTAGGATTCTGCCCTTCTTTGCCACCTGGGCACCTTTCAGGCAGGGACATCCCTCACATGAATAGACTTCTAAAAGTTCTGATTTTGTGTTCCATGTCTATATCACTCTCTGGTAGCCAGCTTATGGAGGCTTCCTCCCCCAGAGGACCAGGAGAAATAGCAGGCTAATAACAACTTTACAGATCACACTGAGGCACTTCCAAACTCATGTTTGACCCATAGACACCTCCAGATTGAAAATGAGAGGATGGAGAACAATTTATCATGCTAATGGACATAAAAAAAAGGCTGGAGTGGCCATCCTTATATCAGACAAACTAGATTTTAAAACATAGATTGTAATAAGAGATGAAGAAGTATACTATACATAATATATATGTATATTTTCATATGTATATATGTATACTATACACTATATATATTTTCTTCCAATATATCCCCTCAGATGCACTACTCTGCACCTCCTACCTTGCAAAATGTGGTTGCCTTTCTATTTATAGAATTCCCACAATTCTTTTCTTAGATTTACAGTTGAATTCATAGGTGTTCAGAATAATTGGGTAGATATCTAGCTGAATTTAAGGGACCAGATTAATTGAAGTCCCTTAATCTTCCTCCCCTTATGATTTGTTGTTTTGAATTATAGCTGCCAACCAGAGATAAAACACAAAACTGTGGCACTGAGTGTGCTGAAGGCCAAGCACAGACAAGTTGAGAGTGCTCGCTTCGGCAGCACATACACAGACAAGTTGAGGGCAAGAATATCACAAAAGTCTGGGACATAGAAGAGAAGATTGTTCACTCCTCTGTGAAGGCCTTCTGAACAGCAGATGCCTGGAATGCCCCCTCCCTGGGGGACAAGAGGGCTGGGTGACATCATCTTCCACCCTTCCAGCAGTCTCACCAGCTTCCAAGGTGAGGTTGGAGTCACATACACCAAACTCTGCCTCCCTGCACTCAGGAAAGAACATCTTTATTAGGGTAGGTCTGACTGAAAGCCAGCACAGCAAGCCTCTCCCTAAGGACCAACATGGGCCCTGCACATGCATCAGAGCTACTGATCATGACGTGCTCCAAAGTATCAGCTTCAATTCCAATGGAAATAAGACCGGGTTTTATTTTTCTCTTTAAAAATAAGTCATTATAGTTTATTCAGAAATTTTTAACATATTTTTTATTTTATTTTTTATATTTTTAATGAACTTTTTCTTTTTTCTTTGGCATCAGTTTTATACTTTTTGTTCATTGGTTGGCTTACTTGTTTCCTTTTCTCATTTTTTGAATCAGACTTTTTTTCCCTTTATTTTTTCTTTCTTTTTCTTTAGAAACAGTCTTGTATTTGTTTGTTTGCTTTCTTGTTCATTTTCCTTTTCTCTTTCTCAGATCAGGCATTTTTTTTTAAATCAGGCTTATCTTAACAAACAAAGTTAAAGTTCCAAACTTTAGTTAAAGTTCCAAACACTACTAACTACAAGCAAGGAGGTACTTTGCAGAGGACTGACCTGTAGGAAAGAACAGCCAAAACACAACAGCAGAGTGCAAACAGCATATAACAGTAACACTTCCCAAAGCCCCAGGCCCTGGACAGTGTAGGACTGCTTCTTAATAAAGTATTACTCCCAGGAGTAGGAAATATAACAAGCTTTCTTATATGCAAAATACAGGAACCTAGACATAATGACAAGATGGAAGAATTCTCCCCAAAAGAAAGATCAAGAAAAGATCACCACAAGGGATTTGCTCAAAAAAGATAAAAGTAATATATCTGAACAAAAATTTAGAACAATAGTTATAATACTAGCTGCACTTCAAAGAAGCATAGAAGACAACAAAAGAACCCTTGCTACAGAGATAAAAGACCTTAAAACTTTTCAGGCTGAAATAAAAAATTCTATAACTGAGATGCAAAATCACTGGATGTAATTACAATGAGAATTGAAGAAGCAGAGGAATGAATAAGTGAAATATAAGATAAAATAATGGAAAATAATGAATCTGGAAATAAGAGGGAAAGAAAATGATTAGATCACGAATATAGACTCAGGGAACTCGATGATTCTAGAAAACATAATAATATCCATATCACAGGAGTCCCAGAAGAAGAGCAGGGAATAGGGGCAGAATGTCTATTTAAACAAATTATACCTGAGAACTTCCCTAATCTGGCGAGGAAACAGGCATTCGTGTCCAAGAGGCACAAAGAACTGTCCTCAAAATCAACAAAAACAGTCACTATAAAGACATATTATAGGGAATTTTGCAAAATATAAAGAAAAAGAGAATCTTGAAAGCAGCTAGGTAAAAAAAGGTCCTTAACCTACAAGTGTAGACACATGCGGTTAGCATCAGCACTATCCATAGAAACATGACAGCTCAGAAGAAAGTGACATGATGCACTGAAAGTGCTGAATGGGAAAAATTTACAGACAAGAATACTATATCCAGTAAGGATGTCCTTCAAAATAAGAGAGATAAGGAGTTTTTAAGACAAGCACAAACTAAAGGAACAATAAATTAGCTCAGCAAGAAATATTAAAGGGAACCCTCTGAGCCCAAAGAGAGACCAAAGATAATGAGGTCTAGGAAAAATGAGAGACAATCTATAAGAACAAAGACATTACAGATAACACAATAGCACTAAATTCATATCTTTCAATAATTACTCTGAATAAAAATAGACTCAATGCTCCAGTCAAAAGACATAACGTATTAGAATGGATTAAAAAACCAAGACCAATTAATATGTTGCCTACAAGAAACTCATGTTAGACCCATAGACACCTCCAGATTGAAAATGAGAGGATGGAGAACAATTTATCATGCTAATGGACATAAAAAAAAAGGCTGGAGTGACCATCCTTATATCAGACAAACTAGATTTTAAAACATAGATTGTAATAAGAGATGAAGAAGTATACTATACATAATAAAGGGGTCTATCCAACAAGAAGATCTAAAAATTGTAAATACTTATGCCCCCAACTTGGGATTAGCTACATATATAAAAAAACTAATAACAAACTTAAAGAAATGCATTGATAATACAATAATAGTAGGGGATTTCCACATCCCACTCACAGCAATGGACAGATCATCTAAGCAGAAGACCAACAAGGAAACATGGGCTTTGAATGGTACATTGGACCAGATAGTTTTAACAGATATATTCAGAGAATTTCATCCTAAAGCAGTTGAATACACATCATTTTCGAGCGCACATGGGACAATCTCCAGAATAGATCACATATTAGTTCACAAGTCAGGCCTCAACTGGAGCACCTAGATGGCTCAGTTAGTTAAGTGTCTGGCTAACTGTCTGCCTTCAGCTCAGGTCATGATCCCAGGGTCCTGGGTTTGAGTCTCACAGCAGACTCTCTGCCCAGCGAGGAGCTTGCTTCTCTCTCCCTGTACCCCCTCCCTATCCCCTACTGCCTGCCATTGGCTCAGGGCGTGATCCTGGAGTCCCAGGATCAAGTCCCACATCAGGATCCCTGCATGGAGCCTGCTTCTTCCTCTGCCTGTATCTCTGCCTCTCTCTCGCTCTTGCTCTCATTTTCACTCTTCTCTGTTTGTCTCAAATAAATAAATAAAATCTTAAAACAACAACAAAAACAATTCAAGTCTCAATCAGTACAAACAGATATACCATGAATATTTTCAGATCACAATGCTATCAGACTTGAAGTGGATTACAAGACATGACACAAGTAAAAGTAGCAAAAAAAAAAAAAAAAAACCTGGTAAATAACAGTTAAGGTATTCTACATATATAATATTAGAAGTGGGAGAGAGAAGCCAGCCTAGGCAGTTTCAAAGAGGTTGCATGTTTCACACTAAACTGAAAAACAGTCCCTAGCCTTCTGTGTGCCACAAAGTAAAAAAAATAAGTCTAAGTTTATTCAGGGAAGAAATCAAAGCTTTGCTTTGCCATATTTTGCCAGACTACCTTTACCTGAATTGTATTCCCTAACAGACATACACCCCAGCATGGAAAATAAGATCATGTAGAAAACAGACCAAAGTTAAAATCATTCCCAAATTATATTTAAAACTTCAGAAAATGTACTTCTAAGTATTTAGGTAAATACACATTTATAAAAATAAAACCATCCTTTGAGGAATGTATATTGCTTGCCATTTTAAGTAAATGGGTTTTCAAGTTTTTTAAACAGTTAAAATATTTATAAACTTTAATACATTGATACTTTATTTATTTAGCCTTCATGTCAAAACCTCATTTTTCATGTTTTATAACATGAACAACAAAGACATTTTAAATCTAATTGAAAAAGAAAATATGGAAAACATAGTATTTTCCTTCTCTGAGTCAAATTGGGAACTTATTGAGCCTAATAAAGCCAAAGAATTAAACAAGTCTTGGATATATTTAACTTTCTGATAAGGTACAAAACTATTATTGCATTCAAGCAAAGCAGGGAACAGGTAAGGTTGTGGAGTATTAATGCTATCACCCAATGCCTTACATGAACTCCTATACCCTGAGTTTACTTACTGTAAAATGAAGGAGTTGGACCAAATGATCTTTCTGGTCTCCTCTACTTCCAGAGTTTATAAAACCTGGACCATATTTGGCATACTGTAATATACCACCTGGCACTCAATGTATGTTGAATTTAATTTGATGTGACTACATATTACTTTGCTATTTTTGTTGTTCACTGGTTTTGCCCAATCAGAATGTAAGCAGGTACTACTTTAAACTCTTTAATGGTCATCCTTCACAACCCAGTCCAAACCCCACATCTAAAGTAGTATAATGTTTGGCAAGCAATACTTTTTTAGTTGTTAATGGATCAATGCAGTAAAACTGGTAATCCCTGCAGTACCATGGGACAAAGAAAGAATGCTTTATACGACTATTGATTTTTGTAAAACATACTTTTTTCATTGAAAAAGGACTTGAAATAATTTACATTTTCTTTTTTTACTTTTCATTTTACTTTTGGGAAAATTGTACTCCAGGGAGATTAAGTTATTTGCCCAAGGTCACTCTATAGGTACTAAAGATATATAAATCAATAAATCACAAAATATATTTAGTTCACACAATTTAAATAAAACTGCTCTCATTTTCCATACCAAAAACCATAGGATAAAGATTAGAAGCCTGAAGATAACAATGATTTGCATATTGGAAGCTTAATGTCCTTTTGCTTGATGTGATCCAAACCTATACAAAGTTAATTCCCAAACACATGTTGCTTCACAGATGGCATGTCAGAAGAAAACCACTACTTAAAAATCATTGAAGAATATTCCCTAAAATAGATACTATATAACAATATAGATATTCTAAAAACTGAATTTTTTTTGTTGTTTTTTACATTCAAAACTTCCAAAAAATATACTCAAAGAAATGATAAGCAATGTGGGATGCTGGATAAAGCCCAAGTCTAGAGACTGAAAACCACCAATCCTGTATAAGATTCCCCTCTTACCATCTGGAAAGCCTATTTGATTTCACTTCAGTTGAAAACCTTCAGTTTTCTCACTGGAAAAAAAATAGGTATAACCATTCTTTCTTTTTCTATTCAAAATCTTTTGAGACTACATTAATATATATACTTTCAAAATGATATGATATAAATATAAAAATGATTTAAACATAGGATACTATAAAATTAATGGTATTAGCTAGGAGAATGGATTAAAACAAAGTGTGGTAGAAAACTTAATGTTTTATTTTCATTTCATATAACAGTAAATAAATTCTAAAATCAGTACAAATCTCAACTTGTATTCTAATCACTTAAATATTTTAAAAATAAATTAATTTTATATAGTTTAATTAAATTCATCAACAAATTGCTTTTATTATTTTCAGGCTAAAAGATATATTAATTAAATTAGTTTTATTAAAGAGAGAAAAATTATCTGAGGATTTAGTCTATTCTTTCTTTTTCCTTTCCTTTTCTTATTTTCCTAAATCTACACATTTGAGTTGAGAAGAGTAGCTAGGAAAAAGAATTATCCTTTCAGATCTGGGCTGGAAATGACAATTATAGCCATCATTATTTATTTTTCCTAAATGTGGGAGATCCAAGTATATCAATCAATTAATAACCAAAGTAAAGAGATACTTAGATAATAACTTACTGAAAGTAGAAGAATTCAACACCACACTTTCTGCAAATGACAGATATTCTAAGCACAACATTACAAAGAAACAAGGGCCTTAAATGATACATTGTACCAAATAGATTTCACAGATATATATACTGAACATTCCATCCTTATGCAAGCAGGCACAGGGCTGAGCAGCTCCCCCAAGTGCTAACACGTGAAAATCAGCATAGCAGGCCCCTCCCCCAAAGACCAGCTAGAGGGACAGGGGAGAAACAAATTATTGACCAAACAGCACTGGAAAGTTCCAGGGGAAGTAGAGGGACTTACAGAATACAGAATCAGAGGATACACCCCCTTGTTTTTTTTGTTTGTTTGTTTGTTTTTTGATTTCAGTTTGCTTCAGCAGTCCCCCCCTTTTTTCCTCCTTTTTTCTTCTTTCTTTTTTTCTTTTTCTTTCCTTCTTTCTCTTCTCTCTTTTTCTCCTTTTCCCAAACAACTTGTTTTTGGCCACTCTGCACTGAGTAAAATGACTAGAAGGAAAACCTCACCTCAAAAGAAAGAATCAGAAACAGTCCTCTCTCCCACAGAGTTACAAAATCTGGATTACAACTCAATGTCAGAAAGCCAATTCAGAAGCACTATTATAAAGCTACTGGTAGCTCTAGAAAAAAGCATAAAGGACTCAAAAAATACTGCATAATTTAGATCTAATCAGGCAGAAATTAAAACTCAATTGAATGAGATGCAACCCAAAATAGAGGTCCTAAAAACGAGGATTAACGAGGTGGAAAAACGAGTAACTGACATAAAAGACAAGTTGATGGCAAAGAGGGAAACTGACAAAAAAAGACACAATTAAAAGAACATGAGGATAGATTAAGGGAAATAAGTGACAGCCTGAGGAAAAAAATCTACGTTTAATTGGGGTTCCCGAGAGCGCCCAAAGGGACAGACGTCCAGAATATGTATTTGAACAAATCATAGCTGAAACCTTTCCTAATCTGGGAAGGGAAACAGGCATTCTGATCCAGGACATAGAGAGATCCCCCCTAAAATCAATAAAAACCATTCAACACCTCCACATTTAATAGGGAAGCTTGCAAATTCCAAAGACAAAGAGAAGATCCTTAAAGCACAAAGAGACAAGAAATCCCTAACTTATATGGGGAGGAGTATTAGGGTAACAGCAGACCTCATACAGAGACCTGGCAGGCCAGAAAGTGCTGGCAGGATATATTCAGGATCCTAAATGAGAAAAACATGCAACCAAGAATACTTTATCCAGCAAGGCTCTCATTCAGAATACAAGGAGAAATAAAGAGCTTCCAAGACAGGCAAGAACTGAAAGAATATGTGACCTCCAAACCAGCTCTGCAAGAAATTTTAAGGGGGACTCTTAAAATTCCCCTTTAAGAAGAAGTTCAGTGGAACAATCCACAAAAACAAGGACTGAATAGATATCATGATGACACTAAACTCATATCTCTCAATACTAACTGAATGTGAACGGGCTTAATGACCGCATTAAGGCGCAGGGTTTTAGACTGGATAGAAAAGCAGGAACCATCTATTTGCTGTCTACAGGAGACACATTTGAGACATAAGGACACCTACAGCCTGAAAATAAAAGGTTGGAGAACCATGTACCATTCAAATGGCCCTCAAAAGAAAGCAGGGGTAGCCATCCTTATATCAGATAAACTAAAATTTACCCCAAGGACTGTAGTGAGAGATGAAGAGGGACACTATATCATACTTAAAGGATCTATACAACAAGAGGACTTAACAATCATCAATATATATGCCCAGAATGTGGGAGCTGCCAAATATATCAATCAATTAATAACCAAAATTAAGACATACTTGAATAATAATAAACTTATACTTGGTGACTTCAATCTAGCACTTTCTACACTCGATAGGTCTTCTAAGCACAACATCTCCAAAGAAACGAGAGCTTTAAATGATACAATGGACCAGATGGATTTCACAGATATCTACAGAACTTTATATCCAAACTCAACTGAATTCACATTCTTCTCAAGTGCACATGGAACTTTCTCCAGAATAGACCACATACTGGGTCACAAATCAGGTCTGAACCAATACCAAAAGATTGGGATCGTCCCCTGCATATTCTCAGACCATAATGCCTTGAAATTAGAACTAAATCACAACAAGAAGTTTGGAAGTACTTCAAACACGTGGAGGTTAAGGACCATCTTGCTAAAAGATGAAAGGGTCAACCAGGAAATTAAGGAAGAATTAAAAAGATTCATGGAAACTAATGAGAATGAAGACACAATCGTTCAAAATCTTTGGGATGCAGCAAAAGCAGTCCTGAAGGGGAAATACATCGCAACACAAGCATCCATCCAACAACTGGAAAGAACTCAAATACAAAAGCTAACCTTACACATAAAGGAGCTAGAGAAAAAACAGCAAATAGATCCCACACCCAGCAGAAGAGTTAATAAAGATTCGAGGAGAGCTCAACGAAATCGAGACCAGAAGAACTGTGGAACAGATCAACAAAACCAGGAGTTGGTTCTTTGAAAGAACTAATAAGATAGATAATCCATTACCCAGCCTTATTAAAAAGAAGAGAGAGAAGACTCAAATTAATAAAATCATGAATGAGAAAGGAGAGATCACTACCAGCACCAGGGAAATACAAATGATTTTAAAAACATATTATGAGCAGCTATACGCCAATAAATTAGGCAATCTAGAAGAAATGGACGCATTTCTGGAAAGCCACAAATTACCAAAACTGGATCAGGAAGAAATAGAAAACCTGAACAGGCCAATAACCAGGGAGGAAATTGAAGCAGTCATCCAAAACCTCCCAGGACATAAAAGTCCAGGGCCAGATGGCTTCCCTGGGGAATTCTATGATTTAAAGAAGAAACCATACCTATTCTACTAAAGCTGTTTGGAAAGATAGAAAGAGATGGAGTACATCCAAATTCATTCTATGAGGCCAGCATCCCCTTAATTCCAAAACCAGACAAAGATCCCACCAGAAAGGAGAATTATAGACCAATATCCCTGATGAACATGGATGCAAAAATTCTCAACAATATACTAGCCAATAGGATACAACAGTACTTTAAGAAGATTATTCACCATGACCAAGTAGGATTTATTCCCGGGACACAAGGCTGGTTCAACACTCATAAAACAATCAATGTGACTCATCATATCAGCAAGAGAAAAACCAAGAACCATAGGATCCTCTCATTAGATGTAGAGAAAGCATTTGACAAACGACAGCATCCATTCCTGATCAAAACTCTTCAGAGTGTTGGATAGATGGAACATTCCTCAACATCTTAAAAGCCATCTACGAAAAGCCCACAGCAAATATCATTCTCAATGCGGAAGCACTGGGAGCCTTTCCCCAAAGATCAGGAACAAGACAGGGATGTCCACTCTCACCACTGCTATTCAACATAGTGCTGGAAGTCCTAGCCTCAGCAATCAGTTAACAAAAAGACATTAAACGCATTCAAATTGGCAAAGAAGTCAAACTCTCCCTCTTCGCTGATGACATGATACTCTACATAGAAAACCCAAAAGTCTCCACCCCAAGATTGCTAGAACTCATACAGCAATTTGGTAGCGTGGCAGGATACAAAATCAATGCCCAGAAATCAATGGCATTTCTATACACTAACGATGAGACTGAAGAAAGAGAAATTAAGGAGTCAATCCCATTGACAATTGCACCCGAAAGGATAAGATACCTAGGAATAAACCTAAGTAAAGAGGTAAAGGATCTATACCCTAAAAACTATAGAACACTTCTGAAAGAAATTGAGGAAGACACAAACAGATGGCAAAATATTCCATGCTCATGGATTAGCAGAATTAATATTGTGAAGATGTCAATGTTACCCAGGGCAATTTACACGTTTAATGCAATCCCTATCAAAATACCATGGACTTTTTTCAGAGAGTTAGAACAAACTATTTTAAGATTTGTGTGAAATCAGAAAGGACCCCGAATAGCCAGGGGAATTTTAAAAAAGAAAACCATAGCTGGGGGCATCACAATGCCAGATTTCAGGGTGTAATACAAAGCTGTGGTCATCAGGACAGTGTGGTTCTGGCACAAAAACAGACACACAGATCAAGGAACAGAATAGAGAATCCAGAAGTGGACCCTCAAACTTTATGGTCGACTAATATTCGATAAAGAAGGAAAGACTATCCACTGGAAGAACGACAGCCTCTTCAATAAATGGTGCTGGGAAAACTGGACATCCACATGCAGAAGAATGAAACTAGACCACTCTCTTTCACCATACACAAAAATAAACTCAAAATGGATGAAAGATCTAAATGTGAGACAAGAGTCCATCAAAATCCTAGAGGAGAACACAGGCAACACCGTTTTTTGAACTCGGCCACAGTAACTTCTTGCAAGATACATCCACGAAGGCAAAAGAAGCAAAAGCAAAAATGAACTATTGGGACTTCATCAAGATAAGAAGCTTTTGCACAGCAAAATAAACAGTCAACAAAACTAAAAGACAACCTACAGAATGGAAGAAGATATTTGCAAATGACATATCAGATAAAGGGCTAGTTTCCAAGATCTATAAAGATCTTATTAAACTCAACACCAAAGAAACAAACAATCCAATCATGAAATGGGCAAAAGACATGAAGAGAAATCTCACAGTGGAAGACCTAGACATGGCCAATAAGCACATGAGAAAATGCTCTGCATCACTTGTCATCAGGGAAATCCAAATCAAAACCACAATGAGATACCACCTCACACCAGTGGGAATGGGGCAAATTAACAAGGCAGGAAACCACAAATGTTGGAGAAGATGCAGAGAAAAGGGAACCCTCTTACACTGTTGGTGGGAATGTGAACTGGTGCAGCCACGCTATAGAACTGTGTGGACGTTCCTCAAAGAGTTAAAAATAGAACTGCCCTATGGCCTAGCAATTGCATTGCTGCGGATTTACCCCAAAGATGCAGATGCAATGAAACACCGGGACACCTGCACCCCGATGTTTATAGCAGCAATGTCCACAATAACCAAACTGTGGAAGGTACCTTGGTGTCCTTTGAAAGATGAATGGATAAAGAAGATGTGGTTTATGTATACAATGGAATATTACTCAGCCATTAGAAATGAGAAATACCCACCATTTGCTTCAATGTGGATGGAATTGGAGGGTATTATGCTGAGTGAAATAAGTCAATTGGAGAAGGACAAACATTATATGGTCTCATTCTTTTGGGGAATATAAATAATAGTGAAAGGGAATAGAAGGGAAGGGAGAAGAAATGGGTAGGAAATATCAGAAAGGGAGACAGAACATCAGAGACTCCTAACTCTGGGAAAGGAACTAGAACTAGGGGTGGTGGAAGGGGAGAAGGGCGGGGGTTGGGTGAATGGATGACAGGCACTGAGGGGAGCACTTGACGGGATGAGCACTGGGTGTTATTTTGTATGTTGGCAAATCGAACACCAATAAAAAATAAATTTATTATATTAAAAAAAGGAACCTTATAAATTGGCTAAAGGCTGTTGTGGACTGATTGCATAGAGAAAAGGGGAAATTTCTGCTTTCTAAGGCTCTTACCAGATTTTTTCCTGCCACCAACATTCTGGAAGCTATCAGGAATTTCTCTCTTGGAAAAACAATAAAAATTTGGATACCAGGAGAATAAATAGTGTGAAATTTGGAATCCATTCTGCCAGGAATTCCATCTGCCAAAACCAGCACTACTTGCAGGTCCATCAGAATTGCAATCCAGAGATTAAAACAAAAACAAACAAAAAAAAACCAAAAAGGACTCCTTTCAACCTTCAGCAAATAATTGAACTCTAGAAAACGAGTGTTTTTATGCTTGGTCTGTGTTTCCTTCCCATTTCTGTATTTCAAACGCAAATCAAGTTTAAATTTGCTGCCTTTTCTAATATACCACATAAGGGAAGCCTTCTAGCAAAGGTTAGAAGAAAACAAAAAATCCTAGATTTACAAAACGTAACAATTATTTCCTCCTGCTCCCTTCCCTCAAAATTTCCCACCTGCCTCCAAACCAACATACAGTCAGTAAGTAGTTTGTTGTGATCCTCTCTGAATGTAATTCCCTTGGGAAGGTTAACAGTTCTGAGATCCAGTTGCCTACATCTTGCCTAGTTCCCCTCCCTCTTGCCCTATGCAACCTTCTCAGCTGCCTGCTGGGGTCCTTCTCCCAAAGTAAAGAAAAGATTGTCAGCAATCCTTTTGGGAAAAGGATTAGCCTCAAATACGGGAAAGCAGCTGGGTTGTCCTTAAAAGGAGAAAAGTAAACACAGAGGAAGCCTATAGAGGCTTGTGACTTGAAAAATCCCATTCCTGAATCTTCCCAATTTGGCGCGCTGGTCTCCAAAAAGCGACTGTGCATCCTTATCACAAAGAGCACGGTGGCCTCTCCTCTGCAGCAGCAGCAACTAGAACCTTTCTTTTCACAACTCCCAATTTCCAGGCCCCTCTTTCAGTGAAGGGGACTCCTCACAAGGCGCCACCGCCTTCAGTTGACCCCCTCCCCCACCGCACCGTTTCTTTGCCAAGAAGATGCTCTTGGCTTTCTAGAGAGCTTGCTCTGTTGCTAGAGAAAAGAGGCCTGTCCACGGGATTTTAGAGACACCAGTCTTCACACCCCCCTTTATCATTCAGGAAGGAGAGAAAACAGCGGAAATTTAACAGTGGTAACTATTATTATTTTATCCGAAGAACTTGCCCTCTACAATGCCTAAATAAGTAAATTCACAGTTAATAGTGAAGGTGTAAACTGAAAGGGGGAGAGGCCGGGGAGAGGGGAAGGCAAAGGAGAAAAGGAGTGAGAGGAGATCTTAAATTTGTGTTTGATCCCGAGGTTCAACGCGCTGGCTGCAGCCCAGCCCGCAGTAGTCTCTCCCGCCTCCCAGGTCTCTGCGCGCCTCGGAGGAGCTGGTAAACTGGAAGGAGGGGCTGAGAGCTAGAGTAGGGATGGAGGCCGAAAGGAAGCAATGCGGCTGCGCACGGGGAGCGCGCGGAGCAGGGCTGCTAGCACTGGTGAACCCACCACGCGCCTGGCTTCTTCTTGGCCTTGCCCCTCCAGGGCTGACATCATTGCCAGAAGGAGGGGCTGCCCAGAAGACGACTGGAGAAAAAGGTTCTCGGGCTTCGCCGACGGAGACGCTCCCTTGCCGCTTGGCAGAAGCAGCGCGATGGCAGCGGTGGCTGGACTTAGCCCGTGCGAGCTGCGCGAGGCAATTCTTAATTTAGTAGAGGGAGAAAGATATCTTTAGACCTTAGCGCTTCTATCTCTTGGCTCATTCGTCAAAACCGCCCGCACAGCGTCCTCACTTCCTCGGATGAACCAGACAAAGGGAGAAAGGGGAGGGGATCTACACATAATGTCACTTCTACTTGCTGTCAAACCCCCACCTCCTGCAACATACACAGGCTGAAGGACAGCCCTGAGGCTTAGATTTCCAGCTGTGATTGTGCGAGTTTGTTTCAAATAAGATTAAGAGTGGAATTCCATTTAGTCTTTACCAAGTTCAAAAGGGTGCCCCGCAAGTAACCTTTTTTTTTTTTTTTTTTTTTTTTTTTTTTTTTTTTTTTTTTTTTTTACCTTTTATGGGAGGAGGAAGAGTCGCTTTGGTCCTAAGGCTCCACTACCTTCTCAGGTGTTAGGCTGTGTTCAGAATTCTCTGCACTCTCCTCAGGTTGTTTCCCTGTTGCAGCGCTTAACAGCACGCAAGCAGCCCCTCCAACACCATCGCCTCCTTCCGATATTTTTGGCCCCCTTCCCAGCCTATCCCGGTTTTTAATCACTTTCTTCCCCATACCTTCCTTGGTACAAAAACAGTTCCTGTGCTAGGTTTAAATGCCATCATGATTGTCATTTTCCGATTGACTTACTTCGAACATGAGAGACCCCTAACTCTGGGAAACGAACAAGAGGGGGTGGAAAGGGAGGTGGGCCGGGGTTGGGGTGATTGGGTGATGGGCACTGAGGGGGGCACTTGACAGGATGAGCACCGGGTGTTTCGCTATATGTTGGCAAATCAAACTCCAATAAAAAAATATACAAAATAAATAAATAAATGTCATTATGAGATATTTGCACACAAGGACTTGCTTTCGTTTTGTTCTTGCTATTTAATTTATTCTTTTGTGCTAGCCCCTCTCTTCTTCTTAGGTCTTTGTTTTGTGGGTGTGCGCCGCAGTGGCGCAAGTTTCGATTCCCCGCCCCCAGCCAATATTTTGGAAGGGCACCCCACTCGGAGATGGGAGACCCCTCCTACAGAAGCCTGGGAACACTCATTCTATACATGCAGCCGGGCGCCTCGCACCCAAAATCGCAAAGGCGGCCAAAGTGGCAAAACCTGGAATTAATTCATATGGAAACGATGAGGCCATTTTCAGTTGAACTCTAAGTATTTCTTTGGGGGAAGAAAGGAAGTGGTTCCCGTCGTACACTCTAGAAAAGGGACCTCGCCGGTTTTTTTTTTTTTCCAAAGGAAGTTAATTAGTGGCTAAGCACTCATGTAAATCGTGTGTCTCCAACCGAAGGCAGACTGCCTCTGCTCTTCTAAAGTCTCTAAGGAAAAGCACCCATTTGCGGTTACATGCTTTTAAAAAGTCACCTTTTCTGATGATGTCTTTATTTAGGCATTCATTTTCGAGAAATGGGGCTGTTTATGGCTACGCCGCTTAAATAATTCCTTTGTGGAGAGATGAACTGTTTTTAGGTTCTATCTTAATAAATGCCATTCATTTATGGGCTAGGTAAGCGGTTTTGTTTTTGTCGCTGTTGTTATTTTGTGGGTTTTTTGTTTTATGGGGTTTTTTTTGGCTAAAAGATTAAAAGTCATTTCTTTAGTGAAAGAGGGACAATTTTAGGTTCAGCTACGCTCTTAGAAAAAAATATATATGTTTTAAAGTGAGGAATGTATGTTGTTTTTCAGCTACGCGATTATAAGAAATTTCTTTTTTAAAGCTAGGCAGAATTTTCCACACCTACCACCTCCATATTCAGCAAGTGCTGCTGGCTGACCACAGCTCCTTAAGTAGGGCGGGAAGGAAAGGCGGGGAGGCCAGCACCAGGCAGAATGGCCTGGGGGACTCTGCGCACTCTGTGTCGCCCTGCACTCTCCTTCACTCTGCGCCAAAGGTCGAGCCCCCAAGAGTTAGAGTCAGTCTGGCTGGGATCCAAACCCAAAGCCCTCAGAGATTACAAACGCACAGCTCCCTCAGCTCCGCTGGGCTAGCCAGAGTCCGGGGTGTGATCTTTTCTCAGCACCTGCTCAGATATTAGAGTTTCCCTCAGCCTCACTGAAGCTGGCTATATCTGTTAAAGTGAAAGACCTTTTTCTGCAGGGCCAATGTCGGGGAAATTCACAAGTAGACACTTTTCTGACAGAAGTGAGAGTTTTCGCAAAGTAACCAAGTCAAGCCAAAAGATATTCTACCTGCTCTCACCCCTGGGGTTTGCTTTATCTTACCTCCAGGGAACAGATGGGGCCAGGGGGTTGGGAGGACTCCAGAAGCGTCTCCAAAACCATTCTTGTTGTAGTCAAGCCCCCAGGAATGTGCAGCAGGAAGCCTCAGCGTACTAAGTACGGTACTCACGCCTCACGGGCCGCGCTTTGTTCTGGCACCTGGACCCGATACTTACCCAGTGAATGAAGCCTCTACAGTAGTAAAAAAGAGAAAAGGCTTCCGCCAGCTCCACCAAGACTGCGATTGCTGTAGCTAGCTCTACCGCCACAGCTCACAGTTCCTGTAGCAGCTGGAGTTGTGGAGGCTGCCTCTGGGGCTGTTCAGAATGCCGGGACTTCCTGATCTGCCTGTGTCGCCGCTGCTAATGTCACTCGGCGCATTCAGTTCAGCTTGCTTTCCGCTTTGCCACGAGGGCGGCCGCAAGAACTCAGGCTCACTGCACCTCCCTCCCGGACGGTTCGCCGACTGCAAGGATCCAGTGGCCAGCCAGCCCTTTTCAAAGGCAAGGGGGAGGGATTAAAGAGTGGGGAAGAAGGGGGAAAAGAGGGGGGTTGAATGAGTGGAGGGCGAGGGTGAGGGGAAAAGTAAACGAAGGCCCGGGCCGCCTGCTGGGAGGGGATGGCGCAGCACCTACTGCTGGGTACCCCCCTCACGTCCCCACTTCCTGCACCCCACATCTCCTACCACTCCGGGAGCAGACCCTCCCGGCTGACCGGGAATTGGGAGAGAAGGGCGAGAGCGAGAAGGAGGTAAGCTTAGGAAGTACTGTTTGCTGCTTCGCGAAGGCTGCAGAATGTGTGCTGGCTGCTAGCTCCCAGGTCGGACCCGCTGCTGGGGAAAATGCACTGCTTTCAGGCTGCGGGTTTTGCAGGATAAAAACTAGGGCACTCGTTGCTCCTCTCGGTCCTCCACTCGCTGCTGTCTTAACTTCCTTTTAAGTTTAATTCATTTATATTATCTTACAGAAGTTTTATTTCATTTTTGTTCTGTGTGCTTTTCTCCTGATCCCCATGAGGGCCCTGATTGCAGCTAGAGGACAAGCATTCAGAAGCACCGTTTCTCATACAAAGGGTACTTAAAGGCAAATTAGTGGAAGTAGGAACATGAGCCAGGTAAAACCGTAGTTGTAACCAAGAGACTGTCTGCACATACCACACTCAATGGTGAGCCAGTTCTGGTACCTCGCTTGCTTTTCAGATTGATGTCCTGAGGGTGGCAGAGAGGGGGATGGGAGGGAGATCTAGCATTTGGCTACCCCAGACAATAAGTACATGGGAGAGTTAGCAGGTCGGTGGCTCCGAGTGGCTTTAGTGAGGTCCAGCGCTTTGATGCTTGGAACTATGCAGCATTGTGGGCGTGGACAGCACCATTTCTAAGGTAGGAAAGATGCAAGAGAGGGAGGAACCCAGCCCTGAGCCCGCAAGACTGACGCTTGCAGGCGCGCTCCCGCTACCTAGTCAGTGACGCCAGGACAGGCTAAGGTGTAGCAGTTCTCTCAAAAACGCTAAAGCAAGGAGGGGCAATATGGCTGGCTAAGGGCTCTGGGGTCGTGGGTATCTCCAAACAGAGCTAATTTCCCCGTCCCAGTCATGGGATTAAAAGCAGAGCAACAATTAAAACCTTCCCAGCCGGTCTACTCTGATTTTTACTTCAAAGTGTGAGTCCTTAAATTTACCCAGAGGCCAGAGAATGAATGAACCAGGTGAATTTTCTAAGTTCCTCCTCAGAAAGGTATAGGTTTTTAGGGAAAAAAATCCATTTTCCATACCTAACCAAGAGAGAAAAATTATCTTTCTAGTGCTCTGTTTTGTTTTGAAGCAGAGACTCTTTCCTGAAATAAAAAGAGAAAAAGTAGATAATGTTTTTGGATGCCAAGAGCACAGTATTCGTTTTAATTTTTGTCTACTGAATGAACGAAGGAGTGCATCCGCATAGGGTAGAACATCAAGAAAGGGAAAAATGCTAATTATCATGAGTTGATTTTCTCTAATAGCTTCTTCATGAAAAGTTTTTGGTGGTTGTTTTTGTTTTGCTTTTTTTTTTTTTTCAATTGAAGGGCAGATCTTTATTACTTTTTTTCCCTAGTATGTCCATTTCCATCTTCATAACTGCCTTATTTCCAATTTCTGATATTATTTAAAGGTAAAAACCTTGGTTCAAATAATCCTCACATCACTTTCCTTTTGCTTTTTATTTATCTTTTTATTTTTACTTGTGACGCCACAACTGAGAGTGTCATGAGCACCGTAGTTCAGTGTGATCTTCATGAAAGAGGACATACTGAAGTATTTACTATTACATTTTACTCCTCCTGTCACTCTGACTTCATTATTCACAGTATCCAGTACATACATTGTCCTCTTCTTGGTAATTAGGAAAATGTCTTGAAGGTTAAATCAGAAGCTGTTAAATGGTTGCAGTTCTGACCCCTTGGGGTTTGCATTTCTGGATAATACTCTGCCTTAGAGGATGGCAGGAACTCAATGAAAATAAAATTGCTTACTGATTCAGGACAGTGTGGAGACAATGCCATGGAGGCACTCTGGGAGCACTAATAATCATTTATAACATCCACTTTATTTTTATATTTTACAACTCAACTCATTTTTATTTTTTATTACAGTCCCTTATTTAGAAAAATAAATTAATAGCAGTTATGAACATGGAATACTGAGACCTTAGATATAAAATATAACATCCACTTTTGGTACCAACTAATTGATTTCTTAAAATTTCCATCTAAATTCAATGCAGGAGGAGAGAACTATTCAGATTGTTACAAAGCATTTGGTTATCATCCTGACAGAATCAAGAGATTAATAGTTATACACATTTTACAGTTCCTGAAACTGAAATTCATAGAGGGCAGATACTTTGTGCAAGACCATGGAGCTGAAGAGTAACAGACTCTGGATGTCCACTGAGAGTATATTAATTCCTAAATTCAGCTACATGATTGCTTTACAGTTAATCTATACTATGCTACAATATATAGCACAATATTTAGTTTTAAATGTCAGTCCAATAGAAAATTATCTCTGTAGAGGAGAAATATTACTTACAGACCAAGGAGACTACCAGTTGAACTAAGTGAATCAGAAAATGGTCTGAGAAATGCAGTTTGTTGTTTAGACTGAAATCCACACCTGAAAATAATGAAAATGTTTCCCATTTTCTCTTCTCCTGTGTTCTATCAGATGATGGCATCAGATGAAATAGCCAAAAGCCAGGGCACGTGGCCAAAGTTTTCCTCTTGGTGCTTTAACTCTAAAAGGATTGATGGGGACTCAACTCTGTAGTACAAAGAAAAGGACTCCTTGATTGTGAATGAATGTCTTTTTTGCACCATCAGTATTACATACATTGTCCTATTAATCCTCAAAACATTCTGTGAAATAGCTATTATTAGTTTCATTTTCTTTTTTTATTAACAAATGAGGAAACAGAGACTCACAGAGACCAGATAAAATGTCCAAGGTTCTATAAGTATAAAGTATGGAAAGTTGGGAAATTCAAACCCATGTCATTTTCAGTTCAATGCTGACCTTCAGCATATGGTCCTCCAATTGTGTGGCTACACATTTTCAGAATTTGTTTTACATTAAAAACTATGTAATTAACAAAAGCCCTCAAAAGCTAAAAAGATACTGTAGAAATTTCGATTTTGGAGCAAATGCCATGAAAGAGTGGTGACATTTATTGCATTTTGTTCGTTCAGTGTTCCAATTTGGAACTTGATCTGGAGTTCTGCTAAAATCAGAAAAGGGAAATTATGGCAATGTGTACTCTATAAACATGGAAATCTGTATAATTTGTGAAGATTAAACTATGAAGCCATTATATAATTATAGAATGATCAGAGAAGAGTTTTAAAATACTTCAATGAATAAGGATGTTTCTCAGGCTGGTAAGAATTGAGTAAAACTGAGAAATAAGGTGTTAATGTGAAAAAGGGGTTGATCAGCCATGGAGACCTAGTTTAAAAAGAGTCAAAGAGGTGAGCATTGTGGTAGCCCCTACTCATGTTCATTTTCATCTCCTAACAAAACCACCATTGATATGAAATTGATAATATTTGATATTAATTGACGATATTGATATGAATATTGATGAAAATATTCTGAGATTTCAGTCACCCTGCATTGAAATATCTCTTACCAAGCAATGTGACTGTAATTTGAATTCTCATGTACTCTGTCTTCAGAAAGAATGCACAGGTCACGCAGATATATGAGAATGGATATTTTGTTTCATGTAATAGTTATTTTGCATAAAATCCCAGTCATCTTTGTGTTGTCCATAACAACTTGCATTGTACGTTTTACATAAATGTTACAATAAACAAATAATCATTGTTATTGAGAAAGTAGGTGGGCTTGTGGCCATCAAACTGTAATACTGGATGAATTACATTCTGTATATTTTTCATATTTAATATTAATGATCTTCAACAATTGCAATTAGTAGGAGGCAGTGATGCCCAGTGATTCAGAAAAGAACTGTGGTTTTAGACCAAATTTGGAGTTCTGGCTCTGGAAATTTTTAGCTCTGTGACTGTGGGCAAATTAATATCTGGACCTATATTGTATAAAAGATAGAGACTAGCCATGAGACTATTGGGAACTTGCAATGTGACTATCCATATTGGGATGCATTGTAAGTAATAAAATACACACTCTATTTTGAAGATTTAGTGTATGTGCATACACACATATATATGTGAAATACATCACTAATATTTTATATAAATTGTAAGATGAAATAATAGTTTGACTAATTGGTTAATTGTGTTATTAAAATAATTTCACCTGTTTGCTTTTAATATTTTTAATGTAGCTGCTAGAAAATTTTAAATTACATATGTAGCTTGAATTACACGTTTTCCTTTTTTTAAGACTTATTTTTATTTTTATTTTTTGAGAGACAGGGAGAGAGTGTGCACATGGGAGAGAGACAGAGGGAGAAAGAGAATGAAACTTAAGCAGACTCCATGCTGAGTGCAGAGCCCAACACAGGGTGCAGTCTTAAGACCCTGAGATCAGGATCTGAGTGGAAACCAAAAGTTGGATGCTTACCCGATTGTGCCACCTCGGTGTCCCTATACATATTTCTGAATGAGCCATCCTAAAACAATTCAGTTTTATTACCTAAAAGATGTAGATAATGACCTTATTTACCTCAAATTATTATAGTGATATTTAAATAAGATAATGCACCTAAAATTCATAGCACAGTGCCTCACATTAAGTTAAAAAGTTGTCACTCTCTAAATGTTTGGAAATAAAGATGTTAAGTACTTTAAAAAAAAAAGAAACTTAGGGGCTCCTGGGTGGTGCAGTTGGTTAAGCCTCTGACTCTTGGTATTGGCTCAGGTTGTGATCTCAATGTTGTGATCTCAGGATTATGAGACTGAGCCCCGTGTTGGGCTCCCTGCTCAGTGTGGAGTCTGCTTAAGACTCTCTCTCTCTTTGCTCCTTTCCATTTCTCCTTCTAAAATAAATAAATAAATATTTAAAAAATAAAAGAAACTTAAACTCTAGTGGATTAGACACTACCTAAGGAGAAAATTTAGTTAAGAATTAATTTTTTATTAATTTATTTTAAAGTTATTATTTGAATTTCAGTTAGTTAACATATAGTGTTATTATATTAGTTTCTGGTGTAAAATATAGTGATTATACACTCCCATACAAGACCTGATATTCATCACAGCAAGTATTTTTATTTATTTTTATCCCAAGTGAATCATTCCACTTATCTCTCTCTAAAAGCAACAAACATACATGTGTGCTGCTGGGAGGAGGAACAATATTGTGACATATAAAAATGATAATGTGTATGAAAAGTGCTTTGAAGAGTTAAAAGTACTTTCTCAATTCCAAGCCTTTTTACTATCATAATTTACACACTTTTATATTTAATTGGTGTATACTTCTAGTGTTGAGGCCTTCAAGTCACAAATGAAAATAAGGCTGAAACTGGTGCAGGTATACAGAGGGTGAATGAATTTCTGCCAAAGCTAAAGATACAGGAATGGGAGAAAACCTGATAGTTCTAGAACTCTAATGTACACTAGGTACACCTAGCTGATTACAAAAAGCATTGCTCAACTTAGAGACACTAGAGGGTGGTGTTACTGAGAATTTAAGAGGATGAATAGGGCACCTGGGTGGCTCAGTGGTTGAGCATCTGCCTTTGGCTCAGGTCCGGATCCGAGGTCCTGGAATCGAGTTCCACATCAGGAACCTGGAATCGAGTTCCGCATCAGTTCCTACCTGCAGGAAGCCAGCTTCTCCCTCTGCATGTCTCTGCCTCTCTCTCTCTCTCTCTCTCTCTGTGTCTCTCATGAATAAATAAATAAAATCTTAAAAAAAAAGAGGATGAATAAAGTCTCTCCATCAATATAGATGATAAGAATTTGTAAAGGTCATACCTGTGAAATGAAACTAACATTTCTCCATTCCCTCCTGGACATGATTTGGAAGGGTTTTTTTTTTTTTTTTTTTAAGTTCTGGGACTAGCTTTACAACATTGCCAGAATAGTAAAATATTAGAAGCTTGCTATAATGTTTGGGCAAGTAATTGGGAAAAGTTTGAAATGATTCCCTACTCTGAGAAAAAATTATCAAAGCCCAAAGAGGGGATGATAAGAAATAAAAGTACCCAAGTAACGGCTTTCAATGAAGGAAAGATTTCAATAGGAATTCCTAACTACTACAACAACCTCTGTAATTAAACGCAGGTGGGGCAATTGCTTGGTAATAATCATGCCATATGAATTTTTTTTCTCTCTCTAGGCTTGAATAGCTATACACACATGCTGTGGACGAACTGCAGCTGATTTCTCTCATAGGAGCCTTGGAATTTGGCCTCATGTGTATAGCTGAACTTTGGCTGAAGCACTGAGCTGTGATTAATGCAATTAAATGAGTAAAGGTATGTGGTGCTGTCCTCAAGTTGCTGTTCCTAGTGAAGAACCCATTTCTTCTACCATACTTTCATTTCTCAACAGATGAGTAGTTGCAAACTGTACTGGATGTGGCTTTTCATCTCTGTGTTATTTGCCTATGTTGTGATGGAAGCACAGGATCAGGGAAAAATGTGCCTTCTTTAATTTTTTAAATGTGTCTTTTAAAGCACAGAAGGATCATAATGCTATTAATGGTCTTTGTCCTTGTTTCCCTAGGACAGGCTTTAGCTTCAGTTATTCAGTTGTTGCTTGTGAGATAAAAGAGTCAAAGAGGTTTTGGTTGCTGAAGAAAGCAGATTTGTTGTTGTTGTTGTTGTTGTTTCTTTTAACATGGAGATTGGGTTTATTTTTTTTCCTATTCTACCAAAACTCCTATGTGGTCATCTCCTCAGGAAATAGTTGTCAGCTACTGCTCTAAATTTAGGAAATACACACACATAAGAAACTAACCATGTAATTTCTCCAAAGCACTATACTGGGATTGATAAAAATATATTTTTTTAAAGAGTCCTGGGCTAATATCATACCACTCTGAGCCTTCTTTATTTTTAAGCTTCTTTATTTCTGTTGTAAGGTATGATGACTACCAGCTAAGTAGATCGAAATTTTGTATAGTTTGTGAAATCAATTATATTTTTGGATGCATGATAATAAATATACTGTGTATTTCATTGAATAATGTAGAAAACTGCTTTACTTTTTTTTTAACAACTGTGACTGTGGTTTAATCAACATAGTGTTTAGTAGATGGCTAATTTGTGCCAGTTTTTATTGAGTAGGGGGCTGCAGATATCCCATTTTAAATGATTAGACATGTGTTTAGATAATCACCGTAGAGTTTCTGTTTTAAGATCGGACATTTTCATTTTATCATTACTGAAACTTAGCTGAATGTCAGTTTCTGTCTTTGGATAAAATGTAAAAACCAAGGCTTCTTCTCATTTGTCAAAACACAGCTGATCTCCACTATTTCTTTTAGATTTTCTTATTTTTTTTTTTTTTTAGAAATTTAATTTTTTTTTTTTTTATGATAGTCACACAGAGAGAGAGAGAGAGGCAGAGACACAGGCAGAGGGAGAAGCAGGCTCCATGCACCGGGAGCCCGACGTGGGATTCGATCCCGGGTCTCCAGGATCGCGCCCTGGGTCAAAGGCAGGCGCCAAACCGCTCCGCCACCCAGGGATCCCTAGATTTTCTTTTACACAAGGTGAAGACCAGTGATTCATTTTACTTTCATGCAAAAAAAAAGTCTTAAATTTTTCAATTAATTGTTTTTTGTTGACTAAGTTCTAAAGAAAGGGAAACCACAGATGCAATCTGGCACACTACTGTTGTATTATGCTTGTCTTTTTTGAGAGGCTACATAGCAGAGGAAAAGTGTTTGGAGCATAGAGTGTTTTCATTTTAAGGAAAAACAGTGTAACAACATTGGCAGTGAAAATAAAATATTATTCCTGGATTTTTCTGGATTCCTTCTACTGTGAATGTTGTTATTATAGGTAGGCTACATCTTCTCTAGTACTGTTACTGAAGTTCAAAACACTAAAGGAACTTTACCTTCAGACTGATCCTAATCCTGTCATATCAAAGAATCCTTTATTAACCTAAAGGAAGGGGCACCTGGGTGGCTCAGTAGTTGAGCATCTGCCTTTGGCTCAGGTGGTGATCTCAGGGTCCTGGGACCAAGTCCTGCGTTGGGCTTCCTGCAGGGAACCTACTTCTCCCTCTGCCTATGTCTTTGCCTCTCTCTCTATGCCTCTCATGAATAAAAGAACAAAATCTTAAAAAAATAAAAGTCTAATGAATTTTCAAAGTCAATGTCTTTTCAGACCGAGTATTCAGTGTTTTGAGAAGAATAGAGCAAATACAAGTTTTACTGCAATTCCAATTCTACTGATCTGATTTATACAGTTAGCCATCTACCTCCTTATTCTTTTTTTTAAGATTTTATTTATTTATTCATGAGAGACACAGAGAGAGAGAGGCAGAGACACAGGCAGAGAGAGAAGCAGACTCCAGGCAGGGAGCCTGATGTGGGATTCGATCTTGGGACTCCAGAATCACGCCCTGGACTGAAGCCAGACGCTCAACTGCTGAGCCACCCAGGCGTCCCTACCTCATATTCTGAGTGGCACTCTAGTACTCACTACAAGTACCAGTGTAAAGGCTCTGATACTTAATTGGAGCATTGACTTGTTTACAATGGTCCATTTCTCTGGTGCCCTAGGTTCATTGTCAATGAAATATTACCTGATTTGCTGAGCATCATGATCCCAACAGGACAGCCTTTTTAGAACTGTCCTATAAATACCAAAATAACTTATGATTCTACCTTCACATTTTATGTATTACATTCTTGGACCATTTATTCTATGGAAAATGCTGAAGTGGGTAGGGTTTGTTGGTAAGGCTTTTGTAATTCATCATAACAAGTGATGATATGTTATTCAAAATGTTTATATTTTTTGGACAGTGCAACTGAATTACTTAAAACCCATACTTCCTCTCCCATAAATTATTAATTATTCTCCAAGAGTAAATGTAGGGATGTAACAATCATAGAAGAATTTCAATAAAATATCAAAAAATGTGAAATTAACTTTATCATAAACTTGTTAAATGACAGAGGTTTCCAAATGTTCTATAAATTATTAAAATTGCCCCTTTTTAATTAGGATCACTTGGGGTGGGGAGCTTAAATGGATTTCTGAAAAGGCAGTAATATTTTAAAAATGCATTTATAAGGGGATGCCTGGGTGGCTCAGTGGTGGAGTGTCTGCCTTCAGTTCAGGGCATAACCCTGGAGTCTTGGGATCGAGTCCCACATCAGTCTCCTCGCAGGGAACCTGCATCTCCCTCTACCTATGTCTTTGCCTCTCTCTGTGTGTCTCATGATTAAACAAAGTCTTTAAAAATGCATTGATATGAAATGTTGTGTGAGGGCAGCCCCGGTGGCCCAGCGGTTTAGTGCTGCCTTCCGCCTGGGGTGTGATCCTGGAGACCTGGGATCGAGTCCTGCGTCGGGCTTCCTGCATGGGGCCTGCTTTTCCCTCTGCCTCTCTCTCTCTCTCTCTCTCTCTCTGTCATGAATAAATAAATAAAATATTTTAAAAAAATGTTGTGTGGTATTCAAAATGTATATCAATTAGTGACATAAACAATGAAATATATATCTTCAAAGTAAGTCAAGGACCTCAAGAATTTTATACTTATATTAAAAGTATTAAACTGTATTTGTCAGTTATTTTTATAAACTAACATTTATGGAGAATTAAATGCTACTATAGTTTGTACTAAACTCATTTTTAACTCTGTGTCATTCTAGTCTCTTTTTCTTCAAAAGTCTTTCTGGGTTAACAATGCATAGAAATTATATAAATTAAAATTTTCTCTGAGGTGTAATGCCTACTTTTTATGCTTTACAGAACAACAATGGCATGACATGCAGTCTAGACTGGTAAAATCGTCAGATAAACAATACCTTTATTCTTACACTAGATTTGTTTTACCACAAAGCTCTAAATTATAGCTCAATTAACTCTTAAAAATTAACTTGGCATACTCGACTAATAATAAATTAAAAGAAATCCAAAAACTAGAAGATAAGTCTTTTGTCTCCAAGGCATGCATGGGAACTAGTAACCTGGATTGGGCCTCTAGGAGGAGAAGGTGAAGGGGTATGAAGAAGGGGCAACCTGAGGATCCTGAGGGAGCAAAGGCAGTACTGTGGAAAATCAACTTGGAGGGGAGAGGACAGAGATAGTGTGTGTGCTGAGACTGAGGCACTCTAGGGGGTAGTAGAGGAACATGGTGGAGTTGGGGGAAGTAGGAGTGCTGTCAGAGGGAAAACCGGTTGATTTAGAGAAGGACCACCTGTGTTTTCAATATGTCATATGTATGGTTAGTCTCCAGCAGCGGCTCATGGAGAGTTTACTCAACCAAGGAACCTTTTTTATATAGTATAAAAAATTACGTTAAGCACTTTTAAGAGCACCTCTTTGGACTCTTCAAACCTCTCTGTTCATAATGAATGATGAGGTTAATCCTACTGCATATAGCTATGTTATGCTCTTAGCATTCATGTTACTTTTGATGTGCTGCTGCCCAAAGCGAACTAGACTCCACTTCAAAACTGTAGATAGGAAGAGCAGTTTATGGATATAAGAATGAAAGACAAACAGTCATTGAGGGAAAAAGATTGGAGGTAGCATTAGCTGTATTATTTATCCACATATTTGTTAGTTCGTTTACTCACTAATAAACACATATTTAATGAAGAACTATATATTCAAGGCACATTTTAGGTAAATTCATTCCTTAAATAGCTTTTCCATCTCACCTGTATTTTACAGATTTAGATAGTGAATTATATAATGTACTCAGCATTATATTTGTAATCTCAATTTATTTGCAGAATATAAATAAAACCCACCTCCTACCACATAACTTACACTTTCCCTGAGGAACCATTTGCCCTCACATATATTCCAAAATTAAAATGAATGTCATATTTATATGTATATATATAATATGTGTGAGTATATATACATACATTGATAAAATGATAGATTTATAGATATTTTATTTTTATTTTTAAAAATTCTTTTTTTAAGATTTTATTTATTTATTCATGAGAGACACACACAGAGAGAGAAGCAGAGACACAGGCAGAGGGAGAAGCAGGCTCCCTGCGTGGGACTCCGTCCGGGGACTCCAGGATCATGCCCCGGGCGGAAGGTGGCGCTAAACCGCTGAGCCACTGGGGCTGCCCCTAGATTTATAGATATTGATGTACTTAGATATGGAGTTTTGAAACAGCATGTTATTACTAGTTTAGATCATTTGAACAGCCACAGTGATCAAATGACTGATACAAATAGAGGCAGATTTACTATGAAGCTGATGACGTTTTAGCTTAAGGCCCCTCACTTGTATAGACCTCAGAAGGGGACTGATATTTAGAAAATCATTGTCATATGAAGGGATAATCAAATGACATGCAGCCAAAAATGTTGGCAAAAATCATTCTAGACATATGTGAAGCAGTTTGTTGACACACATATGCTATTTTCTTGGATTTTTCAATGTTTGTGATGTCAGCTTTCATAAATTTGTCCTTTGTTGTGATTGCTTTTTCTCTATAAATTAATATTTTGTTTAAATCAAATCTTATACTAGTAATTTTGTATCCTTTTGGGTTTTTTTGTATCCTTTTGTTAAAGAGAGCCTGTGCATTTAAGCTTCAGACTCTTCAATACCATGATTCACCTCCTGTTTATCCATGTCAAAAGACTTCCCTTTTATTTTTCCAGAGCAAATTAAAAATATCCTTAAAAGTGGAATATAAGTTATAAGCTTGAGTCTTTCCTGAGTGCATTAATATAGGTTTACAAAATAACTTCAAATTTTAATTTTGAAAAAAAAAATCATTTCTGTTGCCTTCTAGAATATTATTCTTTTTTTTAAGATTTTATTTATTTATTCATGAGAGATACAGAGAGAGAGAGAGAGGCAGAGACACAGGCAGAGGGAGAAGCAGGCTCCATACAGGGACCCCGATGTGGGACTCAATCCCAGGTCTCCAGGATCAGGCCCTGGGCTGACAGCGGCGCTAAACCGCTGAGCCACCCGGGCTACCCTAGAATATTATTCTTGACCACATATGCAAATCAGTGAAAAATTAAAACATTTATACACACGAGGAGGAGATTTTAATCTTTTAAGGGACAAAAAGCATGCAAACTGTACAATACGGAGCTCAGTAAAGTAGGAGTGGCCCTTATCTTGGAAATTATAGAAGTTTTTCAAGTTTCAGGTTTTTGGTCATATAAAGCATCTTTCTTCTCACATAATCATCTTTCATGTTTAAGGATGTATGAAATTCCTGAGAAATCAAATGAAATGGAATTTTGTACTGAACATAAAATAGGAAACTATCAAATAAATCTTTCTTTGAAGTTCTATGATGACAATCCTCCCTAGGATTAGATTTTTTTCCACTTTGAACTGATAAGTATATTTCACACAAAAGGAGCATTAGTCAAACTTTAAAACTTTTCTCAGACAAGTTGTCATTTTGTTATTTTTAAATGGCAGAAGATAGGAAGAAATGCCACAATTTTATCTTCTCCAATTGAAATTTTGTGCTGTTATGTACAGTCTGCTCTGAGAAGAAAAATTGAATCATAATTTAAATTCACTTAATTAAAGTGAAGAGATTTTATGCAATAAAGAGTAATTAGATTTTAGTAGATAATAATGTGTGAATCTCTGAATTGTTTTTGTTTGTTGTAATATTTCGCCTAGTAATTTTCAATTAAAAAATGTTGATACTTGTATAAGAGAAAGAGCAACTTGAAATCACTTTGTTAAAATGGAGCATTTGTTAGATAAAATGTTATTATATATTGAGTTTTCCCTCTGGGGAGGATCTTTCAAGTAAATTATGTGCTTAGAAGTATGGCTAAAGATGTTAGTTAATAATGATGAATGAGCATGCTGCCCACATATGCATATGATCCTGCTTGATTCTTTTTTTAAAAAAATGGCAAAAAAATAAACATTCGTTGGTTAATGACAAAGCGTGAAGCATGGGTGGAAACAAAATATACTTTCTGTACAAAATTAACTGGCCTATATGTGACTCAAATCCATGGCCTTGGACTCATTAGGTGTTTTCTAAATTGACAATGCTCTAACTAATTATACTAATGAATCTCAAAATAATGACAAATCTTAAGTTTAAAAGAATAAGGTTCTTCTTCAACTTCACTTGTTAAAATAGATGCAGGCTATTACACAAGGTTGTCAAAAATGTACTAACACTGCCTGGAATCCCAATGACAACAGAGAGGAAAGATAGTTTTTCTTTCTTTTCATCCTGGTATTTGTTCATAGATGTAGCGAATGCCATAATTATCATTTGATAGTCTAATGGCCAAGTGTTGATAATACTAATAAGTGTAAAACATGATAGAAGGAACTCAAAAAAATAAAGAAGACAGATCAGAAATGCTGGATATTGCTAAAATACTATGTATACATGTTCATACACACACAAAAATGAAAACATAAGAAGTCTAATGTTTCCTATTCTGAAACATTTGGTGCTGAATCAGAGGCCATGCACCACCAAATCTGGTATTGGGGAATCAACAACTCTAAACTGGGGAATTAATTTGGGTCATTTATCATTTCAATGATCTTAAGACCCAGTGAAAGAGGACTAAGAAGATCCATCAGTTTACTTATTAAGCTGCCTTAAAGATTCATTCAGACAACTGTATGACCCTTGTCATATACTTAATTGCTAACTGATACTTTTACTTCCGATGATATTTTCTAAATTTTGTTCCTTGGATTTGTAATTAATATTAGTTTCAAGGCTCTGAGATGTATTGCAGCAAAAAAAATATATTCAATGTATTATAACCAGAATTTTCTCAAATTAATTCCGTGTGGAGTCTTTTTTCTTTTCTATCAGTGACATCTATTATTGTTCAGTTGAGCCTACTTTGAGAAATGGTGACTTATAAGGTACTTATATTTTTACTGAGAAAGCATATGAAAGAACAAATGAAAATTACTTGTATATTGAAGAAATATTACGAGAGAAACTAAAGCCCAAGTTTAGAATTACTTCTTTATGTCTCTAAATATTACATTTTTATATTTTAATGTATAAAATTATACAGTATTACATTTGAAATTGTTAAAATAAAATTAATAGATTTAAGTAGCAATTCTTACAGTTCTATACATTTGGACTAGAATGGCTTTACTATACATCAAAGCATGAATACAAGAGAAGCAATATCAGTTATTTGGCCAAAGTACAATTTCTGCTACATTACATCCGCTTAATTAAAAGTCTCCTTATAGCATCCATTACATGTAGTTTTCTTTCACTTCCTGCCTCAAATCTCTGTTATATTATCTTATGTGATTTTGTTGCTAAACAGCACACTTAATGATGTTTTTAATGATGTTTTAAATGAAAAATTAATCTTTAATCTCTAACCAATGAAGTAGAAATAGTAAATACATTTTATGACAGCAAGCTTCATTTCATAATTGGGAAGACATTGTGGACTTTTAAAGAATGAAAATCAAAGGACAAATAACACAAAAAATCTGCCATAGAAGGATTATACATATTTCCTATTCTTTTCTTAGATAATAAAAATTTTTCTATATAAAAACCAGTGAATAGATATTTTCAGTTGTCATATTTTTAAAAAATATTTTATTTTATTTATTTGTAAATATATATTTATATATTTTATTTATATATATTTATACATTTTAAATACATATATTTATATATTATAAATATATATTTATATATAAAACATATTCTTTATAAATAAATTGAGTGAGAGAGAGAGCACAGAGGGAAAATGAGAGGTAGAAACAGACTCCCAGCTGAGCAGAGAACTCAATATGGTGCTCCATCTCAGAATCCTGAGATCATGACCTGAATTGAAGGCAGACACTTAATTGACTGCGGCACACAGGCACCCCTCAGTTGTCATAATTTTTAAACATATATTTATAACTGGAAGACATACTAAAGACCATCTGGTCCAGATGTTTTCACATTTTATTCCTCAGAGTCCTAGGGTTTCATGGAGATGCCTTAGAAGCTAAGGTATAGGGTGCAATGAAAAGGAGCAGGGTGGGCAAGTCCCTGGGTCATTCTCAGGATTGCTGCTTTGTTTTTCCTGCTATATACGTGAGGTTCCACTTAACATTTTGTATGAAGTTAGAGTTATTTTGCTAAAATAATGAAAAATACCTTTAAAAAAATCGTTGATGTAGGCCATCATCCTCATTTTAATGTTGAAAAAAATGAGTCCCCTGTAGATTTAAATAACTTATTCATGAGTGTACCCATTTACTGAGTGGGAGAATGAATTGTTCATCAAAATAACTTGCCAGGATATATTTATTATTCCTTATATTTATATATGATTTTGACCTTTTCAAAGCAGCTTCGTATCTGTTATTTGATTTGGTCCTCAGGAAAATAGCACTATTAAGTGGTTATAGAAAGTCTTAGCTCAATTTTAGAGATGAAGAGATGAAGTTGAAAGAGATAAAGCCACCAGGGTTATTCCACATTATTGTTAGAGTCTGGATAAAACCGAAGTTCTCTTGGCTCTCAACAGCTTGCTCTGGATCATAATTTGTTCTAATAACAGCTAGTCTAGAAAGTAGCAGTTTACACATATGCTTCACATGCACTTGTCAAAATGCTTTTCATTTTTTAAAAAGATTTTATTTATTTATGAGGGAGAGAGAGAAAGAGAGAGAGAGAGAAACAGACACAGGGACACAGGCAGAGGGAGAAGCAGGCTCCATGCAGGGAGCCCGACATGGGACTCAATCCCAGGTCTCCAGGATCACACCCTAGGCTGAAGGCAGCGCTAAACCGCTAAGCCACCTGGGCTGCCCTCAAAATGCTTTTCAGAAGTCTGTGATGCTGTCACTGTAGACTCTCAGAACCCAGTGAAATTTTAAGAAACATTAAGGCCTGCATTTCCATTTTGTTGATGAAGAAACTGAAATTCAGGCTAAATAAAAGGACTTATAGAGGGAGGACTCAAATTAAAATCTACATATCCTAAATTTAAGTCAGTATTTTTCCTAACAGCATTTCATTTTAATTTGCAAATATATGCTAACTCGTGAAAATACACATTCCTTTTTTTAAGATTTTATTTATTTATTCAGGAGAGACACAAAGTGAGGCAGAGACACAGGCAGAGGGAGAAGCAGGCTCCATGCAGGGAGCCCAATGTGGGACTCGATCCCGGGACTCCAGGATCATGCCCCAGGCCAAAGGCAGGAGCTAAACTGCTGAGCCACCCAGGCATCCAAAAAAATACACATTCCTGCTAGAGTTCCAGCACTGCTTTTACTCATCTAGAGATTCTGTCTTAGAATGCCAACAAACCTTGCTGAGGTAGACTTACAAACTGCTTAAGATGGCTATGATAAACTCTTTTGTGATTTGCAATGACCCTAAGGAATAAATTAGGAGAGATTATGGACACCTCACATTTTGATGGAAATAGAAGGGTTTTTTTGTGGATTACTGTGAGAGTTTGCAAGTGGAGAAGTTCATACTCACTTTTCTGTAGAGTAGAGAAGAGATTCAATCTCTATTTCCTGAATAGGGTCTCAATCTACTAAAAGTTTAACACCCCTTGAAAGATAAATAGAATTCTTTTTAGTTGCCAGACAATTGAGACTCAAAGTCTATGCTTATTATTTTTCTAAATATCTACTACATCTATTAAAAAGCATTTTTTCATAGTTACTTTTCTGTATGCATTTCACTTCTACTATTGTCACCTCAGATGCCTTCTCAATGGTAGAACTTCTTTCCTAAATAACACTTGCTTAATGAAATGTGATTTAGTGTATCTCAGGTAATAAACTTAGCAGCACAATTATATACTTCCCAATTGACCATTGTCTATACTATATTTTAGCAACTACCATTTTGCCAGTAAAAATTGAAGATGAAAAAGAGTAACTTCCATTTAGTGAAATTAAAATAATTATTGGGGTGCCTAGGTGGCTCGATCAGTTAAGCATCTGACTCTTGATTTCAGCTCAAGTCTTGATCTCAGGGTCATGAGTTCAAGCCCTGTGTTGGGCTCCATACTGGGCATGGAGCCTACTTTAAAAAAATTATTGAAGGAGATCCATTTGAATGAGTTCATTGGGAAAAATATGTCCCCAGTGATAGAAATAAATTAGGCATAGAAATGTATGCCAGATCAACAAATATGTATAAGTTATTATCAAATACACAAAAATTTCAAATACAGGAAAACAAAGATCAGAGTTCAGGAGAAGGTGAGAAGGAGATATATTATGAAGATAAAATATCTTGAAACAATAGGAAAGGTTCTAAGACTAGAAAGAAGTCAAAAGATAAGGACAAGAAAATCTGACCTCTAGAAGCTATAGCTCAGGACTGTTATGTGTGGTAGTGCAATTGTTCACAACACAAGGGATTTGCATGTGGGACAAGTGGTGGTTTAGATCCAAGCTGTGCATCCTAGAAGTTTTTCTCTTAGAGGAAGGGCCGAATTTTAAAGAGAATTTTAAAGAGAATTTTAAAGATGCCTCCATCCCTGAACTCCACTTAAGATTTTCATGCCCCAGTTCCTCAAACATTTATCTAGGCACTATTATGAAAGGACTTTGCAGTTGTAATTAACACCTCATGTTAGCTTGCCATAACATTCAGGTATTATCTAAGTGGGCCTGACTTAATCATATGACTCCTTTAAGAATGAAAGGTCTTTTCCTGCAGGTCACAGAAGGGAAAGTGGCAAAAAGAACATGAGGGATTCAACATGCCTTTGCTGAATTTGAATATGTAGGGGATCATGTGAGAAGGGATGTGGATAGCCATTTGGAGCTAAGAGCAGCCACCAGACATTAGCCAGCAAAGGAGCAGAAACTTCAGTCTTACAACATAAGGAACTGGATTCTGCCAACAACATAAATGAGCTTGGAAGCAGATTATTCTCTAAAACCTACATTAAAGGAACACAGATCTGCCAACACTTTGATTTCAGTCTTGTGACACCCTGAGTAGAGAATCTAGTGAAGTTTACCTGGACTTCTGACTTATAGAACTATGAGATAGAAATGGGTTTTGTTTTCAGCCTCTACATTTGTGGCAATTTATTGTGATAGCATGGAAAATCTATACAAGCACCTTTAAAAAGTCATAGGAAGATTGTCTATGGGCTAATGTCAGCTCCCCCTATAATTTTCTATGCCCAAGTTCTTCAGGAAAACAGAGGAAAGTTTTAGGGGTGACCAATCATATGTTTTCCCTTTTGATTTTCAAAGTATCATTGTTTTCAAGGGCAATTGTGACAACTGTCAGTGCAAATACCTGAAAAAAATCAAAGGTAGAAGGTTGTTCTTATGCTTATTTTCTTTTCCTTTTTTTATTTTTAAATATTTTATCTATTTATTCATGAGAGACACACAGAGAGGCAAAGACATAGGCAGAGGGAGAAGCAGGCTCCCTGCAGAGAGCCCAATGCAGGACTCAATCCCAGGACCCTGGGATCACCACCTGAACCAAAGGCAGACACTCAACCACTGAGCCATCCAGGTGCCCCTTCTTTTTCAGTTATACTTCTGTTTTTCAGTTTTAATTTCTGATTTTATTTTTAAGTAATCTCTACAGCCGATGTGGGGCTTCAACTCATAATCCTGAGATCAAGAGTCATACACTTTCCTGACTGAGCCAACCAGGCATCCTTCTCTTCCCACAGAAAATTTTTTAGAGTCACTTTGTGGCAAACCTGTGATGAGGCTAATTTTTCCATAAACAGAATTTTAAGTAAGACTTAATTGTGAATACCATTAAGTGCTTCTTAGAACTAGCATCCTGTTTATCAAAAAGAGGTGGTAATTTATTAAGGTTTTGGTTGGGCAGTGCAGTGTGCTTAAAGTGTTCAGAGGGAGTAAGATTTGATACCTATCCCTATAAACTAAAAGTCCAAGCTTTGTAACTAAATAACCCCTTTGAAAGAAGAGAGGGCAGAACTTTTGTGACTCATCCAACAGATGTTTCTAAAAAGAGAAAAAGAAAGAAGAAAGAAAGAAAGAAGAAAGAAGAAAGAAAGAAAGAAAAGAAAGAAAGAAAGAAAGAAAGAAAGAAAGAAAGAGAGAAAACATGGCAGAGAGAATGAGAGAACATGGCTGAAATGTTTTCAATTATAATAAAAATGCAACTTTTCATCCTACTATAGATTTAATTAATGGGCAACGTTTTCCAGTTTTCCTAATCAAAGTGACACAGTAGTTCAAAATGTAAGAAGAAATTTTAGTGTTTCAATTAACTTTATGAATTGTAAAATTAACTAAAAGTTCTAGTTATCTCTTAGCATCATTTTGGATGCAAAACAAAAATCAAACTAAATAAAAAGCAGTAATAAAAACAGGATTTGTTTCTTTAGTATACTTTATTGTATTTATAAGAAGCAGTAATAAAAACAGGATTTGTTTCTTTAGTATACTTTATTGTATTTATAATTTATCAGATTAAGAGATTTCAAATTTTCTGAGAAAAATGCCACCACAGGGGCACCTGGGTGGTGCAGTCAGGTAAGTGTCTGACTTAGGCTCAGGTCCTGATCTCAGGGTGCTTGGATGAAGCCCAAATCAGGATCTGTCCTTGGTGGGGTGTCTGTCCCTCTTCCTCTTACTCTGCCCTTCCCTTTGCCCCTCCCTCATTCATGTATTCTTTCAAATACATGAAGAAAATATTTTTTAAAATGCCACTACAATATAAGCCACTAAAATATGAATTTCTGTGACTGTAAATATGTTAAACTTATGAACAATCTGTTTATTATTTTAGAATAAAATAGAGTGGGGGAGGGGCAAGATGGCGGAAGAGTAGGGTCCCCAAATCACCTGTCCCCACCAAATTACCTAGATAACCTTTAAATCATCCTGAAAAATCTATGAATTCTGCCTGAGATTTAAAGAGAGAACAGCTGGAATGCTACAGTGAGAAGAGTTCGCGCTTCTATCAAGGTAGGAAGACGAGAGTAAAAAAGAAATAAAGAAACAAAAGGCATCCAAGGGGGAGGGGGCCCCGCGAGGAGCCGGGCTAAGGCCGGAGCCAGTGCCCCAGGACAGGAAAGACCCGTCCTGGAGAAGCAGGAGCTGCACCAACCTTCCCGGGCAAACAGGCGCCCTCAGGGAGTTAGAGCAGGACCCCAGGAGGGCGGGGATGCCCTCAGGCTCCCTGGGACAGTAACAGACACCTGCGTGCCCAGGAGAATGCGCCGAGCTCCCTAAGGGCTGCAGCGCGTGCACGGCTGGACCTGGGAGCAGCTGGAGGGACGCGGGCAGCGAGAATTATCGTGATCCCAAAACCAGAAAAAGATCCTTTGAAAAAGAAGAATTACAGACCAATATCCCTGATGAACATGGATGCAAAAATTCTCAACAAGATACTATCCAATAGGATTCAACAGTACATTAAGAAAATTATTCACCATGAGCAAGTAGGATTTATTCCCAGGACACAAGGCTGGTTCAACACTCGTAAAACACTCAGTGTGATTCATCATATCAGCAAGAGAAAAACCAAGAACCATATGATCCTCTCATTAGATGCAGAGAAAGCATTTGACAAAATACAGCATCCATTCCTGATCAAAACTCTTCAGAGTGTAGGGATAGAGGGATCATTCCTCAACATCTTAAAAGCCATCTATGAAAAGCCCATAGCAACTATCATTCTCATTGGGGAAGCACTGGGAGCCTTTCCCCTAAGATCAGGAACAAGACAGGGATGTCCACTCTCACCACTGCTGTTCAACATAGTACTGGAAGTCCTAGCCTCAGCAATCAGACAACAAAAAGACATTAAAGGCATTCAAATTGGCAAAGAAGAAGTCAAACTCTCCCTCTTCGCCGATGACATGATACTCTACATAGAAAACCCAAAAGCCTCCACCCCAAGATTGCTAGAACTCATACAGTAATTTGGTAGCGTGGCAGGATACAAAATCAATGCCCAGAAGTCAGTGGCATTTCTATACACTAACAATGAGACTGAAGAAAGAGAAATTAAGGAGTCAATCCCATTGACAATTGCACCCAAAAGCATAAGATACATAGGAATAAACCTAACCAAAGAGGTAAAGGATCTATGCCCTAAAAACTATAGAACACTTCTGAAAGAAATTGAGGAAGGCACAGAGAGATGAAAAAATATTCCATGCTCATGGATTGGCAGAATTAATAGTGTGAAAATGTCAATGTTACCCAGGGCAATTTACACGTTTAATGCAATCCCTATCAAAATACCATGGACTTTCTTCAGAGAGTTAGAACAAATTATTTTAAGATTTGTGTGGAATCAGAAAAGACCCCGAATAGCCAGGGGAATTTTAAAAAAGAAAACCATATCTGGGGGCATCACACTGCCAGATTTCAGGTTGTACTACAAAGCTGTGGTCATCAAGACAGTGTGGTCCTGGCACAAAAACAGACACATAGATCAATGGAACAGAATAGAGAACCCAGAAGTAGACCCTTAACTTTATGGTAAACTAATATTCAATAAAGGAGGAAAGACTATCCACTGGAAAAAAGACAGTCTCTTCAATAAATGGTGCTGGGAAAATTGGACATCCACATGCAGAAGAATGAAACTAGACCACTCTCTTGCACCATACACAAAAATAAACTCAAAATGGATGAAAGATCTAAATGTGAGACAAGAGTCCGTCAAAATCCTAGAGGAAAACACAGGCAACACCCTTTTTGAACTCAGCCACAGTAACTTGTTGCAAGATACATCCACGAAGGCAAAAGAAACAAAAGCAAAAATGAACTATTGGGACTTCATCAAGCTAAGAAGCTTTTGCACAGCAAAGGATACAGTCAACAAAACTAAAAGACAACCTACAGAATGGGAGAAGATATTTGCAAATGACGTATCAGATAAAGGGCTAGTTTCCAAGATCTATAAAGAACGTCTTAAACTCAACACCAAAGAAACAAACAATCCAATCATGAATTGGGCAAAAGACATGAAGAGAAATCTCACAGAGGAAGACATAGACATGGCCAACACGCACATGAGAAAATGCTCTGCATCACTTGCCATCAGGGAAATACAAATCAAAACCACAATGAGATACCACCTCACACCAGTCAGAATGGGGAAAATTAATAAGGCAGGACACCACAAATGTTGGAGAGGATGTGGAGAAAAGGGAACCCTCTTACACTGTTGGTGGGAATGTGAACTGGTGCAGCCACTCTGGAGAACTGTGTGGAGGTTCCTCAAAGAGTTAAAAATAGACCTGCCCTAGGACCCAGCAATTGCACTGTTGGGGATTTACCCCAAAGATACAGATGCAATGAAACGCCGGGACACCTGCACCCCGATGTTTATAGCAGCAATGTCCACAATAGCCAAACTGTGGAAGGAGCCTCGGTGTCCATCGAAAGACGGATAAAGAAGATGTGGTCTATATATACAATGGAATATTACTCAGCCATTAGAAACGACAAATACACACCATTTGCTTCAACGTGGATGGAACTGGAGGGTATTATGCTGAGTGAAAGAAGTGAATCGGAGAAGGACAAACATTATATGTTCTCATTCATTTGGGGAATATAAATAATATTTAAAGGGAATATAAGGGAAGGGAGAAGAAATGTGTGGGAAATATCAGAAAGGGAGACAGAATATAAAGACTCCTAATTCTGGGAAACGAACTAGGGGTGGTGGAAGGGGAGGAGGGTTTGGTTGGGGTGAATGGGTGACGGGCACTGAGGGGGGCACTTGACGGGATGAGCACTGGGTGTTATTCTGTATGTTGGCAAATTGAACACCAATAAAAAATAAATTTATTATAAAAAAAGAATAAAATAGAGTGGAGGTCTAGCAGTAGTCTGCAGAGTTTTATAACCTAAGGCACGCTAAAGAGAAAAAAAAACAATTTTGTCACATAAGGCTATAATCTCTAATGAAATGGATGGAAATGAAAGTTTCATATGCTACAACTTGAAGAAGATAAATTTTATCATAAAGTATTATTATTGAAAAAGCAACAGTAGTTCCGTTATGTCGTGATCACCAGTCACTCTATCTAAAATATAATTTATCCTAAAATAGTAGTGACGATACATTAAATATTGTACTCGAGCTGGATGGAGTCAAGCAGGGTTTAAAATAACACATTCATATATACTGACATGTAAAGGGCTTGCCCTGAAACTTCTACCATTTATGAATTCCTGTTTAAACGTCATTCCTTATGACTAGCCATTTTCTGAATCAGTCTCATTTATCTACTACATGTCTCCATTGCATTTCATTCATTTAATCTAAACTACTGTTTAGACATGGAAATGTAACAATGTTTATGAGAAGATGCTTTATCTTTTTAATAAGAGCTCTAAAATGGATTTTGAATTATGGTTCGTCTTTAAATATTGATTTTTAATATATATGCCATGGTTAAGAAAATAATAATAATTCTTCTTTGTCTCTATGAACAAAAATAATGAAAAATTCTGAAGTCTTATTCTTTTATGTTTGGATATACCACTGATGGACAGTCACAACAGCTAAAATAGTAAACTGCTTTAAACAAGCTATTTGTGACTTCCAAACAGAGCCATACATGCCTGAATTTAAAGAAAATCTATATATAATTTTTTCTGAGATTGTGAGGTTTTTTTTTGTTTTTGTTTTTGTTTTTGAGATTGTTTTATAGCTCTTCTAGCTGATGGATTTTTAGGGGATTGATTTACTACCCTTTGGGTTATTTTTTTATTTTGTTTATAATTTCTTCTTCTAAAATCATCCTTCAGTTACACAACTGAATTTAAAAGCCAAAGTATGCTTTTTTTTTCTTTTTTAAACTGAAATGGTGGTCCTGAAAATTTCAGATAGTAAATGGAAACCAATCTACATTTTCTAAGTGCTGTATTTACTTTCTTCTGCATCATTTAAGAAAGAAGCTGAGATGTTAAAAAAGATGCTACCATTATTGTCATCAAATATATATATGGGCTAAAGAGGATTTGTAATATTATGTTACCACAGTATTTATGTCAGACAATTATTCCCAGGAGTAGAGGTGGCAGAATTTTTATGATGAATGCTTACTTTGAATGGATTTTCCAATACAATTATCACCTCAAACCCAGGGTAAGCAGATAACTCTACAGAAAAATGGAGAATAATTGGAAAATCCAGAAGCAGGCAATAGTAAGGGAAGTTTTATAGCTTATATAGAGTCCAGTCATGGAATATTAGGTAGTAAGACTTTTTATTAGGAAGACAAACTAGCAAAAGTAACATAAGCTCTAGCCCTTAAATTACTGGAATATTCATGAATACAAGACAAAATATAGAGCCATTTATCAAAATCATATTAGCTTCAATTTTCAAAATAAAGTAAAAACTCACTTATCAGGGCATCAAGTCAAGCATTGAATCCCTCCTAGTTAAATATGAGATTTATTTAGTAACTAGGGTACAGGTGGGGCACCTGAGTAGCTCAGTGGCTGAGGATTTGCCTTTGGCTCAGGCCCTGATCCCAGGATCCTGGGATTGAGTCCACATTGGGCTCTTCACAGGGAGCCTGCTTCTCCCTCTGCCTATGTCTCTGCCTCTCTCTGCGTATCCCTCAGGAATGAATAAATAGAATCTTTAAAAAATAACTAGGGTACAGGTAATCCAGCAAGTAGAATGCAAATAGCTGAATCTGAGGAAGAAAAACGACAGATAAAGGTTTAGGAATAAAGGACTAAATTTCAGGTTAAATGGGTCTAGACAAGAAACCTTGAGAAACCTTGGTACTATTGAAATTTTGGACTGGATAATTTTTTGTTGATGTTGTAGGGGACTGTCCTGGGCAGAGTAGGATATTTAGCAGTATCCCTGACCTTTATTCCATTACAGTAACATTTTCAATGTTATTTACATATGAATGTATTCTTTCATCCTAAAATATCATGTGCACCTCTACTATATTCTACACAAGATGAGGATACAGCCTAGCATGGGAAGTAGGCAAATAAATAGGCATTTCAATGTGTCACTAATGATATACTGGATGATATACTGTGGGGGGAAAATGATACACTGTGGAGAATGGAATGTGTCCAGGAAGCACATTAAAAGCCACCTATCCTGTGGATGTATGCATATGGGTGAGAAGAGGATTGAAATGTGGGATTGGTTAAGCATAATGAATATAAGATAATGACTCAAAGAAGGTTTCTCAGATAAAATTTTTTTGGTTTGAAAAGAAGAAAGTATGAATAAGAGGATGGGGTGAGATGGATGGTAGGAAGAGAGAATTCAAGAGTAAAGAGAGTCTAGGAAAAGCAAAGTAAAATAAAAATAAATGAAATATTTTCAGAATGGCTAGGACAGAGTGTGTGGTGAAAATTGAAGATGAATGAGACTGGAGTACTAGATAAAGATGGGATCAGATGACAACAAGGCCCCCAAAACAATGATAATTTTTGAGGGGAGAGATTAGAAAGTTAACTGTTTTAAGGAGAAGAGTGAAATGATAGGGTTTATATTTTTAATTTATCACTTTTCAACGTATAAAATATAATTAACTCGAGTAAGGCTGGAGATGCACTTATAATGCAGTTGTTGTAGTTAAGGTGAGAGGTGATGATAGCCTATAAAAAGAAGAAATAAGATTGGATTTGGGATTAAGCAGAGTTAGAGATGACTCAAATTATTGGTTTGGGCAACTGGACAGGTGGTTGTACCATCTAATGACATAAGGAAGGCAAAAATTTCAGTATATGTGCTGCCAAAGCTAGCACTACTTAATCTGCAGAAGGTAGTCAAGTACTTCTCAGCAACAACAATACATTCACTTCGGAAATGATGGACATTTTTTTTACACTTAGAAAAAAAAAGATGTTCCTTCAAAACCTAGATGACTAGGACATCACTCAGCCATGATGAAGGGTTATGTCCTTGAGTCTTTTTATAAGAGTATATTCTTCTAAATTGAAGAATACTGGGGAAAAGCATTCTAAAACTCAAATCAGTTTAAAAGTTACTTGGTTGTCAAAGAATACAAAATACATTTAGCCTGATATTTTATTTTATTTAAGTTTTATTTTAATTCCAATTAGTTAACATAGAGTGCCATATTAGTTTCAGCAGTGTAATATAGTAATTCTACAGTTCCATACTTCACCCTGTGCTCATCACAAGTGCACTCCCTAATTTTCATCTCCCCAAAACCTCTACCGTCTTGTAAGCATCAGTTTGTTCTTTATAATTAAAAGTCTGTATCTTGATTTGCTTCTCTCTCTCTCTCTCGTCTCTCTGTCTCTCTCTTTCATATTTCCTTTTGCTTGTTTGTTATAACTAGTTCTTCTTTATCCATTCATCTGTTGATGGAGATCAGGGAACTTTCCATATTTTGCAATTGGGGACATTTCTGCTATAAACCTTGGAGTGCACATGCCCTTTTGAATCAAAACTTTTGTATCCTTTGGATAAATACCTAAGAGAACAATTATTGGGTCATAGAGTAGTTCTAATTTTAACTTTTTGAGGAACCTCCATGCTGTTATCTAGAGTGGCAGCACCAGTTTGCATTCCCACCAACAATGTAAGAGATTTCACCTTTCTCCACATCCTCCCCAACATCCTTCCACAACGGTGTTTCCTGAGCTGTTAATTTTAGCCATTCTGAATGGTGTGAGGTGATATCCCTATTGTGGTTTTGATTTGAATTTCCCTGACGCCCAGAGATGTTGAGCATTTTTTCATATTAGCCATTTGTATATCTTTGAGGAAATATTTGTTCATGTCTTCTTCTCATTTATTGACTGGATTATTTGTTTTGGGGGTGTTGAATTGGATAAGTTTTCTATAGATTTTGGATACTAGCCCTTTATCTGATAAGAAATTTGCAAATATCTTCTCCCATTCTGTATGTTGTCTTTTGGATTTGTTGACTGTTTCCTTTGCTATGCTAAAGCTTTTTATCCTGAGGAAGTCCCAATAGTACATTTTTGCTTTTGCTTCCCTTGCCTTTGGGGAGGTGTCTAGCAAGAAGTTGCCATGACTGAGGTCAAACAGGTTGCTGTCTGTCCTTTCCTAGGATTTTGATAGATTTCTGTCCATCAGTGCTCGCTTCGGCAACGCATATACTAAGATTTCTATCCATCAAATTTAGGTCTTTCATCCATTTTGAGTTTATTCTTGTGTATAGTGTAGAAAAGTGGTCCAGTTTCATTCTTTTACATGTGGCTGTCCAGTTTTCCCAACACCATTTATTAAAGAGACTGTCCTTTTTCCATCAGATAGTCTTTCCTGCTTTGTCAAAGATTAGTTGACCATAGAGTTGAGAGCCCATTTCTGGGTTCTCTATTCTGTTCCATTGATATGTGTGTATGTTTTTGTGCCAGTTGTATACTGTCTTGAGGATTACAGCTTTGTAATACAGCTTGAAGTTGAGAATTTTGATGCCTCCAGGTTTGTTTTTCTTTTTCAACATACCTTTGGCTATCTGGCATCTTTTCTGGTGCCATACAAATTTTAGAATTGTTTGTTCCAGCTCTCTGAAAAAAAATGTTGGCGGCATTTTGATAGGGATTGCATTGACTCTGTAGATTGCTTTGGATAATATATCTATATTATCATGGAATGTTTTTCGATTTCGTTGTGTTTCCCTCAACTTTTTTCATAGGTGTTGTATAGTTTTCAGAGTATATATTTTTTACCTCTTTGGTTAGATCTATTCCTAAGTATCTTACGGTTTTGGTGCAATTGTAAATGGGATTGATTTTTTTTATTTCTCTTTCTGCTGCTTGACTGTTGGTGTATAGAAATATGACAGACTTCTGCAAGTTGTATTTCTATTTTGCAGCTTTACTGACTTCCTCTGTCAGTTCTAGCAATTTTTTGGTGGAGTTTGTCAGATGTTCTATATAGGACATCATGCCACCTTGTCGAAGAATGAAAGTTTGACTTCTTTACCAATTTGGATGTCTTTGATTGCTTTTCACTCTCTGATTGCTAAGGTTAAGACTCTGGGAATATTGAACAACAGTGGTGAGTGTGGCTATCCCTATTGTGCTCTTGACCTTAGGAGAAAAGCTCTCAGTTTTTCCCCATTAAGGGTGATATAGCTGTGGGGGTTTTGTATATGGCCTTTATGATACTGAGATATGTTCCTACTATCCCTACATTGTGAATGAATTTTATCTAGAAAGAAAGCTATATTTTGTCAAAACTTTTTCTGCATCTATTGATAAAATCATATCCTTTATTAATGTGATGTATCATGTTGATTGATTTATGGATATGGAAGCAGCTCTGCAGCCCAGAAAGAATTCCCACTTAATCATGGTAAATGATGGTAAATCATGGTAAATCATTGAACCTTTTAATGTATTTTTGCATCTGATTAGCCAGGATCATGTTGAGAATTTTTGCATCCAGTTTCTTCAGGAATATTGGTCTGTAGTTCTCCTTTTAAGTGGAGTCTTTGCTTAATTTCAGGTTCAAGGTAACGCTGGCCTCATAGAATGAGTTTTGAAGAATTCCTTCCATTTCTATTTTTTAGCACAGTTTGAGAAGAATGGGTACTCATTCTTTCAGGGTTTGGTAGAATTCATCAGGAAAGCCGTCCCAACCTGAACTCTTATTTGTTGGGAGTTTGTTGATTATTGATTTAATTTCCTTGCTGGTTATGAGACTGTTCAGATTTTGTATTTCTTCATGTATCAGCTTTGGTAGTTTATATTTCTCCTTTTTGTTGTTTGTTTGTTGTTGTATAATTTTTTATTGCAGTTCAATTTGCCAACAAATAGCATAACACCCACTGCTCATCCCGTCAAGTGCCCCCCTCACTGCCCATCAGCCCAACTCCCTGCCAACAGCCATTTCCACAGACCGCTGTTTGTTTCTCAGAGTTAAGAGTCTCTCATGCCCTGCCACCCTCACTGATACATCCCACACATTTTTCTCATTTCCCCTTTATTCCCTTTCATTATTTTTTATATTCCCCAAAAGAATGAGACCTTATACTGTTTGTCCTTCTCCGATTGACTTACTTCACTCGGCATAATACCTTCCACTTCCATCCATGTTGAAGCAAATGGTGGGTATTTGTCATTTCTAGTGGCTGAGTAATATTCCATTGTATACATAAACCACATCTTCTTTATCCGTTCATCTGTGGATGGACACCGAGGCTCCTTCCACAGTTTGGCTATTGTGGACATTGCTGCTAGAAACATTGAAGTAGGTGTCCTGGTGTTTCACTGCATCTGTCTATATCTTCGGGGTAAATCGCCAGCAGTGCAGTTGCTGAGTCATAGGTCAGTTCTATTATAACTCTTTGAGGAACCTCAACACAATTTTCCAGAGTGGCTGCACAAGTTCACATTCCCATCAACAGTGAAGAGGGTTCCCCTTTCACCACATCCTCTCCAACGTTTGTTGTTAATTTCCCCATTCTCACTGGTGTGAGGTGGTATCTCATTGTAGTCTTGATTTGTATTTCCCTGATGGCAGGAGATGTGGAGCATTTTCTCATGTGCTTGTTGGCCGGGTCTATGTCTTCCTCTGTGAAATTTCTTTTTTTTTTTATTTATTTATTTATTTTTTTTTATTGGTGTTCAATTTACTAACATACAGAATAACACCCAGTGCCCGTCACCCATTCACTCCCACCCCCCGCCCTCCTCCCCTTCTACCACGCCTAGTTCGTTTCCCAGAGTTAGCAGTCTTTATGTTCTGTCTCCCTTTCTGATATTTCCCACACATTTCTTCTCCCTTCCCTTATTTTCCCTTTCACTATTATTTATATTCCCCAAATGAATGAGAACATATAATGTTTGTCCTTCTCCGACTGACTTACTTCACTCAGCATAATACCCTCCAGTTCCATCCACGTTGAAGCAAATGGTGGGTATTTGTCATTTCTAATAGCTGAGTAATATTCCATTGTATACATAAACCACATCTTCTTTATCCATTCATCTTTCGTTGGACACCGAGGCTCCTTCCACAGTTTGGCTATCGTGGCCATTGCTGCTAGAAACATCGGGGTGCAGGTGTCCCGGCGTTTCATTGCATTTGTATCTTTGGGGTAAATCCCCAACAGTGCAATTGCTGGGTCGTAGGGCAGGTATATTTTTAACTGTTTGAGGAACCTCCACACAGTTTTCCAGAGTGGCTGCACCAGTTCACATTCCCACCAACAGTGTAAGAGGGTTCCCTTTTCTCCACATCCTCTCCAACATTTGTTGTTTCCTGCCTTGTTAATTTTTCCCATTCTCACTGGTGTGAGGTGGTATCTCATTGTGGTTTTGATTTGTATTTCCCTGATGGCAAGTGATGCAGAGCATTTTCTCATGTGCATGTTGGCCATGTCTATGTCTTCTTCTGTGAGATTTCTGTTCATGTCTTTTGCCCATTTCATGATTGGATTGTTTGTTTCTTTGGTGTTGAGTTTAATAAGTTCTTTATAGATCTTGGAAACTAGCCCTTTATCTGATATGTCATTTGCAAATATCTTCTCCCATTCTGTAGGTTGTCTTTGAGTTTTGTTGACTGTATCCTTTGCTGTGCAAAAGCTTCTTATCTTGATGAAGTCCCAATAGTTCATTTTTGCTTTTGTTTCTTTTGCCTTCGTGGATGTATCTTGCAAGAAGTTACTATGGCCGAGTTCAAAAAGGGTGTTGCCTGTGTTCTTCTCTAGGATTTTGATGGAATCTTGTCTCACATTTAGATCTTTCATCCATTTTGAGTTTATCTTTGTGTATGGTGAAAGAGAGTGGTCTAGTTTCATTCTTCTGCATGTGGATGTCCAATTTTCCCAGCACCATTTATTGAAGAGACTGTCTTTCTTCCAATGGATAGTCTTTCCTCCTTTATCGAATATTAGTTGCCCATAAAGTTCAGGGTCCACTTCTGGATTCTCTATTCTGTTCCGCTGATCTATGTGTCTGTTTTTGTGCCAGTACCACACTGTCTTGATGACCACAGCTTTGTAGTACAACCTGAAATCTGGCATTGTGATGCCCCCAGATATGGTTTTCTTTTTTAAAATTCCCCTGGCTATTCGGGGTCTTTTCTGATTCCACAAAAATCTTAAAATAATTTGTTCTAACTCTCTGAAGAAAGTCCATGGTATTTTGATAGGGATTGCATTAAACGTGTATATTGCCCTGGGTAACATTGACATTTTCACAATATTAATTCTGCCAATCCATGAGCATGGAATATTTTTCCATCTCTTTGTGCCTTCCTCAATTTCTTTCAGAAGTGTTCTATAGTTTTGAGGGTACAGATCCTTTACATCTTTGGTGAGGTTTATTCCTAGGTATCTTATGCTTTTGGGTGCAATTGTCAATGGGATTGACTCCTTAATTTCTCTTTCTTCAGTCTCATTGTTAGTGTATAGAAATGCCACTGACTTCTGGGCATTGATTTTGTATCCTGCCACGCTACCGAATTGCTGTATGAGTTCTAGCAATCTTGGGGTGGAGACTTTTGGGTTTTCTATGTAGAGTATCATGTCATCGGCGAAGAGGGAGAGTTTGACTTCTTCTTTGCCAATTTGAATGCCTTTAATGTCTTTTTGTTGTCTGATTGCTGAGGCTAGGACTTCCAGTACTATGTTGAATAGCAGTGGTGAGAGGGGACATCCCTGTCTTGTTCCTGATCTTAGGGGAAAGGCTCCCAGTGCTTCCCCATTGATAATGATATTTGCTGTGGGCTTTTCATAGATGGCTTTTAAGATGTCGAGGAATGTTCCCTCTATCCCTACACTCTGAAGAGTTTTGATAAGGAATGGATGCTGTATTTTGTCAAATGCTTTCTCTGCATCCAATGAGAGGATCATATGGTTCTTGGTTTTTCTCTTGCTGATATGATGAATCACATTGATTGTTTTACGGGTGTTGAACCAGCCTTGTGTCCCAGGGATAAATCCTACTTGGTCATGGTGAATAATTTTCTTAATGTACTATTGGATCCTATTGGCCAGTATCTTGTTGAGAATTTTTGCATCCATGTTCATCAGGGATATTGGTCTGTAATTCTCTGTTTTGGCGGGGTCTTTCTCTGGCTTTGGAATTAAGGTGATGCTGGCTTCATAGAACGAATTTGGAAGTACTCCATCTCTTTCTATCTTTCCAAACAGCTTTAGGAGAATAGGTATGATTTCTTCTTTAAACGTTTGATAAAATTCTCCTGGGAAGCCATCTGGCCCTGGACTCTTGTGTCTTGGGAGGTTTTTGATGACTGCTTCAATTTCCTCCCTGGTTATTGGCCTGTTCAGGTTTTCTATTTCTTCCTGTTCCAGTTTTGGTAGTTTGTGGCTTTCCAGGAATGCGTCCATTTCTTCTAGATTGCCTAATTTATTGGCGTATAGCTGTTCATAATAGGTTTTTAAAATCGTTTGTATTTCCTTGGTGTTGGTAGTGATCTCTCCTTTCTCATTCATGATTTTATTAATTTGAGTCTTCTCTCTCTTCTTTTTAATAAGGCTGGCTAATGGTTTATCTATCTTATTAATTCTTTCAAAGAACCAACTCCTGGTTCTGTTGATCTGTTCCACAGTTCTTCTGGTCTCGATTTCGTTGAGTTCTGCTCGAATCTTTATTAGCTCCCTTCTTCTCTTGGGTGTAGGATCTATTTGCTGTTTTTTCTCTAGCTCCTTTATGTGTAAGGTTAGCTTTTGTATTTGAGTTCTTTCCAGTTTTTGAATGGATGCTTGTATTGCGATGTATTTCCCCCTTAGGACTGCTTTTGCTGCATCCCAAAGATTTTGAACGGTTGTATCTTCATTCTCATTAGTTTCCATGAATCTTTTTAATTCTTCCTTAATTTCCTGGTTGACCCTTTTATCTTTTAGCAGGATGGTCCTTAACCTCCATGTGTTTGAGGTCCTTCCAAACTTCTTGTTGTGATTTAGTTCTAATTTCAAGGCATTATGGTCCGAGAATATGCAGGGGACAATCCCAATCTTTTGGTATCGGTACAGACCCGATTTGTGACCCAATATGTGGTCTATTCTGGAGAAAGTTCCATGTGCGCTTGAGAAGAATGTGTATTCAGTTGAGTTTGGATGTAAAGTTCTGTAGATATCTGTGAAATCCATCTGGTCCAGTGTATCATTTAAAGCTCTCGTTCTTTGGAGATGTTGTGCTTAGAAGACCTATCGAGTATAGAAAGAGCTAGATTGAAGTCACCAAGTATAAGTGTATTATTATCTAAGTATTTCTTCACTTTGGTTAATAATTGATTTATATATTTGGCAACTCCCACATTTGGAGCATATATATTGAGGATTGTTAAGTCCTCTTGTTGAATGGATCCTTTAAGTATGATATAGTGTCCCTCTTCATCTCTCACTACAGTCTTTGGGGTAAATTTTAGTTTATCTGATATAAGGATGGCTACCCCTGCTTTCTTTTGAGGACCATTCGAATGGTAAATGGTTCTCCAACCTTTTATTTTCAGGCTGTAGGTGTCCTTCTGTCTAAAATGAGTCTCTTGTAGACAGCAAATAGATGGGTCCTGCTTTTTTATCCAGTCTGAAACCCTGCGCCTTTTGATGGGGTCATTAAGCCCGTTCACATTCAGAGTTACTATTGAGAGATATGAGTTTAGTGTCATCATGATATCTATTCAGTCTTTGTTTTTGTGGACTGTTCCACTGAACTTCTTCTTAAAGGGGAATTTTAAGAGGCCCCCTTAAAATTTCTTGCAGAGGTGGTTTGGAGGTCACATATTCTTTTAGTTGCTGCCTGTCTTGGAAGCTCTTTATCTCTCCTTCCATTTTGAATGAGAGCCTTGCTGGATAAAGTATTCTTGGTTGCATGTTCTTTTCATTTAGGACCCTGAATATATCCTGCCAGCCCTTTCTGGCCTGCCAGGTCTCTGTGGAGAGGTCTGCTGTTACCCTAATACTCCTCCCCATAAAAGTCAGGGATTTCTTGTCTCTTGCTGCTTTAAGGATCTTCTCTTTATCTTTGGAATTTGCAAGCTTCACAATTAAATGTCGAGGTGTTGGACGGTTTTTATTGATTTTAGGGGGGGATCTCTCTATTTCCTGGATCTGAATGCCTGTTTCCCTTCCCAGATTAGGAAAGTTTTCAGCTAGAATTTGTTCAAATACATATTTTGGCCCTCTGTCCCTTTCGGCGCCCTCGGGAACCCCAATTAAACGTAGGTTTTTCTTCCTCAGGCTGTCGTTTATTTCCCTTAATCTATCTTCATGGTCTTTTAATTGTTTGTCTCTTTTTTCCTCAGTTTCCCTCTTTGCTGTCAACTTGTCTTCTAGGTCACTCACTCGTTCTTCCACCTCGTTAACCCTCGTCGTTAGGACTTCTAGTTTGGATTGCATCTCATTCAATTGGTTTTTAATTTCTGCCTGATTAGCTCTAAATTCTGCAGTCATGAAGTCTCTTGAGTCCTTTATACTTTTTTCTAGAGCCACCAGTAGGTGTATAATAGTGCTTCTGAATTGGCTTTCTGACATTGAATTGTAATCCAGATTTTGTAACTCTGTGGGAGAGAGGACTGTTTCTGATTCTTTCTTTTGAGGTGAGGTTTTCCTTCTAGTCATTTTGCTCAGTGCAGAGTGGCCAAAAGCAAGTTGTATTGGGAAAAAGAGAAAAAGAGAGGAGAGAAAGAAGGAAAGAAAAGAGAAAGAGAAAAAAAAAGGGAAGAAAAAGAAAAAAAACGAAAAAAAAAAAAGAAGAAAAAGAGAAAGAAAAAGAAAGGAGAAAAAAAGGGGGTGGGGGAAGGAAACAAATCAAAAAGCAAAACAAAACAAAAACAAAAACAAAAACAAAAACAAAAACAAACAAACAAAAAAAGAACCACCGGGGAGTATCTTCTGATTCTGTGTTCTTTAAGTCCCTTGGCTTCTCCTGGAAGTTGTCCGTCTAGCTGGTGTTCTGGGGGAGGGGCCTGTTGTGCTGATTTTCAGGTGTTAGCAGTTGGGGGAGCTGCTCTGCCCCCTGCCTGGTGCAGGGCTCAGTAGGGGTTGTTTACCCCGTGAGGCCGCAGGAGGAACAGCCCCAGTGGCGGGGCAGCTCTGGAAACCTGGATTCAGCTCCCGCAGTAACTCCAGAGCTCTCCGTCTGCAGGGCCTGGAGGCTCCGGGGCGGGGCCGCTGATGTGCTCAGCTGGGGCAGGAGCGTCTTTGCTGTCCTGGGCCCTCCCGGCCTCTGCCTGTCCCGGGGGAGGCGGGATCCTGGGCTGTGTCCCGGCGCCCTGTGCTCCGGGGCCTGGGCTGTTGGATTCACGCTCCCGGGCCGCGCAGCCCCCTCCGCGGAGCCGCCGCCCGAGCCCCTCCGAGCTGCTCCTGGAACCGCGCAGCCCCCTCCGCACGGAGCCTCTTCCTCTGCCCGAGCCCGGCGGAGCTGCTCCCGGGGCCGCGCAGCCCCCTCCGCGGAGCCGCCGCCCGAGCCCCTCCAGCTGCTCCGGGTCCCGCCGGGTCCCCCGTGCGCGCTGCAGCCCTTAGGGAGCTCGGCGCACTCTCCTGGGCGCGCAGTTGCTGTTACTGTCCCCGGGAGCCCGAGGGCATCCTCGCCCTCCTGGGTCCTGCTCCAACTCCCCGCGAGCCCCTTTCCGCCCGGGAAGGTCGGTGCAGCTCCTGCGTCTCCGGGACGGGGCTCTCCTGTCCTGGGGACACTCGCCCCGGCCTCAGCCCGGCTCCTCGCGGGCCCCTCCCCCTTGGAGGCCTTTGTTTCTTTACTTCTTTTTCTCCGTCTTCCTACCTTGATAGAAGCGCGAACTCTTCTCACTGTAGCATTCCAGCTGGTCTCTCTTTAAATCTCAGGCCGAATTCATAGATTTTCAGGATAATTTGAAGGTTTTCTAGGTAGTTTGGTGGAGACAGGTGATTTGGAGACCCTACTCTTCCGCCATCTTGCTCCTCCTTCCTCTGTGAAATTTCTGTTCATAACTTTGACCCATTTCATGATTGGATAGTTTGCTTCTTTGCTGTTGAGTTTCATAAGTTCTTTAAGATCTTGGATACTAGCCCTTTATCTGATATGTCATTTGCAAATACCTTCTCCCATTATGTAGGTTGTCTTTGAGCTTTATTGAGTGTTTCTTTTGCTGTTCATAAGGTTTTTATCTTAAGTCACAGTAATTCATTTTTGCTTTTGTTTCCCTTGCCTTCATAGATGTGTCTTGCAAGAAGTTACTGTGGCCAAGTTCAAAAAGGGTGTGGCCTGTGTTCTCCTCTAGGATTTTGATGGAATCTTGTGTCACATTTAGATCTTTCATCCATTTTGAGTTTATCTTTGTGTATGGTGTAAGAGAATGGTCTAGTTTCATTCTTCTACACGTGGCTATCCAATTTTCGAAACATCATTTACTGATAGACTGTCCTTTTTCCAATGGATAGTCTTTCTTGCTTTGTCGAATATTAGTTGACCATAAAGTTGAGGACCCATTTCTGAGTTCTCTATTCGGTTCCATTGAACCATGTGTCTGTTTTGAACCGGTACCACACTGTCTTGATAATCACAATTTGAAGTCTGGCATTGTGATGCTCCCGGCTCTGGATTTCTTTTTCAATATTCCCCTGGCTATTCAGGGTCTTTTCTGATTCCACAAAAATCTTAAGATGATTTGTTCCAACTCTCTGTAGAAAGTCCATGGTATTTTGATAGGGATTGCATTAAATGTGTAAATTGCCCTGGGTAACATTGACATTTTCACCATATTAATTCTTCCAATCCATGAGCATGGACTATTTTTCCATCTCTTTGTGTCTTCGGCAATTTCTTTCAGAAGTGTTCTGTAGTTTTTAGGGTATAGATCCTTTACCACTTTGATTAGGTTTATTCCTAGGTATCTTATGCTTTTGAGTGCAATTGCAACTGGGATTTATTCCTTAATTTCTGTTTCTTCAGTTTCATTGTTAGTGTATAGAAATGCCACTGACTTCTGGGCATTCATTTTGTATCCTGCCGCACTGCCGAAATGCTGTATGAGTTCTGGCAATATTGAGGTGGAGTCTTTGGGTTTTCTACGTATAGTACCATGTCATCTGTGAAGACGGGGAGTTTGACTTCTTTTTTGCCAATTTGAATGCCTTTAATGTCTTTTTATTGCCTGATTGCTGAGGCTAGGACTTCTAGTACCATGTTGAATAGCAGTGGTGGAGTGGACATCCCTGTCTAGTTCTTGATCTTAGTGAAAAGGCTCCCAGTGTTTTTCCATTGAGAATGATATTTGCTGTGGGCTTTTCGTAGATGGCTTTTAAGATGTTGAGGAATGATCCCTGTATTCCTATACGCTCAAGAGTTTTGAGCAGGAATGGATGCTGTATTTTGTCAAATGCTTTCTTTGCATCTATTGAGTATCATATGGTTCTTGTTTTTTCTCTTGCTGATATGATCTATCACATTGATTGATTTACAAGTTTTGAACCAGCCTTGCATCCCGGGGATAAATCCCACTGGGTCATGCTGAATAATCTTCTTAATGTATTGGTGGATCCTATTGGCTAGTATCTTGTTGAGAATTTTTGCATCCATGTTCATCAGGGATATTGGTACATAATTCTCCTTTTTGGTGGGGTCTTTGTCTGGTTTTGGAATTAAGAGGATGCTGGACTCAAAGAATCAGTTTGGAAGTATTCCATCTCTTTCTACCTTTCCAAACAGCTTTACTAGAATAGGTATGGTTTCTTCTTTAAACGTTTGATAGAAATCCCCTTGGAAGCCATCTGGCCCTGGAATTTTGTGTCTTGGGAAGTTTTTGATGACTGCTTCCATTTACTCCCTGGTTATTGGCTGGTTCAGGTTTTCTATTTCTTCCTGTTCCAGTTTTGGTAGATTTTGGTTTCCCAGAAATGCGCCCATTTCTTTTAGATTGCCTAATTTATTGGCATATAGCTGTTCATAATATGCTTTTAAAATCTTTTGTATTTCCTTGGTGTTGGTGTTGTTTTCCCCTTTTCATTCATGATTTTATTAATTTGAGTCTTTTCTCTCTTCTTTTTAATAAGGCTGGCTAATAGTTTATCTATCTTTTTAATTCTTTCAGAGATCCAACTCCTGGTTTCCTTGATCTGTTTCACAGTTCTGCTCTCGATTTCCTTGAGTTCTGCTTGAATCTTTATTAACTCCCTTCTTCTGCTGGGTGTAGGATCTATCTGCTGTTTTTTCTCCAGCTCCTATAGGTGCAAGATTAGCTTTTGTATTTGAGTTCTTTCCAGTTTTTGTATGGATGCTTGTATTGCGATGTATTGCCTCCCAGGACTGCTTTTGCTGTCCAAAAGTTTTTAAAGGGTTCTATCTTCATTCTCACTAGATTCCATGAATCTTTTTAATTCTTCCCTAATTTCCTGGCTTACCCTTTCATCTTTTAGCAGGATAGTCCTTAACCTCCACGTGTTTGAAATCCTTCCAAACTTCTTCTTGTGATTTAGTTCTAATTTCAAAGCATTATGGTCTGAAAATATGCAAGGGACGATCCCAATGTTTTGGTATCAGTTGAGACCTGATTTGTGACCCAGTATGTGGTCTATTCTGGAGAACGTTCCATGTGCACTTGAGAAGAATGTGTATTCAGGTGCGTTTGGATGTAAAGTTCTGTAAATATCTGTGAAATCCATCTGGTACAGTGTATCATTTAAAGCTCTTTTTTCTTTGGAGATGTTGTGCTTACAACAACTCTCGATTGTAGAAAGTGCTACATTCAAATCACCAAATATAAGTGTATTATTATCTAAGTATGTCTTAACTTTGGTTATTAATTGATTGGTATACTTGGCAGCTACCACATTCAGGGCATAAATATTGATGATTGTTAAGTCCTCTTGTTGGATAGATCCTTGAAGTATGATATAGAGTCCCTCTTCATCCTTCACTACAGTCTTCGGGATAAAATTTAGTTAATCTGATATAAGGATGGCGACCCCTGCTTTCTTTTGAGGACCATTTGAATGGTACAGGTTTCTCCAACCTTTTATTCTCAGGCTGTAGGTATCCTTATGTCTAAAATGAGTCTCTTGTAGACAGCAAATAGATGGATCATCCTTTTTTTCCAGTCTGAATCCCTGTGCCTTTTGATGGGATCATTGAGCCCATTCACGTTCAGAGTTACTATTGAAAGATATGAGTTTAGTGTCACCATGATACCTATTCAGTCCCTGTTTTTGCAGATTATTTCTTTGGGCATCCTCTTCCTTTTACAGAGTCGCCTTAACATTTCTTGCAGAGCTGGCTTCGTGGTCACATATTCTTTCAGTTTCTGCCTATCTTGGAAGCTCTTTTTCTCTCCTTCTTTTCTGAATGAGAGCCTTGCTGGATAAAGTATTCTTGGCTGTATGTTCTTCTCATTTAGAACCCTGAATATATCCTGCCAGCCCTTCCTGTCCTGCCAGGTCTCTGTGGAGAGGTCTGCTGTTAATCTAATGTTTCTCCCCATAAAAGTTAGAGATTTCTTGTCTCTTTCTGCCTTAAGGATCTTCTCTTTATCTTTGGAATTTGGAAGCTTCACTATTAAATGTCGAGGTGTTGAGCGGTTTTTACTGATTTTAGGAGGGGATCTCTATTTCCTGGATCCGAATGCCTGTTTCCCTTCCCAGATTAGGATTTTTTTCCCCTATGATTTGTTCCAATAGGTATTCTGGACTTCTGTCCCTTTCGGCGCCCTCTAGATCCCCAATTAAATGTAGGTTTTTCTTCCTCAGGCTGTCATTTATTTCCCTTAATCTATCCTCATGATCTTTTGTTTTTTCTCTTTTTTCCTCAGTTTCCCTCTTTGCCATCAACTTGTCTTCTATGTCACCAACTCGTTCTTCTACCTCGTTAACCTTTGTCATTAGGACCTCTAGTTTGGATTGCATCTCATTTAATTGATTTTTAATTTCTGCCTAGTTAGATCTAAATTTGCAGTGATGAAGTCTCTTGAGTCCTTTATGCTTTTTTCTAGAGCCACCAGTAGCATTAAAATTGTGCTTCTGAATTGGCTTTCTGATATTGATTTGTCATCCATATATTGTAACTTTTTGAGAGAGAGGACTGTTTCTGATTCTTTCTTTTGAGGTGAGTTTTTCCTCCTAGTCACTTTGCTCAGTGCAGAGTTGCCAAAAACAAGTTGTATTGGGAATAGGAGAAAAAAAGAGAAGACAAAGAAGAAAAGAAAAAAAAAGAAGATAAAAAAAAGAGAAGAAAAGAAAAAAAGGGGGAAGCAAACAGAAAACAAAAAGAAGGGGGAGTATCCTCTGATTCTATATACTGTAAATCCCTCGACTTCCCCTGGAACTTTGGAGTGCTGCTTGGTCAATAACTTGCTTTTCCCCTGTCTATCTGGTCTTCTGGGAGAGGGGCCTGCTCTGTAAATTCTCAGGTGTGAGCACGTGGGGGAGCTGCTCAGCCCCCTGCCTGGTGCAGAGCTCAGTGGAAGTTTTTTATCCTAAACAGGATAGGATAGGATCCTAAACAGGATAGGCCTGTTAGGCCACTGTGAAGCCCTGTGGGTGTTGTTTATCCTGTGAGGCCCCAGGAGGAACAACAACAGTGGGGGGCTGCTCTCCAGCCCTGGAGTCAGCTCCTGCAGTAACTACCTCAGCTCCCAGTCCATAGGGGCCTGGATGCTCCAGGGCATGGGCCGCTGATCTGGACAGCTGGGGCCGCCCAGCAGCAGGAGTGTCCTTGCTCTCCTGTGCCCTCCCGGCCTCTGCATGTCCCAGGTGGAGCGCCAGATCCTGGATTTTTCCCCCTGCGCCCTGGGCTCCCGGGCCTGCGCTGTTGGAATCCAGCTCCCGGGCGCGCAGCTCCCCCCGCCGGTGCCTCTGCCCATGCTTCCCAGAAGCTGTTCCCGGGCCCTGTGTGAGTACATGCTGCAGCCGTCTAGGGAGCTTAGGAGCAGTGTGTGGCACTCTCCCCTGGGCACAGGTCCTTTGTTAGTGCTCCTGGGAGCCTGAAGTCATTCCTGCCCCTCCTGGGATCTTGCTCCAACTCCCTAGGAGCGCCTTTCCATCTGGGAAGATTGGTGAATCTCCTGCTTCTCCGGGATGGAGCTTTCCTGTCCTGGGGGCCCTGGGGGCCCTGAACGTGCGGTCTTAACCCGGCTTTTCACAGGGCTCCCCCCGCCTTGGATGCCTTTTATTTCTTTATTTCTTTTTTCCCCTCTTCTTACCTTTTTTAATTTTTCTTGTTTTTAATAAATTCATTTTTATTGGTGTTCAATTTGTCAACATACAGAATAACACCCAGTGCTCATCCCATCAAGTGCCCACCTCAGTGCCCCGCCCACCTCCCCTTCCACCACCCTTAGTTCGTTTCCCAGAATTAGGGGTCTCTCATGTTCTGTCTCCCTTTCTGATATTTCCCACACATTTTTCTCCTTTCCCCTTTATTCCCTTTCACTATTTTTTATATTCTCCAAATGAATGAGACCATATAATGTTTGTCCTTCTCTGGTTGACTTCTTTCACTCAGCATAATACCCTCCAGTTCCATCCACGTTGAAGCAAATGGTGGGTATTTGTCGTTTCTAATGGCTGAGTAATATTGCATTGTATACATAAACCACATCTTCTTTATCCATTCATCTTTCGATGGACACCAGGCTCCTTCCACAGTTTGGCTATTGTGGACATTGCTGCTATAAACATCAGGGTGCAAGTGTCCCGGCATTTCATTGCATCTGTATCTTTGGAGTAAATCCCCAGCAGTGCAATTGCTGGGTCGTCCCCTCTTCCTACCTTGATAGAAGCATGAACTCTTCTCACTTTAGCATTCCAGCTGTTTTCTCTTTAAATCTCAAGCCAAATTCATAGGTTTTCAGGATGATTTGAATGTTATCTAGGTAATTTGGTGGGGATAGGTGACTTGGAGACCCTACTCTTCCGCCATCTTGTCCCCTCCCGCTCCCCTCCTTTCTTTTGAGGACTATTCGAATGGCAAATGGTTCTCCATCCTTTTATTTTCAGGCTGGAGGTGTCCTTAGGTCTAAAATGCCTCTCTTGTAGACAGCAAATAGATGGGTCTTGCTTTTTTATCCAATCTGAAACCCTTTGCCTTTTGATGGGATCATTAAGCCCATTCACGTTCATAGTTACTATTGAAAGCTCTGAATTTAGTGTCATCCTAATACCTATTCATTCCCTGTTTTGGGAGATTGTTTCTTTGGACTTCCTCTTTTACAGAGTCCCCCTTAATATTTCTTGCAGAGCTCTTTTGGTGGTCACATATTCTTTCAGTTTCTGCCTATCTTGGAAGGTCTCTATCTCTCCTTCTATTCTGAAGGGGAGCCTTGCTGGATAAAGTATTCTTGGCTGCCTGTTCTTCTCATTTACGACCTTGAATATATCCTACCAGCCCTTTCTGGCCTGCCAGGTCTCTGAGGAGAGGTCTGCTGTTAATCTAATATTTCTCCCCATATAAGTTTGGGATCTCTTGTTTCTTGCTGCTTTAAAGATTTTTTCTTTATCTTTGGAATTTGCAAGTTTCAGTATGAAAAGTCAGGGAGTTGAACGGTTTTTATTGATTTTAGCGGGGGGAATAACTCTATCTCCTGGATCTGTATCCATGTTTCCCTCCCAAGGTAGGTAAGGTCTCTGCTGTTTTATTCAAATACACTTTCTGGTCCTCTGTCCTTTTTGGTGCCCTCTGGAACCTCAATTAAACATATATTCTCCCTTCTGATGCTGTCATTTATTTTCCTTAACATTTCCTCATAGTCTTTTAATTGTTTTTCTCTTTTTTCCTCAGCTTCCTTGCTTGCCATCAAATTGTCTTGTATGTCCCTCACTCATTCTTCTACCTCATTAACCCTCGTCGTTAGGACCTGCAGTTTGGATTGCATGTCATTTAATTGATTTTTAATTTTGGCTTTTTGAGAATAATTCTGCAGTCATGAAGTTCTTGAATCTTTTATGCTCTTTTTCAGAGCTACCAGTAGCTTTATAATTGTGCTTCTGAATTGGATTTCTGACAACGAATTGTACTCCAAATTCTGTAACTCGGTGGCAGAGAGTAGTATTTCTGATTCTTTCTTTTGTGGTGAGTTCTTATTTCTAGTCATTTTGCTCAGTGTAGAGTGGCTAAAAACAAGATGTACTGGAGAAAAGTAGGAAAAAAAAGAGAAAAAAGGAAAAAAACAAACAGAATACAAAGGACAAAAAACAAAAACAAAGAAATAAATAAAACAAGGAAGGGTATCCTCTCGTTCTATGTACTGTATATCCCTCGACTTCTCCTGGAGTTTTCCAGTGCTGCTTGGTCAAGAACTTGCTCTTTTCCTGTCTATTTTCTATCTCTTTATGGAAAAGCCACCTGAGTTATTTTGTACTTTTCTCCAGTCTGGTATTTTTACAATCACTACTTCAAATTCTTTATCAGGCATATTGGTTATGTCTGTTTTGCTTAGTTCTCTTTTTTTGAGAGTTTTCCTTTTTTTTCTTTTGAAACATCTCTTTTGCTTGACTTTGTGTTTTTTGTGTGTGTGTGTTAGGCAAAATAGTTACTGGTTGTAAACTTCAAGAAATATCCTTATGTATGGTGTCCCATATGGACACGGTATGTGCTTGATGAATTTTGTTGGCTGGCTGGAGCTGTGGCTGCATATGCTAGATATTCTTTTAAAACATGGCTTTTAATGGTACATATATATATTCACATATATGTTAATTTTACATATAGATATATATGAATTTTACTCAGCCATTAGAAATGACGAATACCCACCATTTGCTTCAACATGGATGGAACTGGACGTTATTATGCTGAGTGAAGTAAGTCAATCAGAGAAGGACAAACATTATATGGTCTCATTCATTCGGGGAATATAAAAAATAGTAAAAGACATTATACCAGAAAGGAGAGAAAATGAATGGGAAATATTGGAGAGGGTGACAGAACATGAGAGACTCCTAACTCTTGGAATTGAGCAAGGGGTAATGGAAGGGGAGGTGGGCAGGGGGATGGGATGACTGTGTGACGGGTACTGAGGGGGGCACTTGACAGGATGAGCACTGGGTGTTATGCTATATGTTGGCAAAGCGAACTCCAATAAAAAATGTACAAAAAATCCCATGGCTTTTTACAGAAAGAATAAAAAAATAATAAATGAGGAAAGAAAAAAAGAGAACAAGGAAGTACAAAACCAAAAAGATAAAGAGAGAAAAAATAAGAAAAATTTTAAAGAGTAAAAAAAAAAAATTGAAAATTTGAATTAAAAAAATAACTATGAAACCATGGCATCTTTTCTGTGCCCAGCACCACAGGCTGTCTGGTATGGGCTTGTGGACCCTGGAGTTGCTGAGGTTGTAAGCTTTCTGTGATGATCTGACCTGCCAGTTATGACATCATTTCACGCTAATTATGGCATCCAAATCCACCCTTTATGGTGTTCAGACACTGCTGATGTATGTACTTTTTTGGTGGAAAGGGGTCCTTGGCCCTTTTAAAGATTTTACTTATGTATTTTTGTGAGAGAGAGGGATAGAATAGGGAAGACAGAAAGGGGGGAAGAGGGACAAACAACTCCCACTGAGCATGGAGTCTGATGTGGGGCTTGATCTCATGACCCCCGAGATCAGGACATGAGCCAAAATCAAGATTCTGACACTCAACCAACTGTGCCACCTCGGAACTCCCTTGTCCCTTTTAAACCCAAGCTTCTTTTTGTGTCCCTGTGGAACTAGTGCTGGTATGGGCTTATGGAACCTGGGCTTGCTAAAGTGGCAAGCTCACTAAGACAACCAGATCCATGCAACTTTTCCAGACTCTGCTCCTACTTAGGCTTCTAAGGTAGGTTAAGAACATAACTGTGTAGTTTTCCAGTCCCTCTGACATAGAAAACTTTCCTGCATTCTTCTGCCTCTTGGAAGAGTTCTAGTGTTTTTTTTAAACTGCAGTTTTTTTTTTTTTCTGTGACCAAGGGCTAAGAGATTTATTCTTGGTCCATTTGTATTATCCCTCCCCAGTAGCACTCACAGAATTGGGGGTAGGTTTCCTGTCATTACCATGTCTCAATCTCTCTTGTAGTTCTCTTGCCATTAACTATCTTTGTTCAGTATATGTTCAATCAGTCCTCAGTTCTTCAGGAGAAATTGTTCTATTAATGTATGTAATTTACTGTGTTCCATAGAGGAGGTGAGTTCAGAAACTTCCTATATTGCCATCTTGAACCAAAACTAAGAACTCGGAATTCTTACAGCCATCTTGCAAAGTGAATATCTTGCTTTCTTTTTACCCTATAGTTGGTAGCATTTGTAGATTTGAATTTAATTGAAACATTCTGGGCTTTTTTTACCTATAATTTTTGGAGTTTACAGATGAATCTGATGATTTTATTCCTATTTATGTTTAAGAACTAGGCTAAGGATACCACCAGTGCTGAGTAACCATCAAACTTGTTTTTAGAGTTATGGCTGGACTGTGATGTTATAATAATTAAAAATACAAAGTTTACAAGCTGCTTTAGGAAACATTATAATATTCTTCACTTTTCCCACCAACTAAAGGGATTCATTTTTGTGTATGAAAAAGATTAACTTCTAGGATAGAAACTGGAGAAAAATAACAAAGTCTATTATATCTACAGTGGTTAAGAATGTCTACCAGACCAGGCATGAATTTAAATAACCCACATTTTTTTCTGATATTCAATGTACATTGAGATTTTTAAAAACAAGAGTGATGTTGCCATATCATTTTGGGATTTGGGGACCAGTTTTCTCATTGGATTCCAGTTGTTCAGACTCTTCAATCCAGTAAGTAGTATCCCTCCCAATGAATGTTCATGAATTTGCTCTTACAAACTGGAAATTCACATTTGGAACAGAGTAATATTTTCCCTCCAATTCCTTGTATTTCTGATTATTAAATATACTATAATGCTCTACATGGAAATTATTTCCATTTTAGCTATAATTAAAATGGAAGTTTCAAAGTAAACCAAAGTTGGATTCAAGTAACCTATGTTAATTTATCTCTTGTCAAGAGATGGAGGAAAAGAAAAAAAATGCATTTGAAAAAAACTTTAAAATTGATGTGTAAAGGAAAGTTGTAAGAAGGACATGTCTAAATATGAGATTTAAGGAAAAACTGAGTGCCTCTTTAAAATAAATGAATAAATAAATATTTTTTGGAATTTGCACATTAAGAAAACCTGTTACTGTATGTAAATGGAAGAAACAATCCATTTGTCCAACATATCTTAATATGGAAAGAGAAAGAACTATTTTGTCCACTTTTATTGCTTTGACTCTGTTTCAGAACCTGAGGACAAAAGACCAAATGTTATAGCAAAAGATGCTTTTTATGGCTCTTTAATAGGAAATTACAAGGATTTTAGTAGCTCTGTGCCATGAAAGGTGGATGAAGAACACATATAAATAAATAAATATATATATATATATATTCATATATATATTCATATATATTTCAAATATATACATATATTTCATATTATAAATCATAATATCACACATTTCTTATCTCACATATGGTTTCTGAGGTTTGAATTCAGGATTGATTTCATTGTATGGTTCTACATCAGGACCTTTCATGAGGTTGCAGTCAAGATTGCAGATGGGGGCTGTAGTCATCTGAAGGGATGGCTGGTGCCAAATATTCTACCTCCAAGATGACCCACTCATAGGATACCTTATCTCCTCACCACATGGAACGCCTCAAAAGGCCACTGAATAGCCCTATAACATGACAGCTGGATTTCCCCATAGCAAAATCTAAGAGAGCAAGGCAGAAGCTCCAATATCTTCTGTGATCTGACCTCAAAAGTCATATTCCATTATTGTCATAATATCATATTGGTTACACAGATCATTTGTATTCAGTGTGGAAGAGTACTATAACAGGGCATGAAAACTAAGAGATGGAACTCATTGGGGGTCATTTTGGAGGCTGGCCACCACATGCTTTTGAGAGAGAGAGTAGGTAGACCTTTCCCATATTTTCTTCTTTTGACTGAAAACTAGATAGGAAGCTCCATTCTAGAACATAAAGATGGTGCAATGCCCCATGAATTTCAGAGCCAAAATATGGAATGATTATGTATCCCTGAATTAGATCCCTATAATCAAATTAGAAGAGGAGGCTTGGACATCCCCTAGGTAACAGTGGTCTCATGAATTTTGATATAATCACTGAATGGATTTGGGGATGGCTGCCTTCTGCAAACAGTGTATGTATGTGACATATATGGTATAGACAGTTCTCTATAAATATTTTCATGTGTCTGCATCATTCAGGTCTTGTAACCAAGGGGACAAGTTTGAATAACCAAGACCTTGGAAGCCAGAGATTTAGAAACTTGTCTCCTCTGGAGACATTTGCTTATATGCTACAATAATAAAGATAAAGAGCCTCCCTCTCTTCTTTGGATGGGATTTATTTGCATTTCAGAATAAAAGCTCTCCTTTTCTCTCCAAAGGAGAGAATGGTCATATATGCCAGCAGCACCTATATAAACTCCAAGTTTCATAATTTCTCATTCCTGTTGCTACATTGATATAGAGTCTGGGGGAACTGGTACTAAAATACTGATCTTGCTGTTTTGCTGTAAGCAATGAATGGTTTCTTGTCCTAAAAATCAAGATGCATATCTATATCACTATCTAATCTCTAGCTATCAACATTGTTGCAGTGTTGTTAACTTGTTAGCTTGTTAACCTGTGAGTAGGGTAAGCTCTCTGAACTTTGACAGTCTTTGATTGTACAAGTAAGAACAACATTATGCCAAAAAAATCAGAAAAATTAGGTGAAATGAACAAATTCCTTCAAAGACACAAACTACCAAACTCAGTAAGGAAGTAATAAATAGAATTGGATTTTTATCCATAAAATAATGAATTTAGAGTTAGCAACCATCCTACAATGAAAACTCCATCTCAGACAGCCTCACTGAAACTCCTTTAAGTGTTCAAGGAAGAAACATCAATCCTCTGCAAACACCTTCAGAAATCTAAAAGGAAAGGATAGCTTCCCAACTCACTCTACAAGGCAAAAGTAACTCCAATACCAAGACATTACAAAAAAAAAAAGAAAAACAGAAAGAAAGAAAGAAAGAAAGAAAGAAAGAAAGAAAGAGAAAGAAAAAAGAAAGAAAGAAAGAAAGAAAGAAAGAAAGAAAAAAGAAAACTAAAGATAACTAGTGCTTATAAATGTAGATAAAAAGCTTTAAACAAATTTTTGTGAATATAATAAAAAATGTGTTAAAAGGATTATACATCATGATCAAATGGAGTTCATTCCAGAAATATAAAATTGATTTGACACTTTAAAATCAATCAATATAATTCAGCAGATTAAAAAAAAAAACTAAACAAGAAAAACCATGTGATTATCTCAAAAGATGCAGAAAGCCGTAGAATAAAACTTTAGGTTACCTGATACTTTCTTGATATGACATCAAAAGCACCATCTATTAACAAATTGGAAAACTAGACTTCATCAAAATTAACCCATTTTGCCCTGCAAGAGACATTGCTTGGAAAATGAAAGACCAGGTATGAACTGGATAGAAAATATTTGCAAATTTAACATATTGGATAAATGATGTGTAGACAGAATATACATGAATTTTCAAAACTTAATAGTACAAAACAGGCCACAAAAATGATCTAAAACATTTGAACAGATACTTCATCAAAGAAGATCCAAAAATGGTGAACAAGCACATGAAAAATGCCCAACATCATCAGAAACCAGGGAAATTCAAATCAAAATTACTGCATACCCACTAGAATGGCTAAAATTAAAATACATGTTGGGGAAAGTGGGAAATGGAAATATCTCACACTGTTCATTGCGAATACAGGATGGTACAACCAGTTGTGACAACAGCTTGATAAGGATTCCTATTTTTTAATTTGATTCGAGAAGAATGTTTTTTTCCAAAGGCATGTTCATTAAGAACTATTATATTTGTGCGTGTACCTATATGTGTGTGCATCTTTATTTTCATTAAAGAAAAAACTGTTTCATTGCCACCTCAGCCAAGGCATATTTACAAATTTTTAAAAATAAAAATTTCCAGTTGAATACACTCAAGAAAAGATTGAGGAAATAAAATTTTTTAAATTCTAATTTTCTTTAAAAGAAAATAACATGCAGTGTTATGTTAGTTTTAGGTGTTCAATGTAATGATTAAACAATTCTATACATTACTTACTGGTCTTTGTGAAAAGTATACTTCTAATTCCCTTTATGTATTTCATCCATCCCTCCACCCAACTCTCATCCGGCAACCAACATTTTGTTCTCTGTATTTAAAAGTCTGTTTTTTTTGTTTGTTTCTTTTTTTCTTTGTTTGTTTTGTTCCTTAAATTCCACATATTAGTGAAATAATATGGTATTTGTCTTTCTCTAATTTATTTGACTTAGCATTGTACCCTCTAGGTCCATTTATGTTGTCACAGATGGCAAGATCTCATCCTTTACTTATGGCTAAGTAGTATTCGTGTGTGTGTGTGTGTGTGTGTGTGTGTGTGTGTGTATGGCATTTTTAAAATCTATTTATCTATGGATGACCACTTGGTTTGGTGTTAAATAATGCTGCAGTAAACATAAGGGGTGCATAGATCTTTTCAAATTAGTGTTGTTGTTTTCTTTGAGTAAATACCTAGTAGTGAAACTGTTGAATCATATGGTAGTTCTATTTTTAATTTTTGGGGACATCCACATACTGTTTTCCCCAGTGGCTTCACCAATTTGCCTTCTGAGCAACATTTATAAAGGTTCCTTTTATCCACATTTCCTAGGTATTTCTTGTGTTCTTGATTATATCCATTTTGACATGTGTATGGTGATATCACTTTAAGGTTTTAAATTCCATTTTTTTGATGATTAGTAATGTTGAGAATGTGTCTTTTCATGTGCCAATTAGCCCTCTGTATATCTTTGGAAAAATGTCTATTATGGTTTTCTGTTCATGCTTTAATTGTATCATTTGCTTTCTTTGGTGTTAAATTGTGTGAGTATATATTTTAGATAGCAAACCCATTATCATATATATCATTTACAAATATCTTTTCCCACTTAGTAGGTTGCCTTTTTGTTTTGTTGAGATTTCCTTTACTGTGCAAAAGCATTTTATTTTGTGTAGTATCAATACTTTAATTTTGTTTTTATTTCCTTGGCCAAAGGAGACATATCTAAAAAAATACTTCTAGGCTTATGTCAAAGAAATTACTACATATGTTTTGTAATAGGAACTTCGTGGTTGCAAGTCTCATATTTAGGTCTTTAATTCATTTTGACTTTATTTTCGTGCATGGTGTAAGAAAGTGGCTCAGATTCATTTTTTTGCTTATAGCTGTTCAGTTTTTCCAAAACCATTTGTTGGAGACACCATCTTTTAACGATTGTATAATTGTACCTACTTTGTTGTACACTCATTGAACGTGTAAACACAGATTAATATCTGGACTCTTTAATCTGTTTCAATGTTCTAGGTGTCTATTTATACAGCCAAGGCTGTATTGTTCTGATTAATACAGCTTTGTGGTGTATCTTAAAATTTGGGTAGTGATACCTTCAAGCTTTGTCCTTTTTAAGATTGCTTTGGCTATTAGGGGCTTTTGTATTTCCATACACATTTTAGTACTGTTTGTTTTAATTCTGTGAGAAATGTTGGCATTTTGATGAGCATTACATTGAATCTGTAGATTGCTTCAGATAGTATGAACATTTAAAAATTACTGTTTCTTCCAATCCATGATCAAGGAATATCTTTCTTTCCATTTGTTTGTGTCTTCTTCAATTTTTCGCATGAATGTTTTATAGTTTTCAGATTACAGGTCTTTCCTCTCCTTTGTTAAGTTTACTTTTAGGTATTTTATTGTTTTGCAGAAATTGAAAATGGATTGTCTTCATAATTTCTCTTTCTGCTACTTCATTATTAGTGTATAGAAATGTTTTTTTCTTTCTTTCTTTCCTTTTATGATTGCTGCAGCTACATCTTCCAGTACTATGTCAAATCAATGTGGAGATTGCACATCCTAGTCTCGTTCCTGACCTTAGAGGAAAAACTCTAAGTATTTTACCATCGAGCATGATGTTACCTGTGAGCTTTTCACTTATGGACTTCACTATGTTGAGATGCGTTCCCTCTAAATTTATTTTATTGAGAGATTTTCTCCTAAACAAGTGTATTTTACCAAATAAATTCTCTTTACCTCTTCAGGTTACTAAGGTTTTATCCCTTCTCTTATTAATGGGATGTGTGTCATGTTGATTGATTTGTAAATATCGAAACACCTTTGGATCCCTAAGATATATCCCAATTGATCCCAATGAGTGATCTTTTTTAATGTACTGTTCGATTCAGTATACTGATAATTTTTTAGGATTTTTACATGTATGTACATCAGAGATATGGTCTGTAGTTTTCTCCCTCTGTAATGACTTTGTTTTTTGTATCAATATATTGCTGACCTCATAGAATGATTTTTTAGAAGTTTTCCTTTCTCTCCTATTTTTTGGAATAGTTTCAGAATAATTATTAACCCTTCTTTAGACGTTTGGCAGAATTCACCTTGTGAAGTCACTGGTCCTAGACTTTTGTTTGTCAGATGTTTTTGATTTCTGATTCAATTTCATTTTTAGTACTCAACCTGTTCAATTTTTCAATTTCTTTTTTATTTAGTTTTAGAAGCTAATATGTTTCTAGGAATTTATCCATTCCTTCTAGGTTGTCCAATTTTTTGCACATCACTTTTCATAGTATTTTCTTCTGATTCTTTGTATATTTATAGTGTCAGTTGTTTTTCTTGTGATTGCTTTCTAGTTTCAAACTGTTCTGGCCATAAAATGTGTATGATATGATTTCAATCTTTTTGCTTATTGAGACTTATCTTATGGCCTAACATGGGATCTATTCAGAAGAATGTTCTATGTGCAGTTATTCCGTTAGATCCATCAGACACCATGTGCCATTGAAAGGTAGTTTCCTTGTTGCTTTCCTGTCTAGATTATCTATCCATTAATGTAAATGAGGTGTTAATGTTCCCTACTATTATTGTATCACTGTCAATTTCTTCCTCCCATCTGTTAATAGTTGGTATTTGTACGTGTTCCCATGTTGGGCATGTGGGTCATTACAATGGTTATATCTTTTTTAATACTAACATTATCATTTAGTTATAACATTATAATTGTTATACTAACTTTATCATTACGGAGTGCCCTTCTTTGTCTCCTGGTACACTCTTTTTTTATTTTATTATTTTATTTTATTTATTTTATTATTTTATTTTATTTTATTTTATTTTATATTTTATTTTATTTTATTTTATTTTTAATTTTTATTTATTGGAGTTCAATTTGCCAACATATAGCATAACACCCAGTGCTCATCCCATCAAGTGCCCCCCTCAGTGCCCATAACCCAGTCACCCCAAGTCCCGCCCACCTCCCCTTCCACTACCCCTTGTTCATTTCCCAGAGTTAGGAGTCTCTCATGTTCTGTCACCCTCACTGATATTTTCACTCATTTTCTCTCCTTTCCCTTTATTACCTTTCGCTAATTTTTATATTCCCCAAATGAATGGGACCATATAATGTTTGTCCCTTTTCGATTGACATTTTACTCAGCATAATACCCTCCAGGTCCATCCACGTTGAAGCAAATGGTGGGTATTTGTCGTTTCTAATGGCTGAGTAATATTCCATTGTATACATATACCACATCTTCTTTATCCATTCATCTTTCGATGGACACGGAGGCTCCTTCCACAGTTTGGCTATTGTGGACATTGCTGCTAGAAACATCCGGGTGCAGGTGTCCCAGCGTTTCACTGCATCTGTATCTTTGGGGTAAATCCCCAGCAGTGCGATTGCTGGGTCGTAGGACAGATCTATTTTTAACTCTTTGAGGAACCTCCACACGGTTTTCCAGAGTGGCTGTACTAGTTCACATTCCCACCAACAGTGCAAGAGGGTTCCCTTTTCTCCACATCCTCTCCAACATTTGTTGTTTCCTGTCTTGTTAATTTTCTGAAAAAATTGAGGAAGACACAAAGCGATGGAAAAATATTCCACGCTCATGGATTGGAAGAATTAATATTGTGAAAACGTCAATGTTACCCAGGGCAATTTACACATTTAATGCCATCCCTATCAAAATACATGGACTTTCTTCAGAGAATTGGAACAAATCATCTTAAGATTTGTGTGGAATCAGAAAAGACTGCGAATAGCCAGGGGAATATTAAAAAAGAAAACCATAGCTGGGGGCATCACAATGCCAGATTTCAGGTTGTACTACAAAGCTGTGGTCATCAATACACTCTTTATTTTAAAGTCTATTTTGTCCAATATAAGCACTGCTACCCTAGATTGCATTGGCTATTCAGAGTCTTTTGTGGTTCCATACAAATTTTAAGATTGTTTTTCTAATTTTGTGAAAAATGTGTTGGTATTTTGATAGGAATTGCATTAAATGTGTAGATTGCTTTGGGTAATTTAGACATTTTAACAGTATTTATTCTTCTAATCTACAAGCATGAGATGTTTTTCCATTTCATTGTGTCCTCTTCAATTCTTTCATTCGTCTTTTATAGTTTTCAAAATATAGGTCTTTCACCTCTTTGGTTAGGTTTATTCCTATGTATCTTATTAAATTTGATACAATTGTGAATGACTTTGTTTTCTCAATTACTCTTTATGCTGCTTCATTATTAGTGTATAGAAATGCTAAAGATTTCTGAACACTGATTTTGTATACTTTGACTTTACTAAATTCATTTATTAGATTTAGCAGTTTTTTTGGTGGAGTCTTTATGGTTTTCTATAAAATATCATATCATCTACAAATAGTGAAAATTATACTTCATTAACAATTTAAATGCATTTTATATATTTCTGTTTTCCAAGTATTGTGGCTAGGATTTCTAGTACTATGCTGAATAAAAGTGGGGAGAATAGACATCCTTGTCTCTTTCCTGAACTTAGAGGAAAAGTTCTCAGATTTTCCAATTGAAGATTATGTTTTCTGTGGGCTTTTCACATAAGGCCTTTAGTATACTGAGGTATGTTCCCTCTAAACCTGCTTTATTGAGTTTTTTTTATTTTATCATGAGTGGATATTGCATTTTGTCAAATGATTTTTCTTCATATATTGAAATAAGCATATGGTTCCTATCCTTTGTCTTATTGATGTGATGTTGATTTGTGGATATTGAACCACACTTGCAACCCAGGAAGAAATCACACTTGATCGTGCTGAATGTTTTTTTAATGTTTTTTTCTTTTTTGTATATTTAATGTATTGCTAAAATCAGTTTGCCAGCATTTTGTTGAGGATTTTTGCATCTATGTTCATCAGGGATATTGGCCTATCCTTCTCTTTTTTAGTGATGTCTTTAATCTGGTTTTGGTATCAAGATAGTGCATGCTTCACAGAAATAATTTGGAAGTTATCTCTTCTTTTTATTTCTTGGAAAAGTTTGAGAATAGGTATTAGCTTTCTTTAAATGTTAGGTAGAATTCACCTGTGAAATCTGGTCCTGGAATTTTGTTGTTGTTGCTGTTGGGACGTTTTTGATCACTGATTCAATTTTTTCACTGGTTACCAGTGAAATATTTCTGCTCTAATATTTGTTATTCGCTTCCTTCTGATGGTTTTGGTTTTGATTGTTTTTCTTTTTTCTAGCTCCTTTACATGCAAGGTTAGGTTGTTCAATTGATATTTATCTTGCTTCTTGAGGTATGCTTGTCTTACTCTAAACTTCCCTCTTAGAACTGCTTTTGCTACATCCCAGAGGTTGTGGAATATTTTGTTTTCATTTTCTTTCTTTTTCTTTCTTTTTCTTTCTTTCTTTCTTTCTTTCTTTCTTTCTTTCTTTCTTTCTTTCTTTCTTCTTTTTTCTTCTTTCTTTCTTTCTTTCTTTCTTTCTTTCTTTCTTTCTTTTTCTTTCATGTCTTCCAGTTTCATAGTGTTGTAGTCAGAAATGATGCATGATATGCTTTCAATATTGATTTGTGTCTAAAAAGTATTCTATTCTGGAGAATGTTCCATCTGCACTTGAAAAGAATGTGTGTTCTGATGTTTTAGGATGGAGTCTTCTGAATATATCTGTTAAATCTGTCTCTCTAGTGTGTCATTCAAAGCCATTGTTTGTTTATTTTCTTTGTAGATGATATGTATTTTGATATAAGTGGGGTGTTAATATCCCCTACTATTGTTGTATTATTGTCAATTAGTTCCTTTATGTCTGTTATCAAATGTTTTATGTATTTGAGAGCTTTTTGTTATTCGCATCAATATTTACAATTCCCTCACTTTCATTCTGCAGGTGTCTTTAAGTCTCAAATGAGTCTCTCGAAGGGAGTATAAAGATGAGTCCTTTTTTTCTTTTTTTTTTTTTTCTTTTTTTTTTAATTTTTATTCATGATAGGCACACAGTGAGAGAGAGAGAGGCAGAGACACAGGCAGAGGGAGAAGCAGGCTCCATGCACCGGGAGCCTGATGTGGGATTCGATCCCGGATCTCCAGGATCGCGCCCTGGGCCAAAGGCAGGCGCCAAACCGCTGCGCCACCCAGGGATCCCAGATGAGTCCTTTTTTAAAAAAATCTATTCTGTCATTCTATGTTTTGTTAATAGAACATTTAGTCCCTTTACATTAGTTTTTGTTTGTTTGGGAAACTTTTTGTGTTTCCTTCTATACTGAATGATAGCATTGCTGGATAGAGTATTCTTGGCTCCTGATTTTTCCCATTCAGCACTTTGAATGTATCATCCCACTTTCTTCTTGCTTGCAATGTTTCTGTTGTAAAATCACTAGCTAGCCTTATGGATTTTCCCTTGTAAGTTACTATCTTATTTTGTCTTGCCTCTTTATCATTATTTTTTGCCAACTTAATTATAATATGTGTTAGTACTGACCTCCTTTTGTTGATTTTGATGAGAATTCTCTGTGCTTCCTGGATCTGGATATCTGGTTCCTGTTTCCCTAGTTTAGGAAAGTTTTTAACTATTATTTCTTATTCCCTTTTATTCTCTTCTTCCTCTGATACTACTATAATACCAATGTTATTACATTTGTTGGAGTCACTGAGTTCTCAAAGTCTATCTCATTTTCCATAATTCTTTTTTTCTCTTTTTTTCAGCTTGATTGCTTTCTATTACTCTGTATTCTAGGTCACAAATTTGTTCCTCTGACTCTTTCATCCTGCTGTTCATCCCATCAACTGTATTTCCTGTTTCATTTATTTATCCCTTTATTTCTGCTTTTTTATTCCTTACTTGTGTTTTAGGGTCTCACTTACATCTTCCACTCTTTTCTCAAGTGTAGTGATTATCCTTATGATCATTACTTTAAATTCTTTATTAGGCATGCAACTTATATTAGTTTTGCTGAGGTATCTGGACATGGTCTTTTCTTGATCTTTCATTTAGGATAAATTTTTCTGGCTCCTTATTGTGTCTTCCTCTGTGTGTGTGTTTCTGTGTGTCAATAAAATCAACTATATCTTTTAGTTTTAAAAGTAGTGACTTTATGGAAGACATCTTGAAATGCCCCCACAGTGCATTGTCCCCTCTTTGCTATAACCTGGCACTCCTGGAGAGTATCCCAAGTGTGTCATTTCCACTCTGCTGTTGTGTCTGAATCACTTTTTCTTTCAGTTCATTGTCTGCACCAACTTTCTTCCTGTTGTGAGCTGTGATTTCTGTCTGTGGTGTTAATGGGACTCAGGCAAGCCAGCTCTGATAAGGCATGCCAGCCATGGAACTTGGGAATGGGACAACAGTGTTAGAAAAATTTTTGCTGGACCACTAATCCTATGCCAGATCCCCCAAAGCACCTCATCTATTGGAGGCTGTACACTGAGTCAGCAGAGGGCAGGGTATGTGGCTAGGTTTGGCACCTGGTTATGACTAGGCATGGCTGGGCCCTGCATTTGAGGGTGGCTGATTGTGCACATTCAGTGCTGAATGGTGATTGGATGCTGCATGCGGCAACAGCTGTGCACATGGCAGCTTGGCAGGGCTTGTGTGTGGCTCTAAGAAAATTTGCCCTGAGTCTAAAGTGGAGGCTAGCAAGCTTGGAGTGGGTGATTGCTCAGAAGAACTCGTGGGCATGGTGCCCTGTTGGCAGGTTATATATGATGTCTCTGTGCAACCCCACATCCAACAGATAGTCTTATTTTTATGCTGCATGGCAGGGGAGAAAAGTGGCACTTTTCAGCTCCCTTGTGTTTGGAGAAGTCCCTTTAGAAGTCAGCATGAATATCTCTATCTCCAATTTTCCCCAGTGTTATGTACATGGCCATTTTAATGTTGCATTTCCCTGTAAGCTACTATCTCATTTAAGGGCAATGACTCAGCTATTACTCACCCACTCAGCTGACCCAGTGCTGAGTCAGGTGACTTTTAAAACTCCAGGTTCCAAGTCTCACTGGTTATACACTGTCACAGAATTCAGCCCCTGTAGTTTTCAAAGCCAAATATGTGGATTAGTCTTTTCCATGTGAGTTCCCAGGTGTGAAGGTGCTTTTCCCTACCCTCTCTGTGTATGTAGCTCCCTTTAACCTGTGGACAACATCACTCCACCTTTCTGACCTTCCTAACTTCACATATGAGGCTTCTTCTCTCTAATTAGGTGTACAGCTTGTTTTGCCATTTTTCGGATCACTCTTTGGTTTATTTACTTGGATGTTGATGATATCTAGTAAACATGGAGTGGGTTGAACTCAGGGCCCACCTACTCTGCCATATTCCTAAGCTCCCCAACCGCTAGAGCCATTAATGAAATTATTAGTGCTGCTTTGTTAAGTGAAGCAAGTTTCACTACCAGTGGGACTACTTCAAGTGCTATATCTCTGAACTATTTTTTTTAAATTCATTGATTTTAGTAAACTTATTTATTTAGGCAATTATTAACAAGTAATTCAACAAATTGCCCTGCAAAATATCCATAACAGTGTTGGCTCTTCTGGCTTAAATAGATTTGAGGTGCAATCAGAGAACTTATTTTTATTGCTTTAATCAACTTGTGTATTCTGGATTATCTCAAAATTATCCAATTATCTATATATGCCACATTATATTACCTTAAATCAGACACAGGATGGATGCCTGGGTGGCTCAGTTGGTTAAGCATCTCCCTTTGGTTCAGGTCATGATCTCAGGGTCCTGAAATCAAGCCCTGTATGAGGCTTCCCACTCAGCAGAGAGTCTGCATCTCCCTTTCCCTCTGCCCCTCCTTTTCCCTCTGACCCTGCTCATGGTCTCTCTCTCTCTCTCTCTCTCTCTCTCTCTCCCTTTCTCTAAATAATAAACAAAATCTGAAAAAAATAAAAACAGACACTGAAATGTGCAGAAGATATGAATAGACATTTCTTTAAAGAAGACATACACATGGCCAACAGGCACAAGAAAAAATGTTCCACCTCACTTGTCATCAGGGAACTACAAACTAAAACCACAATGAGATACCACATCACACTGGTCAGAATGGCTAAAATAAGAAGAAACAGCAAATGTTGCCTAGTATGCTCAGAAAGGGGAACCCTCTTACATTGAATATATATAGATATATACCCTATAGTGCCCTCCCACTCAGATCTTCCCTGAAGGCAGGCAGAGGGACACTGATTTGTGCACTTTATATGGTTCTGCCTGAGAGAGCCTCTTCCCACTCATGCATGCACCCTCTCTGCCTTTCTCCTATGAATGGAAGTCACGCGGTTTCTGTCCATCGCAGGGCCCTGGCACAGGGACTGTTTTCCCCAATGAGTGTGTAGCCACTTCAACTCTCTTGGAGAAAGGTAGAGGATTGCTGGGTTCCAGTCCTTTGCAGGGACCCAACACAGAAAGCAGTCAGCTAATCTGGCAGCAGTTTGAGGTTTATGGCAAAAGAAGGTGAGAGCACCCTCCCAGGCTAGCTGACCTAAACGCTATTCTCTGCTCCAATGTTTGGGAGCTCTGTTGGCTCAGTTACCCCTGTTCTTTCTGTGCTTCTAGAAATATTGAGACCCCACTGTCCCACCAGGAATTCTGCCTTGCTTCAGCACTCAGCACCTTCCAGACAAGGAAGTCTCTCACAGGAGCAGATTTTTTTTTTAAAAAAAGATTTTATTTATTTATTCATGAGACACAAACACAGAGGCAGAGACATAGGCAGAGGGAGAAGCAGGCTCCTCACAGGGAATCCAATGTGGGACTGGATCCATAGACCTGGGATCATGCTCTGAGCTGAAGGCAGACCCTCAACTGCTGAACTACCCACATGTTCCAAGGAAGAGATTTCTAAAGGTCCTGATTTTGAACTCCAGGGCTGTATCACTTTCCCTTAGCCAGCTGACAAAGGTTCCTTCCCCCCACTGTTTATCTTCTGATTTATTCCCTATATGTCTCTTCTCTGCACTCCTACCTTGCAAGAAAAAGGGGGGGGGGTCTCTTTTCTATGTGTACAGTTCCAGCTGTTCTTTCCTTATATATTAGGTTGAATTCATAGGTGTTTAAGAAAGTTTGATAGTTGTCTAGCTAAATTAAGAAGACCAGATGAAACGAGGACCCCTACTCTTCCACCATCTTGCCTCCTCCTCTAGATGTGTTTCCCTGTTTTTGTGTTTCGACATGATAATAACCTTATCTGCTACAATGAAGTTTGAATAGAAACTGGCACCAAACCGGCCAAACAATTCAGAAATTGACTGGCCATCTTATTGGGCCTCAGTCATTTTGTTTAAAAATTCACTTGTTCAAGATTTGGTTATGTATTTATTTGAGAGAGAGAGAGAGAGGACATAAATGGGGGGAAGGGCAGGGGGAGAGGGAGACAAGCAGATTCACCACTGATCAGGGAACCTGATTCAGGGCTTTATCCCAGGATCCCAAGATCATGACTTGAGCTGAAACCAAGAGTTGTATTCTTAACAAACGGAGCTACCCAGGTGCCCCTATGGTGCCAAGGCTTTTAATGAGCTCTTTCTGTGTTATTCCTACACCAGTGTCTGTTCTATGTAGCCAGTTCTTATACTTGTCACACTTAATTTTGACAGTTTTCTTCATTTCCAGAAAGAGCATTTTCATCAGTCAGTGATATTAACCTTACCTATGTAAAGCTTCAGAAGCATTTAAAATCAGTTCTTTCAAGAAAATTTCTTACTTTTTATACAATTAATTGATGATAAGTTTCATCATTCTCTTCACTTCAGCTTATAAGGTAAACTTTTTTATTTCTAAGTTTTTTTCATTTGGGATCTTTTTTATCCATCCAACTGAATAGCTTCTTCTGCTCTCTGTACTACTTCATCATCTGTCCTTGAGCTTTCTCTGCTTTTACCCAGATCCTCTTCCACTGACCATCCTCATCAACTTCATCATCAGCTCAGACTGACCCAAAGGTCTGCAGGACACAGCAGAGGCCCAGCACCACAGGGCCCTCCAATAATCTGTTTTCAAAAGCACTAGAGATGCATACATTTCAAAGAAAATGCTAACCAGCTTAGATTTCATGCTATAATTGGAGTTTGAAACCTTTTTCTTTCTATTTTCATATAAATTAATAATAGTTTACCATTTTCTTCAGGTAATCATCTTTAATTTGCTCATGATGATCAATATTATGGTTTCTTTTTCATCTCCAATCTGAATAATTGCAAATTTTAAAAATGCTGTATTTTCCTGATTTTTCCACTTTTTCTCCTCAGATATGTGACTGTCCTCTGAACTATTTTCAAATCCTCTAATTCTTAAAGAACCTTAGTGAGTGCTCACTTGTCTTTTCAGTGTTTGCCAAGGGATGAATAAAATTCAGGGTTAGCTAATATCAATTTTTTAATTCATCAGATGGATACATAATATCTACTGTATGCTAGGAACTATTCCAGGAGCTGGGGATACAGTAGTGAATAAGACAAACACATGGAATTTATAGTAGACTGGAACTTACACATGTAAGCCTTAAAAAATCTGTATCAAAAAGGCAAAGCTTGTGATTACAATCCAGTTTGTTATCCATGTGATTTCCTCTTGCTCTTTCCTACCTTGAATCTGTGATTATACTTAATAAAGGGAGAGAATGGTGACACCACTGACTTTACTATACAAAAAAATGGTTGAGAATGAACAGTAGTAATAGAAAATTAGTGTGATAGAAAGCCCGAGGGGGCAGCCCGGGTGGCTCAGCGGTTTAGCACCGCGTTCAGCCCAGGGTGTGATCCTGGAGACCCGGGATCGAGTCCCACATCAGGCTCCCTGCATGGAGCCTGTTTCTCCCTCTGCCTGTGTCTGTGCTTCTCTCTCTCTGTGTGTCTCTCATGAATAAATAAATAAAATATTTTGGGCAGCCCGGGTGGCTCAGCGGTTTAGCATTGCCTTTGGCCCAGGGTGTGATCCTGGAGACCCCGGATCGAGACTCTTGTCGGGCTCCCTGCATGGGGCCTGCTTCTCCCTCTGCCTGTGTCTCTGCCCCCCACCCTTCTGTGTGTGTCTCTAATAAATAAATAAAATCTTAAAAAAAAGAAAGCCCGAGGGTCATATTTTTTTTTTTTCTGTTTGTCAGCCATTACCAACCCTTTTTCATTAACTGAACATAAATAATGATGTGAGGTCTCTGAAACCATGGCCAATATAGTCAGGGAAGAAAACTTTTTTTTTTCCAAAGAGGAAAAAAGTATCATTGCAGACACTTTTTATAGGTGGTTTTAAAACTGTTGCATAAATTCCAATCTACTCGAAGACACCATTCTGAGCATCCCAGAAAAAGATAGTATAAGGCATCATGTATTTTTAAAAATTGCTATTTTATGAATATCTTTTAATATATTTATAAAATAGAAGGACTGAGAATAATGTTGCTTTTAGAGGCTTTTCAGTATAAAACTTGAACTTTCAAGCACCTTCAGATAGCAAACACTCAATTTTAAAACTTTATTTCTTTATTACTGAAAAATGAATAAAAGAGAATATGAATTGTATAAAAGAAATATGGTTCATATATAATGTATAAATCCAGCTTCCTCATATTCTCTATTATAGGCTGGTGGGATTTTAGAAGATGAGAATGTGAAGTAAATAACTTAATCAATTAATTACCAAACCAATAGTTTTTATTTAAAATTATGAATAATATGTTACCAAGTTTAAATAACTGTGAAAGAAAACTACCTGTATTGAAAGGTTTATGTAAAAAGTTTGTTTTCTCTATATATTTCTTATATATTTATGTCACAATAAAATTGATATGTTTAAATAAAATGCATGTAACATTCTCAAAGGTACCATCAAGCATAAAGAATAATAAAAAAAAGAATAATAAATTTTAACTATTAGGGAGAAGGAAACATAACCATTATAAACATAAACCATTATAAAAATAATCACAATAATTTTAGTTATAAATTCTTTCAAGAAAATACATAAAATGAGGCAAGGGATAATGTTAAATAAATAAGGTGAATATAGAGCAAAGACCATAATCATATGAGATATTGAATCATGCCAATACCTGAAGGATATTGTTCTTGTGCACAGGAAATTTTGATATAGTTGACTTGATAACATATGGCAAGTCAAATAACAGTGCAAACCATTAATTCATAAGACTGCCAATACCTGGTCAATTATACATTTCAGTTTTTATAGCAATCATCTGGAAAAGAAGAATTCCCTGAAATAAGAAAAATATCATTATGGGCAGTCTAGTTTTTAAAATTCTGGTCCAAACTTCAAAACATAATAGACTCTGCTTGAAGTAGTTACCTCAGAAATATGTAATCCACACCCAACATTGACACTTATTCATTGTTTTATTTCTGTTAATACTTTTAGTATTTATCTAGGTCCTCTATCGTCAAGAGCCCTGATCTTAGTGTCTCGGTTTCAAAATTTTCAGCATCAATTTTTAGCTGAAGTCCTATTAATTTAAAACTCTTTCATTCTTTTTTTTAAGATTTTATTTATTTACTCATGAGAGACAGAGACACAGGCAGAGGGAGAAACAGGCTCCATGCAGGGAGCCCGACATGGGACTCGATCCTGGGTCTCCAGGATCACGTCCTGGGCCGAAGGCAGCACCAAACCACTGAGCCACCCGGGCTGCCCTCTTTTATTCTTTTTAATGCTAATTCTAATAATAATAGCAGCTATAGACATTTACTAGATGGTTATTATATATTAAGGTCTGTACTATGCACATTTACCTATGTTATTTCATTTAATCCTCACAAATTTAATGTGAAGGCAGGTATTATTACCATCCCAATTTTGTAGTTGATGAAGCTGAGAGTCTGAGAGATTAGATCATTTACCAAAAGCCAAACAGCTAGTAAGTGAAAGTGTCCAAATCTCCCTGACTCCAAATGCATGTTCCTTCTATATCACTCATTTGTCTTTTGTCAGCTCAGGTAAACTCCAAAATTGTACCACCTCATTAACAAATAGATATGCTCAATACTCATGGATTTATCTGAGAAACATACAAGATACATATTCTTTAAGGGTGGGTATGATTTGGAGAAAGAGGAACGTGAAGATGCTGAATAATGAAGGGTGAGGGAAAGTAAAAGCAGAGGATAAATTGGGACAAATTATGGAGGAACTGGAATAAGGGACTAGAGCGCTTACATGTTTTCTAAAAGACAACAGGAAGTAACAGATGGGTTTAAATGCAAGTGGCAAATGAAATTTTATTTATGTTGGTATTCTATAGAAAATAGGGTAGAAGGAAGTTAGGATAAGGAAAAAATAGTTGGGCCGTTAAGAAAATGTAGTAAAGAAAGATCTGATCTAAAGCAATACTTGTGGAATAACAATGAAAAAAAAACACAAAAGATACTTTGAGAAAAGAATTAGGAGAGCTTGAAGAGTGGGTAATATTTTTATAATTCTCTTTAAAAAATTTTTTTATGGGAGTTCAATTTGCTAACATAGAGCATAACACCCAGTGCTCATCCCGCCAAGTGCCCCCCTCAGTGCCCATCACCCAGTTACACCCCCCGCCCACTTCCCCTTCCACTGCCCCTTGTTTATTTCCGAGAGTTAGGTATCTTTCATGTTTTGTCACCCTCACTGATATTTCCCACTCATTTTCTCTCCTTTCCCTTTATTACCTTTCACTAATTTTTATATTCCCCAAATGAATGAGGCCATATAATGTTTGTCCTTCTCCTATTGACTTATTCCACTCAGCATAATACCCTCCAGGTCCCTCCACATTGAAGCAAATGGTGGGTATTTGTCGTTTCTAATGGCTATATATATATATATATATATATATATATATATATATATATAAACCAGGATCCCAGAGAGGCACTGAGAGCCCAAGAATCAGCTGGGGAGATCCTGGGGTGGGAGTGGAGCTGGAGGAAGCTTCTAGGATAAATGGGGGTGAGCAGGATCTTGAAGGGAGGAAAGTAGGCAAAACTGCTGTGTGTTGATCTCTCCATTGCCCTTTGCAGACCTCCAAGAAACTGACAATGTGAAGTGCCCCCTCCTCTTCAACCCCCTTCCCCATCTCCCAGCCCCATCCTCATTCCCATCCCCAACCCCTACCCACTTGGAGGTGGAGGGGTAAGCTCACCTGGGCCCCTTAGCCAATTAACACTCTTTGCATCTGAAAAGCTCAAATCAGCTCCTCAGAGGTGTTAGAGATCAGAGTAATTAAGGTCTCTTTCTCATGCAAATCTAAACCAGAAATTGAATGTTTGTCTCCTTGGAAAATTAGGGCCCTAAGTTGTATAAGGTGGTCAAGAAATTCAGCACTGGGAGGTGATGGTTCCAAGAACTAGAAGCCAATTTGTTGGGACCCTCTCCAGAAATATTTGATTCAATTAAATAAAAATGTACTCACACAAAAAAATTATTAACATCAAAAAGAATAAAATGCTTAGCAATAAATATAACAAAATAAATGTAAAACTCATACTCTAAAACTGTAAAACATTGTTGAAAGATATTAAAGGAGATCTAAATAAATGGAAAACATCTTATGTTCATTGATCAGAACACTCAACATTATTAAGGGGGCAATACTCACCAAAATAACTTACATATTCAAAGCAATCTATATCCCAGCTGGCTTTTTTTTTTAATTTTTGATAGTCACAGAGAGAGAGAGAGAGGCAGAGACACAGGCAGAGGGAGAAGCAGGCTCCATGCGCCAGGAGCCCGACGTGGGATTCAATCCTGGGTCTCCAGGATCGCGCCCTGGGCCAAAGGCAGGCGCCAAACCGCTGCGTCACCCAAGGATCCCCCAGCTGGCTTTTTTTGTAGAAACTGACAACCTGCTTCTAAAATTCACATGTAGTTGCAAGGGACTTGGAATGGCCAAACCAATCGTGAAGAAGAAAAACAAAGTAGGAGGACTCACTCATCTTATTTCTAAACATGCCATAAGTCAATGGTAATCAAGAGAGTGTCACAATGGCATAAAGAAAAACATGGAGATTAATGGAATAAGATTTAGCATCCAAGAATAAACCCATACATCTGTGATTTTTAATGAGGGTCAAGATCACTCAATAGGTAAAGAATAACCTTTTCAACTAACAGCGGTGGTAAGACTGAATAGCCACATGCAGAAGAATAAAACTAGACCCTTACCTTACACCACACACACAGAAAATAAATTCAAAATTTATCAAGCCACAAATGGAAGAGAAAACATAAAATTCTTAGCAGAAAACACAGGGGGTAGGGATCCCTGGGTGGCGCAGCGGTTTGGTGCCTGCCTTTGGCCCAGGGCGCGATCCTGGAGACCTGGGATCCAATCCCACGTCGGGCTCCCGGTGCATGGAGCCTGCTTCTCCCTCTGCCTGTGTCTCTGCCTCTCTCTCTCTCACTGTGTGCCTATCATAAAAAAAAAAGAAAAGAAAACACAGGGGGTAAATTTATGTTGTTTTTGTTTGGTAGAGTGTTCTAAAGATATCTGTTAAGGCTCATTGATTTTTAGTGTTGTCCAAGTCTTATATATCCTTGTTGATATTCTGTCTAGTTCTATCCATTATTGAAGATGAAATAGAGATGACTTCAACTCTTATTAAATTGCCAATTTCTACCTTCATTTTTGTCATTTTGTTTATGCACTTTGGAGCTCTGCTACTAGGTAAGCATGTTTATAGTTGTTACATCATCTTGATGTGTTGACTCTTTTGTCATTATAAATGTTCCTCTATACCTTTAGTAACATTTTGTGCTTTAAGTTCTATTTTGTCTCATATCAGTACTACCATTACAGCTTTCTTGTGTTAGCAATTTGCATGATAGCTTTTTTCATCTTTTTACTTTCAGTTAATTTTATCATTGAATATGAAATGTGTCTCCTATATGGCTAGTACATATTTTTATTTATCTTAGAGTCTCTTCTTTTGTTGAATTGTTTATCATATTCAGATGTAATGTTATTATTGATACAGTTGGATTTACAACTGTTATTTTACTTATTGTTTACTATGTGATTCATGGTTCTTTTTGCTCCCCTATTTCTCCTTTCTTGAATTCCTTTTCACTGATTGATTATTTACTGAATTTTCTACTCCAGGATTCACATTTTTGTTGTTGGGGTTTTTTTGGTAATCTCTTTTTAATTTTAAATTTTTATTGTTTAAAGTTTTTATTTAAATTCCAATTAGTCAACATAAAATGTAATATTGATGTCAGGTATAGAAATGTAGTCATTCAACACTTCCACACACCTAGTGTTCATCACAAGTTCACTCCCTAGTCCCCACAACTTATTTAATCCATCCCCCAACTACCTTTTCTGTGATAGCCATCAGTTTGTTCTCTAAAGTTAAGAGTCTGTTTATTGGTTTGACTCTCCATCTCTTTTTTCCCCCCTAGGTTCCTTTGTTTTCTTCTTATATACATGAGTGGAATCATATGGTTTGTCTTTTTCTGACTTACTTACCATAATACTCTCTAGCTCCATCTATGCCATTGCAAATGGCAATATTTCATTCTTTCTTATGGTTGAGTAATATTTATTATGGACACTAAAATATTCCATAGTTTTGGTATTGTAGATAATGCTTTTATAAACATCAAAATGCATGTATCCCTTTCAATTAATATTTTTGTATTCTTTGGGTAAATACCAAGTAGTGCAATTGGTGGATCATAAGATACTTCTCTTTTTAACTTTTTGAGGAACCTCCATGGTATTTTCCAGTCATTGCACCAGTTTACATTTCCACCAATAGAGCAAGACAGCTTTTCCTCTATAGTCAGGAACAAGACAGGGATGTCCACTCTCACCACTGTCTTCTAAAATGGTATTCAAAGTCTTAGCCACAGAGATCAGAAAACAAAAATAATTAAAAGGCATCCAAATTTGCAAGGAAGAAGTCAAACTTTCACTATTTGCAGATGACAGAATAATCTATACAGAAAAACCAAAAACAAAAAATTGCTAGAACTGATATATGAATTCAGTAAAGTCACAGGATACAAAATCAACCTACAGAAATCTGTTGCATTTCTATACACCAAAAAAGCAGCAGAAAGGGAAATTGAAGAATCCGTCCCATTTACAATTGCACCAAAAATCATAAGATACCTAGGAATAAACCTAACAACAAGATGAAAAACTTGTACTCTGAAAACTATAAAGAACATTTACAAAATGAATTGAAGATAAAAACAAAGAAATGGAAAGACATTCCATGGCATGGATCATAAAAACAAATATTGTTAAAATGTCTCTACTTCCCAAAGGAAGTTAATGAAATCCCTATATACCACCAGCATTTTTCACAGAACTAGAACATATAATCCCAAAATTTGTATGAAACCACAAAAGAACCCTATTAGCCAAAGCAACCTTGAAATACAGAAACAAAGCTGAAAGCATCACAATTCTGGACTTCAAGTCATATTGCAAAGCTATAGTGATCAAGACAGTATGGTTCTGACACAAAAATAGACACATAGGAAAATAGAACAGATTAGAATGTGCAGAAATAAACCCACAATATGATCAATTTCCACAAAGCAAGAAATAATATCCAGTAGAAAAAAGGATGGTCTCTTCAACAAATGGTGTTGGGAAAACTGGACAACATGGGAAAGAATGAAAAAGTGGAACACTTTCTTACAACATAGACAAAAATAAATTCAAAATGGATTAAATATCTAAATATGAGACAGGAAACAAAAAAATCCTAGAGGAAAACACAGACAGTAACCTCTTTGACATTGGCCATAGCAACGTCTTCCTAGATATGTCTCCTGAAGAAAGGAAACAAAAACAAAAATAAACTATTGGGACTTGATCCCAAACAAAAAGTATAGGAAACAATAAAACTAAAAGGTAACACACAGAATGAGAGAAGATGCAAATATCATATATCTGATAAAGGGTTGGTATAAAAAATATATAAAGATCTTATAAAACTCAACACCTTTCAAAACCAAATAATACAATTTAAAAATGAGCAGAAGACATGAATATATATTTTTCCAAATTTATATCTCTTTACTGATATTCTCTATTTGATGCAATATTATCATCATATCTTCCTTTATTTCTTTGGTTCTGTGAACATATCTGTAATGGCTACTTTGAAATCTGCTTCTGTTAAATCTGACAGCTGGTCACTCACAGGCAGATTCCGTTGCCTGCTTCTTTTCTAGGGTATGGGTAGACACTCTTAGTTCTTTGCCTAATCCAGTGTGTGTGTGCATTCAGAATATAGACATTATATATGATATATTGTAGCAACTATGGGTACTGGTATCACCCTCTACCTCTGAGCTTACTATTTTTATTTGTTTGTTTAATGACTATCTGGAATATTTTGGATTGTTTTAGTGAAGGTTCTCCCTCACCCTCTGCCCCTACCTACACACACACACAAATGCACAGTGTTAATTCCCTTATGGTGCTTCTCAGGAAAGTACATTTCTGGGTATTCTCACAGTTACACTGTGATGACGGTGACATGTGATAGGGCTCTCTTATAAGATTCCTCACCACACATTGCTTGTTATACTGCATTAATTTCTGACTGCTCTACTCTCTGCAATAGGTTCCTGAGGGAAAAATAAATCTACAAACCAACCTAATCAAAAAGTGGCTTCTAGGATAGATTACATTTTGAGGTCTATGTCTGCTATTTGTCCTCAGCACAAGAGTGCTCCTCTCAGTCATTTATTCCCTTGTTCTCTATAGGTCTACATTCTAGTCTTTATCTTTATTAACTATATGAATCTCCCCCCAGTGCCTTTCCCTAAAACCTCTACCGTTCTTGAGAATACCTTTAAGCATAAACATCTCCCAGTTCTGTTGCAAAGGAGACTACTTTTTTTAGAAAACAGGTTAGAGGGAGGGGCCAGATGGCAGAAGAGTAGGGTCCCCAAGTCACCTGTCCCCACCAAATTACCTAGATAACTTTCAAATCATCCTGAAACCCTAGGAATTCCGCATGAGATGTAAAGAGAGAACAGCTGGAATGCTACAGTGAAAAGAGTTTGTGCTTCTATCAAGGTAGGAAGAAGGAAAAAAGTAAATAAATAAAAAGCATCCAAGGGGGAGGGACCATGCGAGGAGCCGGGCTCAGACGACACAAGCGAGAGCCCCCAGGACAGGAAAGCCCCGTCTGTGAGAAGCAGGAGCTGCACCAACCTTCCCGGATGGAAAGGCGCTCACAGGGAGTTAGAGCAGGATTTCAGGAGGGCGGGAATGCCCTCAGGCTCCCTGGGACACTAACAGAGGTCCTGCGCCCCGGGGGAGAGTGTGCGACACCCCACAGCCAAGCTCCCTAAAGGTCTGCAGTGCACGCCTGGCTGGGCCCGGGAGGTGCTCGAGGGGGATCGGATAGAGGCTCCATGCAGAGGGGGCTGCAGGGCCTGGGAGCAGGATTCCATCTGCGCAGGCCTGGAGCCCAGGGCACTGGGGTACACAGCCCTGGATCCGGGACACCCCCACCCCGACATGGGGAAGCAGGAGGACACAGGACAGCCAGGACGCTCCTGCCGCTGGGCAGCCCGAGCTGTGCAGAGCCCACGCCCCCAAGCATGCAGGCCCCTGCAGACTGGGAGCTGCAGTACTTACTGTGGGAGCTGACTCTAGGGCTGGAGAGCTGACCACTGCCACTGTTGTTGTTCCTGCTGGGGCCTCACAGGATAAACAGGATAAAATACTCCCACTGAGCAGTGCACCAGGCGGGGGGGGGGGGGGGGGCTGAGCAGCTCTCCCAGGTGCTCACACCTGAGAATCAGCGCAGTAGGCCCTTCCCCTAGAAGACCAGCTAGATGAACAAGGGAAAAGCAAGTTATTGACCAAGCAGCACTGGAAGGTTCCAGGGGAGGTCGAGGGATTTACAGTATATAGAATCAGATGATACTCTCTCGGGATCCCTGGGTGGCGCAGCGGTTTTGCCCCTGCCTTTGGCCCAGGGCGCGAACCTAGATACTCGGGATCAAATCCCACATCGGGCTCCCGGTGCATGGAGCCTGCTTCTCCCTCTGACTGTGTCTCTGCCTCTCTCTCTCTCTGTGTGTGACAATCATAAATAAATTTTAAAAAATTTTAAAAAAAGAAGATACTCCCTCTTGTTTTTTGTTTTCTGTTTGCTCCCCCCACTTTTTTCTTCATTTTTTTTTATTTCTTTTTTCTCTTCTGTATTTTTCTCCTTTTCCCAGGACAACTTGTTTTTGGCCACTCTGCACTGAGCAAAATAACTAGAAGGAAAAACTCACCTCAAAAGAAAGAATCAGAAACAGTCCTCTCTCCCACAGAGTTACAAAATTTGGATTACAATTCAATGTCAGAAAGCCAAATCAGAAGCACAATTATAAAGCTACTGGTGGCTGTAGAAAAAAAGCATAAAGGATTCAAGAGACATCATGACTACAGAATTTAGATCTAATCAGGCAGAAATTAAAAATCAATTAAATGAGATGCAATCCAAACTAGAGGTCCTAACGACAGGGTTAATGAGGTAGAAGAACAAGTGAGTGACATAGAAGACAAGTTGATGGCAAGGAGGGAAACAGAGGAAAAAAGAGAAAAACAATTAAAAGATAATGAGGATAGATTAAGGGAATTAAATGACAGCCTCAAAAGGAAAAATCTATGTTTATTTGGGGTCCACGAGGGGGCCGAAAGGGACAGATGTCGAGAATATGTATTTGAACAAATTATAGCTGAGATCTTCCCTAATTTGGTGAGGGAAACAGGCATCCATATCCAGGAAATAGAGAGATCCCCCCCCACCGCTAAAATCAGTAAAAACCACTCAACACCTTGACATTTAAGAGTGAAACTTGCAAATTCCAAAGATAAAGAGAAGATCCTTAAAGCAGCAAGACACAAGAAATCTCTAACTTTTACGGGTGGAAATATTAGATCAACAGCAGACCTCTCCACAGAGACCTGGCAGGCCAGAAAGGGCTGGCAGGATATATTCAGGGTCCTAAATGAGAAGAACCTGAAGCCAAGAATACTTTATCCAGAAAGGCTCTCATTCACATAAAAGGAGAGATAAATAGCTTCCAAGATAGGCAGAAACTGAAAGAATATGTGACCACCAACCCGGCTTTCCAAAAAATACTAAGGGGGACTCTGTAATACAAAGAGGAAGATCAAGGAAACAATCCACAAAAAAAGGAAATGAATAGGTATCATGATGACACTAAATTCATATCTGTCAATTGTAACTGTGAACGTGAATGGGGTTAATGACCCCATCAAAAGGCGCAGGGTTTCAGACTAGATAAAAAAGCAAGATCCATCTATTTGCTGTCTACAGGAGACTCATTTTAGACATAAGGACACCTCCAGCCCGAAAATGAAAGGTTGGATAACCCTGTACCATTCAAATGGTCCTCAAAAGAAAGCAGGGATAGCCATCCTTATATCAGATGAACTAAAGTTTATCCCGAAGACTGTAGTAAGAGATGAAGAGGGACACTATATCATACTTAAAGAATCTATCCAATAAGAGGACCTAACAATCATCAATATTTATGCCCTGAATGTGGGAGCTGCCAAGTATATCAATCAATTAATAACCAAAATTAAGACATACTTAGATAAAAAAACACTTATACTTGGTGAATTGAATGTAGCACTTTCTACAATCGACAGGTTTTCTAAGCACAACATTTCCAAAGAAACAAGAGCTTTAAATGATACACTGGACCAGATGGATTTCACAGATATTTACAGAACTTTACATCCAAACGCAACTGAATACACATTATTATCAAGTACACATGGAGCTTTCTCCAGAATAGACCACATACTGGGTCACAAATCAGGTCTGAACGAATACCAAAACATTGGGATCGTCCCCTGCATATTTTCAGACCATAGTGCTTTGAAATTAGAACTAAATCACAAGAAGAAAAAATAAATAAATAAATAAATAAATAAATAAATAAATAAATAAAAATAAATCACAAGAAGTTTGTAAGGATTTCAAACACATGGAGGTTAAGGACCATCCTGCTTAAAGATGAAAGGGTCAGCCAGGAAATTAGAGAAGAACTAGAAACATTCATGGAAACTAATGAGAATGAAGATAGACCCCTTCAAAACCTTTGGGATACAGCAAAAGCAGTCCTGGGGGGGGGGGGGAATACATCGCATTACAAGCATCCATCCAAAAACTGAAATGAACTCTAATACAAAAGCTAACCTTGCACCTAAAGGAGCTGGAGAAAAAACAACAAATAGATCCTACACGCAGCAGAAGAGAGTTAATAAAGATTCGAGCAGAAATCCATGAAATAGAGACCAGAAGAACTGTAGAACAGATTAACAAAACCAGGAGTTGGTTCTTTGAAAGAATTAATAAGATAGATAACCCATTAGCTTGCCTTATGAAAAAGAAGAGAAAAGACTCAAACGAATAAAATCATGAATGAGAAAGGAGAAAACATCACCAACATCAAGGAAATACAAAGGATTTTAAAAACATATTATGAGCAGCCATATGCCAATAAATTAGGCAATCTAGAAGAAATGGATGCATTTCTGGAAAGCCACAAACCACCAAAACTGGAACTGGAAGAAATATAAAACCTGAACAGGCCAATAATCAGGGAGGAAATTGAAGTAGTCATCAAAAACCTCCCAAGACACAAGAGTCCAGGGCCAGATGGCTTCCCTGGGGAATTCTATCAAACGTTTAAAGAAGAAACCATGCCTATTCTACTAAAGCTGTTTGGAAACATAGAAAGAGATGGAGTACTTCCAAACTTGTTCTATGAGGCTCGCATCACCTTAATTCCAATACCAGACAAAGACCCCACCAAAAAGGAGAAATATAGACCAATATCCCTGATGAACATGGATGCAAAAATTCTAAGCAAGATACTAGCCAATAGCATCCAATAATACATTAAGATTATTCACCATGACAAAGTGGGATTTATCCCTGGGATGCAAGGCTGGCTCAACACTCATAAAACAATATGATTGATCATATCATCAAGAGAAAAAACAAGAACCATAAGATCATCTCATTAGATGCAAAGAAAGCATTTGACAAAATACAGCATCCATTCCTGATCAAAACTCTTCAGAGTGTACGGATAGAGGGAACATTCCTAAGCATCTTAAAAGCAATCTATGAAAAGCCCACAGCAAATATCATTCTCATTGGGGAAACACTGAGAGCCTTTCCCCTAAGATCAGGAACTAGATAGGGATGTCCACTCTCACCACTGCTATTCCACATACTACTAGAAATCCTAGTCTCAGCAATCAGACAACAAAAAAGAAATAAAAGGCATTCAAATTGGCAAAAAATAAGTCAAACTCCCCCTCTTTGCAGATGACATGATACTATACATAGAAAACCCAAAGACTCCACCCCAAGATTCCTAGAACTCATATAGCAATTTGGCAGTGTGGCAGGATGCAAAATCAATGCCCAGAAGTCAGTGGCATTTCTATACACTAACAATGAGACTGAAGAAAAAGAAATTAAGGAGTCCATCCCATTTCCAATTGCACCCAAAAGCATAACATACCTAGGAATAAACCTAACTAAAGAGGTAAAGGATCTATACCCTAAAAACTATAGAACACTTCTGAATGAAATTGAGGAAGACACAAAGCGATGGAAAAATATTCCATGCTCATGGATTGGCAGAATTAATATTGTGAAGATGTCAATGTTACCCAGGGCAATTTGCACGTTTAATGCAATCCCTATCAAAATACCATGGACTTTCTTCAGAGAGTTAGAACAAATTATTTTAAGATTTGTGTGGAATCAGAAAGACCCCGAATAGCCAGGGGAATTTTATAAAAGAAAACCATATCTCGGGGCATCACAATGCCTGATTTCAGGTTGTACTACAAAGCTGTGGTCATCAAGACAGTGTGGTACTGGCACAAAAACAGACACATAGATCAATAGAACAGAATAGAGAACCCAGAAGTGGACCCTGAACTTTATGGTCAACTAATATTTCATAAAGGGGGAAAGACTATCCACTGGAAGAAAGACAGCCTCTTCAATAAATGGTGCTGGGAAAATTGGACATCCACATGCAGAAGAATGAAACTAGACCACTCTCTTTCACCATACACAAAGATAAACTCAACATGGATGAAAGATCTAAATGTGAGACAAGATTCCATCAAAATCCTAGAGGAGAACACAGGCAACACCCTTTTTGAACTCAGCCACAGTAACTTGTTGCAAGATACATCCACGAAGGCAAAATAAACAAAAGCAAAAATGAACTATTGGGACTTCACCAAGATAAGAAGCTTTTGCACAGCAAAGGATACAGTCAACAAAACTCAAAGACAACCTACAGAATGGGAGAAGATATTTGCAAATGACCTATCAAATAAAGGGCTAGTTTCCAAGATCTATAAAGAACTTCTTAAACTCAACACCAAAGAAATAAACAATCCAATCATGAAATGGGCAAAAGACATGAAGAGAAATCTCACAGAGGAAGACATAGACATGGCCAACATGCACATGAGAAAATGCTCTGCATCACTTGCCATCAGGGAAATACAAATCAAAACCACAATGAGATACCACCTCACACCAGTGAGAATGGGGAACATTAACAAGGCAGGAAACCACAGATGTTGGAGAGGATGCGGAGAAAAGGGAACCCTCTTACAGTGTTGGTGGGAATGTGAACTGGTGCAGCCACTCTGGATAACTGTGTGGAGGTTCCTCAAACAGTTAAAAATAGATCTACCCTACGACCCAGCAATGTACTGTTGGGGATTTACCCCAATGATTCAGATGTAATGAAACGCCGGGACACCTGCACCCTGATGTTTCTAGCAGCAATGTCCATAATAGCCAAACTGGGGAAGGAGCCTTGGTGTCCATCGAAAGATGAATGGATAAAGATGTGGTTTATGTATACAATGGAATATTACTCAGCCATTAGAAATGACAGATACCCACCATTTGCTTCGACGTGGGTGGAACTGGAGGGTATTACGCTTAGTGAAGTAAGTCAATCGGAGTAGGACAAACATTGTCTTTTCTCATTCATTTGGTGAATATAAATAATAGTGAAAGGGAATATAAGGGAAGGGAGAAGAAATGTGTGGTAAATATCAGAAAGGGGACAGAACATAAAGACTCCTAATTCTGGGAAACGAACTAGGGGTGATGGAAGGGGAGGAGGGCAGGGGTTGGGGGTGAATGGGTGACAGGCACTGAGGGGGGCACTTGACAGGATGAGCACTGGGTGTTATTCTGTATGTTGGTAAATTGAACACCAATAAAAAATAAATTTATTATTAAAAAAAGAAAAAGAAAATAATTGCTACCCCTAAAAAAAAGAAAAAAAATGCAAGCTTGATAAACAATGTAAAAACAATCAATTGTTCTAAAAAATGATTTTTACATGAATTTAATTATTAGAATAATTTACATGATTTTAATTATTAGGATTATTTAATTATTAGAAGAGTTGGAGACTTTCAGGTATCACAATATTTCTGTTCAAGTAGTTCATTTCTTTATAGGAATGTTTCTTCATAAGATAGGCAGCATTACAGTAGAAAAATAAAAATTTTTATCACATAGAAAAAATCACAAACAAAAAGCATATAACCAAGTATACATTTCTAACCTGGAATCTAGAATATTCCTTTTTGTGTGGTATCATCTAATCTTTCTAGTAGTAACATTTATATTACTATTGGAAATATTTCTGTTGTACATACATGTGTTGAGAAAGGTCCTCTTCACAAGATCCTGAAATAGAAACCTTTTTTTTTTCCTTCAGGTATACTACTTAAGGAGAAATATTGTAAGATCAGTGTTGGTGAATGCTGCAGATGTCTTCAACAGTCAAGTCTACAGGTGTCCATAGTGATAGCAAGGGCTGTTGGAGTCCTTGTTAGTGATAGCTACTGTGGTCTTTCTGCTCTTTTTTCCTGTGAAGAGAATTTATCGCTGAAATGCATGTAGGCACATACATAGCAGCAGTAGTGGGATCTGAGGCACATGAGCACTTGCAGCAGCAGTAGCATTGGAATATAAGGTGTGAGGGTCATGGAGCTGGGACAGGCACAGGAATAGTCTTGGAAGTGGATATTATCTCCAACCCCAGAGGAGGTGGGGGCAAAGTTCAGCTCCAGCTCTGGGGGCAATATGCTGCATCTTTATCACTGTTATTTTTTATAGGCAGGAGAAAACAAGGCTAGAGGAAATTTGGTGTGAAGGAGTAGAACAGACATATGGCTTGTTCAATTGGTTCTTAAGGTTATTTTTTTCCCCAAGGTTAGTCTATTCTTGGGAGACAAACAGTTCAGCTAATCATTTATGAGACAGATAATGGGAATTTGGAGTATCTGTATCTGGCCTTGTCATATAAACCCAAAGAATTCATCTACTAGTCTTTATCTAAATAATATGGGGAGGGGAAATTCTTTGTGATAAACCATTTAAACCATTTTCTAGAACACAAAAGGCTGGGGGTAATTTCTTTCTTGTTTTCTAGGAGCATAGTACTCTTGTAAACTTTAACATTGCCAATCATTTTCAAGCTGTTATTAATATACAGTAAAAAGGGCCCAGATTTGGAGATAGATTGTTGTAAAGGAATGTTTAGAGTAATTTATCCCTGTAATATTTTGGTTAGTTTCACTGAATGCCAAACTGACAAATATATTGTCCATTGTTTCCCTGATGGGAACAGTGTTCCATCTTCAAAATCAACAATAAAATATTCTAGAAGTTCTCTCTATAGAAGGCAGAATCTTTCACTGTAATCATATACAAATGTTTTGAGGAAATTTTAAATATAGGATTAAAATGATTATTTTGCTGAGAACAACAAATCCCTATAGAAGAACATAATACTATGGACTTAAATAACAATATCAAGAAATCTTGGGGTTCATTACTCATGTTATGAGACTTAGTGAAGGTGAGAATCTGGAGTAACAATCCTTGGTTTGATTTTTACTATAGTATATAACTTTGGAGAAATGAAAAAGAATGAAAATCCCTATTGTTTAACAGTTATTTCCTCTATGCATGGTCACCCAATAATTTGAGCATAATCTTAGGTTGGAAAACAAGTACACAGTCCCTATATTAATTTGAATTTACTGCTTGCCCTAGTAATTCAGACTCTATCATGTCTTTATTGTAAACCATGGGGAATATATATGTAGCAAGATTTGTGTTGTGTTAACCTTGTCTTGGCAGTAAATGCTTGTGTTGGAAGCTTGCTTATTTTAGCAGAGACAGGCCTAAGTCTGAGATGCATATTTTCTGAACACATGGTATTTATGATACTGTGAGTTTTTCCTTTTCCAAATGTGCTCTCATACATGTGTTGGTTTAAATTTTGCACAGTTCTGTACTGATTGCTGTCACCCATATAAGAGTGTATTTTCTTTTATAAATGACTTAGACTGTCTAGGTCTACTGGTCTCCTTTATTAACTTTTTGCTAAATACTTTGCTTATCAAAAAATTGATAATGAGAAAAAAATTATTCCTTTTTTTATACCTTAAATGTACTGAATAGCTCCATAGATTAGATTCCATATGGTTTTGTTTTTCTCTAGTCTGCCCTACAAACATGGTTATGTTGGTTAAGATGGTATTTTCTATTGAGTTGGGAATTTTAACATAGTAGACAATGTATATCATAATAAAGAATCTTAAATAATATATCAGGCAGTGTTTTGGTGTGTGTTGAATAGTTTTATTTATCTCATTTTCTCATAAAAATATTTAGGGATAAAATTCTGGTACAAGTAAGCCCCAAATAATCACTCTTTTTTTACTTTATCAGTGACTATAACATTTGGAAAAACAGCTTATTAAGTAGAGAGTTATTTTTTAAAAACCTGGAAAATAGGAACATTATCAACTGTTTAAAAAGATTTGCATATCTTATTTCATTGATATTTTTCTTGTTTATAAGTGCTTTCATGTATTATTTAATTGCTGATTATTCTGTAATCATATTTTACCTCACCCCAGAATGAAATCTATTTATTTGACTATAAAAACAGCCCAGTGGCATGATCACAATCTGTAACTATCAGAGTTAAAAGTTCAATTGTTTTATATATCTTAAACACTAAAATCTGAAATTAACATAATTTATGAATTTATCCTTCTCCAGAACAAAAATTATCATCTGTATTTTCTTGAATCTTTATATATCAACATTTTTTAAAACCACAAAATTTATGTTAGGTCATGTAAAATATGACTTGGTTGGAAAGAGTGTTACAATGAAATCAAATTCACTATAATTCACTTTAATGCAATATAGATGTTATTTTGCCACATTTTAAAATCATGTATATTCTCCAAAAATCTAATAGAGAAATATTTTAACACAAGCATATTGAATAACACTTTATTAACTGTAGTATTGCTTTTCTAAATTTGTAAACCATTAATTACTACAGAAATTTCACTCTAATTTTTAAAGCCTATATCTATGATGTTCCTTTTTTTAAAGATTTATTTATTTATTTATTCATGGGAGACACAGAAAGACAGAGGCAGAGACATAGGCAGAGGGAGAAGCAGGCTCCCTACAGGGAGCCCGATGTGGGACTCTATCCTGGATCCTGGGATCACACCCTGAGCTGAAGGCAGATGCTTAACAACTGAGCCACCCAGGTGTCCCATATCTTTAATGTTGTAATAATGGGAACATTTTACTTACTAAACTGAGGACTGATATCTGATTTTGTTATTAATAAGTAATCTTGAATGATTTAGATTGTAAGTACAGCCTGTAGTATACTTTCTTCTTCTCCTTTCCACAGGAGAAATTGCTTATAAAAATTTATTTCTTCCCACTAGAGTATGGGATAAAGAAGTAACTTGAATTTCTTTCTGATACATACACAATAAGCATTTAGGAAAGTTTTAAAAATTATTAAAGTATAACTCCTGCCTTTTTTCCTTCTCTTATAAATCTTACACCAAGTGAAGTGGAGAGCACTAAGGAAGCAAAGGCTGAAAAATATAAAATTAAAAAATAACTGGTCAAATAGTTGTATGATTGCTAACTTATTCAGGCATAATAGGATTTCTTGTTCAACTACAATGCATCCTTGCAAAAAAAGATAAGACATAGAGAAGGACCCCAACTATGTGATTCTTTTTCTTCCTGTGGGCGTTAAAGTTTGTGAAGGTCTTTTTAAAAATATTTCCTCAAGACTTTCAGAAAAGTAGAGACAAATAGCTTGAATCCTTTGGGAAAATACATTGCTAAATTCCAAAATAATAATATGGAATCCCAGAACTGAAACTGATCTTTGTTTCAAGAAAGTAGAATTATTTTATTATATCAGAGTATAATTTATTTTAAAGACAACAAAGGAAGAAAGATTGCATATCATTTTACATGTGTTGGTGCTCTTGTAGTTTTTTACCAAAATATTTTATCTATCACATTAGTGTTGTTATCAAAGTCCCCTCTCTGTGACTAATTAAAGCCTTGTAGTTACTGGAGAAACATAATAATATTTCAAGATGTTTAAGATCAGTGAAAGTCTTTATAATCTTATAGACTCCTTCCCTGATTATGTAGTAAGCCATTCACAGTCCTATCTTACAATATCAACTACATATTTACAAACATTCTCAACTGTCTCATAATATCCTGAAGCAACATTAAAGACCATGAAGAAAAGCTTCCTAAATAAGTAGACTAAAATAATTGCAGTGACTCTCATATAAATTTAGATGTTTAATTTACTAATACTTTCTGCTCATTTATTGCCTGTTCTTTCTTATCATTTACTCTGATCAAAATAAATAAATAATAATTAAATAATGTTTTAAAATAATAATTCAGATATTTTTATCTTATCTGTACAGATATTGGCTCTTTTCCTTTGCCTAGTACAAATTATTAACCCCATAGACTAGCCATCAACACTTTGAGCTGTACCACATCCCAGGGAAATGAGAAGCCAATAATGCTATTTTTACTGATGAGACTATTGAAACACAAAGGTTTGATTATGTGCCTGTGGTCACAGAACTAGTTAGTGGCAAAGGAGAAACAAAACAAAAACTCTTAATCTCAACTTCTAGCCCATTAATTGATGCTATCTCCTCACTTTATTTACTATCAGAAAGTATGACTCAAACTTTAGAATATTTATTCTGTCATTTAAGCCTCCAATTTTTTTATTTTCTTGAATAGAGATCAGGATAAATGATAGTAAAAGAATTAAGTACGATAAAAACAATATTAAATGTCATTTCTGACTCAGGTATTGAAGGGAGCAAAAACACAGAAAGTGAATAGATCAGAAAGTGCATAAATGCATGGTAATTTAAAACATTAAATTGAGAAAACTTAAATGATAATGTTGTGAATTCGCATTTGAAGAGCTATTGTCTATTCTTATTTTCTGAAATAGCTTGTTCTGACTTCAGTATATACATATTTTTTTCAGATAAAATATAAACAGTAGTAAGATGATTGATAAATGATTAACAACTGCTGTACTAATTACTAATTACTAATACATGTGATTCTCACTTGCATTTATGGGATGCACTGTTAAAAGCTTAGAATGTATAAGATTGTTGCACATCAATATCTTAAGATGTACAGATATTATCTTTATTTTACATAATTGAAAATATAACATTGAAAGGATTTCTTTTTTGGGAGGATTAATAGTGAATGACTGATAATAATGGCAACATGAACAATCTAGAAGCCTTAGGTTTTTAGAAATCTTAAAAGTGAATAATCTTTTTCCAAGAAGTATCTCATAAGCCCAGCTGTAAGATTATTACATTTATATGCATGACAGAAATTATATGGCATTTAGCCTAAGTTCAGAAAGTGCTTTTCCTTAAAAAAAAAAGGCAAATTTCCTCACTGACCCATTTACTGAGGTGTGGGAGGCCCATGAAGTTGGTAAAGCATGGCAGAAATTTATGTAAAAGACATATGTGACCACTAAGAGCCATTGGGGGAATAGTTGAGTGTGGATATTGTGAGCAATTTATTAAAAACCTTGTTCTATTCATACAAGACTGCTCAACAGGACACCTTTCATTCTCTGGAATCAAAAGGTGAGTAGCATGTAATGGCATTTAGTGCTTAGGCATTCTGTTCCCTTGAAATCTCCTATAGCTTAATATTTGATTAATATGGGGGAAAGGCCATAAAAAGCTTATGCACAAGCAAGGAATACTTTTAAAGAGTGGAGGAAACGGAGTCATTCTTGACCTATATTAACTCATTCATTTTACAAATTATTTTTCTTCAATTCTAAGTTTTTTTTCTTCAATTCTAAGTTTTTTTAATATTATATTTATCCACTTGATAGAGAAAGAGAGCACAAACAAGGGGAGCAATAGGCAGAGGGAGAGAGAGAAGTAGGCTCCCCACTGAGCAGAAACCCTCATGTGGGGCTTGAGCCCAGGACCTTGGGATTATGACCTGAGCTGAAGGCATATGCATAACCAGCTGAGCCACTCAGGCATCCCTATTTTTAAGTTTTTGATAAAGCCATTAGTGGTTTATATTTTTTTTAAATATATATTTTTTATTTATTTATGATAGTCACAGAGAGAGAGAGAGAGAGAGAGGCAGAGACATAGGCAGAGGGAGAAGCAGGCTCCATGCACTGGGAGCCCGACGTGGGATTCGATCCCGGGTCTCCAGGATCTCGCCCTGGGCCAAAGGCAGGCGCCAAACCGCTGCGCCACCCAGGGATCCCTATATTTTAAAGATACTAAAGGTCAAACTACAAAATAATAAATTTTTTAATGGAAAGAAATAGGCTTTTGGATTGCTTAATTGTATGCTTCTGTATTGTTATAGGCTACACTGTTCTTTGGCAACCTTTTGTTAACTAATCATAGCCATGTTCCCAAGATCTGAATCTTAATCTTATCCGAGTAAGTAGTAAGAAAGTAGTACTCTGCCTTGAGCTCATGTTCATTTTTGTTGTTACCTGCTTACTTGTAATTATATGAATAATCATAATTTTACTTTACAAAAATTTAATATGCACATACACATGGCCACTCTACTATGAACTGCAGTTCTTAGGCGGAATCAGGTATAATCATTGCTTTCAAAATTCTCAAAGTCTAATAGGAGCAAAACACATAGAAAATTTAAATACAGGGGCGGGGCAAGATGGTGGAAGAGTAGGGTCTCCAAGTCACCTGTCCCCACCACATTACCTAGATAACTTTCAAATCATGCTGAAAACCTACGAATTTGGCGTGAGATTTAAAGAGAGAATAAAAAAATAAATAAATAAAGAGAGAACAGCTGGAATGCTACAGTGAGAAGAGTTCGCGCTTCTATCAAGGTAGGAAGATGGGGAAAAAGAAATAAAGAAACAAAAGGCATCCAAGGGGGAGGGGCCCCGCAAGGAGCCAGGCTAAGGCCACGGCGAGCACCCTCAGGACACGAAAGCCCGTCCCGGTGAAGCAGGAGCTTCACCAATATTCCCGGATGGAAAGGCGCTCACAGTGAGTTGGAGCAGGATCCCAGGAGGGCGGGGATGCCCTCAGGCTCCCTGGGACACTAACAGACACCTGCGCCACGGGAGAGAGCGCGCCACACCCCGCGTCAGAGCTAGCTAAAGGGCTGCAGGTCGTGCACTGCTGGACCCCGGAGAAGCTCGGAGGCAGCTCCGGCTGCGCTCTGCATGGAGGGGGCTGCGCGGCCGGGAGGGCAATTCCGACAGAACAGGCCGGGAGCACAGGGTGCCGGGGACACAGCCCAAGATCCGGCACTCCCCCCGGGACAGGCAGAGGCCAGGAGGGTGCAGGACAGCAAGGACGCTCCAGCCTCCGGGTGGCCCCGAGCTGAGCAGATCAGCGGCCCCGCCCCCGGGGCATCCAGGCCCCTGCAGACTGAGAGCTCCATAGCTACTGCAGGAGCTGAATCCAGGGCTGGAGAGCTGGCCGGCCACTGCTACTGTTGTTGTTCCTCCTGGAGACTCACAGGATAAACAACCCCCACTGAGCTTCACAGTGGCCTCATTGGATAAACAGGTTAAACAACCTTCACCGAGCCATGCACCAGGTTGGGGGCTGAGCAGCTCCCCCAAGTGCTAACACCTGAAAATCAACACAGCAAGCCACTCCCCCGGAATACCAGCTAGACCGACAGGGGAAAAACAAATTATTGACCAAGCAGTACTGGAAAGTTCCAGGGGAAGTCAAGGGATTTACAGGATACAGAATCAAAGGATACTTGTTTTCTATTTTTTGATTTGTTTGCTTCCCCCCCTTTTTATCCTCTTCTCTTTTTTGTTTCCTTCCTTTCCTTTTTTTTGTCTTTTTCTTTTCTTCTTTCTCTTCTCTCTTTTTCTCCTTTTCCCAATACAACTTGTTTTTGGCCAGTCTGCACTGAGCAAAATGACTAGAAGAAAAAACTCACCTCAAAAGAAAAACTCAGAAACAGCCTTTCTACCACAGAGTTACAAAATTTGGATTACAAGTCAATGTCAGAAAGCCAATTCAGAAACACTGAAAAAATATTTAATAAAAAAATATTAGATAATATTATATATATATTATATCTATATGTGGCAAAGAGGGAAACTGAGGAAAAAAGAGACAAACAATTAAAAGATCATGAGGATAGATTAAGGGAAATAAGTGACAGCCTAAGGAAGAAAAATCTACATTTAATTGGGATAACCGAGGCCACTGAAAGAGACAGAGGTCTAGAATATGTATTTGAACAAATCATAGCTGAAAACTTTCCTAATCTGGGAAGGCAAACAGGCATTCAGATCCAGGAAATAGAGAGACCCCCCCTAAAATCAATAAAAACCATTCAACACCTCGACATTTAATAGTGAAGCTTGCAAATTCCAAAGATACAGAGAAGATCCTTAAAGCAGCAAGAGACAAGAGATCCCTAAATTATATGGGGAGAAGTATCAGATTAACAGCAGACCTGTCCACAGAGACCTGGCAGGCCAGAAAGTGCTGGCAGGATATATTCAGGGTCCTAAATGAGAAGAACATGCAGCCAAGAATACTTTATCCAGCAAGGCTCTCATTCAGAATGGAAGGAGAGATAAAGAGCTTCCAAGATAGGCAGGAACTGAAAGAATATGTGACCACCAAACCAGCTCTGCAAGAAATTTTAAGGGGGTCTCTTGAAATTCCTCTTAAAGAGGAAGTCTAATGTAACAATCCACAAAAACAGGGACTGAATAGGTATCATGATGACACTAACCTCATGTCTTTTGATAGTAACTCTGAATGTGAATGGGCTTAATGACCCCATCAAAAGGCACAGGGTTTCACACTGGATAAAAAAGCAGGACCCATCTATTTGCTGTCTACAAGACACTCATTTTAGACAGAAAGACATTTACAGCCTGAAAATAAAAGGTTGGAGAACCATTTACCATTCAAATGGTACTCAAAAGAAAGCAGGAGTCGCCATCCTTATATCAGATAAACTAAAGTTTATCCCTAAGACTGTAGTCAGAGATGAAAAGGGACACTATATCATACTTAAGGGATCTATCCAAGAAGAGGACTTAACAATCTTCAATATACATGCCCCGAATGTGGGAGCTTCCAAGTATCTCAATTAATAACCAGAGTTAAGACATACTTAGATTATAGTGCACTGATACTTCGTGATTTCAATGTAGCGCTTCCTACAATCGATAGGTCTTCTAACCATAACATCTCCAAAAAGAAGAGCTTTAAATTACACACTAGACCAGATGAATTTCACAGATATCTACAGAACTTTACATCCAAACGCAACTGAATACACATTCTTCTCAAGTGCATATGGAACTTTCTCCAGAATAGACCACATACTGGGTCACAAATTGGGTCTGAAACAATAACAAAAGATTGGGATCATCCCTTGCATATTCTCAGACCATAATGCCTTGAAATTAGAGCTAAATCACAAGAAGAAGTTTGTAAGGATTTCCAACACGTGGAGGTTAAGGACCATCTTGCTAAAAGATGAAAGGGTCAACCAGGAAATTAAGGAAGAATTAAAAAGATTCATGGAAACTAATGAGAATGAAGACACAACCGTTCAAAATCTTTGGGATGCAGCAAAAGCAGTCCTGAGGGAGAAATACATCGTAATACAAGCATCCATCCAAAAACTGGAAAGAACTCAAATACAAAAGCTAACCTTACACCTAAAGGAGCTAGAGGAAAAACAGCAACTAGATCCTAGACCCAGCAGAAGAAGAGAGGTAAAGATTCCAGCAGAACTCAATGAAATAGAGACGAGAAGAACTGGGGAACAGATTAACAAAACCAGGAGTTGGTTCTTTGAAGGAATTAATAAGATAGATAAACCATTAGCCAGCCTTATTTAAAAGAAGAAAGAAAAGACTCAAATTAATAAAATCATGAATGAGAAAGGAGAGATAAAAAAAAAAAGAGAAAGGAGAGATCACTACCAACATCAAGGAAATACAAACGATTTTAAAAACATATTATGAAAAGCTATACACTAATAAATTAGGCAATCTAGAAGAAATGGACACATTTCAGGAAAACCACAAACTACCAAAACTGGAACTGGAAGAAATAGAAAACCTGAACAGGCCAATAATCAGGGAGGAAATTGAAGCAGTCATCAAAAACATCCCAAGACACAGAAGTCCAGGGCCAGATGGCTTCCCTGGGGAATTCTATCAAACTTTTAAAGAAGAAACCATACCTATTCTACTAAAGCTGTTTGGAAAGATAGAAAGAGATGGAATACTCCAAACTGACTCTATGAGACCCGCATCACCTTAATTCCAAAATTGGACAAAGATCCCATCAAAAGGAGGATTATAGACCAATATCCCTGATGAACATGGATGCAAAAATTCTCAACAAGATACTAGCCGATAGGATACAACAATACATTAAGAAGATTATTCACCATGACCAAGTAGGATTTATCCCCAGGATGCAAGCCTGGTTCAACACTCGTAAAGCAATCAATGTGTTTCATCATATCGGCAAGAGAAAAAACAAGAACCATGGGATCCTCTCAATAAATCCAGAGAAAGCTTTTGACAAAATACAGCATCCATTCTTGATCAAAACTCTTCAGAGCGTAGGGATAGAGGGAAAATGCCTCAACATCTTAAAAGACATCTACAAAAAGCCCACGCAAATATCATTCTCAATGGGGAAGCACTGGGAGACTTTCCCCTAAGATAGGAACAAGACAGGGATGTCCACTCTCACCACTGCTATTCAGCATAGTACTGGAATTCCTAGCCTCAGCAATCAGACAACAAAAAGAAATAAAAGGCATTCAAATTGGCAAAGAAGAAGTCAAACTCTCCCTCTTCGCCGATGACATGATACTCTACATAGAAAACCCAAAAGCCTCCACCCCAAGATTGCTAGAACTCATACAGCAATTTGGTAGCGTGGCAGGATACGAAATTAATGCCCAGATATCAGTGGCATTACTATACACTAACAATGAGACTGAAGAAAGAGAAATTACAGAGTCAATCCCATTTACAATTGCACCCAAAAGCATAAGATACCTAGGAATAAACCTAACCAAAGAGGTAAAGGATCTCTACCCTAAAAACTATAGAACACTTCTGAAAGAAATTGAGGAAGACACAAAGAGATGGAAAAAGATTCCATGCTCATAGATTGGAAGAATTAATATTGTGAAAATGTCAATGTTACACAAGGCAGTTTACACATTTAATGCAATCCCTATCAAAATACCATGGACTTTCTTCAGAGACTTGGAACAAATTATCTTAAGATTTGTGTGAAATCAGAAAAGACCCCAAATAGTGAGAAGAATTTTAAAACAGAAAACCATAGCTGGGGGCATCACACTGCCAGATTTCATGTTGTACTACAAAGCTGTGGTCATCAAGACAGTGTGGTACTGGCACAAAAACAGACACATAGGTCAATGGAACAGAATAGAGAATCCAGAAGCGGACCCTCAATGTAATGATCAACTAATATTCAACAAAGCAGGAAAGACTTTCCACTGGATAAAAGACAGTCTCTTCAATAAATGGTGCTGGCTGTTGGGGATTTATCCCAAAGATTCAGATGCAAGGAAATGCCGGGACACCTGCACCCCGATGTTTACAGCAGCAATGTCCACAATAGCCAAACTGTGGAAGGAGCCTCGGTGTCCATCGAAAGATGAATGGATAAAGAAGATGTGGTTTATGTATACAATGGAATATTACTCAGCCATTAGAAACGACAAATACCCACCATTTGCTTCAACGTGGATGGAACTGGAGGGTATTATGCTGAGTAAAGTAAGTAAATCGGAGAAGGACAAACAGTGTATGTTCTCATTCATTTGGGGAATATAAATAATAGTGAAAGGGAATATAAGAGAAGGGAGAAGAAATGTGTGGGAACGAACTCTAGGAAACGAAGTAGGGGTGGTGGACGGGGAGGAGGGCGGGGGGTGGGCATTAGTGGGTGATGCCACTGAAGGGGGCACTTGATGGGATGAGCACTGGGTGTTATTCTGGATGTTGGTAAATTGAAAACCAATAAAAAATTATTTTATTAAAAAAATATAAAAAATCATAAGGAAGATAAAAAAATAAAATAAAATAAATGGTGCTGGGAAAATTGGACATCCACATGCAGAAGAATGAAACTAGACCACTCTCTTGCACCATACACAAAGATAAACTCAAAATGGATGAAAGATCTAAATGTGAGACAAGATTCCATTAAAATCCTAGAGGAGAACACAGGCAACACCCTTTTTGAACTCGGCCACAGTAACTTCTTGCAAGATAGATCCACAAAGGCAAAAGAAACAAAAGCAAAAATGAAATATTAGGACTTCATCAAGCTAAGAAGCTTTTGCACAGCAAAGGATACAGTCAACAAAACTCAAAGACAACCTACAGAATGGGAGTAGATATTTGCAAATGACATATCAGATAAAGGGCTAGTATCCAAGATCTATAAAAATCTTATGAAACTCAACAGCAAAGAAACAAACAATCCAATCATGAAATGGGCAAAAGACATGAAGAGAAATCTCACAGAGGAAGACATAGACATGGCCAACAAGCACATGAGAAAATGCTCCACATCACTTGCCATCAGGGAAATACAAATCAAAACCACAATGAGATACCACCTCACACCAGTGAGAATGGGGAAGATTAACAAGGCAGGAAACCACAAATGTGGAGACGATGTGGAAAAAGGGGAACCCTCTTGCACTGTTGGTGGGAATGTGAACTGGTGCAGCCACTCTGGAAAACTGTGTGGAGGTTTCTCAAAGAGTTAAAAATAGACCTGCCCTATGACCCAGCAATTGCACTGCTGGGGATTTACCCCAAAGATACAGATGCAATGAATCCCGGGCACCTCCACCCCAATGTTCATAACAGCAATGTCCACAATTGCCAAACTGTTGAAGGAGCCTTGGTGTCCATCGAAAGATGAATGGATAAAGAAGATGTGGTTTATGTATACAATGGAATATTACTCAGCCATTAGAAACGACAAATGCTTTTGCTCCATTTGCTTCGACATGGATGGAACTGGAGGGTATTATGCTGAGTGAAATAAGTCAATTGGAGAAGGAAAAACATTCTATGGTCTCATTCATTTGGAGAGAGAAAAATAGTAAGGGGAATAAAGGGGAAAGGAGAAAAAATGAGTGGAATATATCAGGGATGGAGACAGAAAATGTGAGTCTCCTAACTCTGGAAAACGAACTTGGGGTGGTGGAAGGGGAGGTGGGCAGGGGGTGGGGGTGACGGGGTGATTGGCACTAAGGGGGGTACTTGATGTGATGAACACTGGGTGTTATTGTATATGTTGGCAAATTGAACACCAATAAAAAATAAATTTATAAAAAAAATTGAAATACATTGCAATAAAGTTGATATACAAAATGCTTAGATAGCACAGAAGATAAAATCTGTATATATACTTGAGTAAAAGCAGTACCTGGATAACATCTATATAGAAGTCAACGCTTAAGCCTTGAAATAAAGGACAATTAGTAGTCATGAGAATAAAGGGAAAATCATTCTTGGTCGGGATAATAGTGTACATGAGCACACAGAGATATAAAATATGGTTTCAGACAACAGCTAACATTTCAGTACAGGATTCATGAGATGTGGTATAAAAGGACATTAAAAATTAGTCAGCTTCTTGTCTGTTTTTCTAAGTGACTTTGTATACTACTCTTACTATTTATCCTATAGGCGATATGTTGAATAATTTTATTTATTTTTTAAAGTTTTTGTTTCATTTATTCTGACGTTTCCAAATGCCATACTCCGTTAAAACATACTGTTTCTCAAAGTGGATGAGTTGACAGCATCTAATCAGAACTAAACTTGGAAATAGCAACTACTATGTTCTACTTGCCACAGCACATTGATTCATTCCATAGTCCTCTAAATTGCCTAGCTGTTTCTGAATGTAACCATCCTTAAACAAGAAGAAATACTGGTCAGTAGTAGATTTTCATCTAATTTGTAGCACCAGCCTCAGAGTTTGTAATATACTTGTTTTTGTTTTTGTTTTTATTGTACTAGCTATGACCAATATTCTTTTAATTTAAATTCAATTAATTAACATATAATGTAATATTACTTTCAGAGGTAGAAGTCATGATTCATCAGTCTTATATAATACCCAGTGTTCATTATATTGCATGCCCTCCTTAATGTCCATCACCCCGTTACCCCGTCCTGGCACTTTCTCTCCCCTCCAGCAACACTCCGTTTGTTTCCTATGATTAAGAGTCTCTCTCTCTTTTTTAAGATTTTATTTATTTATTCATGACAGACACACACAGAGAGAGAGAGAGAGAGAGAGAGGCAGAGGGAGAAGCAGGCTCCATGCAGGAAACCCGACGTAGGACTCTATCTCAGGTCTCCAGGATCACACCCTGGCCCGAAGGCGGCACTAAACCGCTGAGCCACTGGGGCTGCCTGACTAAGAGTCTCTTATGGTTTATCTCCCCATCTGGTTTCATCTTGTTTTACCTTTTCCTCTCTTCTCCTATGATCCTCTGTTTTGTTTCTTGAATTCCACGTGTGAATGAGATCATATGATGTCTTTCTCTGATTGACTTATTTCACTTAGCATATAATACCCTCTAGTTCCAACCATGTTGTTGCAAATGGCAAGATTTCATTTTGTTTAATTACTAAGTAGTCAAAATCGTAGAGAAGAAGAAAGGAATCTATCAAAGTTGAATAATTTTAAACAGAGAATTGACATAAGCATCTGAATTTTAAAAAGTTTTTTGTTGGCAATGAGCAGGGTAGATGCATGGGGAGGTGAGTGTTGGAGGGATGTATAGGAAGGCAGTAAAACTGGTTTAGGATGCTGTTGACAGTATTCAGTAGATACATATCAGTGCAGAGGCGCTGGATTAAAAAGAAGACAAAACTGAAAATTATTATTATTAAATTAAATATAATTAAATTATGATTATCATTAACCTATTTTTTATTTATTTTGCATGATAGAGTCTGGCCTAAGGTGATTCAAAAATATCTTGTTAAAAAAGATTTTATTTATTAGCGAGAGAAAGAGAGCAGGAGCAGGGGCATAAGAGAGGGAAAAGCAGACAACCTACTGAGCAGGGAGCCTGATACAGGGTTCAATCCCAGGACTCTGGGATCACAACCTGAGGAAAAGGCAGATACTTAACTGATTGAACCACCCAAGTGCCCTAAACGTATCTTTTGATAGGAATTCTAGAATTTCAAGTGATAGGTACTTGTTCACATTCCTGTTTTACAGCTGTCTCTTACTGCCAACCAATGCCAGTATATCAGTATGGTTGCAAATGTTAAATATTTTTTTCCATTACTGTCGCTAGGACAATGGACTAATATTAAGTAAATTCATTTGCTGTTCCTGCTTAACTCCATTATGATGTCAAATATTTTAAACTTGTTTACAAATATAAACATGAAATATTCCTTTCATATCTTTCTTTTCTACCAATTCATGCACATCACCTTGTTTTTTTGTTTTTTTTTAATATTTTTTTTCAATTTTTTTTTATTTATTTATGATAGTCACAGAGAGAGAGAGAGAGAGAGGCAGAGACACAGGCCGAGGGAGAAGCAGGCTCCATGCACCGGGAGCCCGACGTGGGATTCGATTCCGGGTCCCCAGGATCGCGCCCTGGGCCAAAGGCAGGCGCCAAACCGCTGCGCCACCCAGGGATCCCGCACATCACCTTGTTAAACATTAGCTTAAGATCCCATTCTGGGATAAATTTATCTTTTCTTTTGGATGTTCTTTACCTTGCATTTCTCAATATTGTAGTATCAAAGAGAAATCATTTGTAAGATTATTGATTTGTTCTTTTTTGTTTCATACTACCCTTAAGACCACAGAATCTAAAAATTTACTCATCACTAACCATCATTTAGGAGACCCCACACGCAATGAAATGTATAATCATCTAGATTAAGCTAAACTTATTTGTAATTCCTCTCAATTTTTTTTTCTAATACTGGATTTTAGCTTTCCTAAGCTTAAGGACTAAGCCATCTGTTTCTTTGGAATCCACTATAATACATGGTTCTAGATTTTAATTATTTTGATTTAAAAAATAGAGTTTAAGATTATTATTTTTTTTACTTCTTTGGATTGATGCAGAGACAAAGTCTTCTTTGTATACCTTCATGGTATGGAAAGAACTCCGAGAGTTCTGCCTTATGAAGATCTTGAAGTTATTTTTGCTTGCAAATTGGAAAATTCTTTATTAAGCTTATCACTTTTAATAATTCTTTAAAGAAGAAAATTTTAAAAAGGTATACAATGATTCTGATTCAAACTCTTTAGAACAAAGACTCAGTGGCAGATGGTTTGCTTTCCAAGTTATAGCAGGCAACAGATTCAGCAAATTTTATCCCACTGCATAACAGTATTCTTCATCTTTTCATTCTTCAAATCAGTTACATTATTGCTCACTGTCTAACTCTTAAACTAATGTAGTTTTGGATTTGTTGTGGCAGTTCCCAACTTCAAATAAATAATTTTTTGCTAAATAAGACTAAGATAGCTGTGGTAACAGATAAACCATCAACTATGTGGCTTAAGAGCTACATAAAGTGAAAAATATTTTAGATGAGCTGACAGCTTTCATCTAAGTGTTGATTCAGGCATAATGTTCCTTGAATCTTGTGGTTTCTCTGCCTTCAACACACAACATCTGAAATCACTGCAGTAAACAGCATGGGTGATCACAGTAGAAGGTTTTTATATGATAGGGTTGGAATTAGTGTTCAACACTCCTACTCCTATTCTACTACATAGAAATCAGATATGATAACATTTAGCAAAAGCCATTAATGCTAAGAAATTTAGTTGAGATGTGTGATAGAAGGTAATGAGTTTGGTCAGCATATATCAGAATCTGTTACATTGGGAGAATTGTTTTTTATCACTTAAAAATGTCAAATTTGAGGGGACCTAAAATGGCAGTGTAGTAAGAGGACCCTAGGTTTGCCTTATTTATTTAAGCACAGTGAGATAACTATCAAAGCATTCTGAATTCCCAAGAAATCAACCTGAGAACTGACAGAACAACCAGGACAAATAGAAGGAGAGAAGAGGCCATATCAAGGAAGGTAAGAAGTGCCGAGAAATGATTTGGAGGAGAAATGGATCATAGAAGCTGCAGAGAGGAGGGAATCCTCGTTGCAGAGAAGAGCAAAAGAGAGTGGATTGTACAGGGACATGTGCAAGGAGAACACTTCCCCAAAGTCATTGGCTAGGAAAAAGAGAGGGGCTGAAATTCCTGAGTTTTTGCAATGAGTGGGGCTCAAAGTGTGGGGTTTTAAAGGTGCCAGACTTGTCTGGGATAGAGCCCTAAGGGTGTTGCTCTACTCCTAGAAAGAAGGCAGCAAGCAACCCTAGGGCAGGGATAATGATTTGAGGATTGCCTAAGGTGCACAGGGAGAGAATGTCAGAATGTTTGCTCTTCTTGGAGCACATCAGTGAAAAGTGACATTTGCAGAAACACCTTTCAGGGGACAAAAAAAAAAATGGTGGGCACCATTTCCCTCTCCTGCCCTTCAGCATAGGCACAGAGAAACCTGCTAAGGGCGGCTAACCAGGACCTACTGGCTGCCTAGCCTGCTTTACTGTGAATTCCATGCCTTTATGCTCTGACAAAACTGCCCTTCCTTGTCAAACATGCATTTGTTCCAGTGCAGCAACACCCTTCCCTAGAAAAGTGCAGACCCCAGCCACAGCATAGCCTTAAACTTTGGAGTTTTAAATATCAGCAGGCTTGGCTGAGATAGGGCATGAAGTACACTGTGCTGCTCCAGGCAGACAAGCAACCCAGTGATAGACAGCATGAAAACAGTGATCTGAAAACTGTCTGGGACACAAAAGGGGAAATTATTTATTCTTCTGGGAGTGCTTCCCTGAGAACAGCAAGAATGAAGAACCCTCTCCTGGGACAAAGGAGTTGGCTGGCACCATTTCCCTCCCCCATCCCTCAGCAACAACCAACTTCAGTAACCAGCACAATACTGGCTGCCTAATCCACTTACATCAATTCTCACCTCCTTGTGTTCTGTTGTTAGGTCTTTACTTGGGTAAGTGTGCCTAAGGACCAGGATAGCAGACCCTTTCCCCAGAAGACCAGCAGAAAGCCCATATGCATCACATCCACCAACCAGAGTTAAGCAAGGCATCAGTTTTAGTGGAAGTAGCATCAGGTCTCATTTAAAAAGCAGTAAAGAGCGCACCAAGTTAAAATTCACTATACTCTGGCTAAAGTCCAAACACTGCCACTTCAGGTAATGAAAGCTTCTGCAGACAACTGATCTGAAGGATAGAGCAGCCAAAACACAGCAACAGAGTGCACACAGCACACACTAGAGATATCCCCTGAAGCCACAGTCTCTGGATACTATTTGACCTCTTCTTCACAAAGCCATTACTTTCAGGAGTTTTCGCTTTTCTAACACAGAGTAGAAGGCAGAGACATAGATAAAGTGCCAAGAGAAAGGAATTCAATCCCCCCAAAATAGAACAAGAAAAAGTCATGACCAGAGATCTAATCAAAACAGATATAAGTAACATGCCTGGTGAACAATTTAATGATACTAGCTGGGCTTGAAAAAAGCATGGGAGACATCAAGGAACCAAGGAACCCTTAATGCAGAGATAAAAGAGTTTAAAAGCAAACATTCAGAAATTTTAAAATGCAGTAACAGATTAGAAACCATCTGGATCTAATGACCACAATGATGCAAGAATTAGAAGAATAAGTGATATAGAAGATAGAATTATGGAAAATAATGAAGCTGAACAAAAGAGAGAAAGAAAAGTGATGAATCATGAGAGTAGATGTAGGGATAATCAGTGATTCCATCAAGCATAATAATGTTTGTATCACAGGAGTCCCATAAGAAGAAGAGAGAGAAAATAATGGAGGTTTATTTGAGAAAATAATAGCTGAAAACTTCCCTAATCTGAGGAAGGAAACAGAAATCCAAATCTAGGAGGCATAGAGAAGTCCCGTCAATATCAACAAAAGCAGGCCAATTTGAAGGCCTATTCTAGTTAAATTTGCAAAATACAGTGATAAAGAAAAAAATGGTAAAAGCAGCCAGACAAAAGTAGTCACCAATTTACAATGAAAGACCCATAAAGTTAGCAGCAGATCTCTCCACAGAAAGTGGGCAAGTCAGGAGATAGTGGCATGATATATTCAATGTGCTGCATGGGAAAAATCTGCAGCAAGATTACTTTACCCACCAAGGCTATCATTCGAAACAGAAGGAAAGATAAATATTTTCCCAAACAAAAACTAATGCAATTCATGACCACTGAACCAGTCCTGCAAGAAATATTAAAGAAGACCCTTTGAGTGAGAAGGACTGACCAAAAGTGACAAAGACTAGAAAAGAACAGAAAGTCTCCAGAAACCATGGCAAAAACAAGTAATGCAATGGCACTAGTAACATATCTATCAACTGTGAATGTAAATGGACTAAATGCTTCAATCAGAAGACAGAGTGTCAAAGTGGATAATAAAACAAGATTCATCTATATGCTACCTACAAGAAAATCATTTTTGACTTGAAGACACCTCCAGATTGAAAGTGAGGGGATGAAGAATCATCTATCATGCTAATGGACATAAAAAGAAAGCCAGAGTAGCCATAATTATATCAAACTAGATTTTAAACCAAAGACTGTAACAAGAGATGAAAAAAGGGTACTATATCATAATAAGGAGGATTATTGAACAAGAAGATACTAACAATTGTAAATATGTATGCCTCCAACATGGGAACATAGTTAATAAAAAACATAAATGAATTCATTGATTATAATGCAAAAATAATAGGGGACTTTAAAACACCCCACCTATATCAATAGAAAGATCATCTAAACATAAAATCAACAGAGAAACAATGACACAATAGACTAGATGGACTTAATAAATATATTCAGAATGTTTCATCCTAAAGCAGAAGAATACAACTTCTTCTCAACTGCACATTGGACATTCTCCAAAATAGATCATATAGTAGGCCACAAATCAAGTCTCAACAAGTATAGAGATTGAGATCATATCATATTTCAGACCACAAAACATAATGCCCACAGCAGTTTTCACAGAGCTAAAACAAACAGTCCCAAAATTTATATGAAAGCACAAAAGACCTCAAATAGCCAAATCAGTCATGAAAAAGCAAATCAAAGTTGGAGGCATCACAATTTACACTTCAAGTTATATTACAAAGCTGTAGTGATCAATACAGTATTGTGCTGGCAGAAAAACAGAAACATTTACCAATGAAACAGAACAGAAAATCTAGAAATGGACGCACAACTATATGGTCAATTAATCTTTGACAAAACAGGAAAGAATATCCAACAAAAAAAGAAAGTCTGTCAACACATGGTGCTGGGAACACTGAACAACAACATGCAAAAGAATGAAACTGGACCACTTTCTTACTCCATACAAAAAATAAATTCAAAATGTATAAAAGTTCTAAACGTAAGACAGGAACCCATCAAAATCTGAAAGGACAACACAGGCTGTAACCTCTTTGACATCACCTGTAGCAACATCTTACTACATACATCTGTGAAGGCAAGGTAACTAAAACAAAAATAAACTATTGGGATTTTATCAAAATAAAAATATTCTGCACAGTGAAGGAAACAATCAACAAAACTAAAAGGTAACCTTTGGAATAATGGAAAATATTTGTAAATAACATATAAAATAGAGAATAGTATCATAATTATATAAAAATCTTATAAAACCTAACACCCCTGAAAAGAAATAATCCAGATAGAATGTAAGCAGAAGACATAAATAGTCATTTTTCCAAAGATGACATACAGCTGGCTAACAAATACATGAAAGCGTGCTCAACATGACTCTTCATCAGGGAAATAAAATTCAAAACTACAATAACATATCACTTTATACCAGTCAGAATGGTTAAAATGAACACAAGAAACAACAGATATTGGCAAGGATGCAGAGACAGAGGAAGCATCTTACATTGTTGGTGGGAATGCAAACTGGTGCAACCACTCTGTAAAATAGTATGGAGGTTCTTCAAAGAGTTAAAAATAGGAATTGCTCTATGATCCAGCCATGCAATACTAGGTTTTCATCAAAGGATACAAAAACTAGTGATTTGAAGTGATACATGCAACCCAAAGTTTATAGCCCCATTATCAACAACAGTCAAATTATGGAAAGAGCCCAATGTTCATCAACTGATGAATGGATAAAGAAATGATATATTTACAATGGGATATTACTCAGCCATAAAAGGAATGAAAATGTGTCATTTGCAAGGATATGGTTGGAGCTAGAGAACATTATGCTAAGTGAAATAAGTTAGAGAAAGACAAATCTCACATGATTTCACTCATATGTGAAATTTAAATAAATTAAGCAGATGAACATGGGGAAAAGAAAACAGAAAGGCAAACCAGTAAACACACTCTTAAATAAAGAACAAACTGGAGGGGAAGTGGGCTGGGGGATGTGTTAAATAGTTGATGGGTATTAAGGCATGCAGTTGTGATGAGCACTTGTATTTAAGTGATGAATCACTAACCTCTAAACCCAAAACAAATATTACACTGTATCTTAACTAACTGAATTTAAACAAAAACTTGGGAAAAAAAATGAGAAGTGTTTGTCAGGAATGCGTAGAAGCATATGTGTTTGGTCCTGTGCTTAACTCTTTGAACTTAGACTGTATATAAACCTTCTTTCAAGTAACATATTCTTCTGTTGTAATATAAGTTTTTGTAAATGTGGTGGTAGAAGCAAATGGACATAGCTTCACATTTAAGTCATTGAAAAATAAATGTATATTTGAGACTTTTGTTTCTTGAGAAAAGCCTGTATTGCAATATATTTACCTCTTAAGACGATCTTTGCTTCATCCCAAAAGTTTTGAACTCTTTTGTTTTCATTTTAATTTGCTTCCATATATTTTATAATTCTTTTCTTAATTTCCTGGTTGACCCATTCATTCTTTAGTAGGATGCCTTTAATCTCCATGTATTTGTTGTGATTCCAAAATTTTTTTTGCCATTAAATTCAAGTTTTAAAGTGCTGTGATATGAAAATATGCATAGTAAAACATTTCACTGAAAGGACCTGGAAAAAAACAGCAAATAAAGCATATATCAAGCAGGAGAAGAGAAATCATAAAGATTAGAGCAGAAATCGATGGCATAGAAATTTTTTAAAAAAATGGTAGAACAGACCGATGAAACTAGGAACTGGTTGTTTGAAATAATTAATAAGATTGACAAACCCCTAGCCAGACTTCAGGAAAAAAAGACTCAAATAAATAAAATCCTCAATGAAAGAGGAGAGGTCATAAGCAACACTGAAGAAAAACAATTATAAGAGAATACTATGAACAATTATATGCCAACAAATTAGGCAGTCTGGAAGAAATAGATACATTCTTAGAAATATATAAATTACCAAAACTGAAAGATGAAGTAATAGAAAACCTGAACAGACATATGGTCACCAAGGAAATTGAAGCAATAATCAGAAACCTCCCAAAATACAAGAGTCCGGGGCTGGGTGGCCTCTCAGCAGAATTCTATTGGGCACTTAAAGAATTAATACCAAAAAAAAAAAGAATTAATACCTATTCTTCTGAAACAGTTTTAAAAAATAGAAGTGGAAGGAAAAATTCCAAACTCATTGTATGAGGCCAGCAGTACCTTGATATCAAAACCAAACACCCCACCAAAAAGGAAAATTATAGATTAATATCCCCAATGAATATGGATGAAAAATTCTCACCAAGATACTACCTAATAATATCCAATAGTATATTAAAAGGATTACTCAACATGACCAACTAAGATTTCTTCCTAGTTTGTAGGGGTGGTTCAACATCTGCAAATCAATCAATGTGATACACCATATTAATAAAAGATAGGAAATATGACACCATATGACACTCTCAATAGGTATAGAAAAAGCATTTTATAAAATTCAGTTTCCTTTATTTTTTAAAAATATTTTTTTGTAATAAACCAAAATTGTTTAAATTTTTTTATTGGAGTTCAATTTGCCAACATATAGCATAACACCCAGTGCTCATCCCATCAAATGCCCCCCTCAGTACCCGTCACCCAGTCACCCCAACCCCCCGCCCACCTCCCCTTCCACCACCCCCTGTTCATTTCCCAGAGTTAGGTGTCTCTCATGATTTGTCACCCTCACTGACATTTTCACTAATTTTCTCTCCTTTCCCTTTATTCCCTTTCACTAATTTTTATATTCCCCAAATGAATGAGACTATATAATGTTTGTTCTTTTCTGATTGCCTTATTTCACTCAGCACAATACCCTCTAGGTCCTTCCACGTTAGAAAAATATTTTATATATGTATTTGAGATAGCATGAGCAGAGGGCAAAGAGAGAGGGAGAAGTAGGCTCCCAACTGAGCAGGAAGCCCAAAGTGGGACTGGATCCCAGAACTCTGGGATTATGACCTGAGCCAAAGGCAGACACTAAACCAACTGAGCCACCCAGGTGCCCCAAGATACAGTATTCTTTTTTTGATAAAAACTCTGTAGTATGAGGATAGAAGGAACATACATCAATATCATAAAAGCCGTACACAAAAACCCCACAGCAAATATCCTCAAGAGGGAAAAACTGAGAGTTTTCCTCCTAAAGTCAGGAACTTAACAGGGGCATCCAGTCTCACCACTGTTATTTAACATAGTACTAGAAGACCTAGTCTCAATGAGACAACAAAAATAAATAAAAAGCAAAAAAAAAAAAATAATAAAATAAAATAAAAAATAAAAAAAAATAAATAAATAAAAAGCAATCAAATTGGCAAAGAAAAAATTAAAATGTCACTCTTTGGAGACAACATGATACTTTATGTAGAAAACCCAAAAGATTCCAGCTGAGAGTTTCTAGAAATGAGACAGAAATTCAGCAATGGGAGGCGGGGCAAGATGGCGGAAGAGTAGGGTCCCCAAGTCACCTGTCCCCACCAAATTACCTAGATAATCTTCAAATCATCCTGAAAACCTACGAATTCGGCTGGATCCAGCTCTGGATCCAGGCTGGATCCAGGCCTGGATACTCCGGGGGCGGGGCCGCTGATCTGCTCAGCTCGGGGCCACCCGTAGGCTGGATCGTCCTTGCTGTCCTGGGGCCTCCTGGCTTCTGCCTGTCCCGAGGGGAGCGCGGGATCTTGGGCTGTGTCCCTGGCGCCCTGGGCTCTCGGGCCTTTGCTGTTGGAATCGCGCTCCGGACCATTCAGCCCCTTCTGCGTAGCCTCCGCGGGATCCGCCACCGAGCTGCTCCTGGGTCCAGTCCTGTGCGCGCTGCAGCCCTTTAGGGAGCTCCGCTGCGGGGAGCTATCCAGCTCTCTGCAGACTGAGAGCTCTGTAGTTACTGCAGGAGCTGAATCCAGGGCTGGAGAGCTGGCCGCTGCTACTGTTGTTGTTCCTCCTGGGGCCTCACAGGGTAAACAACCCCCACTGAGCTCACAGTGGCCTCATAAGATAAACAGGTTAACAACTTTCACTGAGCCCTGCACCAGGCAGGGGGCTGAGCAGCTCCCCCAAGTGCTAACACCTGAAAATCAGCAAATCAGGCCCATCCCCCAGAAGACCAGCTAGAGGGACAGGGGAGAAACAAATTATTGACCAAGCAGCACTGGAAAGTTCCAGGGGAAGTCGAGTGATTTATAGTATATAGAATCAGAGGATACTCCCCTTTGTTTTTTGTTTTCTGTTTGCTTCCCCCCTTTATAGATATATCCTTCATTTGCAAATGGAAGATTGTTAATTTACATTTTCTACAACTAAAAAATGAAAAATTGTAATAGTTATGGAAACAAAAAATTGAAATGTACAAGTATAATTAATGTTGGAATTGCTAATTTAAAAGGTTGAAATAGGGGAAGAGGGGCAAGATGGTGGAAGAGTAGGGTCCTCAAGTCACCTGTCCCCACCAAATTACCTAGATAACCTTCAAATCATCCTGAAAATCTACGAATTCGGCCTGAAATTTAAGGAGAGAACAGCTGGAATGCTACAGTGAGAAGAGTTCACGCTTCTATCAAGGTAGGAAGACAGGGAAAAAGAAATAAAGAAACAAAAGGCATCCAAGGGGGAGGGGCCCCCCTAGGAGTCGGGCTAAGGTCAGGGCGAGTGCCCCAGGACAGGAAAGCTCCGCCCCGAGAAGCAGGAGCTTCACCAATCTTCCCAGACAGAAAGGTGCTCTCAGGGAGTTGGAGATCCTCCCAGGAGGGGCAGGGATTCCCTCATTCTCCCAGGGGCACTAACAGAGGACCTGCGCCCCAGGGGAGAGCACACCACACACCCCAGCCAAACTCCCTAAAGGGCCCGGGAGCAGCTCCAGCAGCGACTCAGCAGTGGCTCCGGCAAAGGGCGCCCGGGGAGTACAATGGTGCAGGCCTTGGAGGCCAGAGCACTGGGGACACAGCCCAAGAACCGGCGCTCCCCACAGGACAGGCAGAGGCCGGGAGGACACAGGACAGCAAGGACACTCTTGCCGCAGGGGGGCCTCAACCTGTGCAGATCCGCAGCCCTGCCCCCGGAGCATCCAGGCTCCTGCGGACTGGGAGCTGTGGTAGGTACTAGGGAGCTGACCCAGGGATGGGGAGCTGGCCACCGCCACTGTTGTTGTTCCTCCTGGGGCCTCACAGGATAAACAACTCCGACTGAGCCTCACAGTGCCCAGAGGATAAACAGGATAAACAACTCCCACTGAGCCCTGCACCAGGCAGGGGGCTGAGCAGCTTCCCCAGGGACACACACCAGAGAATCAGCACAGCTGGGCCCTCCCCCAGAAGACCTGCTAGAAACACAGGGGAAAAGCAATTTATTGAGCAAGCTGCACTGAAAGTTCCAGGGGAAGTCGAGGATTTACAGTATATAGAATTAGAGGATACTCACCATTGTTTTTTGTTTTCTATTTGCTCCCCCCCTTTATTTTTTTCTTCTTTTTTTTCTATTTTCTCTTTTTCTCCTTTTACCAGTACAACTTATTTTGACCACTCTGCACTGAGCAAAATGATTAGAAGGAAAAAGTCACCTCAAAAGAAAGAATCAGAAACAATCCTCTCTCCCACACAGTTACAAAATTTGGATTATAATTCAATGTCAGAAAGCCAATTCAGAAGCACTATTATACAGCTATTGGTGGCTCTAGAAAAAAGCATAAAGGACTCAAGAGACTTCATGACTGCAGAATTTAGGTCTAATCAGGCAGAAATGAAAAATCAGTTGAATCAATTGATACAATCAAGATACAATCCAAAATAGAGGTCCTAATGACAAGGGTTAACGAGATAGAACGAGTGAGTGACACAGAAGACAAGTTGATGGCAAAGAGGGAAACTGAGGAAAAAAGAGACAAACAATTAAAAGACCATGAAGATAGATTAAGGGAAATAAACGACAGCCTGAGGAAGAAAAACCTACGTTTAATTGGGGTTCCCGAGGGCGCCCAAAGGGACAGAGGTCCAGAATATGTGTTTGAACAAATCATAGCTGAAAACATTCCTAACTTGGGAAGGGAAACAGGCATTCAGATCCAGGACATAGAGAGATCCCCCTCTAAAATCAATAAAAACCGCTCAACAACTCGACATTTACTAGTGAAGCTTGCAAATTCCAAAGATAAACAGAGGATCCTTAAAGCAGCAAGAGACAAGAGATCTCTATCTTTTATGGGGAGGAGTATTAGGGTAACAGCAGACCTCTCCACAGAGACCTGGCACTCCAGAAAGGGCTGGCAGGATATACTCAGGGTGCTAAATCAGAAGAAAATGCAGCCAAGAATATTTTATCCAGAAAGACTCTCATTCAGAATAGAAGGAGAGATAAAGAGCTTCCAAAATAGGCAGGAACTGAAAATATGTGACCACCAAACCAGCTCTGCAAGAAATTTTAAGGGGGACTCTGTAAAAGAAAGAAGAAGTCCAATGGAACAATCCACAAAAACAGGGACTGAATAGATATCATGATGACACTAAACTCATATCTTTCAAATAGTAACTCTGAACATGAATGGGTTTAACGATCCCATCAAAAGGCACAGGGTTTAAGCCTGTATAAAAAAGCAGGACCCACACCTATTTGCTGTCTACAAGAGACTCATTTTAGACATAAGGACACCTCTAGCCTGAAAATGAAAGGTTGGAGAACCATGTACCATTCAAATGGTCCTCAAAAGAAAGCAGGGGTAGCCATCCTTATATCAGATAAACTAAAGTTTATCCCGAAGACTGTAGTGAGAGATGAAGAAGGACACTATATCATACTTAAATGATGTATCCGAGAAGAGGACTTAATAATAATCAATATATATGCCCCCAATGTGGGAGATGCCAAATATATCAATCAATAACCAAAATTAAGACATACTTAGATAATAATACACTTATACTTGGTGACTTGAACATAGAGCTTTCTACAATCGATAGTTCTTCTAAGCACAACATCTCCAAAGAAACAAGAGCTTTAAATGAGACACTGGACTAGATGGATTTCACAGATATTTACAGAGCTTTACATCCATATGCAGCTGACTACACATTCTTCTCAAGTGCACATGGAACTTTCTCCAAAATAGACCGCATAATCTGTCACAAATTAGGTGTTAACCAATACCAAAATATTGGGGTCGTCCCCTGCATATTTTCAGACAATAATGCTATGAAATTAGAACTAAATCACAAGAAGAATTTTGGAAGGATTTAAAGCACGTGGAGGTTAAGTACTGTCCTGCTAAAAGATGAAATAGTCAACCAAAAATTAAAGAAGAATTAAAAAGATTCATAGAAACTAATGAGTATGAAGACTCAAACATTCAGTATCTTTGGGATACAGCAAAAGCAGTGCTGAGGGGGAAATACATCGTAATACAAGCATCCATCCAAAAACTGGAAAGAACTCAAACACAAAAGCCAAACTTGCACCTAAAGGAGCTGGAGAAAAAAACAGCAAATACATACTACACCCAACAGAAGAAGAGAGTTAATAAAGATTCGAGTAGAACTCAATGAACTAGAGACCAGAAGAACTGTGGAACAGATTAACAAAACCAGGACTTGGTTCTTTGAAAGAATTAATAAGATAGATAAACCATTAACCAGCCTTATTAAAAAGAAGAGAGAGAAAACTCAAATTAATAAAATCATGAATGAGAAAGGAGAGATCACTACCAACACCAAGGAAATACAAACGATTTTAAAAACATATTATGAGCAGCTATATGCCAATAAATTAGGCAATCTAGAAGAAATGGACGCATCTGGAAAACCACAAACTACCAAAACAGGAACTGGAAGAAATAGAAAACCTGAACAGGCTGATAACCAGGGAGGAAATTGAAGAAGTCATCAAAAACCTCCCACGACACAAAAGTCCAGGGCTAGATGGCTTGCCAGTGGATTTCTATCAAACGTTTAAAGAAGAAACCATACTTATTCTACTAAAGATGTTTGGAAAGATAGAAAGAGATGGAATACTTCCAAACTCGTTTTATGAGGCCTGCATCCCCTTAATTCCAAAGCCAAAGACCCCACCAAAAAGGAGAATTAAACACCAATATCCCTGATGAACATGGATGCAAAAATTCTCAACAAGATACTCTCCAGAGGATCCAACAATACATTAAGAAGATTATTTACCATGACCAAGTAGGATTTATCCCCGGGATGCAAGGCTGGTTCAACACTCATAAAACAATCAATGTGATTCATCATATCAGCAAGAGAAAAACCAAGAACCATATGATCCTCTCATTAGATGCAGAGAAAGCATTTGACAAAATACAGCATCCATTCCTGATCAAAACTCTTCAGAGTGTAGGGATAGAGGGAACATTCCTCAACATCTTAAAAGCCATCCACAAAAAGCCCACAGCAAATATCATTCTCAATGGGGAAGCCCTGGGAGGCTTTTCCCTAAGATCAGGAACAAGACAGGGATGTCCACTCTCACCTCTGCTATTCACCATAGTACTAGAAGTGCTAGCCCCAGCAATTAGGCAACAGAAAGAAATGAAAGGCATTCAAATTGGCAAAGAAGAAGTCAAACTCTCCCTCTTAGCAGATGACATGATACTCTACTTAGAAAACCCAAAAGACTCCACCTGAAGATTGCTAGAACTCATACAGCAATTCGGCAGTGTGGCAGGATGCAAAATCAATGCCCAGTAGTCAGTGGCATTTCTATACACTAACAATGAGACTGAAGAAAGAGAAATGAAGGAATCAATCCCATTTACAATTGCACCCAAAAGCATAAGACACCTAGGAATAAACCTAACCAAAGAGGTAAATGACCTATGCCCTAAAAACTACAGAACACCTCTGACAGAAATTGAGGAAGACAAAAAGAGATGGAAAAATATTCCATGTACATGGATCGGCAGAATTAATATTGTGAAAATGTCAATGTTACCCAGGGCAATTTACATGTTTAATGCAATGCCTATCAAAATACCATGGACTTTCTTCAGAGAGTTAGAACAAATTATTTTAAGATTTGTGTGGAATCAGAAAAGACTCGAATAGCCAGGGGAATATTAAAAAAGAAAACCACAGCTGGGGCATCACAATGCCAGATTTCATGTTGTACTACAAAGCTGTGGTCATCAAGAAAGACAGTGTGATACTTGCTCAGAAACAGACACAAAGATCAATGGAACAGAATAGAGAATCCAGAAGTGGACCCTCAACTTTATGGTCAACTAATATTCAACAAAGGAGGAAAGACTATCCACTGGAAAAAAGGCAGTCTCTTCAGTAAATGGTGATGGGAAAATTGGACATCCACATGCATCCACATGCATCCACATGCAGAAGAATGAAACTAGACCACTCTTTTGCACCATACACAAAGGTAAACTCAAAATGAATGAAAAATCTTAATGTTAGACAATATTCCATCAAAATCCTATAGGAGAACACAGGCAACACTCTACTTGAACTTGGCCACAGTAACTTCTTGCGAAATACATCCTTTTTTTAATAAATTAATTTTTTATTGGTGTTCAATTTGCCAACATACAGAATAACACCCAGTGCTCATCCCTTCAAGTGCCCCCCTCAGTGCCCGTCACCCATTCACCCCCACCCCCCGCCCTCCTCCCCTTCCACCACCCCTAGTTCGTTTCCCAGAGTTAGGAGTCTTTATGTTCTGTCTCCCTTTCTGATATTTCCCACACAATTCTTCTCCCTTCCCTTATATTCCCTTTCACTATTAGCGAAATACTTCCTTGAAGGCAAGAGAAAGAATAGCAAAAATGAATTTTTGGGACTTCATTAAGATAAGAAGCCTTTGCACAGCAAAAGAAACAGTCAACAAAACTAAAAGACAATCTACAGAATGAGAGAGGATATTTGCACATGACCTATCAGATAAAGGGCTAGTATCCAGGACCTATAAAGAACTTATTCAACTCAACAGCAATGAAACAAACAATCCAATCATGAGATGAGCAAAAGACATGAACAGAAATTTCACAGAGGAAGACATAAACATGGCCCCAGCACATGAGAAAATCCTCCACATCACTGTCCATCAGGGAAATACAGATCAAAGCCACAATGAGGTACCACCTCACACCAATGAGAATGGTGAAAATTAACAAGACAGGAAACAACAAATGTTGGAGAGGATGTGGAGAAAGGGGAACCCTCTTGCGCGTTCGTGGTAATGTGAACTGGTACAGCTACTCTGGAAAACCACCTGTAAGTTCCTCCAAGGGTTAAAAATAGATCTGCCCTATGACCCAGCAATTACACTGCTGGGGATTTACCCCAAAGATACAGATGCAGTGAAACGCCAGGACACCTGCACCCCGATGTTTATAGCAGCAATGTCTCCAATAGCCAAACTGTGGTAGGGGCCTTGGTGTCCATCGAAAGATGAATGGATAATGATGTGGTTTATGTATACAATGGAATATTACTCAGCCATTAGAAACGACAAATACCCACCATTTGCTTCGACGTGGCTGGAACTGGAGAGTATTATGCTGAGTGAAATAAGTCAATCCGAGAAGGACAAACATATGGTCTCATTCATTTGGGGAATATAAATAATAGTGAAAGGGAATAAAGGGGAAAGGAGATTTAAAAAAAGTGGGAAATATCAGAAAAGGAGACAGAATATGAAAGACTGCTAACTCTGGGAAACGAACTAGGGTTGGTGGAAGGGGAGGTGGGTGGGTGGTGGTGGTCACTGTGTGATGGGCACTGTGGTGGGCACTGATGGGATGAGCACTGGGTGTTATTCTATATGTTGGCAAATTGAACACAAATAAAAAATAAATTTATAAAAAAAAGAAAAGAATAGAAAAGAAAAGAAAAAAAAAGAATATTACTCAGCCATTAGAGACAACAAATACCCACCATTTGCTTTGACATGGATGGAACTAGATGGTATTATGCTGAATGAAGTAAGTCAATCGGAATAGGACAAACATTATATGGTCTCATTCATTTGGGGAATATAAAAATCAGTGAAAGGAAATAACGGGAAAGGAGAGAAAATGAGTGAAAATATCAGTGAGGGTGACAAAACATGAGAGACACCTAACTCTGGGAAATGAAGAAGGGGTCGTGTAAGGGGAGGTGGGCTGGTGAGTGGGCGTGAGTGCGTAATGGGCCCTGAGGGGGGCACTTGATGGGATGAGCACTGGTGTTATGCTATATGTTTGCAAATTGAATGCCAATAAAAAATTTTAAAAAAATAATTAAAAAATAAATAAAAACCAATGCCACAGAAATACAAAGGATTATAAGAGAATGTTATAAAAATTATATGTGACCAATTTGGACAACTTAGTACAAATGGATAAATTCTTACAAAGATATAAACTATTAATATTGAATCAGGAAGAAAAGGATAGAATTGGGCAGATTGATTACCAGCAACAAAATTGAATCAGTGATAAAAAAAATCCCAGTTTGTCAATACTTTTTTGAGGAGAGTTACCTCTATGTTTATGAGAAATATTGGCCTCTAGTTCTGTTTTTCTCGTTGTTTTGTTTTGTTTTGTTTTGTTTTGTTTTCTTTTCTTTTCTTTTCTTTTCTTTTCTGTGTGTGCGTGGTGTGTATATCTGGTTTTCGTATCAAGGTGTTACTCTTAACTCTTCTTTAAATGTTTCATAGAGTTTGCCTGTGAATCCATATGGTTGAGGACTTTTCCTTGATAGGATTTCTACCACACATTTAAAGAAGAGTAAATGGGGTCCCTGGGGGCTCAGTTGGTTAAGCAACTGCAGTTAGCTTGAGTCGTGATCCCAGGGTCCTGGGATGGAGTCTCACATCGGCCTTCTTGTTTAGTGGGGAGCCTGTTTCTTCCTCTCCCTCTCCCTACTTGTGCTCTCTCTCTCTCTGTGTCTCTCTCTCTCTGCCAAATAAACAAATAAAATCTTTTTTTAAAAAAGAAGAGTAAATACCTACTCTTCTCCAACTGTTCCAAAAAAATAGAAATGGAAGAAAAACTCCTAAGGTCATTCTGTGAGGCCAGCATTACCTTGACTCCAAAACCAAAGACGCCACCAAAATGTAGTATTACAGGGCAATATCCCTGAAGAAGATGGATGCAGAAATTTTCAGTAAAATACTAGCAAATTGAATCCCAGAGTATATTAAAATAATTATTTAACACAATCAAGTAGGATACTTTCCTGGGCTGCAATAATGTTTCAATATTCGCAAATCAATCATTTAATAAAAGAAAGGATAAGAAACATATGATCCTCTGAATAGATGCAAAAAAAAAGCATTTGACAAAGTTATGTATCCATTCATGATAGCAAGCCTCAACAAAGTAGTGATAGAGGAAACATATCTCAACCTCATAAAAGGCCATACACAGGGATCCCTGGGTGGCACAGCAGTTTGGCGCCTGCCTTTAGCCCAGGGCGCGATCCCGGAGACCCAGGATCGAATCCCACATCGGGCTCCCGGTGCATGGAGCCTGCTTCTCCCTCTGCCTGTGTCTCTGCCTCTCTCTCTCTCTGTAACTATCATAAATAAATAAAAATAAAAAAATTTTTTTTAAAAAATAAAAAAAATAAAAGGCCATACACAAAAGACCCAGAGATAATATAATCTCAAATAGGGAAAAACTGAGGAACAAGACAGGGGTGACCACTCTCACCATTGTTATTTAACATAGTACTTGAAGTTCTAGCCTCAATAATCAGCAAAAAGAAGTAAAGGATATCCAAATTGACAAGGAAGAAGTCAAACTTTATTCACATATGGCATAATATTCTATGTAGAAAATCCAAAAGACTCAGTTATAGTTATTGCTATAACTTATACATGAATTCAGTAAAGTCATAGGATAGAAAATCAGCATATAAAAATCATTTGAGTTTCTATACACCAATAATGAAGCAGCAGAAAGAGCAATCGAGGAATTGATCCCATTTACAATTATACCAAAATCCATAAAATACCTAGGAATAAACATAACCAAAGTAGTAAAAGATCTGTACTCTGAAACTATAGAACACTTAAGAAAGAAATTGAAAATGACACAAATAAATGGAAAAATATTCCATGCTCACGGATTGGAAGAAAAAATATTGTTAAAATGTCTATACTGCCCAAAGTAGTGTACACTTGTAATGTGATCTCTATCAAAATACCATCAGAATTTTTCACAGAGCTGGAACAATCCTAAAATATGTATGCAACTACAAAATACCCCAAACAGCTAAAGGAATCTTGAAAAAAAAAAGCAGGTCTAGAGGCATCACAATTCCACTCTTCAGGCTATATTACAAATGTGTAGCTATCAATATAGTATGGTGCTGGCACAAAAAGAGACAAATAGATCAGTGAAACAAATTGGAAGTCCCATAAATGGGCACACAACTATATGGTCAATTATTCTTTAACATCGTAGGAAAGAATATCCAATAGAAAAAGTCCTGTCAACAAATAGTTTTGAGAAAACTGGACAGCAACATGGGGGAGGATGAAAGTGGACCAATTCCTTATACCATATACAAAAATAAATTCAAAATGGATGAAAGATTAGAAAGATTTCCAACAATTTTTATAAGAATTTTCTAATTTTGCTAAATTGTTTTATACAAATCCAATATGGTGTTTGGATATATATATATATATATATATGTATATGTATATATATATATATATATAAAATAATCGGTCATATTATTTGAATGCTTACACTGTGTGCAAGGTTCTAGTTTTAAGACTTTAAATACATTAATTCAATATTTCCAACAAATTTATGAAGATGCTATTTTCACATTTTATATATGAAAAACCTGTGACATAAAAGGAATAAATAATTTGTTCAAATCTATGTAGCTAGTAAATAATAGAACTGGGATTTATGCCAGAATCAGGCTTCAGAATCTGTGTTCTTAACCACTTTGTTTTACCATCTCCCATACTCCTAAAGCATTTCTTATAGCTACGTAAAATTCATTCAGAATGGCAAAGCACTCTTTTAAGAGTATTTAGAGTATCTGATATAAATACTTTTAAAATATGTAATGTTTTTTAAGATTTTATTTATTTATTTATTTATTTATTTATTTATTTATTTATTTGTAGAGACACAGCTAAAGAGAGAGAGGCAGAGACACAGGCAGAGGGAGAAGCAGGCACCATGCAAGGAGCCTGATGTGGGACTCGATCCGGGGTCTCCAGGATCACACCCCGGGCTGCAGGCGGCGCTAAACCGCTGCGCCACCAGGGCTGCCCTAAAATATGTAATGTTTTAATTAGTAAACTTTGTTTTTAGAGTATGTCTAGGTTCACAGGAAAACTGAGCAGAGGGATCCCTGGGTGGCGCAGCGCTTTGGCGCCTGCCTTTGGCCCAGTGCGCGATCCTGGAGACCCGGGATCGAATCCCACATCAGGCTCCCGGTGCATGGAGCCTGCTTCTCCCTCTGCCTATATCTCTGCCTCTCTCTCTCTCTCTCTGTGACTATCATAAATAAATTAAAAAAAAAGAAAACTGAGCAGAATGTACAGTGTATCAATATACTTCTCCTCCCCTAATAAACCTCCCCACTGTCAACATCTCACAGCACAGTAGTACATTTATTTAAATTGATGAGACTACATTAACACATCAGCACCAATGGTCCAAAGTGTACATCAGGGTTCACTCATGGCATTATACAGCCTACATATTTTTACAAATGTATAATGACAGCTATCCACTATAAGAGTATCATACAGAATAATTTTACTGCCCTAAAAATTCTGTGCGTTTCACCTATTCATCGCTGTATCTTCCCTATTTTACTGATCTTGTTGTCTCCATATTTTTGCTTTTTCTATATTGTCATATATTTGGAATCATATAATATAGGGCTTTGTCACACTCTTATTTCACTTACTAATATGAATTTAAGGTTTCTCCTTGTCTTTGCATATCTTGACAGCTCATTTCTCTGTAGCATTGAATAATATCCCATTATCTGAATGTATAATTTGTCTATTCATCTACTGGACATATTGTTTACCTCCATGTTTTGGCACTTTTGAATACAACTGCTATAAACATCCATATCTTTTTTGGACATTAGTTTTCACTTCATTTGAATAAATGCAGAACAGTGCAATTGCTTGATCGTTTGGTAAGGGTGTACTTAGTTTTATAAGAAACTGCCAAAATGTCTTCTAAAAGTGGCTTTACTTGTTTTTATTCCTACCAGGAATGGATGAGGAAATCTGTTTCCTCTGTGGCCAGTAATGGTGGTGTTAGTGTTTTGGATTTTTGCAATTATAATAGGTATGTAGTGGTATCACATTGTTATTTCAATTTGCAATTCCCTTTTGACACACGACATTGAACATCTTTTCATATGTTCACTTGCTTCCTGAATATCTTCTTTGGTGAGGTGACTGTTCAGTTTTTTGCCCACATTTTGATCATATTTATTTTCTTATTATTAAGTTTTAAGATTTCTTTGTATATTTTGGACACAAGTCCTTTATCAGATATGTCCTTTGCAAATATTTTCTTCTGGTCTTTGACTTTTCTTCTGATTCTCTTGGTATTGTTTTGCAGAGTAGAAAAATTTTAATTTTAGTGAAGACTAAAGCCATCGTCATACCCAAGGTCATCTAGATTTTCTGTTATGTTCTAGGAGTTTTATAGTTTCATGTTTTACATTTAGGTCTATGATCCACTTTGATTTAATTTTTGTGAAGTGTGTATAGCTTGTGTCTAGATTTATTTTTTTGCTTGTGAATGTCCAGTTGTTTTAGCACATTTGTTGAAAAGACTATCTGTGCTCCTTTGTATTGCCTTTACTTCGTTCTTTAAGGTCAGTTGACTGTATTTATGTGGTGCTATTTCTACGCTATCTATTCTGTTCTATTGATCTATCTATTCTTTGACCTGTATCATACTGTCCTGATTATTAAAACTTCATATTGAAGTATTGAAATCATGTAGTATCAGTCCTCAAACTTTGTTCTTATCCTTCAATATCTAGTTGGCTATTCTGCGTAATTTCACTTATAAATTTTATTATTAATTTGTCAAAATCTACAAAATATCTTGCTGAGATTTTTATTTTTATTGGAATTGTATTTAATCTATGTCAAATTGTGAAGAAATTACATCTTGATAATATTGAGTCTTCCTATCCATGACCATGAAATGTCTCACCATTCGTTTACTTTTTGATTTCTTTTACCAGAGTTTTGCAGTTATCATATAGATCTGATTCATATTTTGTTAGGTTTATATCTATATAACTAATTTATATTTGTAGTGCTAATATAAATGATAGTGTGATTTTGATTTAAAATGCTTGTTAATTGCTAGCATATAGAAAAGTAATTTACTTTAGTATTCTAATTTTGCATCCTGCAACCTTGTTAGAATTGTTTTATCATATATATGATATATATGTTTATTCATATATATATATGATATATGACATTTAACATCTATTCCTATGCTCACTTATATTTGAAATTTGAAAAAAAAATATATATATCAATTCTTTCAAATTTTCTATATAAACAACCTTCTGCAAACAGGGCCAGTTTGATTTCTTACTTCCCAATCTATATACCTTTTCACCTCTCCTTCCATTTTGAATGAGAGCCTTGCTGGATAAAGTATTCTTGGTTGCATGTTCTTCTCATTTAGGACCCTGAATATATCCTGCCAGCCCTTTCTGGCCTGCCAGGTCTCTGTGGAGAGGTCTGCTGTTACCCTAATACTCCTCCCCAAAAAAGTCAGGGATTTCTTGTCTCTTGCTGCTTTAAGGATCTTCTCTTTATCTTTGGAATTTGCAAGCTTCACTATTAAATGTCGAGGTGTTGAACGGTTTTTATTGATTTTAGGGGGGGATCTCTCTATTTCCTGGATCTGAATGCCTGTTTCCCTTTCCAGATTAGGAAAATTTTCAGCTAGAATTTGTTCAAATACATATTCTGGCCCTCTGGCCCTTTCGGCACCCTCGGGAAAACCAATTAAACGTAGGTTTTTCTTCGTCAGGCTGTCATTTATTTCCCTTAATCTATCTTCATGGTCTTTTAATTGTTTGTCTCTTTTTTCCTCAGTTTCCCTCTTTGCTATCAACTTGTCTTCTATGTCACTCACTCGTTCTTCCACCTCGTTAACCCTCGTCGTTAGGACTTCTAGTTTGGATTGCATCTCATTCAATTGATTTTTAATTTCTGCCTGATTAGCTCTAAATTCTGCAGTCATGAAGTCTCTTGAGTCCTTTATGCTTTTTTCTGGAGCCACCAGTAGCTGTATAATAGTGCTTCTGAATTGGCTTTCTGACATTGAATTGTAATCCAGATTTTGTAACTCTGTGGGAGAGAGGACTGTTTCTGATTCTTTCTTTTGAGGTGAGGTTTTCCTTGTAGTCATTTTGCTCAGTGCAGAGTGGCTAAAAGCAAGTTGTATGGGGAAAAGGAGAAAAAGAGAGGAGAAAGAAGGAAAGAAAAGAGAAAGAAAAAAAAGGGGAAAAAAACGAAAAAAAAGAAGAAAAAGAAAGAAAGGAGAAAAAAAGGGGGTGGGGGAAGGAAACAAATCAAAAAGCAAAACAAACAAACAAAAAAAGAACCACGGGGGAGTATCTTCTGATTCTGTGTACTTTAAGTCCCTTGGCTTCCCCTGGAAGTTGTCAGTCTAGCTGGTCTTCTGGGGGAGGGGCCTGCTGTGCTGATTTTCAGGTGTTAGCAGTTGGGGGAGCTGCTGTGCCCCTGCCTGGTGCAGGGCTCAGTGGGGGTTGTTTACCCCGTGAGGCCCCAGGAGCAACAGCCCTAGTGGCGGGGCCAGCTCTGGAGCCCTGGATTCAGCCCCGGCAGGAACTCCGGAGCTCTCTGTCTGCAGGGCCTGGAGGCTGCGGGGTGGGGCCGCTGATCTGCTCAGCTCGGGGCAGGAGCGTCCTTGCTGTCCTGGGCCCTCCCGGCCTCTGCCTGTCCCGGGGGGAGGCCGGATCCTGGGCTGTGTCCCGGCGCCCTGTGCTCCGGGGCCTGCGCTGTTGGATTCGCGCTCCCGGGCCGCGCAACCCCCTCCGCAGAGCCACCGCCCGAGCCCCCCCCCCGAGCTGCTCCTGGAACCGCGCAGCCCCCTCCGCGGAGCCGCCGCCGGAGCCCCTCGGAGCTGCTCTGGGTCCCACCGGGTCCCGCCGTGCGCGCTGCAGCCCTTAGGGAGCTCGGCGCACTCTCCCGGGGCGCAGGTGTCTGTTAGTGTCCCCGGGAGCCCGAGGGCATCCCCGCCCTCCTGGGGTCCTGCTCTAACTCCCTGGGAGCCCCTTTCCCCCGGGAAGGTTGGTGCAGCTCCTGCTTCTCCGGGACGGGGCTCTCCTGTCCTGGGGACTCTCGCCCCGGCCTCAGCCCGGCTCTTCGTGGGGCCCCTCCCCCTTGGATGCCTTCTCCCCCCCCCCCCCCACCTTGATAGAAGCGGCAAACTCTTCTCACTGTAGCATTCCAGGTATTCTTTCTTTAATTCTCAGGCCGAATTCATAGATTTTCAGGATAATTTGAAGGTTTTCTAGGTAATTTGGTGGAGACAGGTGATTTGGAGACCCTACTCTTCCGCCATCTCGCCCCTCCCCCCTTGGGTGCAAGTGTCTGGCCTTTCATTGCATCTGTATCTTTGGGGTTTAATGTCATTTTAAATTCTAAATCTACCAAAAATGTACAGTGAGTATTGCTGGTAAAATGAAAAAAGGGAGCCAATATTTGCAAAGTCAGGACAGTCTAATCTGATTACACAAGAATGGAGTAAAATTCCTTTTTTTTTTTTTTTTTTTTTTTTTACTTTTCCCTACGTGTATAGCTCCCATCTTATCTTTTACAATCAGCAGATAAATTTATCGAGCTTAGAGGAAAAATAATACTGTTTAAAAGATTCCATAACATTCATTCATAAATGACCTTTGCTATTATATGTATTACACCTTCTCAGTAGTTTTCTAAGTTAATTAACAATAAAAGCAAATAATAGCTACATTTATGTAATATCTATCATGTGATAGATTATCTTACATTTTTTACATAAAATAGTAAAAATTCTAGCCCCATCTGATATCCACTCTATTCATCACTAAGCTTACTGGCAATGGTGGTGGTAATTCTTTTTTCCTCAAATACAAGACTCTGTCTGCTTCTCTGCCTGAGAGCTGTCTCCTATAGGTCAGAAGCTTGCTCAGCAGGAGGGGAGAGCAAAACCAAGGGCAGGGAATTTAATTCTCACAAAATAATCCTCAACAATGAGGGATAGGAATAGGTAAATAAATGCCCCCATTTTTCTGTCCCTCAGCGGGATATTTCAGAAGGATATTCTGCACAATGTCTGAGAATTACCAACAGGACTAAGCAACAGTTGCTCACATTAGCATCCTTCACATCAACACACCATTAATTGATTTTTCTTTCTTCCCTCTCTCACTTTTTCCACTCTCTTTTGTGCTTTCTGAATCACCATCTTCTAAATGAATATCTATACTTCAGACTTCATATTTCTATATATTTGTCTATTTAGACATATAAAATCTAGAGAATAGAAAGTACATGTATAGTGTGTTAGAAAACAATGTCATTGTCATTTTAGTGCATGATTTGTATGCTATTATAAAAACACAGTGTAGAAATATTTAACTCTAAGTATTCTGTATGTTTAAACTGTTTGTTGCTAATAAATTTATATCTTATTACTGTTATGGTAAAAAATTGAAATATATTAACAAAAATTTCCTGTTTAATTACTTCAGTATTTAATGCTAAGCATAGAGCTTCAATTATAGAAAACAGAAAAAAAATAAGAATTAACGTTGAATTCATTTGTATTCCTCCAGTTTCTTAAATATAATACTTATTGATTACTTTTAGAATATTAATAGTACTACTATCAACTAAAAATAGCATTCAGAGAAAGTAAAACTGGTTTCCATTTTTTCTTTATAAGGATCTTAAAACTATTTACTCTGGGGATGTCTGAGTGGCTCAGCGGTTGAGCATCTGCCTTTGGATCAGGGCGTGATCCTGGAGTCCCGGGAACTAGTCCCACATCGGGCTCCCTTCATGGAGCCTACTCTCCGTCTGCCTCAGTCTCTGCCTCTGTCTCTGTGTCACTCATGAATAAATACATAAAATCTTAAGAAAAGTATTCACTATATCCTAACAAGTAAAAACCTGAACAAACTGAAAAATCAACAGCTTTTCTTAGGTCTGTCAGAAAAGTGAAGTTATAGGGCAAACTACTGCCCCCAAATTGTAGACAGACAAGTAAATAAAGGGAATCACAACTTATCTGAACAGAGATCCACAAGCAAAAATACCTGCAGGAACCAGTACCAAGATAAGAAGACCTAAATTAAAATTGATAAATTGCTGTAGGCTCAGTGTGGATGATCCTAAGAGATAAAAACCTTTCCACTACATTAATGAAGGCTATTAATCCAATACATCGTGTTTCCCTTTAAAAGAAAAAAAAAATGGACACCTGGTTGGCTCTGTGGTTGAGTGTCTGCCTTTGGCTCAGGGTGTGATCCCGGGATCCAGGACCAAGTTCCACATTAGGCTCCTTGTGGGGAGTCTGCTTCTCCCTCTGCCTGTGTCTCTGCCTCTCTCTCTATGTCTCTCATGAATAAATAAATCAAATCTTTTTAAGAAAAGGGAAAAAAGCAACGTATATTGAATTATAAAAAACAAAGACTGAAGTGACTGAAAAAGCACCAGAACCAGAATCAAATATAACAGAAATGTAAGAATTGTCAGACCAGGATTTTTAAAAATATATATGATTAACAGGTTTAAGAGCTGAATGAATGAATGAATGAATAAATACATAAAGAAATAAATAATGAGACAAATAAAAATTGAGAAAATATGTTGTGATATACATGCATTGCAGGAAAAATTAAAAGAAGGTCTTCAGAGAAGTAAAATGATATGTTAGAAACTTGAATCTAGATTAAAAAAAAACAGAAAAATCATTGGGCAGTGAATAATTGAAATACAATATTTTTCTTAATCTAACAGGAAACAGTTTATCCAAAATAATGACAGCAACAATGTATTCAATTATATCAAGTATATATAAATGATAACAGCAGTAAAAGGAACAGTAAAGAAGAATTAAGAATATTTTGCTGCTATAAAGTACTTGCACTACCTGTAAAGTGCTATAGTGTTATTTGAAAGTGGACATGGATTAGTTGTAAATATACATTGTAAATTTTAAGAGAAATTACTAAAAAATAAAATTAGTATGGCTCAAAAGCCAAGAAAGGAGAAAAAACAAAATCATAGGAAATGCCCAATTAAAACCACAAAAGTGTGGATGACAAAAAGAGGGACAAGAAAAAGGGCATCAAGTAGAAAACAGTGACACATATGGTAGATACTAGTCTAAATATATCAATAATAAAAGATCTAAATACATCAATTAAAGCACCAAAGATGTCAGAGTGGATCATAAGGCAAGACCTAACTATAAACTGGCTGCAAAAAAAAAATTAAATATAAAGACATATACATGTTTCTAAATGAATAAAATGAAGGATAAAGATAATATGATCATTTCAGTAGATGCAGAAAAAGCATTAAACAAAATTAAACATCTTTTCATGATTAAAACTCTTAACAAAATGAGTTTAGAGAGAACATACTTCAACATAATAGGGACCACGGGGGCCTGGGTGCCTCAATGAGTTAAGCATCTGACTTTTGGTTTCAGGTCAGGTCATGATCTCTTGGGTCATGAAATCAAGCTCAATGCAATGTCAGGCTCTGCACACATTGGGGATTCTGCTTGAAAAGTCTTTCCCTCTCCCCTTTCCAAAATTCATGCTTGTTTTCTCTCTCTGTCTCTCATAAATAAATAAAACTTTTTAAAAATAATAAAGGCCAGGTAAACATAATAAAGGCCATATATATGAAAAACCCATAACTAAGAACATAGTGATGAGAAACTGAGAACTTCTCCTCTATGGTTAGGAATAAGAAAGGGATGTCCACTCTCGCCACTTTTATTCAATATAGCATGGCAAGTCCTACCAGAGCAATAAGAAAAGATGCAGAGAAAGCATTTGACAAAATACAGCATCCATTCCTGATTAAAACTCTTCAAAGTGTAGGGATAGCAGGAACATATCTCAATATTATAAAAGTCATCTATGAAAAACCCACATCAAATACCATTCTCAATGGGGAAAAACTGAGAGCCCTTCCCCAAAGATCAGGAATGTGACTGGGATGCTTACTCTCACCACTTTTGTTTCTCTAGCCTCAGCAATCATACAGCAAAAAGAAATTAAAAAAATAAACAATCATATTGGCAAAGAAGAAGTCAAACTCCATCTTTATAGATGGCATAATATTATATATAGAGAACCTAAAGGACTCCATCCTAAAATTGCTAGAATTCATACAGCAATTCACCAGTGTGGCAGGATACAAAATCAATGCACAGAAATAATTTGCATTTTATACACTAACAATGAGGCAGAAGAAAGATAAATCAAGGAATCTATGCCATTTGCAATTGCACCCAAAATCATAAAATACCTAGGAATAAATCTAACCAAATATGTAAAGGATCTGTACTCTAAAAACTGTAGAATATATATTAAATAAATTGAAGAAGACACAAAGAAATGGGAAAAAATCATGCTCATGGATTGGAAGAACAAATATTGTAAAAATGTCTATGTTACCCAAAGCAACCTACACATTCAATGAATCCTTAACAAAACACCATCAGCACTTTCCATAGAGCTGGAACAAGCAATCCTAAAATTTCTATGGAATCAGAAAGGAACCCAAATAGCCAGAGTAACACTGAAAAATAAAACCAGAGATGGTGGCATCACAATTCTGGATTTCAAGCTGTATTACAAGGCTCTAATCATCAAGATAGCATGATACTGGCACACAAACAGACACATAGATCAATGGAACAAAATAGAGAACCCAGAAATGGGCTCTCAATTCTATGGCCAACTAATCTTTGACAAACCTGGAAAGAATAAGCAATCCAAAAAAAAAAAAAAGTCTCTTCAACAAATGGTGTTGGGATAATGGGACAGCCACATGCAGAAGAATGAAAGGGAACAGTCTAGTCTTCTTACAACATACACAAAAATAAACTCAAAATGGATGAAAGATCTAAATAGGAATACATCAAAATCCTAGAGAACACAGCACATTTTTTGACCTTGGCCACAGCAACTTCTTGCTAGACACATCTCTAAAGGCAAGAGAAACTAAAGGCCAAGTCAACTATTAGAACCTGATCAAGATAAAAAGTTTTTCTATGGCAAAGGAAACAGTCAACAAAACTAGAAGGTAACTTATGGAATGGGAGAAGATATTTATAGAAGTTATATCAGATAAATGTCTAATATCCAAAACCTCTAAAGAATTTATCAAATTCAACCCCAAAAGCAAAAAGTCCAGTCAAGAAATGGGCAGAAGACATAAACAGAAATTTCTCCAAAGAATACATACAAATGGTACAGAAGGCCAACAGACACATGAAAAAGTACTCAAAATCACTGAGTATCAGGGAAATACAAATCCAAACCACAATGAGATACCACCTCACAGCATTCAGAATGGCTAAAATTAACAACTCAGGAAACAACAGATGTTGGTGAGGATGCAGAGAAGGGGGAATCCTCTTACACTGTTGGTGTGAATGCAAACTGATGCAGCCACTCTGAACCAGTGTGGAGGTTCTTCAAAAAGTCAAAACTAGAGCTAACTTAAGGCACAGTAATTGCATTACCAGACAATTATCCAAAGGATACAAACATAGTGATTTGAAGGGGCACATACACCCCAATGTTTATAGCAGCAATGAAAACATTAGCCAAAATATGGAGAGACCCCAGATGTCCATCAAGAGATAATTGGATAAAGATGTGGTATTTATATGCAATGGAATATTATTCAGTCATCAAAAATAATGAAATATTGCCATTTGTGACTATGCGGATAGAACTAGAGGGTATTATGCTAAGTGCAGTAAGTCAGAAAGAGAAGACAAATACCATACAATTTCACTTATATGTGGAACTTAATAAAACAGATGAACATAGAGGAAGGGAAGGAAAATAAAATAAGATGAAAATTGAGAAGGAGGCAAACCATGAGAGACACGGAACTCTAGAAAACAAACTGAGGGTTCCTGGAAGGGAGGTAGGTGGGGGGAGGGATAGTTGGGTGATGGGGATTAAGGCAGATATTGTATCTAATGGGCACTGAGTGTTATATGCAACTAATAAATCACTAAATTCTATCTCTGAAACTAATTTTTAAAAAGATGGAGGTAGCACAATCTCAGATTTCAAAATATACTACAAAGCTATAATAATGAAAACAGGATAGTATTGTCACAAAAAAAGATTAATGGAACAGAATGAAAAGCCCAGAAATAAACCAATGCTTATATGGCCAATTAATCTATGGCAAAGCAGGCAAGGATATACAATGGGGGAAAGACAGTCTCTTCAGTAAATCATTCTGGGAAAACTAGAATTTTACAGGGAAATAAATGAAACTAGACCACATTCTTACACCATACACAAAAATAGATCCAAAATGGATTAAAGACCTAAATGTGAGGCCTGAAACCATAAAACTCCTAGAAGAAAACATAGGCAATACTTTATTTTATAATGGCTTACAAATATTTTTCTGGATGTCTCCTTAATCCAGCAAAACAAAGCAGAAATAAACTATTCTACAACAAAACTTACCATCAACAAAACAAAGAGTCAACCTACTGAATGGATAAAGAAGATGTGGTTTATGTATACAATGGAATATTACTCAGCTATTAGAAATGACAAATACCCACCATTTGCTTCAACGTGGATGGAACTGGAGGGTATTATGCTGAGTGAAGTAAGTTAGTCGGAGAAGGACAAACATTATATGTTCTCATTCATTTGGGGAATATAAATAATAGTGAAAGGGAAAATAAGGGAAGGGAGAAGAAATGTGTGGGAAATATCAGAAAGGGAGACAGAACGTAAAGACTGCTAACTCTGGGAAACGAACTAGGGGTGGTAGAAGGGGAGGAGGGCGGGGGGTGGGAGTGAATGGGTGACGGGCACTGGGTATTATTCTGTACGTTAGTAAACTGAACACCAATAAAAAAAAAAAAGGAAGAAGATATTCACAGATGATATATCTGGTAAGGGGTTAATATTCAAAGTAGATAAAGAACTTATAAAACTCAACACCAAAATTATTATGATGATGATGATTAAAAAATGGCAGAGAACCTGAATAGACATTTTTTTCTAAAAGAGATATAGAGATTGTTAACAGGCACATAAGAAGATGATCAACATCAGTAATCATCAGGGAAATGTAAATCAAAACCACAAAAAAATACATTACCTTACAGCTAGCTGTCAGAATGGCTAGAATAAAAAAGACAGGAAATATTAAGTGTTAGAGAGGATGTGGATAAAAGGGAACATTCATGCACTGTTGGTGGAAATGTATACCAGTGAAGTTACTGTAGAAAACAGCTCTGAGGCTTCTAAAATATATATAATAACTATATATATATATATATATATTATATTATGATCCAGTAATTCCACTACTGGGTGTTTATGGAAAAAATTAGAGGAGGTAACAAAACACAAACTTTTAACTTTGGGAAAAGAACAAAGGGTAGTGGAAGGGGAGGAGGGCAGGGGTATGGGGTAACTGGGTTATGGGCACTAAGGAGGGCACTTGATGGGATGAGCACTGGGTGTTATACTATATGTTGGCAAATGGAACTTCAATTAAAAAAATAAAAGTAAAAAAAAAAGAAAACAAAAACACTAATTCAAAACATATATACTCTCTGTGACTGGGTGATGGGCACTGAGGTGGGCACTTGACAGGATGAGCACTGGGTGTTATTCTATATGTTGGCAAATTGACCACCAATAAAAAATAAATTTATAAAAATAAAAAAGATATATATTCTCCTATGTTTATTGCATCGTTTTTTAGAATAGCCAAGATATGGAAACAACCCATGTGTCCATCAATAGATGAATGGATAAAGAAGACATGATACACACACACACACACACACACACACACACACACACACTGGAATTTTACTAAGCTATATAAAAGAATGAGATGTTGCCACTTGCAACAACATGAATCAACCTAGAGTGTATTATGCTAATAAAGCAGATAGTGAATGACAAATGCCATATGATTTCACTTATATGTGGAATGTAAAAAAAACATGAAAAGATGAACAACCAACCAAAGAGCAGAAACAGACCCACCCATAAATACAGAAATTGAACTGTTGGCTCCCAAAGGAAAGGGAGCGTGAGCAAGATGGGTAGAGAAGAATGAGAGATACATACAGGCTTCCAGGTATGGAATTAAGAAGTCATGGGGATAAAAAGTACAGTATAGGGAATATAGTCAATGTTATTGTAATAGCATTGTATAGTGGCAGAGTGTAGTATACTTGTGATAAGCATTTTATAACATAAAGACTTTTCAAATAAGTGCTCATGTAAAAAAAAAACATGAATAAATGAACAAACAACCAAAGAGCAGAAACAGACCCACCCATAAATACAGAAAATGAACTGTTAAGGAGGCAGGGCAAGATGGGGAAAGAGTAGGGTCCCCAAGTCACCTGTCCACAACAAATTACCTAAATAACCTTCAAATCATCCTGAAAACGTATGAATTTGGCTTGAGAGTTGTAGCTGGAATGCTACAGTGAGAAGAGTTCACGATTCTATCAAGGTAGGAAGACGGAGTGGGGGAGAAATAAAGAAACAAAAGGCATCCAAGGGGGAGGGACCCCACGAGGAGCCAGAATAAGGCCAGAGCGAGTGCCCCCAGGACAGAAAAGCCCCGACCCAGAGAAGCAGAAGCTGCACCAATCTTCCCGGATGGAAAGGCGCTCACAGGAAGTTGGAGCAGGATCCCAGGAGGGGCGGGGATGCCCTCAGGCTCCCTGGGACACTAACAGAGCACCTGCGCCCCAGGGAGAGTGCACCACACCCCGCGGCTGAGCTCGCTAAAGGACTGCAGCACGGCGCACGGCCGGACCCGGAGCAGCTCGGGGGCGGCTTAGGGAGAGGCTCCATGCAGAGGGAGCTGCGCAGCTGGGAGGGCTATTCCAACAGCACAAGCCTGGGAGCAAAGGGCACCAGGGACACAGCCCAAGATCCGACGCTCCTCCAGGGACAGGCAGAAGACAGGAGGGCACAAGACAACAAGGACGCTCCAGCCTCCAGATGGCCCTGAGCTGAGAAGATCAGCGGTCCCGCCAACTGAGCTTCCAGGCCCCTGCAGATTGAGAGCTCCATAGTTACTGCAGGAGATGACTCTAGGGCTAGAGAGCTGGCCCCTGCTACTGATGTTGTTCCTCCTGGGGCCTCACAGGATAAATAACCCCCACCAAGATTCACAGTAGCCTCACAGGATAAACAGGTTAAACAACTTGCACTGAGCTCTGCACCAGGCAGGGGACTGAGCAGCTCCCCCAAGTGCTAACACCTGAGAATCAGCACAGCAGGACCCTCCCCAGAAGACCAGCTAGACGGATAGGGGAACAACAAATTATTGACCAAGGAGCACTGGAAAGTTCCAGGGGAAGTTGAGGGATTTACAGTATAGAGAATCAGAGGATACGCCCCCTGGTTGTTTGTTTTTTGTTTTCTTTTTGCTTCCCCCCCCCCCACACTTTTTTTTTCTTTCCTTCTCTTCTCTTTTTTTTTCCTTCTTTTTTTTCTTTATCCTTTCTTCTTTCTCTTCTCTCTTTTTCTCCATTTCCCAATACAAATTGTTTTTGGCCACTCTGCACTGAGCAAAATGACTAGAAGGAAAAACTCATCCCAACAGACAGAATCAGAAACAGTCCTCTCTCCCACAGAGTTACAAAATTTGGATTACAATTCAATGTCAGAAAGCCAATTCAGAAGCACTATTATAAAGATACTGGTGGCTCTAGAAAAAAGCATAAAGGACTCAAGAGACTTCATGACTGCAGAATTTAGATCTACTCAGGCAGAAATTAAAAATCAATTGAATGAGATGCAATCCAAACTAGAAGTCCTAATGACAAGGGTTAACGAGGTGGAAGAACGAGTGAGTGACATAGAAGACAAGTTGATGGCAAAGAGGGAAACTGAGGAAAAAAGAGACAAACAAAAGACCATGAGGATACATTAAGGGAAATAAATGACAGCCTGAGGAAGAAAAACCTACGTTTAATTGGGGTTCCTGAGGGCGCCGAAAGGGCCAGAGGTCCAGAATATGTATTTGATCAAATCATAGCTGAAAACCTTCCTAGTCTGGGAAGGGAAGCAGGCATTCAGATCCAGGAAATAGAGAGATCCCCCCTAAAATCGCTCAACACATCGACATTTAATAGTGAAGCTTGCAAATTCCAAAGACAAAGAGAATATACTTAAAGCAGCAGGAGACAAGAAATCTCTAAATTTATGGGGAGAAATATTAGATTAACATCAGACCTCTCCACAGAGACCTGGCAGGCCAGAAAGGGCTGGCAGGATATACTCGGGTCCTAAATGAGAAGAAACTGCAGCCAAGAATACTTTATCCAGCAAGGCTCTCACTCAGAATAGAAGGAGAGATAAAGAGCTTCCAAGATAGACAGGGACTGAAAGAATATATGACCACCACACCAAACCAGCTCTGCAAGAAATTTTAAGGGGAAATATGTAAAAGAAAGAGGAAGTCCAATGGAACAATCCACAAAAACAGGGACTGAATAGGTATCAAGATGACACAAAACTCATATCTTTCAATACTAATTCTGAAAGTGAATGGGCTTCATGACCCCATTAAAGGCGCAGGGCTTCAGACAAGATAAAAAAGCAGGACCCATCTATTTGCTGTCTACAGGAGACTTATTTTAGACAGAAGGACACCTCCAGCCTGAAAATGAAAGGTTGGAGAACCATATACCATTCAAATGGTCCTCAAAAGAAAGCAGGGGTAGCCATCCTTATATCAGTTAAACTATGGTTTATCCCAAGGACTGTAGTGAGAGATGAAGAGGGACACTATATCATACTTAAAGGATCTATCCAACAAGAGGACTTAACAATCATCAATATATATGCACCGAATGTGGCAGCTGCCAAACATATCAATCAATTAATAACTATTAATAACCAAAGTTAAGACACAATTAGATAATAATATACTTATACTTGGTGACTTCACTCTAGCACTCTCTACAATCGATAGGTTTTTTAAGCACAACATCTCCAAAGAAACAAGACCTTTAAATGATACACTGGACCAGATGGATTTCACAGACATCAACAGAATTTTACATCCAAGCTCAACTCAATACATATTCTTCTCAAGGGCACATGGAACTTTCTTCAGAATAGACCACATACTTGGTCACAAATCAGGTCTTAACCGATACCAAAGATTGGAATCATCCCCTGCATATTTTCCAACCATAATGCTTTGAAATTAGAACTAAATCACAACAAGAAGTTTGGAAGGACTTAAAACACATGCAGGTTAAGGAACATCCTGCTAAAAGGTGAAAGGGTCAACAAGGAAATTAGAGAAGAATTAAAGACTCATGGAAACTAATAAGAATGAAGATTCAACCTTTCAGAATTTTTGGGATACAGCAAAGCAGTCCTGAGGGGGAAATACATCCTAATACAAGCATCCATCCAAACACTGGAAAGAACTCAAATACAAAAGCTAACCTTACACCTAAAGGAACTAGAGAAAAAACAGCAAGTAGATCCTACACGCAGCAGAAGAAGAGAGTCAATAAAGATTCAAGCAGAACTCAGTGAAATAGAGACCAGAAGAAATGTGGAACAGATCAACAAAACCAGGAGTTGGTTCTTTGAAAGAATTAATAACATAGATAAACCATTAGCCAGCATTAATAAAAAGAAGAGAGAGAAGACTCAAATTAATAAAATCATGAATGAGAAAAGAGAGATCGCTACCAACATCAAGGAAATATAAACCATTTTAAAAACATATTATGAGCAGCTATATGCTAATAAATTAGGCAATCTAGAAGAAATGGACTCATTTCTGGAAAACCACAAACTACCAAAACTTGAACTGGAAGAAATATAAAACCTGAACAGGCCAATAACCAGGGAGGAAATTGAAGCAGTCATCCAAAACCTCCCAAGACACAAAAGTCCAGGGCCAGATGGCTTCCCTGGGGAGTTCTATCAAAAGTTTAAAGAAAAAACCATACCTATTCTACTAAAGTTGCTCGGAAAGACAAAAAGAGATGGAATACTTCCAAACTCGTTCTATGAGGCCAGCATCACCTTAATTCCAAAACCAGACAAAGACCCCCACCAAAAAGGAGAATTACAGACCAATATCCCTGATGAACATGGATGCAAAAATTCTCAACAAGATACTAGCCAATAGGATACAACAGTACTTTAAGAAGATTATTCACCATGACCAAGTAGGATTTATTCCCGGGATGCAAGGCTGGTTCACCACTCGTAAAACAATCAATGTGATTGATCATATCAGCAAGAGAAAAAACAAGAAACATAGGATCCTCTCAATAGATGCAGAGAAAGCATTTGACAAAGTACAGCATACAACCCAGATCAAAACTGTTGAGAGTGTAGGGATAGAGGGAACATTCCGCAACATCTTAAAAGCCATCTACAAAAAGCCCACAGCAAGTATCATTTTCAATGGGGAAGCACTGGGAGCCATTCTTCTAAGTTCAGGAACAAGACAGGGATGTCCACACTCACCACTGCTATTCAACATAATACTGGAAGTCCTAGCCTCAGCAATCAGACAACAAAAAGAAATAAAAGGCGTTTAAATTAGCAAAGAAGAAGTCAAACTCTCCCTCTTTGCAGATGACATGATACTGTACATGGAAAACCCCAAAACTCCACCCCAAGATTGCTAGAACTCATACAGCAATTCGGCAGTGTGGCAGGACACAAAATCAATGCCCAGAAATCAGTGGCATTTCTATACACTAACAATGAGCCTGAAAAAAATAGAAATGAAGGAGTCAATCCCATTTATATTTGGACCCAAAAGCATATGATACCTAGGAATAAACCTAACCAAAGAGGTAAATGATGTATCCCATAAAAACTACAGAACACTTCTGAAAGAAATTGAGGAAGACACAAAGAGATGGAAAAATATTCCATGCTCATGGGTTGGCAGAATTAATATTGTGAAAATGTCAATGTTACCCAGGGCAATTTACATGTTTAATGCAATCCCTATCACAATACCATGGACTTTCCTCAGAGAGTTGGAACAAATCATCTGAAGATTTTTTTGGAATCAGAAAAGATCTTGAATAGCCAGGTGAATTTTAAAAAAGAAAACCATATCTGGGGGCATCACAATGCCAGATTTCAGGTTGTACTACAAAGCTGTGGTCATCAAGACAGTGTGGTACTGGCACAAAAACAGACACATAGATGAATGGAACAGAATAGAGAACCCAGAAGTGGACCCTCAACTTTATGGTCAACTAACATTCGACAAAGGAGGAAAGACTATCCACTGGAATAAAGACAGTCTCTTCAATAAATGGTGCTGGGAATATTGTACATCCACATACAAAAGAATGAAACTAGACCGCTCTCTTGCACCATACACAAAAATAAACTCAAAATGGATGAAAGATCTACATGTGAGACAAGATTCCATCAAAATTCTAGAGGAGAACACAGGCAACACCTTTTTTGAACTTGGCCATGGTAACTTCTTGCAAAATACATCCATGAAGGCAAGAGAAACAAAAGCAAAAATGAACTATTAGGACTTCATCAAGATAAGAAGCTTTTGCACAGCAAAGGAAACAGTCAAAGACTGTTGTCAAAGACAACCTACAGAATGGGAGAAGATATATGCAAATGACCTTTCAGATAACGGCCTAGTATCCAAGATCTATAAAGAACTTATTAAACTCAACAGCAAAGAAACAAACAATCCAATCGTGAAATGGGCAAAAGGCATGAACATAAATCTCACAGAGGAAGACATAGACTTGGCCAACAAGCACATGAGAAAATGCTTCGTATCACTTGCCATCAGGGAAATACAAATCAAAACCACAATGAGATACCACCTCACACCAGTGAGAATGGGAAAAATTAACAAGGCAGGAAACTACAAATGTTGGAGAGGATGTGGAAAAAGGGGAACCCTCTTGCACTGTTGGTGGGAATGTGAACTGGTGCAGCCACTCTGGAAAACTGTGTGGAGGTTCCTCAAAGAGTTAAAAATAGATCTGCCCTACGACCCAGCAATTGCACAGCTGGGGATTTACCCCAAAGATACAGATGCAATGAAACACCAGGACACCTGCACCCCGATGTTTGTAGCAACAATGTCCACAATAGCCAAACTGTGGAAGGAGCCTCGGTGTCCATCTAAAGGTGAATGGATAGGGAAGATGTGGTCTATGTATACAATGGAATATTACTCAGCCATTAGAAATGACAAATACCCACCATTTGCTTCAACGTGGATAGAACTGGAGGGTATTATGCTGAGTGAAGTAAGTCAATCGGAGAAGGACAAACATTGTATGTTCTCATTCATTTGGGGAATATAAATAATAGTGAAAGGGAATATAAGGGAAGGGAGAAGAAATGTGTGGGAAATATCAGAAAGGGAGACAAAACATAAAGACTCCTAACTCTGGGAAACGAACTAGGGGTGGTGGAAGGGGAGGAGGGTGGGGGGTGGGGGTGAATGGGTGAGGGGCATTGAGGGGGGCACTTGACGGGATGAGCACTGGGTGTTATTCTGTATGTTGGTAAATTTTTTTTGTATGTTGGTAAATTGAACACCAATAAAAAATTAATTTATTAAAAAAAAGAAAGATGAATGGGTAAAGAAGATGTGGTCTATGTATACAATGGAATATTACTCAGCCATTAGAAATGACAAATACCCACCATTTGCTTCGACGTGGATGGAACTGTAGGGTATTATGCTGAGTGAAATAAGTCAATTGGAAAAGGACAAACATTATATGGTCTCATTAATTTGGGGAATATAGAAAATAGTGAAAAGGAATAAGGGAAGGGAGAAGAAATGTGTGGGAAATATCAGAAAGGGAGACAGAACATGAAAGACTCCTAACTCTGGGAAACGAACTAAGGGTGGTGGAAGGGGAGGTGGGCGGGGGGTGGTGGTGACTGGGTGGCGGGCACTGAGGTGGGCACTTGACGGGATGAGCACTGGGTGTTATTCTATATGTTGACAAATTGAACACCAAAAAAATAAATTTATTAAAAAATAATAAAATGACATTAAAAACATATCCTGTCTTTATTTTACTCAGGTCCAATAGAGGAAAAATCTAATCTGATAGTAACATTAAGATTACTATCACGAGCATAAGAAATTACAGCTAAATGCTCAGCCTCCTTAACAGTACAGTGTACTTTGCAGAATTCTAGATATGATCCTTTTTTATCTATTTTTAAGTGAATTAGGCACTCTGTTGACGTTAGCAGAAATTGAAAATTCACTGTGCCGTTCCAGATATCATGAATTCTGCCATGTAAATTTTTCAAAGGTATCTTAAAACCTTAATCTGAATAGATCTTTTCTGACACTGATGCTACCTTTCTAACAATAAGCATCTGTTTTTTAAAACTGATGACTAGACAATCGGAGAAGGACAAACATTATATGGTCTCATTCATTTGGGGAATATAAAAAACAGTGAAAGGGAATAAAGGGGAAAGGAGAAAAATGAGTGGGAAATACCAGAAAGGGAGACAGAACATGAGAGACTCCTAACTATGGGAAATGAACAAGGGGTGGTGGAAGAGGAGGTGGGTGGTGGGTGGGGGTAACTGGGTGATGGGCACTGAGGGGGGCACTTGATGGGATGAGCACTGGGTGTTATTCTATATGTTGGCAAATTGAACACCAATAAAAAAATAAAAATGAATAAAAATAAAAACTGATGACTAGACAAAGATATATTGCCAGTTATTCAAGGCCTCTGTGAGTTTAAGGAAAATATATGCTAATAATTTAAGCTAAAGCATAGAGGTTAAAATGTGCTACATACATTCAAATTTTTTAATGTTACCCTTATCTAATTGCTTTTAATTTGAACATAAATATAAACTATTGGCTTCCATATTACTATGGGAAACTCAGATTACTTCATTAGGAAATAAAAAAAGTGAAGCAATGTTCTCTGAGTGCTAGGCATCTGATTTTCCTTTATTCTATAAAGATATTCTCTGACATTTTTTTTTTGAGAATGAGAGAGAGAGCACAAGTATGGGGGGAGGGGAAGAAGGATGAGTTAAGAAAATCTTAAGCAGGCTCCACACCCAGCACAGACCACAACATGGGGCTCAATCTCACAACCCTAAGATCATGACCTGAGATCATGATCTGAGCAGAAACCAAGAATGGGACTCTTAACCGCCTGAGCCACTCAGGAGCCCCTGATATTTTCTTTTAAAAGGCTTTTCTGGGTGTGCCTGGGTGGCTCAGTTAGTTAAGTGTCCACCTTCAGGTTAGGTCTTGATTCCAAGGTCCTAGAATCTAGCCCCTGCTCAGCAGGGAGCCTACTTCTTCTCCCACTCTTCCTGCTTGTATGCTCTCTCTTTCTCTCTGTCAACTAAATAAATATTTAAAAATAAATTAAAAAATAAAAGGCCTTGCTGTTTTGCCTTACAAATAGGTATTTCATTTACGTGGAATTGATGTTTGGGTATGCTGTATGGTGGCTAATTATTTTTTCACATGTATACTTTTCCAGCAACACTTGTTTAATAAACATAAATGATAAATAAGAAAAGAGGTCTTATATATTATCATCAGTGCAACCTCTGTTCATAAATCAAGTGTCATTCTGTAACTATGTGAAAGTAATAGTCTGAATTTCTGTTCTATTAATCTATTAGGCTCAATACTTAACTCACTGTATTTTTTATACATTTATTTTTTATTGTTGTTCAATTTGCCAACATACAGAATAACACCCAGTGCTCATCCCATCAAGTTCCCCCCTCAGTGCCCGTCAACCAGTCACTCCCACCCACCGACCACTTCCCCTTCTACCACCCCTAGTTCGTTTACCAGAGTTAGGAGTCTCTCATGTTCTGTTTCCCTTTCTGACATTTCTCATTCATTTTTCTCCTTTTCCCATTATTCCCTTTCACTATTTTTATTTTCCTCAAATGAATGAGACCATATAATGTTTGTCCTTCTCCGATTGACTTATTTCACTCAGCATAATACCCTACAGTTCCATCCACGTCGAAGCAAATGGTGGGTATTTGTCGTTTCAAATGGCTGAGTAATATTCCATTGTATACATAAACCACATCTTCTTTATCCATTCATCTTTCGATGGACATTGAGGCTCCTTCCACAGTTTGGCTATTGTGGACATTGCTGCTACAAACACCGGTGTCCCGGTGTTTCATTGCATCTGTATCTTTGGGGTAAATCCCCAGCTGTGCAATTGCTGGGTCGTAGGGCAGATCTATTTTAATTCTGAGGAACCACCACACAGTTTTCCAGAGTGGCTGCACCAGTTCATATTCCCACCAACAGTGCAGGAGGGTTCCCCTTTCTCCACATCCTCTCCAACATTTGTAGTTTCCTGCCTTGTTAATTTTCCCCATTCTCACTGGTGTGAGGTGGTATCTCATTGTGGTTTTGATTTGTATTTCTCTGATTGCAAGTGATACGAAGCATTTTCTCATGTGCTTCTTGGCCATTGCTAGGTCTTCCTCTGTGAAATTTTTCTTCATGTCTTTTGCACATTTCAGGATTGGATTGTTTGTTTCTTTGCTGTTGAGTTTAATGAGTTCTTTATAGATCTTCGATACTAGCCCTTTATCTGATACGTGATTTGCAAATATCTTCTCCCATTCTGTAGGTTGTCTTTGAGTTTTGTTGACTGTTTCTTTTGCTGTGCAAAAACTTAAAGCTTATCTTGATGAAGTCCCAATAGTTCATTTTTGCTTTTGTTTCTCTTGCTTTCAGGGATGTATCTTGCAAGAAGTTACTGTGGCCAAGTTCAAAAAGGGTGTTGCCTGTGATCTCCTCTAGGATTTTGATGGAATATTGTCTCACACTTAGATCTTTCATACATTTTGAGTTTATTTTTGTGTATGGTGCAAGAGAGTGGTCTAGTTTCATTCTTCTGCAGGTGGATGTCCAATTTTCCCAGCACCATTTATTGAAGAGACTGTCTTTTTTCCAGTGGATAGTCTTTCCTCCTTTGTTGAATATTAGTTCACCATAAAGTTGAGGGTCCACTTCTGGATTCTCTATTCTGTTCCATTGATCTATGTGTCTGTTTTTGTGCCAGTACCACACTGTCTTGATGACCACAGCTTTGTACGACAACCTGAAATCTGGCATTGTGATGCCCCCAGATATGGTTTTCTTTTTTAAAATTCACCTGGCTATTCAGGGTCTTTTATGATTCCAAACAAATCTTCAGATAATTTGTTCTAACTCTCTGAAGAAAGTCCATGGTATTTTGATAGGGATTGCATTAAACGTGTAAATTTCCCTGGGTACAATTGACATTTTCACAATATTAATTCTTCCAATCCATGAGCATAGACTATTTTTCCATCTCTTTGTGTCTTCCTCAATTTCTTTCAGAAGTGTTCTATAGTTTTTAGTGTATAGATCCTTTACCTCTTTGGTGAGGTTTATTCCTAGGTATCTTATGCTTCTGGGTGCAATTGTCAATGGGATTGACTCCTTAATTTCTCTTTCTTCAGTCTCATTGTTAGTGTATAGAAATTCCACTGACTTCTGGGCATTGATTTTGTATCCTGCCACACTGCCAAATTGCTGTATGAGTTCTAGCAATCTTGGGGTGGAGTTTTGGGGTTTTCCATGTACAGTATCATGTAATCTGCGAAGAGGGAGAGTTTGACTTCTTTGCCAATTTGAATGCCTTTGTTTTCTTTTTGTTGTCTGATTGCTGAGGCTAGGACTTCCAGTATTATGTTGAATAGCAGTGGTGAGTGTGGACATCCCTGTCTTGTTCCTCAACTTAGATGAATGGCTCCCAGTGCTTCCCCATTGAAAATGATACTTGCTGTGGGCTTTTCATAGATGGCTTTTAATATGTTGAGGAATGTTCCCTCTATCCCTACACTCTGAAGGGTTTTGATCAGGAATGGATGCTGTATTTTGTCAAATGCTTTCTCTGCATCTATTGAAAGGATCCTATGTTTCTTGTTTTTTCTCTTGCTGATATGATCAATCACATTGATTGTTTTACGAGTGGTGAACCAGCCTTGCATCCCGGGAATAAATCCTACTTGGTCATGGTGAATAATCTTCTTAAAGTACTGTTGTATCCTATTGGCTAGTATCTTGTTGAGAATTTTTGCATCCATGTTCATCAGGGATATTGGTCTGTAATTCTCCTTTTTGGTGAGGTCTTTGTCTGGTTTTGGAATTAAGGTGATGCTGGCCTCATAGAACGAGTTTGGAAGTATTCCATCTCTTTTTGTCTTTCCGAGCAGCTTTAGTAGAATAGGTATGGTTTTTTCTTTAAACTTTTGATAGAACTCCCCAGGGAAGCCATCTGGCCCTGGACTTTTGTGTCTTGGGAGGTTTTGGATGACTGCTTCAATTTCCTCCCTGATTATTGGCCTGTTCAGGTTTTATATTTCTTCCAGTTCAAGTTTTGGTAGTTTGTGGTTTTCCAGAAATGAGTCCATTTCTTCTAGATTGCCTAATTTATTGGCATATAGCTGCTCATAATATGTTTTTAAAATGGTTTATATTTCCTTGGTGTTGGTAGTGATCTCTCCTTTCTCATTCACAATTTTATTAATGTGAGTCTTCTCTCTCTTCTTTTAATAAGGCTGGCTAATGGTTTATCTATGTTATTAATTCTTTCAAAGAACCAACTCCTGGTTTTGTTGATCCGTTCCACGTTTCTTCTGGTCTCTATTTCATTGAGTTCTGCTCGAATCTTTATTAACTCTCTTCTTCTGCTGGGTTAGGATTTATTTGCTGTTTTTTCTCTAGTTCCTTTAGGTGTAAGGTTAGCTTTTGTATTTGAGTTCTTTCCAGTTTTTGGATGGCTGCTTGTAGTACGATGTCTTTCCCTCTCAGGACTGCTTTTGCTGTATTCCAAAGATTTTGAATGGTTGTATCTTCATTCTCATTAGTTTCCATGAATTAACTCAGTGTTTTTAATTATTACAAATTTATTTTAGTCTTGATTTCCACTTCATGATGTTTTGGCATCTGACAAAGCTATTTCTCCCATCATATTCTTTTTTCCACTTTATCATGACTATCCTTGACCCTTTGAATGTCTATAAAAATTTTTGTTGTTGTTCTTGTTAGAATTTTTTTATTATTATTCTAAGAAAGAACCCCCAAAACAAAAAAAAATTTCCAGCCACACACATGAGTGGTATGGGTAGGGGCATGTGTCCAGCCAGCCAGTCCCAACCCCTAGTCCATGTGGTTTGGGCATTTATAAGGGGTGTGGGGAATGACCCCCTAAAAATGGTGTGTGTGTGTGTGTATAGGAAGGAGAGGGGTGCAAAAGCAGTGGGGAGGGGTGGGGGGAAGGAAGTGATGACGTCAGTACTGGGAATGTTGCATGTGGAAAGACATTCCATAACATTTCTCATTGTACATACCACCAGGGACACTTTCTTTGCCCATTAGCAGGACTAGCATCTTGATAGTCATGGTGACAGCGATGCTGATGGTGGAAGCTCTACCGGTACTCTTGATATGAAGATCTATGGTAAATACACCATCCTGTAGTAGTGAGACCTGGATAACAAAACACTTTTAGGCTCTAAGTGTTAGCCTATTCATTAAAAAACTTGCCTGGTCTTTGCCAACCAGGACACCAACCGCTGCTGGTGTGATGTTGGTGAAGGTTTTCTCAGGGACTATGGCCCAGATCGAGGTCCAGTTCTTATAGCTCACAATGGCCATGTTCTGACAGGTCCTGACTGCTGTGAGGTTGGCCGTGTAGGCTTTCTACCAGCCATGGCACTGATACTGAGGCTGCTCTCAGTGTTATTTCTGAGGCTGACACAGGCTGGGCTGGGGGCCTCAGACTGGTGGGCAAGGTAAGGGAGAGAGCTCGGAGCATGTTGTGCTGCCTTCAGGACCACAGCTCTGCTAGCTGTGCAGCAGCCCTTGCATGACCACTTTTCCCATACAAATTTTAAAATCCTCTCACACCCAGTTCTACTTAAGAAAAATTTGTGGAGGTCACCTGGGTAGCTCAGTGGTTGAGTGCCTGCCTCTGGCTCAGGTCCTGATCCTAGGGCCATGGGATCAGGTCCCCACCCAGCTCCCTGCAGGAGACCCTGCTTCTCCTCCCTGTGCCTATGTCTCTGCCTCTCTCTGTGTGTCTCTCATGAGTAAAGAAACAAAATCTAAAAGAAATATATTGGGAATTTGACTGTGATCATATTTAACCTATAAATCAAATTTGTATAAATAATTTCTTTGAATATTAGGCCTTCTAATCTGTGAATATTGTACATCTCTCATTTATTTATATCTTCTTTAATAATGCATGTTGAATTATTCTAATTTTTCTAATTTTCTGTTGGTTGTTTTCTACTTAGATGTTTTTGGACTATATAAAATGATACACTTTTAAGTTCATATTTTTGTTTGCATATAGAAAAGACAATAATTTTATATTAAACTTGTATCCAGTACATATCAGAAATCTAGTTTTTATCCTAATAGTTTTCAGATTTTATTTATTTGAGAGAGAAAAAGCACAAGAAGGGGTAGGGGGAGATGGAAGAGAAGGAGAAGCAGACACTCCACTGATCAGGGAGCCAGAAGTGGGACTCATCCCAGGAACCTGGGATCATGACCCAAGGAGAAGGCAGATATGGACCCAACTGAACCACCCAGGTGCCCCTTACTAAGTTTTTTTTTAAGATTTTATTTATTTGAGAAAGAGAGAATAAGCAGGAGTGAGGGGCAGTGGGAGAGGGAGAGAGAATCTCAAGCAGTCTCCCCAATGAGCGCAAGCCCCATGAGGGGCTCAGTCTCAGACCCTGAGATCATGACCTGAGCCAAAATGAGGAATTCTGCACTTAACTGACTGAGCCACACAGGTACCCTTATCTTAATAGTTTATTTGAAGATTTACTTGAATTTAGAGTCCGCAAAATTATATCTTCTGTACATAATAGTAGTTTTATTTATTTCTAGTCATTTTAGCTATTATTTATTATATATAATAATATATGTATTGATTTATGCTTTACTAAACTATCTAAAACAAATGGTACACTGTCAGATATAAATGGTTATAATAGCATTCTTGACTTCTGAGAAAATTGACTTAGAATTAAAAAACTAAAAACAACTAAAACAACAACTAAACAACTAAAAACAATTAAAGACATCTTTAAAAAGATTAATATTAACTGGGAAAATAGTGAGTTCCAAAATAAGTAGGTTATGGAAATAGTTTGTGTGATAGCATCAAGTCCATGGCTTGTTTCATTACTTTCTTTAAGAAAAGATTTTATTTATTCATGAGAGACACACAGAGAGAGGGGCAAAGACATAGGCAAAGGTAGAAGCAAGCTCCTCGAGGGGAGCCCGATGTGGGACTGGAACCCAGGACCCAGGGATCACACCCTGAGCCAAAGCCAGACGCTCAACCACTGAGCCACCCAGACGTTCCCATGACTTGTTTCATTATTGATGGACTCTTTACTAACTCTGAAGTATTTTTACTACTAACTTTATTTTTACTGATTTGAATTAGCCTCAGTTTTACTTGTGTATGTTAAATTTTCTTAATTTTATATAGTACTGAATCTTTTCAAAAAGAATTTGGCTTCTTTTTTATATGAATTTATTTTTTATTGGTGTTCAATTTGCCAACATATAGAATAACACCCAGTGCTCATCCCATCAAGTGCCCCCCTCAGTGCCCATCACCCAGTCACCCCCACCCCCTGCCCACCTCCCCTTCCACCACCCTTAGTTCGTTTCCCAGAGTTAGGAGTCTCTCATGTTCTGTCTCCCTCCCTGATATTTCCCACTCATTTTTTCTCCTTTCCCCTTTATTCCCTTTCACTGTCTTTTATATTCCCCAGACGAATGAGACCATATAATGTTTGTCCTTTATATTGGTGCATTTTCATAGAATACACTAATGTGGTCTATGTAGATATTCTTGGATGTACATAGGTATATAGCAACATAGTAACAACAGGCTACCTTAGGTAGGCTTACTTAGTCATCAAGAATGATTTAATGTTCTGGAGGAAGGCAGGGATATATATAAGTATTCAGAAGAGCAGGGCTTGGAAAGTCCTTCAGGCTGAAATTGTAGTCACAGGTGCATTTCTGTTCTGATCATCTGTCCAACACTAATACTGTAAGATAGGGGAAAGAAAAGAAAAACCTCACTGTATAAAGTTTTAATTTCTGAAAGTATGACAATTTTGAGAAGGGCATATAGACTTAGCATTTGATTTGAGTACATATGCAAATTATTTAGATAGTTCCTTATCTTTCTTTTTTTTTTTCTTTCTTTCTTTTCTTTCTTTCTATGAGAGTAATTTTATAGTGGGACTTTCTAGCCCATACTTAATATTGGGACAGTGAAGATGATTTGGCATGTACCAAAGACAAAAATACATAGATTCAAGTTTACTGGTGTAGGTTTAAACTTGAGAAAAAAATATACATGCATTATTGGTCATACTCACATTTTTGTGAATACTATTCCTCAGTTGCTAAAGGATAATTATCTCCATCCTCTAAATGACCCAAGGTTTTTGCTAATAGATAAGAGAAACTATATCATAGCTTTAAATGGTTCAAGGAGCTAAAAGCACTGTGATTGATTTACCCTAGGCTACAACTCAACAAAAAATCTGAATTTAATTATACACTGTGTTTGTTGTCAAACACACTATCAAGAGAGAATGAATGATCTACAGGGCAAGACTACATACATGCTATCATGGTTAGTGATAAAAAATGCATTATATTTAAATTTTTTTACATATAAGAGGAAACTTGGAGATGTGCTTTTCAAAAAAAAAATTAAGACTTTATTCACAAGAGATACAGAGAGAGAGAGGCAGAGACATAGACAGAGGCAGGAGAAGTAGGCTCTATGCAGGGAACCCGATGTGGGACTCCATCCCAGGACTCTGGGATCATGCCCTGAGCTGAAAGCATCCTAATGCTTTTCAAAATTAAAGGGGAAAAAGATTGCCAGTAGTTTACATTTACTGAAGTGATTTTCCCTATCACTAATAAAAATTTGAGAATAGGGAATACATAAATAAAATCTTTAAAAATTTTGAGAGTAGAATATAGTTTAGAAATAGACATCTACAGATGAAAGAAAAGAAAAATGATGTGTCCTGTTACTTAACTACTAAACTTTCCTTTAGATATATTAAAAGTAATTGCCAAAGTATTTCACTTAATTTGAAGCAAATATAACTTTTGTCTCAGTTTTTGCCATTCCTATAAATAGATTCAGTACATGCTTGTACTATGAGTAGTTGCTCTGTTGGTTAAACAATTCATTTTAGAAGTAACTGTACATACCTATTGAGACTAACATCTACATTAGCATTATTCTCAAGTGTATTTATGCTATTTGACTTTTGAGACAGATTATATAAAATATGTTTCCTTTCATATTGTGTGAAAACAAACTATTTCTTTCAATAATGGTTTTTCTGTGACACTTCTATTCTGTTCCAAATACATTTAATTTGGTAAAGCCTTTAATTTTTCACTTCTTTTCACTTGTGGATATAAGTTGGTAAATGCTGAAGCTATATAAGGAAGTCAGAAAATATTGGTGATTATCCCTATTCCTATAACTGGTTCAAGTGTTGCACTAACTTTCACTAGACAACTGTGATAATCCTCCCTCTTCCCAAACACAAACACATATAAATATACACACACCCACACAGCCATACACACACCCACTGCATGTGTGCACAAACATGATTATTTGGCCTAAATAAACTAATAGATATTTGGTATAATTTGGTTGCCAACATAGAAGAAAGTTTAAGATCAAAGTAAAGCTATGAATTCTAGGTTGGTGGATGATAATTTCATTTGAGTCTCTCCCTCTTTTCTGGATATTATCCTCCATTCTTTTTTTTTTTAGATTTTATTTATTTATTCATGACAGACACACACAAAGAGAGAGAGAGAGAGAGAGGCAGAGACAGGTAGAGAGAGAAGCAGGCTCCGTGCAGGAAGCCCGACGTGGGACTCTATCCCGGGTCCCTAAGATCACACCCCGGGCTGAAGGCGGCACTAAACTAAACCGCTGGGCCACAGGGGCTGCCCCCTCCATTTCTAATAATAATAATAATAATAATAATAATAATAATAATAATAGAAACAGTATGTGTGTTTTCAATAGCTCAGTTAACAAATAGGTACTGCACACCTTCTATGATCTCACCTCTGTAGTAGATGTAGCTATGTGAGAAAAGCAAATAAGAGAAGGCCATATTCGAAGAAAAGTGAGCTTTTGTAGCATACAATAGTTAAACTTGCTAACATAAAGGAAATTTTTTTCTTGGAGATTTTGTTGTGGTATAAAATTGAGGTGTTCTCATTGCCCTAGGAGAATGATGAGACATGGAAATTACGCCAGAGATCTTTAATGAGGGATTGAAAATGAAATTTTCCAGCCTAAAGGGGGAACTGTACATATAGGAGTTTTAGAATGGTAATCACTTGCTCAAAAGCAAATTTCCAAAATAGTTTTTAAAAAGCTTGATAAAATTGAACCTTGATTAGCAATAATTGAGAATGCTTGCTTTAACTGTAACCTCACTAACATTGACTTATTTTTTTCAGTGTTACTAATTTGATATGTGAAAATGTTATCTCGGTAAATTTGCATTTCTTAATAGTTACCTTGTATATTGTCATCTTTGCTGTACAATTGTTAGTTGCCTTTTTCTTTTAAAATGATCTGTATATTTTCTCCAAAACTACTTTTGCCCACGTGCTTTTGTATTGATTTGTGTGATTTCCTTACACAGAATCAAAAATTATAACCGTTGATCTATCATAATTGGTGTGGATATTTCCATTTCTAGTTGCTTTTCAATTTTCACTTGGTTAAAAGAAATATAAGAATAAAATATTAATCTAGACAAAGTTATTGAGCTTTTTTATTTATTCCATTATATTTAAAGAATTTTTAAAGTTCACCAATTTTATCCACTATAGAACCATATCTACTCATTAAATAAAATTTGTAATATCCAAAAAAAAAAAAAAGTTAAAAAAAGACCACATTGTTCCAATTTTCAGATAGCCTCAAGTGTACTATAAATACTTTGTTGAATTTCTTTCCATTACTTTTTTGAACTCTGGGGAAAGGTTTTCATGTTGCTGTTGCTTGGTTATTAGCAAAATGCATTCTTCTTTAGGATATAATCATCACTATTTCTTGTCATGTTGCATTCTATCAAGTCATGCAGTTCATTTATTAAACAAATATTTGTTTACTGTCATTACATATCAGTCACTCTTTTAGGCATTGTAATGCCTTTAGTGGAAGTAGGGTGAGAAACAACAATGGAATAAACATATTACATATTTTTCCATGCTGTGAAGAAAAAATAAAGTAGGTTAAGCAAGAGGAATAAAGACTTAAGGAAGGAGGTGGATTTCACAATTATATACAGAGGGGTGAGAAAAGGCCTTTCTTATAGTGCTTTTTATTTGTGCTATTTTAATTGATACTTGAATAAATTGATAGAATAAGCTTTGCAAATATCTGGATAGAGAGCTCCAGGTGAAGGGACAGAGCAAGAACAAATGAACTGACATAGGAATGAGCTTGATATTTCTAAGAATACTGAAGTGACGGTGAGTGGTAGAGATGTGAGAGAGGGGAAGAAGAATAAGACATTTCAACAGCAAGGTAAGGTCTTGGTAAGAAGTTTGAACTTCACTGAGTGTAAGAGGGATGGCCATTGGACATTGAGAGCAAGGAAGTTACACAATCCAACTTATATTTATAAGGAATCACTCAATCAGTTTTTTTTAATATTTTATTTATTTATTCATGAAAGACATACAGAGAGAGAGGCAGAGGCACAGGCAGAGGGAGAAGCTGGCTCCATGCAGGGAGGTCGATGTGGGACTCGATTCCAGGACCCCAGAATCATGCCCTGAGCCAAAGGCAGATGCTCAATCACTGAGCCACCCAGGCATCCCTCACTCAATCAGTTTTGTGGAGAATATAGTAAGAAATGGATAAGAGCAGGAAGATCTGTTAGGAGATTGATGAAATAATCTATGTGAGAGATGATGGTTATTCAGACTAAGCCATTGGCAATAAAAAGTGTTAAGGCATAAGATTTTGAGTATATTTTCAAGACTTAGCCATCATAATTTCCTGACATATTGAATGTGGGATGTGAGAAAAAGAAGAGAGTTAAGAATTACTCCAAGGTATTTGGCCAAAAAACACCAAGGAAGGAGCTGCTACTTACTGAGATGAAGAAGATACAAGGAGGAGCAGAGTTAGAGGGTAAGGAGATTAAGAGTTTAGTTATTATAAAATTTTTGTAATAATAGTTTAAATAGTTTTCCTTTATTAAAGATATTCTACTTTAGTTATAAACTATTTAGAAAATATAAATAATGAAAAGTTCCACAAAAATCACTTCTAATTTTATTAACCAAGAAAATTGCTTCTTTTCTTTTTTTTTAAGATTTTATTTATTTATTCATGAGGGGAGCAGAAAGAGAGGCAAGGACATAGGCAGAGGGAGAAGCAGGCTCCCTGTAGGGAGCCTGATGCAGGACTAGACCCTAAGACACAGGGATCACGCCCTGAGCCAAAGGCAGACACTCAAACACTGAGCAACCCAGGTGTCCCAGAAAATGTTTTGATGTAACTGTATAGTCTTTACCCACCCACACACACGCACACACACATACACACACACACAAATATAAATACAATATATACATTCACACATTGTTTATGTATATAACATTTTTCTTACTAAAATGGGATGCTTTTCATGGGCTGATCATTTCAGATACTTAACATCTAGCATTTGTTTAGATTTTTTTTTTCCTATCCAGACATTTGGGGAAAAGATGAGCCACTTGTTCTATGTTCTAGCACTTGTTTGATTTGACTATTGTCATTACTGTTTACTTCTTTAAGTTAATTTGTAACTTATTTTACTGAATTATATCAATTAATAAGTTTTTATATCTTGCTTATTCCAAGTAGCTAACCTTGGGAAATACTTTCTAAGCCAAATTATCTAGATGAGTGTTTCTAGTTCAAGAATTGAAAAACTATAACTCACAGGACAAATCTGGGATGCTACCTTTTTTTATATGGCCTGCAAGCTAAAAAAGGCTTTTAATAGATGAACATACTTACAATTGATTTGATGATTGAAAAACACAACTTTGAACCTTAATTAGGCTCAATATAATCCCCTAAATTCTTTTCATTAGAATTATATTACCAAAAAAATGCTCTTTGAATATTTTCGTCATTATATTTTGAATTGTGTCCATTTTAAAATGTGTGGGAATTTGTTTTTTTTCCTTTTTATATAAGTATGCACATGATATCCTTGATGTTACTTCTTTTTGTCCCCCAAAGGCTCGAATAATTACTATCCATCTGGCCTTAACAGAAAAAAATGTTTGCTGGCTCCTGCTCTAGATTTTTAATAAGAGTGCATAAGAATAAACCAGAGGCTATGAGAAAAATGCAGATTTTTGTTTTTCACCCTATCTTCACCCTACCTTTCACCACACTGCTACAACTATTTTAATTCAGTAAGCCAAAGGTGAGTGCTAGGAATCTCAATTTTAACAAACATCCCAGGTAATTCTTATACACTCTGAAACAAATTTTTAAAAACACAGAATTCCAATTTGCACTGAGCAAATTTCAATATGCCTTTGAGCTACATTTCGGCCTATACTTCACCACTGTCATGCTGGTAAAAATCAGTCCATTGTAAAGATCTCATTGGAATGGCTTGCCACAGGAACTATATCTGCCTATAATTCTCTCCACCTATCATCATTTGTGCAGTCATCTTTCCTTGGAATACAGCACTGCTAGGGAATCAAAACATTGTTTGTGGTCTAGGAGGTCTGTAACTTTTAATTTGAACCCCTATGATAGGGATAGATAGATGCGTCATTATTCCTGGGTTCCATACAACTGTTATTATCTCCTTTTTTATTCCCTCTTTATTATTGTTTACGTATGTATGTATTCATAAATCCATCCATCCATCCATCCAATTTTCCTATAAACACAAGATTTTAAAAAGAATTAAAAATAAACACAAGATTTTAATTTTGCTGGAATTAGTGGCACTTCCCACCCCAAAACCATGCAAACCTTGAATTTTTGATAAGAATGACATACAAAAAAAAAAAAAAAAAGAATGACATACAATTTGTTTCATAGTAAATTTAGAAATCTATCAATGCACCTGGGAAAGACCAAATGTTGTGACATTTGAGTACAAACAACAAAATATAAAGATCTTTAAAAAAAAAACAGTACAGAACATTCCGGAGTCATTGTTAGAATTTATTGCTGGAATATCTTAATACGAATTCTGAGAAGTCCTGAAGCTTTTAGGTAGTACATGTGAAAATCAGAAAGGAAGAAATAATTTATCTTCTGAGACAAATTTAAGCATTAAGCCTTGACTCCTCTTAATGACGTTTATGCAGTTTGCCTCAAGTTCCCATTTCTAAGAACCAAACCTTTCCTCTTTTCTCTACATTCTCAATATTTTCATTGCTTTTTCTTGTTTATACTAATGGTGCATCAGAGAAATGATCTACTCATCTACTCATCTCTCTGAGTAGATGTGAAGGATTTTCATGTCTTTTTTGCCTTTTTGAGTCCAATATTTTTGCATATTTTTTTACGAAATTCTCTCTCTGGAGACAATGTATTAATTAGTATTAATTTATTGCTTGTGTATCAAAATATGTGTATTCAATTTATCTGAAATTATTCTCTTTTAATTCACGAATTCCTAATACTGACTAAAATTATTTAATATAGTGTTCTTAGTTATTCAGTGAGCTTTAAATTTGTTTTTTAAGGACAAATTCTATATTGTTCCAAGTACTTAACATTTTCAACTTCATTCAGAAACCTGATAGATTGCCTTTACACATTAAGCAAGATAAACAGTTCTACCAGATAATATTCTAAAAATGTATGATCCCATGGGGTGCCTGGCTGCCTCAGTTGGTGGAGTGTGAGACTCTTGATCTCAAGGTTGTGAGTTCAAGCCCCATAGTTGGGGGGAAAAAATCTAAAAAAAATTAAAAAAGGAAAAGAAAAATTATGATCCCAGTGAATTAAAACACAATTCTTATAGCCCTAAATTCTTGGCCCCAGATTAGAGATACAATTTGAAACACTCAATTACTTATAGGAAAATGCAACCTAAATGATTTCTATGATGAAACTTGCTGTTAAGGAAAAGTTGTGATACTGTTTTCCAGTTTATATTTCACCTCAGAATATTTTAGGAGACATATTTATCCTTGAGCATTAAAATAGATTACATAATATGCATCTCTCATATCCTAAAAATTAAAAAAATAGTGCAAATGAGCCAATGGCCTAAGAAAATAATTTTGTCTGAATAAAACTGTTTTTTTAAGAATTTTTTATTTTATTTATTTATGATAGTCACACAGAGAGAGAGAGAGAGAGAGAGGCAGAGACATAGGCAGAAGGAGAAGCAGGCTCCATGCACTGGGAGCCCGACGTGGGATTCGATGCCGGGTCTCCAGGATCGCGCCCTGGGCCAAAGGCAGGTGCCAAACCGCTGTGCCACCCAGGGATCCCTAAAATTGTTGTTTTTTTTTTTTTTTTTTTGAGACTAAAGTAGGAGAAATAGTTAGTCCATACTTGTTTTTCAATCATCACAGTTTATTTCACTTATATTAAAATATAATAGAAGTTTCAGAAAACTTTATCTTCCTATATACTTTTTGCTCTTTGAGAGTTTACGTTATTGTCATATGTCTCCATAAAACAACTAAGGGCTTCATATAGTTCATGTTCATTTCCTAAACTGCCACTTCAGAAAAGTTGGTTTGTGTCCCTTAGCATTATTTCTTGTTATGCTTGGAATTTTGCTTTCACATCTCAAAATTTTTACCACATTAGCAATGTATAGTTCTAGTTGTATTACCCAGTCTTTGGTACTCAGATGATCTAGAGCATGTATACATTATGAAATGACAATTCCAAACAGAGCCCATAGCTTTGATATTGGTTTAATTAGGATCATTTTGATATTTACATTTCTTTAAAAAAGAATATCTTCAGCTAGATACATTAATCCATATATAAACAGTACATGTCCTTCCATCTACTGTGGCTTACATTCAAGTCCTGAAATTTTGTTTCAATCAAGTGGTACAATATCACATGCACACACATCTATTAGACATTTTTGAGGTAATGTTTAGACAAAGTATGTAAACTAAAAATGCCTTATAAAATCTTCTGTGTTCCGTAAAGGATGAAGTTAAGAGTAGGTGATGGAGGTGAGAGAATAGAGAGAAGCCAATTAGCACTGATGATTTTTTTTAAAGATATTCACTTACAAATGAAAGGTTCCTAAGGGTTATTATTACTTTAGTAGTCAATCAATGTTAAGAATAATCATACAGGGACACTTGGGTGGCACTGTTGATTAAGCATCTAACTCTTGGTTTTGACTCAGGTCATGATCTCAGGGTCATGAGACTGAGTCCCCATGGGGCTCCATACTCAGCTCAGAGTCTGATTGAGATTCTCTTCCTCTCCTTCTGCCCTTCCCAATTGTGTTCTCTCTGTCTCTCTCTCTAAAATAAACAAATAAACAAATCTTTAAAAAAAGGAACCATAGAAACTAAATGAAAACTATTCATGATGCTTTACCTTAAAATAGATATCAAGCTAGGCAGATATTTCCTACCTTTACTCTTAAATGTTTATAACATTTAAATTACTCTTTATTTATGTATGTCCCTATTTAAATTGTTCTTTGTTAAATTTACAAGCCTCATATATTAAAAAATCTTTAATGAATAGAGAAATGTATTCATCATCTTGACTTTCATTACTTTGTCATGATTCCTACCATAATGTAATAAATCTTTCCTTCATCACAAAAAGTATCTATTTACTCCTTTATTTAGGGAAACTAACATATGATATTTCTCTGCAATAAAATCAATTAGGGATATATTTTCTATTTCCTAAAGCACTGGAGAAGAAAGCTTGCAAATTCTGTTTGTCCTATTCAGGGACGTAGTCTGCCCCAAATCCTCAGAAAGGTGATTTAAAACAAAGGAAATAACAGATGTTGGCAAGAATGTGGAGAAGGGGAACCCTCTTACACTTTAGTAGGAATGCAAACTTGTGCAGACACTAGAAAACAGTATGGAGTTTCCTCAAAAAGTTAAAAATGGAACTACTCTATGATCTAGCAATTGCACTAGTAGGTATTTACCCAAGGATACAAAAATACTGATTCGAAGGGACACATGTACGTAATGTGTAATGTTTATAGCAGCATTATCAACAATAACCAAGTTATGGAAAGAGCCCAAATGTCCATCAAGTAATGAATGGATAAAGAAGAAGTGTTATATATACATACAATGGAATATTACTCAGCCATCAAAATCAATGAAGTCTTGCCATTTTCAATGATGTAGGTGGTGCTAGAAAGTATTATGCTAAGTGAAATAAGCCAGAGAAAGACAAATACCATATGATTTAACTCACATGTGGAACTTAAGAAACAAAACAGATGAACATAAAGGGAAAAAAGAGAAGCAAACCACACAACAGACTCTTAACTATAGAGAACAAACTGCGGGTAGCTGGAAGGGAGGTGAGCAGTGAGATGCGTTAAATGGGTGTTGGGTATTAAGGAGAGCACTTGTTTTGATGAGCACTGGGTATTATATGTGTGTGATGAATAACTAAATTCTCTCTGAAACTAAAATTACACTATATGTTAACTAACTGGAATTTAAATAAAAACTTGAAACAAAAAAATAAGAGTTATTTGCACCCAAAGAAAATGAAAATGCTAGTTCCAAAAGATAAATGCACTCTATATTTATTTCAGCATTATTTATAATACCCAAGATACGGAAGCAACCCAGGTGTCCATCAATATATGAATGGATAAAGATGTGGTATATATACACAACAGAATATTAGTCATAAAAATAATGAGACCTTGCCTTTTGCAACAAAAGGCATGGACCTAGAGTGTATTACACTAAGTGAAGTAAATCAGACAAATACCATATGATTTCACTTATCTGTGGAATCTATAAAAAAAAAAACCCAAACAAATAAATAAACAAGTGCACTATTAAATACAGAGAACTAACTGGTGGTTGCCAGAGGGGATATGGGTAAATAGATGAAGGGGATTAAGAGCTACAAACTGCCAGTTATAAAGTAAGTCCTGGAGATGAAAACTACAGCATAGGGAATATAGTCAATAATATTGTAATAACATTGTTCCATGACAGATGGTGACTGCACTTACCATGGTGAGCACTGAGTAATGTACAAAATTGTTGAATCAATGTTGTGCACCTGAAACTAATATAATTAGTATGTCAATTTTACTTAAAAAAGGAGTCATTTGCCATCTTGTTTAAATTTGCTTAAAATTAATTTTTAAATGATCCTAAATATTGATTTAAAAAGCTCTTGATTTTCCAAAAATGTAATTTACACTTTTGGATGTTTTAAATCAATCTCAAAACTTGTAAAATTATTTATTTTACATTATAGAAGGCTTATTTTTATGCAAAAGATGCCAGCATCTGATATTCCTCTTACTGGTTCTAAAACAAAGAAACTAATTTACTCTGAGACAGCCGTGACATATAATATCATCACTCATCTCTTTTCTTGCAAGTCTCTCTAAAGAACTATTTTTTAAAATTAAATAAAATAAAAAGACTGCAAACTTTTGTTGAAAAATTGAATGAGAGCACTGATCATTTTTGATTGCCAAATGGGAAATCTTTTTTTTAAATTTATTTTTTATTGGTGTTCAATTTACTAACATACAGAATAACCCCCAGTGCCCGTCACCCATTCACTCCCACCCCCCGCCCTCCTCCCCTTCTACCACCCCTAGTTCGTTTCCCAGAGTTAGCAGTCTTTACGTTCTGTCTCCCTTTCTGATATTTCCCACACATTTCTTCTCCCTTCCCTTATATTCCCTTTCACTATTATTTATATTCCCCAAATGAATGAGAACATATAATGTTTGTCCTTCTCCGACTGACTTACTTCACTCAGCATAATACCCTCCAGTTCCATCCACGTTGAAGCAAATGGGGGGTATTTGTCATTTCTAATGGCTGAGTAATATTCCATTGTATACATAAACCACATCTTCTTTATCCATTCATCTTTCGTTGGACACCGAGGCTCCTTCCACAGTTTGGCTATCGTGGTAAATGGGAAATCTTTTAAATTAGACTGACTTTTGAGGGTGAAAGTACTTGAGGTTAGCTTTTTTTTTTTAAGTTTCATAGTAATTATATTTTCAACATTTGTACATTGAGTTAGGTCTTTCTCAGATTTCCAATGGTAGCTAGATTGTTTCTAACTACTGACCCTGATCCTTTGGAGCCAAGTGGAATACATTAACTCTCTTGAAGCTCCAAGGAACCATTTGTTAAGTCATACTTCATGGAAAGTAACATCCTAAAATATATAAGAAAGAATTAATTTCACATACATATGCATTAGTCTTTCAGGGATTATTGTGATCAATTGATTTAATATAGGAGCAAGGCTTTGTGGAATAGTTTTGGTCTTGAAGCAACATCCCATTAATTTATTCAAAAACTGTTTCTCTACCAATAGATTTTCATTTGAGTTATGCCGATTACTGGAAGCTATAAGATAAACTCATCAATCAATTGTTGACAATAATGAAAAAGAAATGATAAGTAAAAAAGTATTGATAACAACTTAATGGTATAAACACTAGTCTATGTCACCAGTAACACTATATTAGAAGTCCCAATCTATGTAACGAATCAGATCTCAATTGTTTCTTCATGGGATGAAATTCAATAAAAACAGTTTATTCTATAATAACTCATTTCTCTTGTGAAATTCTGAGAAGATAATTGAAACCCAAACAAATGGAAGGATAATTCAACAGGTAATCATGGGATGCCAATTGTATTTTTGTTATTACTGTAGGTGCTGGGAATGCATGTATCATCTATACTCAGTCATTTATTCATACATTTCTAAATATTCCCTTAAGTTCATCCATCTCTTTATAGGTAGGATGGTATTCACACCATTCTTGAATATTCCCTTAAAGACATAGTTATTATTAGTTATTTTTCTCTTGTTCTGAAAATATCTTGCACATGTAACATTTTACTTTCCCCCTTAACCACAGATACAACCCAAAAGGCATCAGTATGTATGAAGTTTTCTGTACAGAAAAGTCTCACCAAAACAACCTTTAATATGATGGTTTACAATAGCAAAGAAACATTCTTTTTTTTAAGATGTATTTATTTTAAAGGAGAAAGAAAGAGAGAGAGCAGGGGGGAAATGAAGAGGGAGAGAGAAAGTTAAGCAGACTCTGCCCTGAGCACAGAGCCCAGGGCAGGGCTCTATCCCAGGATCCTGAGATCATGACCTGAGCCAAAACCAGGAGTTGGATATTCAACCTACTGCTCCACCCAGGCAACCCACAAAGCAATATCCTTAATTTTCTTCTCCCTGGGCATATTTGAAGTTTGTACAGTGACTTTTTTTGAAAAGCTAGAAAAAAAAAGGAAGAAAAACAAACAAAACTTGTGTTAAACAGTCCATTCTTAAGTTTACCATAACCATTGATAGTATTGTTTTATTAATTTTTACTAATTATTTTGTTCTAGGGACGCCTGGGTAGCTCAGCAGTAGAGCACCTGCCTTTGGCCCACGGTGTGATCCTGGAGTCCCGAGATCGAGTCCCACATCGGGCTCCCTGCATGGAGCCTGCTTCTCTCTCTGCCTATGTCTGCCTCTCTCTTTCTGTGTGTCTCATGAATAAATAAATAAAATCTAAAAAAAATTATTATCTTGTGCTAGGAAATGAGCAATATCCTATTTTTAATGCCTTTTCACCAATTTAAGCTGTTTAGTTGTCTTGTTCACCCTTGGAAGCTTTAATTTAGTCTATTAAATGTAGTTAAAAACAAAAAGAATGAGATTGGAAAACTGCCTAAGTGTTTGTGTTCAAATAGAGATTATCTTTCCTTTATCTTTTTCTCCTTTTTACCAACTAAATTTAGAGTTTTTAAACTATTTTTCAGTGTCCTAACATGTATGTTTTATCTGTACCTGGGCATATTTTAATTACTTATTTATACTGGCTAACTTTTTGAAAATAGTAATTATTTAAATACTTAAATAATTTCCCAAAATATATTGAATGATTATACTTGAAGATTTTACCTTCTAGTAATTTTCATGATTTATACTGAATCAAAACATTTGTAAATGGTTTAACACTAACACTTCAAGTTTATAAATTTAAATAAAAACTGGTAATGTGTAAAAAGGAATAGAAAGTACATATAGTAAATAGTTACCAAAGTAACTATTTCACATTGATTTCAGTTTGCATTGTTTTCATATATTTTAATGATAATGATATAAAACAAGTGAGATCAGAAAATACGAAAAAATAGTTTTTACTTTTACTTTTGTGAGTTTAAGTAAAGGATATATCTTGAATGATTTTTTCAGAATTTTGACACATATATCAATATAATGTGCATTTTAATTTTTCTAGTAGACTTAAGCTTTTACATGCTGTAGATACTTTTTCTCAAGCTCCTATAACTCATACTGTTTTAAGCCATCACAGCATTGTTTACAGATGTAGAAAACATTGTAAATCATATAAGTCTTATTCAATAATGCATTACTTATATAATCTATAGTACATCCACACAATAGAATACTGTGCAGTCACTAAAATGATGATACAGATTGATATTTATTGACATAAATACAAAACATTATTATGTTTTAGTTTAAAATTTAACAAAACACAGTACATAAATGTTTTATTTGTTTGTAAAATAGTGTGTGTATACATAGGAGAAAAGGCATGGGAGTATATGTACACACAGAAAACATTAATAGTGATGATCTCTGAACTGTGGGAATTTTGCTTTTTTATAAATGTCTGCATTGTGTACATTTTTTTAAAGCAATGAGCATGTATTATGTATATGATCAATAAAAACAGTGATTTCCATTTGAAAATATTTTATAATGAATATAAGTGTAATTTGTAGGTACACAATTACACCAAAACAGCTTTTTCTCATTATTTTATGGGCAAATAGCTAACAAAAGCATTAACAAAATTATTTATTTATATTGAATTATGTGTGTAATCTAAAATTTCTATATAACATAATAAAAGCCAATTAAGAATAGAGACAATACATTTTCTATGATTGGATCTGTGATATGAATAAATCCTATTTTAAAAAGTAATTATTGACATTTTACATAAATTAAATAATTATTTCTCTACTTCCAAAAAGGATTTGAACAAACACATATTAAATGAGAGGCAACCTAAAGAAAACAAAACTAAGTATAGTACGGATGGAAGGTAGATGGTGGGGAAAAGAGGGGATTAGAAGTAAAATATGGAAAATCTGTAATCTAGAAATTACAGGCTAAATAATGTAACTGCAATATAGAACAGAACATTTTGTCACAACTTCCAAGCAGCCAGACATAAAGAGAACCATACTGAATTAATAGCTTTCATATAATAGATGGAAGCATGTGATTTAATCAAGAGGGACAAGCTTTTCCTTAATTTTGATACAGATGTGAATATTATCACATGGATGTATTAAAAATTTACAAGAGATAATGACAAGCTTAGTAGAAGATATTCTTCAAATTAGTTTTCCAACATCACTATATGGATGATTTATCCTTTATATTGACAGTTTATGGAGACTGAGGTAAGATTTTAAAATTATCTATAAGTAAAGACAATTCACTGCAGTTATTCATCTTTTTCATTAATTTAACATGACCCATCTCTACTACTAAGGAGTTAGAAAAATGAGTGGCAAGAATGCTCCTTGGACTGTCCTAATATATTAAATCTCTCAGGAAATATCTTTAAGATGAAACTCATATTTTTAATAATGCTTAAAGTGTTAATTTCCTAAGGTACTGATTGAGAAAACACCAATATGTTTATTTCTCTGGGCATGAAGTTAAGAAAACTTCCAACACTTAGTCAAAGCCACTGTCAACTCTGTGGTATGCCCACAATATGTTAGTAAAGGGGAAAAATGTATAAATAAAGAAACTCACATTTCCTTAAAATAACATTCATTTTAAATAATAAAGTAAAATTATGCACAAATGTTAATTGGATCGCATACATTTTCCCCTGCTATATTGATTTCTCACAAAGCAAATTAGTTTTCTGCGTGATACATTCAGAAATCAGGTCCATTTTGAGAATATTTTCACTGAAGCAATTACATTTAGTATTATAATTGAAATAAGGAACTCTACTCAATTACCTTACCTGGACTGATTTGAAGGGGGGGGGGTATGTGGAGGGATGAATTTTAATCTACATATTCCTAAGGATATTTTATCAAAAAATAGTACAAAATGACAGTTTCACAATTAGAAATTATGTTCTTCACTAAAATGAACAAAGTTTTCTAGTTTGTTTTCTCAAAAGAAATTATTCACTTAAAAAAAAAACCTGGCATAAAATAACCTCTTATCACAAAATAGCCCAAACTAAGTAGGCACCAGCTTAAGGATGAAACAAATTGAGCATTCTTATTCTCACCACCTGCACCTGGCCTGGCCCAGGGTGACGTGCAGGGGCTTGGAGCCCACTGTGCGACCATTCATCTCATCCACTGCTTTTGTAGCATCTTCAAAAGAGGAGAAGCAGACAACACCAAACCCTTTGCCTTGCCCTACTTCCACCATCACTTTGGCCCGGCTAATTGATCCAAAGGAAGAAAATTCCTCCTTCAGTTTTTCATCATCGATGGTCTCATCCAGGTTCTTAATATAAATAGGCACCCCAGGAGGCCGACTTTTTTCTTTTAATCTCAGCCGTTCAAATCTTCGTCTTAACTCAGCCAATCGTTCAATTTTCTTCTGTGCTCGCCCTACATATAGAACTTTCCCATTGATGGACTTTCCATGCAGGTCTAACACAGCCTTTTGGGCAGCCTCGTGTGTCTCATACCTCACAAAGCCAAAGCCCTTAGATTTCCCACTGGCATCTCTTATTACCTTAACACTCTCAGTTGGCCCATATCCACTAAATATTTCCTTCAGTTTTTCATCATCCATGTCATCTCCAAAGTTTTTAACAAAAACATTGGTGAAAGTTGCTCTATCCCTGGTTCTGACTTCAGCTGCTCGCTCTTCTGGGAATTTGAATCTGCCAACATACACCTGGCGGTTGTTAAGCCGCACTCCATTCATGTGCCAGATGGCTCTATTGGCAGCAGCCAGGCTGTCAAAGTGCACATAGGCATAACCCTTAGAGCCATTGTCATCGCATACGACTTTGCAGGAGAGAATGTTCCCAAAAGCAGAAAATAAATAAAAAAGGGCCCTATTGTCTATGGATTTGTCCAGGTTTTTAATGAATATATTTCCAACTCCAGACTTTCTTAAGCGGTCATCTGGCTGAGACCACATGAGGCGGAAAGGTTTGCCATTAATCAAATCAAAATTCATGGTATTCAGGGCCCACTCAGCATCTGCAGGAAAGCGAAAGTTAACATAGCCATAGCCCAGGGGACTGCGGGTCACTGGGTCACGGCAGATTCGGGTGAAGCGCAGAGGGCCAGCAGGCCTGAACTTTTTATATAGCATGTCCTCCGTGACATCTGGGTCCAAGTCACCCACGTACAGGGCAGCCTTTAGGTACTTCTTTTTCTTGCCAGCAGGGTTAGGCTCTCCACTTCCCATCTTTCTGAGTACAGGGAGGTGGCTCTCTTGGGAGAGAAAAAAGGCCGATTTCTCTAAGCTATGGGCCAAGCAGCTGTTCACAAACAGAAGAAAGCCAAGGAGAAGGAAGCTCTGAGAAAATGAAGTTCAGAAACAGCTGGTCAGCAGGCTCAGAACAAACACATCAGACAAAAATGCATCCCAATAACAAATCTGTTCTACCTAAGGGAACTTCTAATTTAAGATTTAAAATCTGTTTCAAAAGCCAGTAGTAAAGCAATTTCCTGTTCCCCATTTAATTGTAGGAAATCATCAAGCAGCTGGCTGGCACCCCACATCCAGCATTGCCGACAGAGGCCTGGAGACCTGTTTTCTGCATTAACATAGGCCTCGACCTCCTGTTGGCTTAAAATTCTATTAACATGGGCAGGGGCCAACCGTGTATTCCTCCGCCGGCTGCTCGGCCGGTCTCAGGCGGGCTCGCAGCTAACTAAGGCCGCTAAACACACTCAGCGTCAGCGAAAGGGCAGACTAAACACTTGGTGCGCTGGGGCCGGAAGGCAGGCTGCAGACGGCGGATCAGACAGAGAAACAGACAGACAGACACACGCGCTGGGGACGGGAGACCGCCCAGATACCCCAGATGCCCACCGGGTACGGACCGAGAGACGCGCGGTAATTTCGGCAGTCTGAGACTCGCGGCAGGTCCGGAGGGACTGACTGGCAGACACGCACTGGGTCAGCTCCGGCGGGAGGCGGTTCCGGACAGATGCGGGGCGGAGTCAGAGGAGAAGGGCAGATGCGCAGCGGGCGGGCAGAGCGGGGACCGGGGACGTGGATTGCTCTCCGCAGGACAAACCGACCCAAGGACGAAAACCATTTAGCCTGTGGTTGGGCGGGCGGGGCGTGAGGAAACCCGGAACCCTGATAAGTAACTTCCCACTTCCCGCTCCCTCTGTGCCAAGATTCTTTTAAAAAAATGTTGTTCATATTTTTATTTTAAAATTTTGTTTCATTATCTTAACATTATATGTTCTCATACATTTGGGGAATATAAATAATAGTGAAAGGGAATATAAGGGAAGGGAGAAGAAATGTGTGGGAAATATCAGAAAGGGAGACAGAACATAAAGACTCCTAACTCTGGGAAACGAACTAGGGGTGGTGGGAGGGGAGGAGGGCGGGGGGTGGGGGTGACTGGGTGACGGGCACTGAGGGGGGCACTTGCCGGGATGAGCACTGGGTGTTATTCTGTATGTTGGCAAATTGAACACCAATAAAAAATAAATTTATTATAAAAAATATTAATTTTAGACTGCTGATCCCAAAATCAAAGCAGGAGGTAATCAGAAAGGCAGAAAGAACTCATACTTTTTTTTAATATAAAAAATAATTCGCTATACCATTTCTGCTTAGGAAATAAGATATAGGGTTGCATACTTTCCTGAGTTAATTATAAAAAGTGAGAATTGACAGCTGTACTGGATTCCCATTACAGTACTAAAAGATCACAGAGTCGAATAAAACGCAGGACTATGTTGTGTTTGGCCTCTATCCTTACTCCATTAAACTCCAACATAAAGATCACATTATCTCCAGGTAGTAGGCAGAATTCTTTTCATTGCTCCAGTAATAATTAAGATTTTAATGACCAGGGAGTCATAAAACGGCTTTTTGTGATACGTTGTGCCACAAAACATTGAAAATGTGCTGTCTCCATAATCACAAATTACAGAATCTTACTGGAAGTGATAAAAGCCGCAGAATCAATACAAAATATATGATTAATATTCACAGATGAAATAAACATGTAAAGATATAGGCACTTTGTGCTTTAATTACTCATTATTTTATTTTATTCTTTAAGTTTTTATTTAAATTCCAGTTGGTTAGCACAGTGTAATATGAGTTTCAGGTGTATAATATAGTGATTCAATACTTCCATACAACACTTGGTGCTCATCACAAATGCATGCCTTAATTCCCGTTACCAATTCAACCCATCCCCCACTCTGCCTCTGGTAACCATCAGTTTGCTCCCTATAGTTAAGAATCTGTTTCTTGGTTTGCCTCCCACACTTTTTTTATTCCCCATTTGCTTATTTGTTTTATTTCTTATATCCCACATGAGTGAAATCATATGGTATTTGTCTTTTTCTGACTTATTTCCCTTAGCATAATATTCTCTAGCACAATCCATGTCTTTGCATATATATACACATATATGTATATATATATATGCAAGTTCACAAGTTCACATTTGTGAACACCTGCTTAGCTTATTGTATATATATGTGTGCATATGTATATGTACACACATATATATGTGTATGTACACACACACATATACACACACACACACACCACCTCTTCTTTTTCCATTCATCAATCAATGGACACTTGGACCTTCTCCATAATTTGACTGTTGTAGATAATGCTGCTATACATATTGGGGTGCATGTAACCATTTGAATTACTAGAAGACTGTATGTCTTCTTTGGAAAAATTTCTATTCATGTATTCTGCTCATTTTTAAATTGGATTATTCATTTTTGGGGTATTGAGTAGTATAAGGTCTTTACATATTTTTGATACTGACTCTTTATCAGATATGTCATTTGCAAATATCTTCTCCTATTCTAAAGGTTGTCTTTTAGTTTTGTTGATTGTTTCCTTCACTGTACAGGATCTTTTTATCTTGATGAAGTCCCAATAGTTTATTTTGCTTTATTTTCCTTAAGAGACATATCTAAAGAGAGGTTACTGCCTGTTTTCTCCTTTAGGATTTTTATGATTTCATGTCTCACATTTAGTCTTTAATCAATTTGAATTTATTTTTGTGTATGGTATAAGAAAGTGCTTCAGTTTCACTCTTTTGGGTGTTGCTGTCCAGTTTTCCCACTGACATTTGTTGAATAGACTTTTTTCTATTGGCTATTCTTTCCTGCTTTGTTGAAGATTAACTGACTATAGAGTTGTAGTTCATTTCTGGGTTTTCTATTCTGTTCCATTGATCTATGTGCCTCTTTTTGTGCCAGTACCATACTGTTTTGATCACTATAGCTTTGTAACATGACTAGAAGTCCAGAATTGTGATGCCTCCAGAATTGCTTTTCTTTTGCAAGATTGCTTTGGCTATTTGGAGTCTTTGTGGTTCCATACAAAATTGGGGATTGCTTATTCTAGCACTGTGAAAAATGCTGATGGTATATTGATAGGATTTCATTAAATATGTAGATTGCTTTTGCTGGTATAGACATTTTAACAATATTTGTGCTTTAAATCCATGAGCATGGAATGTCTTTAATTATGAATTTAAACATGAGTTTTCAACTTTAAACCATGGCAAAAAACTGTTATAAGTTTAGATTCAACTCAGGTTTCCCATTATTTCTCTCCTTAAGATTTGTGAGAAACTGTTTTGAAGAGGAGTGTCTCCATCTCTTTGGAAAATCAACAATTTCTATAACACACAGCTTCAGTCCCTTCCACAACCCTTCCCCTCTAAAAGAAAATCCAAACAAAACACATCAGTAATTTTATGCTGGAAAAGATCCTAGCAATAACAAAGAATTCAAGTGAAGGACATCATCCCAAAAGATGTTAAGAAGAGTTTATTAGAATAACAGGCTCAGTTCTCATGGTGCTTACCTTTTTACATCTTACATTTTCTATTAGGCTGTATAGTTGACTAAAGATAACAATTTACCCTTATTATTTACTCAAATATTTAGTAATTTTCTTTATTGTGCTCTTGTGTTTGCTTTATAGGATTCTTGCTTAGGACATGGAGACCATGTGAGAAAAGGCAAATAATAACAAAAACATCATAGAGATAGACTAATAAAAGCTAGTGTTACAATATAACACACAATGACCAATACGTAAGAACACTCATGAACACCCACTTAGCTTATTGTATCTTGAAAAAAATTAAGCATCTTTCCTTATAACTTTAATTAACAATGAGCTAGAATTTTGGGTTGTTTTTATTTTTCTTATTTAAAAATATTACTTTACTGAAAATATTATAATAACACAAATCCAAGAGAAGAATTCCCACAATATTATCACTGAGTCAAGTGGATATTTTATTTTTTATGTAGCTATCTAAATATTTTCCATATTCCAATTCATTTTGCATATTTTCTCTAAGATTATAGCTATTACTGTGTTATTCAAAACAATTATTTCAACAACTCCTTTCTACACTTATTTGCTATTTTGGGGTCATTGAAGTATGAACATTCTAATTATAGTGAACTTTTGATCGGATCAAAAATCAGATATTTAGAACGTCTTTGAAATAAGTGAATTTTAGTAGAGTTCACTCTGCTATGCTGAAGTTTATGGGGAAAAAAGCATTTTTACCTATAATCTGTTTAATCCTTTTAAAATTTGAATTGAGAGGAATCTATAGAACAAAAATCAGATTTAGAACATTTCTCTGTCATTATTACATATTAAAGGCAAGTTTATAGCCAATGTAAATATGACTCATGTATTAAATCCATTAAAAATCCCCACCCAGATTCCTGAGGCAATTGGTTGAAGCACATCTGAGTCTTTCTAAATTTGAGAAATGTTTTGCATGAGGAAACAGTCATGAACAACTGGCATTCTACTTGCATCCCATCACATGTTGTTATTTACAGTTAATAGCAATGAATCAGCATGAGTGGAAGAGGAGGAAGAGTTGGGAATTTATTTTTCAGCTTTGTCTTAGGCACTTGATCCTGTTTCCAATTAAAAGTATCAGCAGTACAAATTGCTGAGACTTCACAATGAAACTAAATTTTCTGCTTTCTTGAGTGAAGTCTGGGTTAACTAAACAAAATATTATAAAGTTAAAACTCCATTACCTAGTACCCGACTCATATCTTTTTTTTTTTTTTTTTTAGATACAGGAAAGTTGCAAAAAAACAATTTGATGTTGAGAATGTGGTATAACACAGAATAAGATATTCTGATTTATTAAAAATTTAGCATTAATTCCTTTTTCCAGTACGTTGCATTTTTTATTAAATAAAATATTCAAGAAAACTTTCTATTCAGCACATACAAATATGTATTTATATATGTCGGTATAAACAGACATTTTTATACTAGGTTTTGGAACCAGTAACGATTCTTTTTTTCTATTTCCAAAAATTTTATCCTGAACCATGAGTACTTATGCTGTGAATGATAATCTTGAAGGCAACTTGATAGAATTAATTATTAAATAATTATTAATTTGTGTTTATTAGAATATACTTACTAAAGTGAAAAAGTGGCCCAAACTAGAAATGTTTCAAGAGAGTTTACAATGGAACAGAATTAATTATGCAGTCATCAAAAATAATGAAATTTTGGCCTTTGCAATGATGTGGATGGAGCTAGAATATATTGTGTTAATTGAAATATATCAGAGAAAGACAAATACTATGTGATTTCACTCATATGTGGAATTTAAGAATCAAAGCAGATGAACATATGAGAGGGAGGAAAAAGAGAGTTTAGCAAACCGTAAAAGACTCTTAAAGATAGAGAACAAATTCAGGGTTGATGAAGGGAAGTGGATGGAGAATGGACTAGATGGATGATGGGTATTAAGGAGGGCACCTGTTATGATGAGCACTGGGGGTTGTACTTAAGTAACGAATCACTGAATTCTACTCCTCAAACCAATATTGCACTGTATCTTAATTAACTGGAAATTAAATAAAAATTCAAAAAAAAGAATGAGAAATATTTGTATGTGCTGAATAGAAAGTTTTCTTGAATATTTTATTTAATAAAAAATGCAACGTACTGGAAAAAAGAATTAATGCTAAATTTTTAATAAATCAGAATAACTTATTCTTCAACATTGAACCAACAGTTCAGTATTTTTAAATTGTAGAACTGCATTTTAGATATTCAAGGCAGTAACTATAATTCATACATTTATAACCCTAGGGAATTTATTTAAAATTAAGGCAAATATGCTAGTTTAATATATTTTCTTTTTTATCATGAATTAAATCTCTGTTGAATAAAAAGTCAGTCATGTCCCTGTGATTCTAGACATTTTGAAGAGTGTGAGATAATATCTCATTGTGCTTTTGCTTTGCATTTTCCTAATGATCAGTGAAGCTAAGCATTTTTGCATGTGCCTGTTGGCTATCTATAGTATTCTTGGGAAAAATGTCTATTCAGGGAGCTACCCATTTTTTTGTATATTTTTATTGGAGTTCAATTTGCCAACATATATCATAACACCCAGTGCTCATCCTGTCAAGTGCCTCCCTCAGTGCCCATCACCCAGTCACCCCAAACCCCCTCCCACCTCCCTTTCCACCACCCCTTGTTCATTTCCCAGAGTTAGAAGTCTGTCATCTTCTGTCACCCTCACTGATATTTCCCACTCATTTTCTCTCTTTCCCCTTTATTCCCTTTCACTATTTTTTATATTTCCCCAAATGAATGAGACCATATAATGTTTGTCCTTCTCCAATTGACTTCACTCCACATAATACCCTCCAGTTCCATCCATGTTGAAGCAAATGGTGGGTATTTGTCATTTCTAATAGCTGAGTAATATCCTATTGTATATATATATATATACCACATTTTCTTTATTCATTCATCTTTCGATGGACACCGAGGCTCCTTCCACAGTTTGGCTATTGTGGACATTGCTTCTATAAACATTGGGGTGCAGGTGTCCTGCCGTTTCACTGCATCTGTATCTTTGGGGTAAATCAACTCAAAATGGATGAAAGATCTACATGTGAGACAAGAATCCATCAAAATCCTAGAGGAGAACACAGGCAACACCCTTTTTGAACTTGGCCACAGCAACTTCTTGCAAGATACATCTATGAAGGCAAGGGAAACAAAAGCAAAAATGAACCATTGGGATTTCATCAAGATAAAAAGCTTCTGCACAGCAAAAGGAACAGTCAACAAAACTAAAAGGAACTACCCATTTCTAACTGTATTATTTGTATTTTTTAGTATTGAGTTGTGTTTTTTATGTATTTTGAATATTAATATCTTAGCAGATATATCATTTTCAAATATCTTCTCCTATTTAGTAGGTTGCCCTTTTATTTTGTTGATGATTTCCTTTATAGTGCAAAAGCTTTTTGTTTTGGTGTAGTCCTATTAGTTTATTTTTGCTTTTGTTTCCTTTGCCTGAAGAAACATATAAAGAATAATGTTGCTAAGGCCAACATTAAAGAAATTACTGCTCATGTTTTCTTCTAAGACTTTTATGGTTTACATGTCACATTTACGTTTTTAATCTATTTTGACTTTATTTTTGTGTTTGGTGTAAGAACGTGTCCAGTTTCTTTCTTTTGCATGCTATCCAGTTTTTCCAAAAATATTTATTGAGGAGACTGTTTTCCCCACTGTATATTATTATCTTTGTTAAAGATTATTTTGACCATATAAGTGTGGATTTATTTATGAGACTTCTATTCTGTTCCATTGATCTATGTGTCTATTTTTGTACCAGTACCATACTGTTTAGATTACTATAGCTCTGCATTATATCTGGAAATATGGGATTGAAATAACAAGTGTTGACAAAAATATGGAGGAAAAGGAGCCCTTGTACACTGTTGATGGGAATGTAAATTGGCGCAGCCAATGTAGAATACTGTATGGGGGTTCCTCAAAAACAATTAAAAATAGAAATAGCATATGATCCAATAATTCTTCTCCTGAGTATTTGCCCAAAGGAAACAAAAACACTAATTCCAAAAGACATATGTGCCCTGTTTTTTGGCAGCATGATTTACAATAGCCGAGATATGGAAGGAACCCAAATGTCCATCAGTAGAATGAATAAAGAAGTTGTGGTATTTATACCCAAGGAATATTTCTCAGTCATAAAAGTGAATGAGATCTTGCCACTTGCAGTAATATAAATGGACTTAGAGGTTACACTGATAAGTGAAATAAATCAGACAGAGGCAGATACCATATGATTTCACTTATATGTACAGTCTAAAAAACAAAACAAGCAAACACTTTACAATACAGAGAACAAAAGAGAGGTGAGTGGATGTATGGGTGAAATAGATAAGGGAGATTAAGAAGTACAAACTTCCAGTTATAAAATAAATAAGCCATGTAGGTGAAAAGCATATCATAGAGAATATAGTCAATAATATTTTTTATAATAGCATTTGTTGACAGATGGCGACTACAGTTATTGTGGTGAGCACTGTATAATATATAGAATTGTTTAATCAATACATTGTACACTTGAAACTAATATAAAGTATGTGTATTATACTTAAGTAAAATAATAAAAATTCAATTGAAAAGACAAAAAACTGCTGCAAAAAGTCATGCATTCTACTGTGAAGAAATCTGAGTATTAATAAACAGAATAAAACATAATGTAACAACTTTATATATATTTAGGTTTTATTAGGTGTCTCCTTCGGGTGCTCTTTTAATTAGATCCTCTAATTTTTAGATAAATGTATAGAATACTGCTTATGAATTTATGCAATTGCTATGTAGTCAACAATCTAGCCCGTCTAAAAGCTTATAAAGTGTATACGATGTAGAATAAAAATATTTGGGACACCTGGGTGGCTCAGCGGTTTGGCGCCTGCCTTCGGCTCAGGACGTGATCCTGGAGACCCGGGATCGAGTCCCACGTTGGGTTCCCTGCATGGAGCCTGCTTCTCTCTCTCTCTGCCTGTGTCTCTGCCTCTCTCTCTATATCTCTCATTAATAAATAAATAAAATCTTTTTAAAAAAGAATCAAAATATTTTCTGTTATGATGCATTAAAATAGGGCAGGAGTATCACCCAGTTGGCACATAGTCTCAAACAAATATCTTTCTCCTCACTAGGGTCTGTTTACTAAAAATGTGTCTCATACAGGAAAACACACACACACACACACACACACACACACACCACATACCCTGATTAAAAATCTTGAGTTATTTTACTTGACTTAAAACACGAAATAATTTTATTTCTATTTTTTATTTTTATTTTTTATTTTTAAATTTATTTTTTATTGGTGTTCAATTTGCCAACATACAGAATAACACCCAGTGTTCATCCCGTCAAGTGCCCCCCTCAGTGCCCGTCACCCATTCACCCCCACCCCCCGACCTCCTCCCCTTCCATCACCCCTAGTTCGTTTCCCAGAGTTAGGAGACTTTATGTTCTGTCTCCCTTTCTGATATTTCCCACACATTTCTTCTCCCTTCCCTTATATTCCCTTTCACTATTATTTATATTCCCCAAATGAATGAGAACATACAATGTTTGATGTTTGTCCTTCTCTGATTGACTTACTTCACTCAGCATAATACCCTCCAGTTCCATCCACGTTGAAGCAAAAGGTGGGTATTTGTCTTTTCTAATGGCTGAGTAATATTCCATTGTATACATAAACCACATCTTTTTTATCCATTCATCTTTCGATAGACACCGAGGCTCCTTCCACAGTTTGGCTATTGTGGACATTGCTGCTATAAACATTGGGGTGCAGGTGTCCTGGCGTTTCATTGCATCTGAATCTTTGGGATAAATCCCCAACAGTGCAATTGCTGGGTCGTAGGCAGATCTATTTTTAACTCTTTGAGGAACCTCCACACAGTTTTCCAGAGTGGCTGCACCAGTTCACATTCCCACCAACAGTGTAAGAGGGTTCCCTTTTCTCCGCATCCTCTCCAACATTTGTGGTTTCCTGCCTTGTTAATTTTCCCCATTCTCACTGGTGTGAGGTGGTATCTTATTGTGGTTTTGATTTGGATTTCCCTGATGGCCAGTGAAGCGGAGCATTTTCTCATGTTCATGTTGGCCATGTCTATGTCTTCCTCTGTGAGATTTCTCTTCATGTCTTTTGCCCATTTCATGATTGGATTGTTTGTGTCTTTGGTGTTGAGTTTAATACGTTCTTTATAGATCTTGGAAACTAGCCCTTTATCTGATACGTCATTTGCAAATATCTTCTCCCATTCTGTAGGTTGTCTTTTAGTTTTGTTGACTGTTTATTTTGCTGTGCAAAACTTCTTATCTTGATGAAGTCCCAATAGTTCATTTTTGATTTTGTTTCTCTTGCCTTCATGGATGTATCTTGCAACAAGTTGCTCTGGCCAAGTTCAAAAAGGGTGTTGCCTGTGTTCTCCTCTGGGATTTTGATGGAATCTTGTCTCACATTTAGATCTTTCATCCATTTTGAGTTTATCTTTGTGTATGGTGTAAGAAATAATTTTAAATGTAAACTTTGTGCTATATTTTTAAATTGTGGTTAAAATGCACAAAGCTTACCATCTTAATGATCTTAATCATCTTAATGATTTTAAGTGTACATTCAGTGGCAGTAACTATATTCACATTGTTGTGTTACCAACACCACGATCTATCTCCAGAACAGTTTTAATCTTGATGAACTGAAATTCTCTATTAATCTATGCTTTAAATGACACCTAACATATGTTAAGCCATGTCTTTATTGGTTGTTAAAGCTTTTAATTATTTTATTATTATGATACACAATGCTTTAATAAACATCCTTATTCACATCGCATACAATATATTCACATAGGAATATATTATTGTTCCTATTTCTATTAGCTAGATTTTCAGAAGCGGAGATTGTACAATTACATGGTATATTGTAAACCCAGATCCTCTTTTCAAACCAGAATAAAGTTATAGACTGATGGTCAGGCATATTTACTGACAGAACTTGGATACATATTGACTTGGTTGTGCATTATGCGTGAATATGTTAATAGGGAGATTGCTGGAGCAGGGTTGCGTTACATAATAAGGATTTAGACAGGTATATGTGATGGGAAGGTAATTAAAGACTTCTAGTTTAAAATGTCAAAACAAAATAAAACATTCCACATATTGACCATCAAATCTTACACTTTTCCCCTTCCTTCAGGACTATCTGTTCAGAATGTAAAACATGGGAAACAGCTCTCCAAAGATAAGGAAAATTGAACATTTAAATAAGTATGTGATTAAGAAAAATTCTCTGCTTGTCTTTTCTGACACAAAAGTTAAGGTGTAACACAATACATTATTGTTTATCAATGAGAGGATCATTCTTCCTATTAAGACATCCATATCTCATGACTATAAGAACACTAAGTACTCAGAAAATTCCTGTGAAAGCTGTCGGGACTCTTTTTGTATACTCCTTGGTCATCTATATTAATCCTCATAACAGATGACAGGAATTGTATGCCCATTTTGTTCTGAAATAATATTGTAATAATTATCTTCATGCTTTCATACATACAGCAGTAGTTATATTAAGTGGACATTAGATCACAGGGTGAAAATCCTACATTTTTTATTGGCTTCTGAATTCCTTAGTAATTTTCCTTTGCCATGATTCTAAATACACTTAAAAACATCTTGAATTATCTGTATTTTTCCATAAAATACTTTTTTGGGGTGGATTGGCACAATAGAAATATTAATACCATATTAATATTTATTAATATTAATAGAAATATAAAGAGTTATGATAACTTCTACAATTATTTTGTTAAAATTATAATTTAATTTATTACTTAAAGATTTAGTTTCTGTGCTATATCAGAGAGCCCTAAATGGCAAACTAGATTTTGACAACAGAAGGGCAACTGGGTGGCTTAGTGGTTGAGCATCTGCCTTTGGCTCAGGTGGTGATCTGGGATTCTGGGTTTGAGTCCTGCATCAGGCTCCCCAAAGGGAGCCTGCTTCTCTCTGTGCCTCTCTATGTCTCTCATCAATAAATAAAATCTTTTTAAAAAAGATTTTGACAACATAAAAACTTGAAGAAACTGAAAAGTTTAAAGTTAACTAATTTATCTAATCTGTAAAGGAGATACAAATTCTGATTACTTAGATGTTCCTCAATAAAGAGTCATCAGTAATGCTTATTTTTGATTTACAGTATAATCAAAATAATTATTTATTGACTTGAAGCAATACCTAAGCTTTAGCACATTTCCATTAGAAATGCAGTCATCTTGAGGCGCCTGGGTGGCTCAGTGGTTGAGGATCTGCCTTTTGCTCAGGTCATGATCATGAGGTCCTGGGATCCAGTCTCACATCAGGATCCCTACAGAAAGCCTGCTTCTCCCTCTGCGCATGTCTCTGCCTCTTTCTGTGTCTCTCTTGAATAAATAAATAAAATCTTTAAAAACCCCAGAAATGCAGTCCTCTTGTAAATATTTAAATAAATATAGGTAGAAGGGGTAAATCTACCACAAGATTTCAAAAGCTATAAGGAGTACTGAGATTGTTACTATTAATTAATATATTCTGCTTGTGCATAAGTATTTAATCTTATTTTTTCATAACATTTAAGATTTACTACTAGGTTTTGACTGCTGAAACATTCTTTTTGTTTGTTTACTTCAAGTATAATTAACAGTGACATATTAGTGTCAGGTGTACAATGTAATGATTTAGCAATTCTACACATTTCAGTGCCCATTAAAATATCAAGATAAATGTACTCTTAATCCCCTCTATTTTACCCATTGCCTCAAGAACTTCCCCTCTGGTAACCACCAGTTTGTTCACTGTATTTAAAGAGTCTGTTTTCCTGGTTGTATCTTTTTTTTTTTAATTTTTGCTCATTTGTTTTGCTTCATAAATTACACATATGAGTGAAGTTATATGGTGTTTTTTTTTCTCTAACTTATTTAACTTAGCATTATACCCTCTATGTCCATTCATGTTGTTGCAAATGGCAAGACTTCATTCTTTTTATGGTTAAGTGATATTCCAAAAATATATATATCTCTTCTTTATCCATTCATCTATCAATGGACACTTGGGTTGTTTCCATATTTGGCTATTGTAAATAATGCTGCAATAAAAATAAGGTGCATAACATTTCAGAATTAGTGTTTTTGTTTTCTTTTGGTAAATACCCAGTAGTGGAATGGATGGATCCTATGGTAATTGTTTTAATTATTTAAGGAACCTCCAACTATTTTCCATAGTGGATGCATTAATTTTCATTCCCACCAACAGTGCATGAGAGTTCCTTTTTCTCCACAATCTTGCCAACATTTGTTACTTCTTGTATTTTATTTTAACCTTTCTAACAGATGTAAAATGATTCTCCTTATGATTATAAGGATGTTGAGCATCTTTTCATGTGTCTATTGACTATCTGTATGTCTTCTTTGGAAAAATGTCTATTTGGGTCCTTTGCTCATTTTTAATTGGATATTTTTTCCTATTGAGTTGTGTAAGTTCTTTATACATTTTAGATGTTAACCTCTTATCATATATATCGTTTCCAAATATCTTGCTCCATTCTATAGGTTTCATATTTTTTTTCTTTATGGCTTTATTTATTTTTTTAAATTTATTTTTTATTGGTGTTCAATTTACTAACATACAGAATAACCCCCAGTGCCCGTCACCCATTCACTCCCACCCCCCGCCCTCCTCCCCTTCTACCACCCCTAGTTCGTTTCCCAGAGTTAGCAGTCTTTACGTTCTGTCTCCCTTTCTGATATTTCCCACACATTTCTTATATTCCCTTTCACTATTATTTATATTCCCCAAATGAATGAGAACATATAATGTTTGTCCTTCTCCGACTGACTTACTTCACTCAGCATAATACCCTCCAGTTCCATCCACGTTGAAGCAAATGGGGGGTATTTGTCATTTCTAATGGCTGAGTAATATTCCATTGTATACATAAACCACATCTTCTTTATCCATTCATCTTTCGTTGGACACCGAGGCTCCTTCCACAGTTTGGCTATCGTGGCCATTGCTGCTATAAACATCGGGGTGCAGGTGTCCCGGCGTTTCATTGCATTTGTATCTTTGGGGTAAATCCCCATCAGTGCAATTGCTGGGTCGTAGGGCAGATCTATTTTTAACTCTTTGAGGAACCTCCACACAGTTTCCAGAGTGGCTGCACCAGTTCACATTCCCACCAACAGTGTAAGAGGGTTCCCTTTTCTCTGCATCCTCTCCAACATTTGTGGTTTCCTGCCTTGTTAATGTTCCCCATTCTCACTGGTGTGAGGTGGTATCTCATTGTGGTTTTGATTTGTATTTCCCTGATGGCAAGTGATGCAGAGCATTTTCTCATATGTATGTTGGCCATGTTTATGTCTTCCTCTGTGAGATTTCTCTTCATGTCTTTTGCCCATTTCACGATTGGATTGTTTGTGTCTTTGGTGTTGAGTTTAATAAGTTCTTTATAGATCTTGGAAACTAGCCCTTTATCTGATATGTCATTTGCAAATATCTTCTCCCATTCTGTAGGTTGTCTTTTAGTTTTGTTGACTGTGTCCTTTGTGGTGCAAAAACTTCTTATCTTGATGAAGTCCCAATAGTTCATTTTTGCTTTTGTTTCTTTTGCCTTCGTGGATGTATCTTGCAAGAAGTTACTGTGGCCGAGTTCAAAAAGGGTGTTGCCTGTGTTCTTCTCTAGGATTTTGATGGAATCTTGTCTCACATTTAGATCTTTCATCCATTTTGAGTTTATCTTTGTGTATGGTGAAAGAGAGTGGTCTAGTTTCATTCTTCTGCATGTGGATGTCCAATTTTCCCAGCACCATTTATTGAAGAGACTTTATTCCAGTGGATAGTCTTTCCTCCTTTATCGAATATCAGTTGACCATAAAGTTCAGGGTCCACTTCTGGGTTCTCTATTCTGTTCCATTGATCTATGTGTCTGTTTTTGTGCCAGTACCACAAGAGAAAAACCAAGAACCATATGATCCTCTCATTAGATGCAGAGAAAGCATTTGACAAAATACAGCATCCATTCCTGATCAAAAGTCTTCAGAGTGTAGGGATAGAGGGAACATTCCTCAACATCTTAAAAGCCATCTATGAAAAGCCCACAGCAAATATCATTCTCAATGGGGAAGCACTGGGAGCCTTTCCCCTAAGATCAGGAACAAGACAGGGATGTCCACTCTCACCACTGCTATTCAACATAGTACTAGAAGTCCTAGCCTCAGCAATAAGACAACAAAAAGACATTAAAGGCATTCAAATTGGCAAAAAAGAATCAAACTCTCCCTCTTCGCCGATGACATGATACTCTACATAGAAAACCCAAAAGTCTCCACCCCAAGATTGCTAGAACTCATACAGCAGTTCGGTAGCGTGGCAGGATACAAAATCAATGCCCAGAAGTCAGTGGCATTTCTATACACTAACAATGAGACTGAAGAAAGAGAAATTAAGGAGTCAATCCCATTTACAATTGCACCCAAAAGCATAAGATACCTAGGAATAAACCTAACCGAAGAGGTAAAGGATTTATACCCTCAAAACTATAGAACACTTCTGAAAGAAATTGAGGAAGACACAAAGAGATGGCAAAATATTCCATGCTCATGGATTGGCAGAATTAATATTGTGAAAATGTCAATGTTACCCAGGGCAATATACACATTTAATGCAATCCCTATCAAAATACCATCGTGCTCTCTTCAGAGAGTTAGCACAAATTATTTTAAGATTTGTGTGGAATCAGAAAAGACCCCGAATAGCCAGGGGAATTTTAAAAAAAGAAAACCATATCTGGGGGCATCACAATGCCAGATTTCAGGTTGTACTACAAAGCTGTGGTAATCAAGGTTTCATATTTTTGATAATGGTTTCACTCACTCTGCAAAACCTTTTTATTTTGGTGTAGTCCCAGTAGTTTATTTTTGCATTTGTTTCCCTTGCCAGAAAAGACATATCTAGAAAAAATGTTTTTACATTTGATGCCACAGAAATCACTGCCTATGTTTTCTATGCATTTTATGGTTTCATGTTTCATATTTCGGTATTTAATCCAGTTTGGGTTTATTTTTGTATATGGTATAATAAGGTGGTCCAGTTTCATTCTTCTTGTACATATTTGCCCCGTTTTTGAACACCGTTAAATAGAATGTCTTTCCCCGATTGTATATTCTTGCCTCTTTTGTTAAAGATTAAAAGCTTGTGAAAATATGGACTTATTTCTCTCTTTTCCACTCTGTTCTTTTGATCTAGTCTATTTTTGTGGCAGCGCCATACTGTTTGGATTACTACAGATTTTTACTGTATCTTGAAATCTGGGATGGTGATACCTCCAACTTTACTCTTCTTTTTCAAGATTGCCTTGAATATTCAGGGTCTTTTTTGGCTCCATACAAATTTTATTATTATTCTAGTTCTTTAAAAAATGTTGTTGGGGGGCAGCCTGGAAGCTCAGTGGTTTAGCGCTGCCTTCGGCCCAGCGCCTGATCCCCGGAGACCCGGGATCGAGTCCCTCATCGGGCTCTCTGCATGGAGCCTGCTTCTCCCTCTGTCTGTGTCTCTGCCTCTCTCTCTGTATCTCTCTCTCTCTGTGTGTCTCATAAATAAATAAATAAAATCTTTTAAAAAACATTGTTGGTATTTTGATAGGGATGACATTAAATGTATAGAGCACTTTGGATAGCATAGGCATTTTAACAATATTGGTTCCTCAAATCCATGAGAATGGGATATACATTTGTTTGTGGCTTCTTCAATTTCTTTCATCAGTATTTTAGAGTTTTTCAAGTACAGATCTTTTACCTCCTTGCTTAAGTTTATTCTTAGGTATCTTCTTGTTTGGGGGGAAATTGTAAATGAGGTTGCTTTCTTTTTTTTAAATATATATATATTTTTTAATTTTTATTTATTTATGATAGTCACAGAGAGAGAAGGAGAGGCAGAGACACAGGCAGAGGGAGAAGCAGGCTCCATGCACCGGGAGCCCGATGTGGGAATCGATCCTGGGTCTCCAGGATCGCGCCCTAGGCCAAAGGCAGGCGCCAAACCGCTGCGCCACCCAGGGATCCCTGAGGTTGCTTTCTTAATTTCTCTTTCTCCTACTTCATTAGTAGTGTATAGAGATGGAACAGGCTCCTGTATATTAATTTTGTATCCTCCAACTTTCATTTATCAATTATAGTAGTTTTTTGTGGATTCTTTAGGTTTTTCTATATAAGTATTATGTCATCTGCAAATAGTGACAGTTTGACTTCTTTTTTTAAACCAATATAGATAGCTTTCATTTCATTTTTTCTTGTCTAATTGCTGTTACTAAGACATTAGTATTATGTTTAATAAAAGTGAGAGTGGACATACCTGTCTTCTTGTTCCTCACCTTAGAGGAAAAGCTCTCAAATTTTCACCATTGAGTATGTTTGTTGTGGATTTTTCCAAGGCCTTATTCCAAGGCCTTTATTATATTGAGGTAAGTTTCCCTAAATTTACTTTGTCAAGAGTTTTTATAATAAATAGAACTTGCACTTTGTCTAATCCTTTTTCTGCATCTATTGAGATGATCATGTTTTGTATCCTTTCTCTAGTTTATATGATATATCACGTTTACTGATTTGCAAATATTTTCACTCCTGGACTAAACCTCATTTGATAGTAGCAAATAATTTTTTCTTGTATGTAATATTGAGTTGGTTTGTTAAAATTTTGTTGAAGATTTTTGCATGGGGGATCCCTGGGTGGTGCAGCGGTTTGGCACCTGCCTTTGGCCCAGGGCGCAATCCTGGAGACCCCTGATCGAATCCCACGTCGGGCTCCCGGTGCATGGAGCCTGCTTCTCCCTCTGCCTGTGTCTCTGCCTCTCTCTCTCTGTGTGACTATCATAAATAATAAATAAAAAAATAAAAATAAATAAAAATAAATATTTTTGCATGTATGCTCATCAGAGATATTGGCCATAGTTTTCTTTTTGTTGTTGTTGTTCTTGTTGTTGAGCATCATCATCATGATGTTGTGTCATCTGGTATGGTATACGGTAATGCCCATCTGGTAGAATAAATTTGGAAGCTTTTCTTCCTCTTCTATTTTTTTGGGGGAATACTTTATGTAAAACAGACATTAACTTTTCTTTAAATGTTTTGTATAATTCACCTGTTATGACATGTGGTGCTACAATTTTATTTGTTGAAAATTTTTTGATTACTGATTCAATATCATTGCTAGTAATTGGTCTGTTCAAATTTTCTATTTCTTTCTGATTCAGTTTTTGAAGGCTATATGTTTCTAGAAATGTATCAATTTCTTCTAGGTCATCCAATTTATTGTGATACAACTTTTCATAATATTCTTTCATAATCCTTTATATTTCTCTGGTGTTGTTTTTTTCCCCTCCTTAATTTCTGATTTCATTTATTTGAGTCCTCTTTCTCTCTGTTTCATGACCCTGGCTAAACTTTGATCAATTTTGATATCTTTTCAAAGAACTGCCTTATGTTTTCATCTATCTGTTCTGGTATTTTAGTCTCTATTTTATTTATTTTTGCTTTAATCTTTATTATTTTCTCCTTTCTACTGGCTTTAGACTTTGTTCTCTTTTTTCTAAGTTCTTTAGGTGTAAGGTTAAGCTGTTTGAGATTTTTCTTGTTTCTTGAGGTAGGTCTATATTGCTATAATCTCCCCTCTTAAAATAGCATTTGATGTATCCCAAAAACTTTGAACCATTGTACTTTAATTTGTCTCCATGTATTTTTTAATTAATTTATTTTTTATTTCTTGGTTGATCAAATTATTTAGTAAGCATGTTATTTGGCCTCCGTGTATTTGTGTCCTTTCTGGATCTTTTCTCGTTACTAATTTCTAGTTTCACACTTTTGTGGTAGGGAAAAGATGCATGATATGACCAGTCTTTTTTTTTTTTAATTTATTGAGGCTTGTTTTCTGACATGACCTCTTTTGGAAAATGTTTCATATGTACTTGAAACTAATGTGTATTCTGCTTATTTTGGATGAAACACTCTTTTTTGGATTTATTTATGAGAGAGAGCGAGAGAAGCAGAGATATAAGCAGAAGAAGAAGCAGGCTCCCTGCAGGGAACCCCATGTGGTACTCAATCCCTGATACCAGGGTCACGCCCTGAGTCCAAGGTAGACACCCAACCACTGAACCACCCAGGTGTCCCTGGGTGAAACATTGTTAATATATCTGTTAGGTCTAACTGGTCCAATGTGTCATTCAAAGGCACTGTTCCCTTGTTGATTTTCTGTCTGGGTAATCTATCTATTGATTTAAATGGGGTGTTAAAGTTCCCTACTATTATTATACCACTGTCATTTTCTTTTTCCCTTATATCTGTTAATAGGTGCTTTATATATTTAGGAGTCTCATGTTGGGTGCATAAATATTTACAATTGCTATATCCTCTTGTTGGATTTTTCCCTTTATCATTATGTAGTGCTTTTGTTGTTGCTGTTTTGTCTCTTATCTCAGTCTTTTTTTTTTAAGTTTTTATTCATTCATGAGAGACACAGAGAGAAGGCAGAGACACAGGAAGAGGGAGAAGCAGGTTCCTCGCAGGGAGCCCAATTTGGGACTCCATCCTGGAACTCCAGGATCACATCATGAGCATTAGGCAGCCGCTCAAATGCTGAGCCACCCAGGCATCCCATCTCAGTCTTTATTTTAAAGTCCATTTTGTCTGATATAAGTACTGTTACTCCAGCTTTCTTTTTGCTTCCATTTGCATGGTGAATGTTTTTCCATCTCTTCACTTTCAATCTGGATGTAAAATTAGGTCTGAAGTGAATCTCCTGCAGGTAGCCTGTAGATGTGTCTTGCATGTTTTATCCATTCAGTCACCCTATGTCTTTTGATTAGATCACTTAGTCTATTTTTATTTGAAATAATTATTGATAGGCATGGGCTTATTGACATTTTGTTACCTATTTTATGGTTTTGTTTGTTTTTTGTTTGTTTGTTTGTTTTTAATTTTTCTCTGTTCTTTTCTTCTCTTGCTCTCTTTCCTTGTGGTTTGCTGGCTTTCTTTAGTGATATGTGCAGATTACCTTCTCCATATTTTTTTCTGTATCTATTACACGTTTTACTTGTGGTTACCATTAGGTTTACATATAACATACATATAGCAGTCTATATTGAGTTAATGGTCACTTAAGTTTGAACACATTCTAAAAGCAGTAGTTTTTACCTTTCCACCATATTTATGTATTTATTTATATATATGATGTCGTATTTTACATTGTTTTATTTTGTGAATGCCTTGACTGGTTTTTAAAAATATAATTGGTTTGAATGTGTTTGTGTTTTGACCCCTGTGCTAGTGTTATAAATGATTAATCTACTTATATTTGTATTGCTGAAACATTCTTGAAATTGATTTACTACTAAAACTGAAAAACAATAATTAATAATGAAGGGACATTTCTCTTGGTGAATTTATCTATTTCTGGCTTCCATTATATTGAAATGGGCTTCAGAATGCTTAGATACATTATTTATCAACTTAAGTGATATCTCTGCTTCATTTTGAGTGCTAGACACTTTATGTTTGCTTCAACTATACTCTTTCCCCATTACGACTTTCATTTTTCTTCACATGTTTTAAGAAGTTATTTAATTTTTGTGACATTTGACAAATGATGGTATTGAAGATACATTTTAAGGTCTATTTGTGGTTCATCCATTTACTTACATAAGATGCATTTATCAAGAATCCCTTACATATCAGGCACTTTGCTTGGCACTGGAGATAGAATGTTAAACAAGACAGACATGGCCCCTACTATACATAATTGTTCTCACATTCTAAGGGGGGAAATATCATAAATAAATAAATATAATGAATAAAAAACTTAAAAAAAACCTTAATTTGTGACAAGATCCACATAGGAAACCAATTGGGCAATCTAATAGCAGTTAATAGTGCAGATAGAATGGTCTATCTTAAAATAATATGGATAATTATAAACATTTTCCAATGACATATATTTTACAAACTTATAAAAGATTAAATGAAATTTATATTGATTGATATAATAAAAATATTACACTGACATCTATATGTCCCAGAAAAGAAGTCATTTCCACTTATCAGAATATCAGTTGAGTGACAAAGAATATGGTCATATTGAAAGCATGTTCAGAATTTTTTATGTTGGTGTAGTTTACCAGCCTTGGGAAATATAAGTCAAACCCTAAAAATAGTATTTATACTAGGCTTCTCCACAAACTGAGTCCTTCAAAATGTCATAGAGAAAATATTGTGAATTATTGCCGAAAAAAATATGAAAAAATGTTAAAAATAATTTTATCATGTCTACTTATATTTATAGATGCTCTTTTTGTAAAATATTTTCTATATATTATGTATAGGACCCCTGTTGCTCTCACTGCCCCCCCTTCTCCCTCCCTCTCTCCTTTCTCTTCTCCTTTCCCTCTCTCTCACTTTGTTGGTCATATTAGAGTATTGATTTTGTGTGTGTGTGTGTGTGTGTGTGTGTGTGTGTGTGTGATTCCTCCTTTATTTTTATTTATTTTTAGTTTTTAATTTTTTCTTTTCCTAATTTTTATTTTAAATTCTAGTTGATTAATATATACTGCAATATTGATTTCATGAGTAGAATTTAGTTATCGATCACTTACATATAATACCCAGTGTTCATCATAAGTGCCTTCCTTAATACCTATCATACATTTATACTATCCCTTGCCCACCAACCATCTATCAGCACTGTTTGTTCTTTCTAGTTAAAAGCCTCTTATGGCTTGACTCCCTCTATTTTTACCCTCTTCCCTTATATTCATGTTTTGTTTCTTAAATTCCACATGAGTGAAATCATGATATTTATCATTCTCTGACTTCTTTTACTTAGCATACATAATACATTCTAGCTCCATCCACATCATTACAAATGGCAAGATTTCATTTTTTATGGCTGAGTAATATTACATTGTATATAATTACCACCTCTTCTTTACCTATTAATGAGTTGATGGTCTTGTGTGCTCTTTCAATAATTTGACTATGGTTCATAATGCTTCTATAAATATTGGGGTATATATGTTCCATTGAATCAGTATTTTTGTATCCCTTGTGTATATAACTAGTAGTAAAATTGATGCGTCATAGGGTAGTTTTATTTTTAACCTTTTGAGGAAATCTATGCTTGTTCTCCAGACAATCTGTACCAGTTCGCGTTCCCACCAATGGTGTAGCAAGCTTCCCTTTTCTCTGTACCCTCACCAATATCTATTGTTTCCTTTGTTGTTAAGTTTAGCCACTCTGACAGGGGTGAGATAATATCTTAAGGTATATTTGATTTGTATTTCCCAGATGATGACTGAAGTTGAGCATCTTTTCATATGTCTGTTAGCCATTTAGATGTCTTCATTGGAAAAATGTCTATTCATGGCTTCTGGATATTATTTAACTGGATTATTTGGTTTTTGGGTGTTAAGATGGATAAGTTCTTTATAGATGTTGTATAATAACCTTTTATCAGATATGCTATTTGCAAATATTTTCTCCCATTCTATAGGTTGCCTTTTAGTTTAGTTTAGTTTTTTTTTCACTGCGCAGAAGCTTTTTATCTTGATGAAGTCCCAATGATTCATTCTTGCTTTTGTTTCCCTTACCTTGGGAGACATTTCTAGTAAGAAGATACTACAGCCAATGTGATATCCTCTAGGATTTTGATGGTTTCCTGTCTCATATTTAGGTCTTTAATCTATTTTGAATTTATTTTTGTGTATGGTGTAAAAAAGTGCTCTGGTTTCATTCCTCTACATGTTTCTATCCAGTTTCCCCAACACCATTTGTTGAAGAGACTCATTTTTCCATTGAATATTCTTTCCTGCTTTGTCAAATATTAGTTGACCATTTCTGGTTTTTCTATTCTCCCTAATTGATCCATATATCTGTTTTTGTGCCAGTACCATACTATCTTGATGACTATGGCACTGTAATGTCATAATGTCATAATGTCCAGAATTGTGATGCCTCCAGCTTTGCTTTTCTTTTTCAGAATTGGTTTGGCTATTCAGGGTCTATTGTGTTTCCATACAAATTTTAGGCTACTTTGTTCTAACTCCATGAAAAACGATGGTGGTATTGTGATAAGGACTTCATTAAATGTGTAGATTGCTTTTGGTACTATAGACATTTTTTAACAAAATTTTTCTTCCAATCCATAAGCATGAAGTGTTTCTATTTCTTTGTATTGTCTATAATTTCTTTCATAACTGTTCTATATTTCTCAGTATACAGGTCTTTTATGTCTTTGGTTAAGTTCATTTCTAGGTATCTTATGCTTTTTGGTATAATTGTAAATGGGGTTGATTTCTTGATTTCTCTTTCTGCTGCTTCATTGTTAGTATATAGAAATTCAACAGACATCTGTGCATTGATTTTATATCCTGTTACTTTGCTGAATTCCTGTATAAGTTTTAATTTTTTGATGGAGTCTTTTGGGTTTTTTTTTTTTACATACAGTATCATGTCCTCTGTGAAGAGTAAAAGTTTGACTTCCTCTTTGATGATTTGGATACCCTTTATTTCTTTTTGTTGTCTGATTGCTGAGGATAAGATTTCCAGTACTATGTTGAACAACAGTGAAGAGAGTGGACATCCCTATTACATTCCTGACCTTAGGGGAAAAACTGATAGTTTTGAGGATAGTATTATTAGCTGTGGGTCTTTCAGATGTGGTGTTTATGTTATTGAGGTATCTATCCCTACAGTATGCAGAGTTTTTACCAAGAAATCATGCTGTATTTTGTCAAATGATTTTTCTACATCTATTGAAAGGATCATATAGTTCTTATCCTTTCTTTTTATTAATGTGGTGTAATGTTGATTGATTTGTGGATATTGAACCACCCTTACAGCCCAGGAATAAATCCCACTTCGTAGTGGTAAATAATCCTTGTAATGTACTGTTGGATTCAATTATCTAGTATCTTGTTAAGAATTTTTGCATCCATTTACATCAGGGATGTTGGTCTGTAATTGTCCTTTTCAGTGGGTTCTTTGCTCGGTTGTCAGATCAGGTTAATGCTGACCTCATATAATGGGTTTGGTAGAATTCTACTGGGAAGCCATTTGGCCCTGGACTCTTGTTCGTTGGGAGATTTTTGATTACAGATTCTGTTTGATTGCTGGTTATGGGTCTGTTCAGATTTTATATTTCTTCCTGTTTCCATTTTGGTAATTTATGTGTTTGTAGTAATTTATCTATTTCTTCCAGATTGACTAATTTGTTAGCATACAATTGTTTATAATATTCTTCCTTTATTTCTTGAACCTGAGCATAAAATTTATTAGAAATGATTATAGATAAATAAGATAAATCTGTGAAAGGATACCTATAATATGGTAGGAACTCAATCTATTCAGGGTGATTGAAACTGAAAACTGCTACTCTATATACTCTTTATAATTCATATATTTGCATAATATAATACTACTATGTAAGACATACTATTAATGAGAAACATTTTTCCATATAGTATTTATGTCTAAAATAATTGTGTACACCTCTTCGTGGGTCACATATTGTATCTCAAGTTTAGAGACTGTGCTTGGACTTGGGGTGAGTTATAGGTTTAGAAACAAAGAAGGGGGATTTGAGGGTAGGTCCTGAGGAGAATCAGTGGTGTCTTCCAAGGCAACTACCTCAGGGGAAGTCATTACCATATCCTCAGTCACAGCAAGGTTAATCTGCTCAGATAGAGTTAGAGAAAGTGCTTGTTCTGGCAAAAAAAGACTAATCAGAATTTAGAGGTTCGACATCCTCAGCATCATCAATACCTTCCTATATATACTCATTTTAATTTTCAAGATCTCATTTCTTTTTAATCAATACCCTTAAAGCAGCAGATACCCTGAAATTTGGGAATTTGATTTGTATCATAATTTGTCCACACACAGGAGGATTCTGGGTATGGTTTCTTTCAGGCAGACATTAAAACTTCCAGATCATTTGTGCAGAATTTGAGTTGGAATTTATAATCCTTGAGCTCATCCTATTCTTTGTCTACTTGGTCCATCTCAATTAGAAGCAACCAAGAAATTTCATTATACAAATTATTTTGTAAATGTATATCCAAAAGTATCATATATGAGGTCACTTAGAACCTTGTGTCTTATAGTTATTTTATTAGGAATAATCTAAGATTGTATTTTGAATTCTCAATAGATATTCGACTCTCAATATAGATTCAATTGAATCTCTATTGCGATATCACACCAAATTATCAGTGCTCTCTTTCCTACTGGAAATAGAATCATTAGTGCTTTTAAATCAAATCACATACAAAACCACTTCCAGAAACCCAAGAATCAATTCAAAAGATTCATCCTTAAGATTCTGTTCCTCCAGAACCACTCGTGGTACCAAAATCTGTATTAATCAGTGTTCTCTAAGGAAACAGAACAAATAGGATGTGTCTGTGAGTGTGTGTGTGTGTGCGTGTGTGTGTGTGTGTGTGTGTGTACAGAGAGAGGGAGAGAGAGAGATTTAAGGATTTGGTTCATACAATTCTGGAAGCTTAAATTCTGAAATCTACAAGATGCGATGGCAGACTGGAAACCCAGAGAAGAGTTGTTGATTTTTCATCTCAAGTCCAAAGACAGTATGGAGGGAGAATTCTCTTTTCCTTAGGAGATTCAATTTATTTCCCCATAAGGCCTTAACTGATTAAATGAAGTGTACCTACTTTATGGAGGGAAATCTGCTTAATATAATTCTATGATTTAAATATTAATCTCATCTAGAAAATGCCCTCACAATATCTACATTGATCCTCATCTAGAAATGCCCTCAAGATACCTAGACTGGTATTTTTTTTAAGATTTTATTTATTTATTCATAGAGACAGAGAGAGAGAGAGGCAGAGGGAGAAGCAGGCTCCATGCAGGGACCCCGATGTGGGACCCGATACCCGGTCTCCAGGATCACACCCCAGGCTGCAGGCGGCGCCAAACCACTGCGCCCCCGGGGTGCCCCCTAGACTGGTATTTGACCTAATTGTAAGTACTGTGGGCTAGTCAAATTGACACACATAATTAAACATCACAGAGGAAAAAGACAATCTTTTATAAATTCTAATTCTGATCCTATTTATTTGTTTAGTTTGAAGTATACAAATTTTTAAGAAATATTTTTAATATCAAATCAACAGATATTTATTACACATCTACTGATAAAACTTATTTAATTTTTTAAAGATTTTATTTATTTATTCATGAGAGACAGAGAAAGAGAGAGAGAGAGAGAGAGAGAGAGAGGCAGAGACACAGGCAGAGGGAGAAGCAGGCTCCATGCAGGGAGCCTGATGTGGGACTCAATCCCAGGCCTCCAGGATCACACCCTGGGCTGAAGGCAGGTGCTAAACCACTGAGGCACCCAGGAATCCCCTGTCTACTGGTAAAATTTAAACCACATGTTGATTCTCCATTGTAGTTTAGGAACATTTTGCTGCTAAGTGAATAGGTAGCAATAAAAACTAATGTTCAAAATGTTGAAATATGCTATAAAATGGATTTTAGACATCACTTAACAGATAGCCTTAATTTATTCTATATTTCCTGTTTCTAGATTTTCTTCTGTTTCTAGATTTTCTTCTCTTTAGAAGGATTCTTTTTTTTTTAAATTTCAAAATTAAGATTTTAATTAATGGAAATCCCATGCACTGTTCCTCTCACTGAAGTTGTATTTAACTCTACTCTTTGTAAAATAACACTGGTACCCTACACACAGTCACACCCGCCACCCGCCCACCTCCCCTTCCACCACTCCTAGTTCATTTCCCAGAATTAGGACTCTTTCATGTTCTGTCCCCATTTCTGATATTTCCACTCATTTTTCTCCTTTCCCCTTTATTCCCTTTCACTATTTTTTATATTCCCCAAATGATAGAGACCATATAACGTTAGTCCTTCACCGATTGACTTATTTTACTCAGCAAATTACCCTCCAGTTCCATCCACGTGGAAGCAAAGGGTGGGTATCTGTCGTTTCTAATGGCTGAGTAATATTCCATTGTATACATAAACCACATCTTCTTTATCCATTCATCTTTCGATGGACACCGAGGATCCTTCCACAGTTTGGCTATTGTGGACATTGCTGCTATAAACATCGGGGTGCAGGTGTCCCGGCGATTCACTGCATCTGTATCTTTGGGGAAAATCCCCAGCAGTGCAATTGCTGGGTCATAGGGCAGATCGATGTTTAACTCTTTGAGGAACCTCCACACGGTTTTCAAGAGTGGCTGCACCAGTTCACATTGCCAACAAGAGTGCAAGAGGATTCCCCTTTCTCCACATCCTCTCAAAAATTTGTGGTTTCCTGCCTTGTTAATTTGCCCCATTCTCACTGGTGTGAGGCGGGATCTCATTGTGGTTTTGATTTGGATTTCCCTGATGGCAAGTGATGCGGAGCACTTCCTCATGTATTGTTGGCCATGTCTCTGTCTTCCTCTGTGAGATTTCTGTTCATGTCTTTTGCTCATTTCATGATTGGATTGTTTGTTTCTTTGCTGTTGAGTTTAATGAGTTCTTTATAGATCTTGGAAACTAGCCCTTTATCTGATATGTCATTTGCAAATATCTTCTCCCATTCTGTAGGTTGTCTTTGAGTTTTGTTGATGGTATCTTTTGCTTTGCAAAAGCTACTTATCTTGATGAAGTCCCAATAGTTCATTTTTGCTTTTGTTTCTCTTGTCTTCATGGATGAATCTTGCAAGAAGTTACTGTGGCCAAGTTCAAAAAGGGTGTTGCCTGTGTTTTCCTCTAGGATTTTGATGGAATCTTGACTCACATTGAGATCTTTCATCCATTTTGAGTTTATCTTTGTGTATGGTGCAAGAGAGCAGTCTAGTTTCATTCTTCTGCATGTGGATGTCCAATTTTCCCAGCACCATTTTTTGAAGAGACTGTCTTTTTTCCAGGGAATAGTCTTTCCTCCTTTGTTGAATATTAGTTCACCATAAAGTTGAGGGTCCACTACTGGATCCACTTTTATGTTCCATTGATCTATGTGTTTTTGTGCCAGTACCACACTGTCTTGATGACCACAGCTTTGTAGTACAACTTGAAATCTGGCATTGTGATGCCCCCAGCTATGGTTTTCTTTTTTAATATTCCCCTGGCTATTCAGGGTCTTTTCTGCTTCCACACAAATCTTAAGATGATTTGTTCCAACTCTCTGAAGAAAGTCCATGGTATTGTGATAGGGATTGCATTAAACATGTAAATTGCCCTGGGTGACTTTGACATTTCCACAATATTAAATCTTCCAATCCATGAGCATGGAATATTTTTCCATCTCTTTGTGGAGATTCCTCAATTTCTTTCAGAAGTGTTCTGTAGTTTTTAGGGTATAGATTCTTTACTTCTTTGGTTAGGTTTATTCCTAGGTATCTTATGCTTTTGGGTGCAGTTGTAAATGGGATGGACATCTTAATTTCTCTTTCTTCAGTCTCATTGTTAGTGTATAGAAATGCCACTGACTTCTGGGTATTGATTTTATATCCTGCCACACTGCCAAATTGCTGTATAAGTTCTAGCAATCTTGGGGTGGAGGCTATTGGGTTTTCTAAGTAGAGTATCATGTAACCGGTGAAGAGGGAGAGTTTGACTTCTTCTTTGCCAATTTGAATGCCTTTTATTTCTTTTTGTTGCCTGAATGCTAAGGCTAGGACTTCCAGTACTATGTTGACTGGCAGTGGTGAGAGTGGACATCCCTATCTTGTTCCTGATCTTAGGGGAAAGGCTCCCAGTGTTTCCCCATTGAGAATGATAGTTGCTGTGGGCTTTTCATAGATGGCTTTTAAGATGTTGAGGAATGTTCCCTCTTTGCCTACATTCTGAAGAGTTTTGATCAGGAATGGATGCTGCACTGGGTGTTATTCTATATGTTGGCAAATTGCACACCAATAAAAAATAAATTTATAAAAATAATAACAATGTTAGTGAGAAAAGTTTCAGATTTCTCCAACAGTAATAATATTATGAAGGGATCATTTTCTCTAGAGATTTGTTTTTTATTTTTTTAATAATAAATATTTTTATTGGTGTTCAATTTGCCAACAAATTGCCAACATACAGAATAACACCCAGTGCTCATACCGTCAAGTGCCCCCTCAGTGCCTGTCACCCATTCACCCCCACCCCCCGCCCTCCTCCCCTTCCTCCTCGTTTCCCAGAGTTAGGAGTCTTTATGTTCTGTCTCCCTTTGTGATATTTCCACCCATTTCTTCTCCCTTCCCTTCTATTCCCTTTCACTATTATCTATATTCCCCAAATGAATGAGACCATATAATGTTTGTCCTTCTCCGATTTACTTATTTCACTCAGCATAATACCCTCCAGTTCCAAATATCGAAGCAAATGGTGGGTATTTGTCGTTTCTTATGGCTGAGTAATATTCCATTGTATACATGGACCACATCTTCTTTATCCATTCATCTTTCGATGGACACTGAGGCTCCTTCCACAGTTTGGCTATTGTGGACATTGCTGCTATAAACATTGGGGTGCAGGTGTCCCGGCGTTTCACTGCATCTGTATTATTGGGGTAAATCCCCAGCAGTGCAATTGCTGGATGGTACGGCAGATCTATTTTTAACTCTTTCAAGAACCTCCACACAGTTTTCCAGAGTGGCTGCACCAGTTCACATTGCCACCAACAGTGCAGGAAGGTTCCCTTTTCTCCACATCCTTTCCGATATTTGTGGTTTCCTGCCTTGTTAATTTTCCCCATTCTCACTGGTGAGGTGGTATCTTATTGTGGTTTTGATTTGTATTTCCCTAATGGCCCACTTATTATACAAATAACCTCTGCATGCTGGAATTTTTGAATTATAATATAGCTAGTAAAAATTTATTCTGACGCTGACGGGGCAAGATTGTGGAAGAGTAGGTTCCCCAAGTCACCTGTCCCCACGAAATTACTTAGATAACCTTCAAAAAATCCTGAAAATCTACGAATTCGGCCTGAGATTTAAAGAGAGAACAGCTGGAATGCTGGAGTAGGAAGAGTTCACGCTTCTATCAAGGTAGGAAGACAGGGAAAAAAGAAATAAAGAAACAAAAGGCATCCAAGCGGGAGGGGCTCTGCGAGGAGCCAGGCTAAGGCTGGGGCCAGTGTCCCCAGGACAGGAAAGCAACTCCCTCCCAGAGAAGCAAGAGATTCACCAATCTTCCCGGATAGAAAGGCGCTCGCAGGGTGATGGAGCATGATCCCAGGAGCGGTGGGGATGCACTCAGCTCTCAGGGACTCTAACAGAGCACCTGTGCCCTGGGGAGAGCGTGCCACACCCCGGCAGCCGAGCTCCCTAAAGGGCTGAAGTAGACGCCCGGATGGAACCGGGAGCAGCTTGGAGGCGGCTCTGACAGAGGCTCTGCGTGGAGGGGGCTGCGCACCCGGGAGCAGAATCCAACAGTGCTGGCCCGGGAGGACAAGGCGCCGGGGACACAGCCCAAGATCCGGTGCTCCCCCCGGGACAGGCGGAAGCCAGGAGGGCCCAGGACAGCAAGGACACTCCTGCCCCGAGCTGAGCAGATCAGCGGCCCCGCCCCGGAGCATCCAAGCACCTGCAGACTAAGAGCCCCGTAGTTACTGCAGGAGCTTAATCCAGGCCTCCAGACCTGGCCGTTGCCACTGTTCTTGTTCCTCCTGGGGCCTCACAGGATAAATAACCCCCACTGAGCCTTACAGTGGCCTCACTGGATAAACAGCTTAAACATCTTTCACTGAGCCCTGCACCAGGCAGGGGGCTGAGCAGCGTCCCCAAGTGCTAACACCTGAAAATCAGCACAGAAGGCCCCTCCCCCAGAAGACCACTAGACGGACATGGGAAAAACAAATTATTGACCAAGCAGCACTGGAAAGTTCCAGGGGAAGTTGAGGGACTTACAGTATACAGAATCAGAGGATATTCAGCCCTTGTTTTTTTTTTTTTTGTTTTTTGATTTCTGTTTGCTTCCGCCCCTCCCCGCCGTTTTTTTTCTTTTCTTCTCTTTTTTTTCTTTGTTTTCTTCTTTTTTTCTTTTTTTTCCTTCTTTCTCTTCTCTCTTTTTCTTCTTTTCCCAATACAACTTGTTTTTGGCCACTCAGCACTGAGCAAAATGACTAGAAGGAAAAACTCACCTCAAAAGAAAGAATCAGAAACAGTCCTCTCTCCCACAGGGTTACAAAATTTGGATTACAATTCAATGTCAGAAAGCCAATTCAGAAACACTATTATAAAGCTACTGTTGGCTCTAGAAAAAAGCAGAAAGGACTCGAGACTTCATGACTGCAGAATTTAGATGCAATCAGGCAAAAATTAAAAACCAATTAAAGGAGATGCAATCCAAACTAGAGGCCCTAACAACGAGGGTTAACGAAGTGGAAGAACCAGTGAGTGACATAGAAGACAAGTTGATGGCAAAGAGGGAAACTGAGAAAAAAAAGAGACAAACAATTAAAAGACCATGAGGATAAATTAAGGGAATTCAATGACAGCCTGAGGAAGAAAAAATCTACATTTAATTGGGGTTTCCAAGGGCACCGAAAGGGCCAGAGGGCCAGAATATGTATTTCAACAAATCATATCTGAAAACTTTCCTAATCTGGGAAAGGAAACAGGCATTAAGATCCAGGAAATATAGAGATACCCCCCTAAAATCAATAAAAACCACTCAACACATCGACATTTAAGAGTGAAGCTTGCAAATTCCAAAGATAAATAGAAGATCCTTAAAGCACCAAGAGACAAGAGATCCCTAATTTATATGGGGAGAAATATCAGATTAACAGCAGACCTCTCCACAGAGACCTGGCAGGCCAGAAAGGGCTGGCAGGATATATTCAGGGTCCTAAATGAGAAGAACATGCAGCCAAGAATACTTTATCCAGCAAGGCTCTCATTTAGAATAGAAGGAGAGATAAAGAGCTTCCAAGACAGGCAGGAACTGAAAGAATATGTGACCTCCAAACCAGCTCTGCAAAAAATTTTAAGGGGGTCTCTTAAAATTCTTCTTTAAGAAGAAGTCCAATGGAACAATCCACAAAAACAGGGACTGAATAGGTGTCATGATGACACTAAAGTTATATCTTTCAATAGTAACTCTGAATGTGAATGGGCTTAATGACCCCATCAAAAGGCGCAGGGTTTCAGACTAGGTAAAAAAGGAGGACCCATCTATTTGCTGCTTACAAGAGACTCATTTTAGACATAGGGACCCCTGCAGCCTGAAAATAAAAGCTTGGAGGACCATTTACCACTCAAATGGTTCTCAAAAGAAAGCAGGGGTTGCCATCCTTATATCAGATAAACTAAAGTTTATCCCGAAGACTATAGTGAGAGATGAAGAGGAACACTATATCATACTTAAAGGATCTATCCAACAAGAGGACTTAACAATCCTCAATATATATGCCCCGAATGTGGGAACTGCCAAAAATATCAATCATTTAATAAGCAAAGTTAAGATATACTTAGATAATAATACACTTATACTTGGTGACTTCAATCTAGCACTTTCTATACTTGATAGGTCTTCTAAGCACATCTCCAAAGAAACAAGAGCTTTAAATGAGACACTGGACCAGATGGATTTCACAGATATATACAGAACTTTACTTCGAAACGCAACTGAATACACATTCTTCTCAAGTGCACATGTAATTTTCTCCAGAAATGACCACATACTGGTCACAGATCGGGTCTGAACTGATACCAAAAGATTGGGATAATCCCTTGTGTATTCTCAGACCATAATGCCTTGAAATTAGAACTAAATCACAAGAAGAAGTTTGGAAGGACCTCAAACACATGGAGGTTAAGGACCATCCTGCTAAAAGATGAAAGAGTCAACCAGGAAATTAAAGAAGAATTAAAAAGATTCATGGAAACTAATTAGAATGAAGATACAACCATTCAAAACCTTTGGGATACAGCAAAAGCAGTCCTGGGGGGGAAATACATCGCAATACAAGCATCCATCCAAAAACTGGAAAGAACTCAAATACAAAAGCTAACCATACATCTAAAGGAGCTAGAGAAAAAACAGCAAATAGATCCTATACCCAGCAGAAGAAGAGAGTTAATAAAGATTCGTGCAGAACTCCATGACATCAAGACCAGAAGAACAGTGGAATAGATCAAGAAAACCAGGAGTTGGTTCTTTGAAAGAATTAATAAGATAGATAAACCATTAGCCAGCCTTATTAAAAAGAGGAGAGAGAGGACTCAAATTAATAAAATCATGAATGAGAAAGGAGAGATCACTACCAACACCAAGGAAATACAAACGATTTTAAAAACATATGACCAGCTATACGCCAGCAAATTAGGCAATCTAGAAGAAATGGATGCATTTATGGAAAACCACAAACTACCAAAACTTGTACTGGAAGAAATAGAAATCTTAACAGGCCAGTAACCAGGGAGGAAATTGAAGCAGTCATCAGAAACCTCCCAAGACACAAAAGTCCAGGGCCAGATGGCTTCCCAGGGGAATCCTATCAAACTTTTAAAGAAGAAAGCATACCTATTCTACGAAAGCTGTTTGGAAAGATAGAAAGAGATGGAGTACTTCCAAATTCGTTCTATGAGGCCAGCATCACCTTAGTTCCAAAACCGGACAAAGACCCCTCCAAAAAGGAGAATTACAGATCAATATCCCTGATGAACATGGATGCAAAAACTCTCAACAAGATACTAGCCAATAGGATACAACAATACATTAAGAAGATTATTCACCATGACCAAGTGGGATTTATCCCCGTGGTGCAAAGCTGGTTCAACACTCATAAAACAGTCAATATGATTCATTATATTAGCAAGAGAAAAAACAAGTACCATAGGATCCTCTCAATAGATGCCGAGAAAGCATTTAACAAAATACAGAATCCATTCCTGATCAAAACTCTTCAGAATGTAGGCATAGAGGGAACATTCCTCAGCATGTTAAAAGCCATCTAAGAAAAGCCCACAGCAAATATAATTCTCAATGGAGAAGCACTGGGAGCCTTTCCCCTAAGATCATGAACAAGACAGGGATGTCCACTCTCACCACTGCTATTCATTTTTTTAAATAATAAATATATTTTTCATTGGTGTTAATTTGCCAACATACAGAATAACACCCAGTGCTCTTCTCATCAAGTGCCCCCTTCAGTGCTCGTCACCCATTCACCCCCACCCTCCACCCTCCTCCCTTTCCACCACCCCTAGTTTGTTTCCCCGAGTTCGGAGTCTTTACGTTCTGTCTCCCTTTCTGATATTTCCTACCCATTTCTTCTCCCTTCCCTTCTATTCCCTTTCACTATTATTTATATTCCCCAAATGAACGAGAACATATAATGTTTGTCCTTCTCCGATTGACTTATTTCACTCAGCATAATACCCTCCAGTTCCATCCACGTTGAAGCAAATGGTGGGTATTTGTCATTTCTAATGGCTGAGAAATATTCCATTGTATAAATAAACCACATCTTCTTTATCCATTCATCTTCGATGGACACCAATGCTCCTTTCACAGTTTGGCTATTGTTCACCACTGCTATTCAACATACTACTAGAAGTCCTAGCCTCAGCAATCAGACAACAAAAAGAAATAAAAGGCTTTCAAATTGGCAATGAGGTCAAACTCTCCCTCTTCGCCAATGACATGATACTCTACTTAGAAAACCCGAAAGACTCCACCCCAAGATTGCTAGAACTCATACAGCAATTTGGCAGTGTGGCAGGATACAAAATTTATGCCCAGAAGTCAGTGGCGTTTCTTTACACTAACAATGAGACTGAAGAAAGAGAAATTAATGAGTCCATCCCATTTACAACTGCACCCTAAAGCATAAGATACCTAGGAATAGGGCAGCCCCGGTGGCGCAGCGGTTTAGCGCAGCCTGAAGCCTGGGGTGTGATCCTGGAGACCTGGGATCGAGTCCCACATCGGGCTCCCTGCATGGAGCCTGCTTCTCCCTCTGCCTGTGTCCTACTGTGTCTCTGCCTCTCCCTCTCTCTCTCTCTCTCTCTCTCTCTCTCTGTGTCTCTCTCTCTGTGTCTCTCATAAATAAATAAAATTCTTTAAAAAAAAAAAAAAAAAAAAAAAGATACCTCGGAATAAACCTAACCAAAGAGGTGAAGGATCTATACCCTAAAAACTACAGAACACAATTGTTCTGTAGTTTTTATTGTGAAATTGAGGAAGACACAAAGAGATGGAAAAATATTCCATGCTCTTGGATTGGAAGAATTAATATTGTGAAAATGTCAATGTTACCCAGGGAAATTTACACGTTTAATGCAATCCCTATCACAATGCCATGGACTTTCTTCAGAGAGTTTGAACAAATTATTTTAAGATTTGTGTGGAATCAGAAAAGACCCCGAAGAGACAAGGTAATTTTAAAAAAGAAATCCATAGCTGGGGTTATCACAATGCCAGATTTCAGGTTGTACTACAAAGCTGTGGTCATCAAGACAGTGTGGTACTGGCACAAAAACAGACCCATAGATCAATGGAACAGAATAGAGAATCCAGAAGTGGACCCTCAACTTTATGGTGAACTAATATTCAACAAAGGAGGAAAGACTTTCCACTGGAAAAAAGACAGTCTCTTCAATCAATGGTGCTGGGAGAATTGGCCATCCACATACAGAAGATTGAATCTAGACCACTGTTTTGCACCATCCACAAAATAAACTGAAAATGGATGATCTAAATGTGAGACAAGACTCCATCAAAATCCTAGAGGAGAACACAGGCAACACCCTTTTTGAACTTGGCCACAGTGACTTCTTGCAAGATACATCCACAATGGCAAGAGAAACAAAAGCAAAAAGGAACTATTGGGACTTCATCAAGATAAGAAGCTTCTGCACAGCAAAAGAAACAGTCCAAAACTAAAAGACAACCCACAGAATGGGGGAAGATATTTGCAAATGATGTATCAGATAAATGGCTAGTACCTAGATCTATAAAGAACTTATTAAACTCAATGGCAAAGAAACAATCTAATCATGAAATGGGCCGAAGACATGGACAGAAATCTCACAGAGGAAGACATAGACATGGACAGCAAGCACATGAGAAAATGCTCTGCATCACTTGCCATCAGGGAAATCCAAATCAAAACCACAATGAGTTACCACCTCACACCAGTGAGAATGGGGAAAAGTAACAAGGCAGGAAATCACAAGTGTTGGAGAGGATGTGGAGAAAAGGGTACCCTCTTGCACTGTTGGTGGGAATGTGAACTGGTGCAGCCACTCTGGAAAACTGTGTGGAGGTTCCTCAAAGAGTTAAAAATAGATCTGCCCTACGACCTGGCAATTGCACTGCTGGGGATTTACTCCAAAGATACAGATGCAGTGAATCTCCGGGACACCTGCACCCCGATGTTTATAGCAGCAATGTCCACAATAGTCGAACTGTGGATGGAGCCTCAGTGTCCATCAAAAGATGAATGAATAAAGAAGATGTGGTCTATGTATACAATGGAATATTACTCAGCCATTAAAAACGATAAATACCCTCCATTTGCTTCGATGTGGATGGAACTGGAGGGTATTATGCTGAGTGAAATAAGTCACTCAGAGAAAGACAAACATTATATGGTCTCATTCATTTGGGGAAATTAAAAAAAGGTGAAAGGGAATAAAGGGGAAAGGAGAACATAAGTGGGAAATATCAGAAAGGGAGACCGAACATGGAAGACTCCTAACTTTGGGAAATGAACCTGGGGTGGTGGAAGGGTAAGTGGGTGGGGGATGGCGGTGACTGGGTGGCGGGCACTGAAATGGCACTTGACGGGATGAGCACTGGGTTTATTTTGTATGTTGACAAATTGAACACCAATAAAAAATAAATTTATTAAAAAATTATTCTAAAGCACCACAGGAATCTAGTTTTTATGACTTATGTGGCTGATAATTTTTATATTATGTGTTCACTTTAAAGCATTTTTATAAGACAATTTTTCAATGTAATTAACATTACCATGAAATATATAACAATTTCTAGGGTGTTTGACCTCAATCCACTTTGGCCTCTCTGTGAGGAGCCTGCTTCTCCCTCTGCCTATGTCTGCCTCTCTCTCTGTATGTCTGTCATGAATAAATAACCAATATCTTTGAATAAAAATATAAATAACACTAAAAACGTAGGTATGCACACATTAATGTGGCTATATTGTTAACCTAGATTTTAAAGCTGACTTGAACTAGATCTGAAGAAATAAAACTGATGGTTATAATGAATGGTATCTAGGCTCAGGGAAATATAAATGTGTAATAATTGTTTACAAATTTCCATAAAAAGTTTACAGACCTTTACTACCAAATTGCTTTATAACTATGGATTTCATCAGTCTTAAAATTGTTGCTGCAAACACGACTGGTTGACTCTATCATTCCCACAGTTAGAAAATAAATTTCAAAGATAGAAACATCACTTTATTATTATCTCACAGGTTCCATCCATGGTTCAGGAGTCTGAACAGGGCTTAGCTGGGTTCTTGGCTTAGAGTCTCTCAAGACTGCCATCAAGGTGTTGGCTAAGCTGTATTTCTTTCTGGAGTTTGTCATCATCTTCCAAACCCACCTAGCTGTCCCTCATGGTTGTAGGACTAAGATTCTTATTAATTATCTGTGAAACAGTAAACTAAATTCATAGACATCAATTTGATTATAGCTATCTTTCATTATCTGCTTTCAACTCAAAAAATATTTTCTCTCATGCATATTCCTATCACCTACTATCATGTAAAATAAGGAGTTTTGATCCATAATAGTCATTTAGCTTTAAGCAACAGGAAAGAGAAGTGTAAACTACTCTGAAATATAGAAAGTATTTGGTTTATAAGATAACCTTCCTCATAAAATAGTGCAATATCAGTCACAGAAACTTTGAGGTGGAAGGAACACGAATGGACAACACAGCAGAAACCATTTATTAGCAGGGTGAAAAACTATACCTTGAGGTTTTCCTTGTCAGATTTCCTGACAGGCTCTTTATAGAGTTTAAAGATGTTTGTTTTTTCACATACCAAATTAAGAAAATAATCCTATGTACAATTGCAGCAAAAAGAATAAAATACTGAGGAGTAAATTTAATCAATGAGGTGAATGACTGTACTCTGAAAATTAGAGATATTAAAGGAATTGAAATAAATGGAAATAAATGGAAAGATTCACTTTGCTCATATATTGGAGAAATTAGTATTTTTAAAATGTCTGTATTACCAATGCAATCTGCAGATTTAATGCGATCCTTTTCAAAATATCAAAGGCATTCACAGAACTAGAACAAATAATACTAAAATTTATATGCAGCCATAAAAGACCTCAGCCAAAGCAATCTTGAGAAACAGAGAAAAGCTGGAGGTATCATGCTCCCTGATTTCAAACTATATTATAAAGCCAAAATAATAACAATACTATGGTACTGGCACAAAAATGGACATATAGATCAAGGGAACAGAATAGAAATCCCAGAAATAAACCCATACTAATATGGTCAATTGATTTTAATTGAAGGATGAAAGGACATACAAGAGAAAAAAAAAAACTTCAATAAATAGTATTGAGGAAACTGGACAATTATAGTTAAGCCTTGAACAATGCAGGGGTTAAGGACATTGAATCACCCCCCACCAGTCAATAAGTTGTGTATAACTTTGACTCCCAAAAAACTTAATTACTAACAGTCTACATATATACACAATGGAATATTGTTTAGCCATAAAACTAATGAAATATTGTCATTTGTGACATCATGGATGGTCCTTGAGGGTATTATTCTAAATTAAATAGATCCAAATGAAAGATACATATCATATGATTTCACTTATATGTGGAATCTAAAAACAAGACAAAACAAATGAATAAGCAAAACAAAACAGAAACAGGATCATGGATATAAGAATAATCTGGTGGCTCTCAAAGGAGAAGGGGTGGGGCATGGGCAAAATAGGACAAAGGATTAAAAGATGGGAAACTTCCAGTTATAAAAAGATAAGACACAGGGATACAATGTACAGCATAGAGAATATAGTTAATAGTAAGTAACAACTTTATATGGTGACAGATGGTAAGCTAGAATTATTGTGATGACCATATCATAATGTATATAAATATTAAATCACTTAGTTTTACACCTGAAACTAATATTTTATCTTAACTACTCTTCAATTAAAAAAATGGAAGAAGGAGGAGCAAGATGGCGGAAGAGTAGGGTCTCCAAATCCCCTGTCTCCACCAAACTACCTAGAAAACCTTCAAATTATCCTGAAAATCTATGAATTCGGCCTGAGAATTAAAGAGAGAACACCTGGAATGCAACAGTGAGAAGAGTTCGCGCTTTTATCAAGGTAGGAAGACGGGGAAAAAGAAATAAAGAAACAAAGGCCTCCAAGGGGGAGGGGCCCCGCGAGGAGCCGGGCTGAGGCCGGGGCGAGTGTCCCCAGGACAGGAGAGCCCCGTCCCGGAGGAGCAGGAGCTGCACCGACCTTCCCGGGCAGAAAGGGGCTCCAGGGAGTTGGAGCAGGACCCCAGGAGGGAGCAGATGCCCTCGGGCTCCCCGGGACAGTAACAGCAACTCCGCGCCCAGGAGAGTGCGCCGAGCTCCTAAGGGCTGCAGCGCGCACGGCGTGACCCGGAGCAGCTCTGGGGGCTCGGGAGGCGGCTCCGCGGAGGGGGCTGCGCGGCCCCGGGAGCAGCTCGGAGGGGCTCGGGCAGAGGAAGAGGCTCCGTGCAGAGGGGGCTGCGCGGTTCCAGGAGCAGCTCCGAGGGGCTCGGGCGGCGGCTCCGCAGAGGGGGCTGCGGGGCAGGAGCGCGAATCCACCAGCGCAGGCTCCGGAGCACAGGGCGCCGGGACACAGCCCAGGATCCGGCCTCCCCCGGGACAGGCAGAGGCCGGGAGGGCCCAGGACAGCGAGGACGCTCCTGCCCCAGCTGAGCAGATCAGCGGCCCCACACCGGAGCCTCCAGGCCCTGCAGACGGAGTTCCTGCCGGAGCTGAATCCAGGTTTCCAGAGCTGCCCCGCCACTGGGGCTGTTCCTCCTGCGGCCTCACGGGGCAAACAACCCCCACCGAGCCCTGCACCAGGCAGGGGCACAGCAGCTCCCCCAACTGCTAACACCTGAAAATCAGCACAACAGGCCCCTCCCCCAGAACACCAGCTAGACTGACAACTTCCAGGAGAAGCCAAGGGACTTAAAGAACACAGAATCAGAAGATACTCCCCTGTGGTTCTTTTTTGTTGTTGTTGTTGTTGTTGTTTTTTTTTTTTTGTTTTTTTGTTTTGTTTTGCTTTTTGATTTGTTTTCTCCCCCACCCCCCCTTTTTTTCTCCTTTCTTTTTCTTTCTCTTTTTCTTCTTTTATTTCTTTCGTTTTTTTTCTCTTCCCTTTTTTTTCTCTTTCTCTTTTCTTTCCTTCTTTCTCTCCTCTCTTTTTCTCTTTTTCCCAATACAACTTGCCTTTGGCCACTCTGCACTGAGCAAAATGACTAGAAGGAAAACCTCACCTCAAAAGAAAGAATCAGAAACAGTCCTCTCTCCCACAGAGTTACAAAATCTGGATTACAATTCAATGTCAGAAAGCCAATTCAGAAGCACTATTATACAGCTACTGGTGGCTCTAGAAAAAAGTATAAAGGACTCAAGAGACTTCATGACTGCAGAATTTAGAGCTAATCAGGCAGAAATTAAAAATCAATTGAATGAGATGCAATCCAAACTAGAAGTACTAACGACGAGGGTTAACGAGGTGGAAGAACGAGTGAGTGACCTAGAAGACAAGTTGATAGCAAAGAGGGAAACTGAGGAAAAAAGAGACAAACAATTAAAAGACCATGAAGATAGATTAAGGGAAATAAACGACAGCCTGAGGAAGAAAAACCTACGTTTAATTGGGGTTCCCGAGGGCGCCGAAAGGGATAGAGGGCCAGAATATGTATTTGAACAAATTCTAGCTGAAAACTTTCCTAATCTGGGAAGGGAAACAGGCATTCAGATCCAGGAAATAGAGAGATCCCCCCCTAAAATCAATAAAAACCGTTCAACACCTCGACATTTAATTGTGAAGCTTGCAAATTCCAAAGATAAGGAGAAGATCCTTAAAGCAGCAAGAGACAAGAAATCCCTGACTTTTATGGGGAGGAGTATTAGGGTAACAGCAGACCTCTCCACAGAGACCTGGCAGGCCAGAAAGGGCTGGCAGGATATATTCAGGGTCCTAAAGGAGAAGAACATGCAACCAAGAATACTTTATCCAGCAAGGCTCTCATTCAAAATGGAAGGAGAGATAAAGAGCTTCCAAGACAGGCAGCAACTAAAAGAATATGTGACCTCCAAACCAGCTCTGCAAGAAATTTTAAGGGGGACTCTTAAAATTCCCCTTTAAGAAGAAGTTCAGTGGAATAGTCCACAAAAACAAAGACTGAATAGATATCATGATGACACTAAACTCATATCTCTCAATAGTAACTCTGAATGTGAACGGGCTTAATGACCCCATCAAAAGGCGCAGGGTTTCAGACTGGATAAAAAAGCAGGACCCATCTATTTGCTGTCTACAAGAGACTCATTTTAGATAGAAGGACACCTACAGCCTGAAAATAAAAGGTTGGAGAACCATTTACCATTCGAATGGTCCTCAAAAGAAAGCAGGGGTAGCCATCCTTATATCAGATAAACTAAAATTTACCCCAAAGACTGTAGTGAGAGATGAAGAGGGACACTATATCATACTTAAAGGATCTATTCAACAAGAGGACTTAATAATCCTCAATATATATGCTCTGAATGTGGGAGCTGCCAAATATATAAATCAATTATTAACCAAAGTGAAGAAATACTTAGATAATAATACACTTATACTTGGTGACTTCAATCTAGTTCTTTCTATACTCGATAGGTCTTCTAAGCAAAACATCTCCAAAGAAACGAGAGCTTTAAATGATACACTGGACCAGATGGAGTTCACAGATATCTACAGAACTTTACATCCAAACTCAACTGAATACACATTCTTCTCCAGCGCACATGGAACTTTCTCCAGAATAGACCACATATTGGGTCACAAATCGGGTCTGAACCGATACCAAAAGATTGGGATTGTCCCCTGCATATTCTCAGACCATAATGCCTTGAAATTAGAACTAAATCACAACAAGAAGTTTGGAAGGACCTCAAACACGTGGAGGTTAAGGACCATCCTGCTAAAAGATAAAAGGGTCAACCAGGAAATTAAGGAAGAATTAAAAAGATTCATGGAAACTAATGAGAATGAAGATACAACCGTTCAAAATCTTTGGGATGCAGCAAAAGCAGTCCTAAGGGGGAAATACATCGCAATACAAGCATCCATTCAAAAACTGGAAAGAACTCAAATACAAAGGCTCACCTTACACATAAAGGAGCTAGAGAAAAAACAGCAAATAGATCCTACACCCAAGAGAAGAAGGGAGTTAATAAAGATTCGAGCAGAACTCAACGAAATCGAGACCAGAAGAACTGTGGAACAGATCAACAAAACCAGGAGTTGGTTCTTTGAAAGAATTAACAAGATAGATAAACCATTAGCCAGCCTTATTAAAAAGAAGAGAGAGAAGACTCAAATTAATAAAATCATGAATGAGAAAGGAGAGATCACTACCAACACCAAGGAAATACAAACGATTTTAAAAACATATTATGAACAGCTATACGCCAATAAATTAGGCAATCTGGAAGAAATGGACGCATTCCTGGAAAGCCACAAACTACCAAAACTGGAACAGGAAGAAATAGAAAACCTGAACAGGCCAATAACCAGGGAGGAAATTGAAGCAGTCATCAAAAACCTCCCAAGACACAAGAGTCCAGGGCCAGATGGCTTCCCAGGGGAATTTTATCAAACGTTTAAAGAAGAAATCATACCTATTCTCCTAAAGCTGTTTGGAAAGATAGAAAGAGATGGAGTACTTCCAAATTCGTTCTATGAAGCCAGCATCACCTTAATTCCAAAGCCAGACAAAGACCCCACCAAAAAGGAGAATTACAGACCAATATCCCTGATGAACATGGATGCAAAAATTCTCAACAAGATACTGGCCAATAGGATCCAACAGTACATTAAGAAAATTATTCACCATGACCAAGTAGGATTTATCCCTGGGACACAAGGCTGGTTCAACACCCGTAAAACAATCAATGTGATTCATCATATCAGCAAGAGAAAAACCAAGAACCATATGATCCTCTCATTGGATGCAGAGAAAGCATTTGACAAAATACAGCATCCATTCCTGATCAAAACTCTTCAGAGTGTAGGGATAGAGGGAACATTCCTCGACATCTTAAAAGCCATCTATGAAAAGCCCACAGCAAATATCATTCTCAATGCGGAAGCACTAGGAGCCTTTCCCCTAAGATCAGGAGCAAGACAGGGATGTCCACTCTCACCACTGCTGTTCAACATAGTACTGGAAGTCCTAGCCTCAGCAATCAGACAACAAAAAGACATTAAAGGCATTCAAATTGGCAAAGAAGAAGTCAAACTCTCCCTCTTCGCCGATGACATGATACTCTACATAGAAAACCCAAAAGTCTCCACCCCAAGATTGCTAGAACTCATACAGCAATTCGGTAGCGTGGCAGGATACAAAATCAATGTCCAGAAATCAGTGGCATTTCTATACACTAACAATGAGACTGAAGAAAGAGAAATTAAGGAGTCAATCCCATTTACAATTGCACCCAAAAGCATAAGATACCTAGGAATAAACCTAACCAAAGATGTAAAGGATCTATACCCTCAAAACTATAGAACACTTCTGAAAGAAATTGAGGAAGACACAAAGAGATGGAAAAATATTCCATGCTCATGGATTGGCAGAATTAATATTGTGAAAATGTCAATGTTACCCAGGGCAATATACACGTTTAATGCAATCCCTATCAAAATACCATGGACTTTCTTCAGAGAGTTAGAACAAATTATTTTAAGATTTGTGTGGAATCAGAAAAGACCCCGAATAGCCAGGGGAATTTTAAAAAAGAAAACCATATCTGGAGGCATCACAATGCCAGATTTCAGGTTGTACTACAAAGCTGTGGTCATCAAGACAGTGTGGTATTGGCACAAAAACAGACACATAGATCAGTGGAACAGAAGAGAGAATCCAGAAGTGGACCCTGAACTTTATGGGCAACTAATATTCGATAAAGGAGGAAAGACTATCCATTGGAAGAAAGACAGTCTCTTCAATAAATGGTGCTGGGAAAATTGGACATCCACATGCAGAAGAATGAAACTAGACCACTGTCTTTCACCATACAGCAAGATAAACTCAAAATGGATGAAAGATCTAAATGTGAGACAAGATTCCATCAAAATCCTAGAGAAGAACACAGGCAACACCCTTTTTGAACTCGGCCATAGTAACTTCTTGCAAGATACATCCACGAAGGCAAAAGAAACAAAAGCAAAAATGAACTATTGGGACTTCATCAAGATAAAAAGCTTTTGCACAGCAAAGGATACAGTCAACAAAACTCAAAGACAACCTACAGAATGGGAGAAGATATTTGCAAATGACATATCAGATAAAGGGCTAGTTTCCAAGATCTATAAAGAACTTATTAAACTCAACACCAAAGAAACAAACAATCCAATCATGAAATGGGCAAAAGACATGAACAGAAATCTCACAGAGGAAGACATAGACATGGCCAACATGCATATGAGAAAATGCTCTGCATCACTTGCCATCAGGGAAATACAAATCAAAACTACAATGAGATACCACCTCACACCAGTGAGAATGGGGAAAATTAACAAGGCAGGAAACAACAAATGTTGGAGAGGATGCGGAGAAAAGGGAACCCTCTTACACTGTTGGTGGGAATGTGAACTGGTGCAGCCACTCTGGAAAACTGTGTGGAGGTTCCTCAAACAGTTAAAAATATACCTGCCCTGCGACCCAGCAATTGCACTGTTGGGGATTTACCCCAAAGATACAAATGCAATGAAACGCCGGGACACCTGCACCCCGATGTTTCTAGCAGCAATGGCCACGATAGCCAAACTGTGGAAGGAGCCTCGGTGTCCAACGAAAGATGAATGGATAAAGAAGATGTGGTTTATGTATACAATGGAATATTACTCAGCTATTAGAAATGACAAATACCCACCATTTGCTTCAACGTGGATGGAACTGGAGGGTATTATGCTGAGTGAAGTAAGTCAGTCGGAGAAGGACAAACATTATATGTTCTCATTCATTTGGGGAATATAAATAATAGTGAAAGGGAAAATAATGGAAGGGAGAAGAAATGTGTGGGAAATATCAGAAAGGGAGACAGAACGTAAAGACTGCTAACTCTGGGAAACGAACTAGGGGTGGTAGAAGGGGAGGAGGGCGGGGGGTGGGAGTGAATGGGTGACGGGCACTGGGTGTTATTCTGTATGTTAGTAAATTGAACACCAATAAAAAATAAAAAAAAATAAAATAGAAACAAACAAACACACAAACATAAAAAAAAATGGAAGAATGGGCAAAATGGCAAAGAGTTATCAAGTGAATAAAGAAACAAAGATAGGAAAACACTGACTATATTAGTCCTAAGTCCCCCCCCTCTAGTCTAGCAAAATTTAATAGATTTTGATAGTCTTGAACGGTTTGAAGAACTGCAAACAGAAATCTGGGTATCCCTAAGATGGGTTGTCAAGAAGGAGATACCTTCCCCACAATACTGGGACCCCCAAAACCTATACCATCAGGGTAAATTTCACATAGAAATAAACTGTATACATGTCCTTCTATCACTTTGGCCCCACAAACTACAGGGAAATTTGATGAAATAACAGACATTTCAGGACTAAAATAAAGGATACCTAAAAATCATCAATACAAACTAGTTCTCATAGTATTTTTCACCCCAAAACCATACTATTCAGATAACATTTTAAAATTCAAACCTTCCATTAGAACATAGTAATCTCATGTTACTGCTGCCCCAAAGCATCTGGTAGATGAAACGCAAACTTTATCTGGAGAATTTTACCTTCATTCCATGTCTTAAATAATCCCAGCAGTTATTTTTTTCCAAGAAGTAAGCAGTCAAAATAAAATTCACAGAAAATAAAAAGCAAAACAGGTTACCATTTATGAGAAATATCGAGAAATCAGACTGCAAAAATAGATCTACAAAGATTTCATATACTTAAATTATTAGATTCAAATTTTAAGTAGCTGGATTTATAATCTTAGGAAATCTATGACAAGCATGAAAATATTTACAAAGAAATGGAAACCATAAAAATGATATAACAGATGTGAAAAAGTACAAAATATATCCTATAAAAATGAAAAATATAAATAATATAAATAATAAAAATAATGTAAAATAATGTAAAGTACAAAATATATCTTATAAAAATGAAAAATAAAAATAATGTAAATAATTATTAAAATAATAATAATGTAAATAATGATTAGAAAGTAATGTCAATAGGATGTCAAGCAACAAAGTTGCTGGACCTTGTTTCCCCATGGAAACATCAAATAAACAACTATAGACTAACTTTATAGGAACTCTAGAATGAAGCCAAAGATTTACAGCAACCACATGAATGTCAAACAAAAGCCACATTCAAAGTGGTAGGAGATTTCATGGCATTTTTATTCATTCTTACTCCACTCTCTCCTCAATGTGAGATGGCAGAGATCTAGAGGAAGTGATCCAGTTTCTGGTTCCCTTTCTTGGGCCAGAAATTAAAACAACCACAACATTGTTTGCAATGTTCTGCTATATGTGTGGATTAATAGGCTAACTGGTATCTGTTTTGCTTGAGTTGGAGCTCAGATATAAATTTCCAGACACTTTAGATCTCAGGATGGAAGCTTCAGAGGCAGTGGCAGTTTCTGTGATGAATGAAAACTGCAGGGGCACTGCAAACCTGTAGATTTCTGGGGCAAAATACAACAGGTAAGAAAAGCATTGATGAAGATAGAGGAATAGGAAGTCCCAATTCTCATTCTCCCACAGAACCACCAATTTAACAATGATAGATAGACCAAAATAACCTTTATGAGAAGTTCAGCACCCAGTTAGGAATTTGCAGTACTCCAGATGAATAAAGGATTGAGAAAGGAAGAATAATTTCACTTTACCCACATCAATGCTTCCCTCCAAACTGGCATAGCCGAGCACCAACAGATATCACCCCTCACCATTACTTTTCTTTCAAGTAATAGAGAGAATGGAGCATGACTTCATTCCTGGCCTTTCAGTGCACTTCCAGAGGGGGTTAGTTTCAGTTTTACCTTACAAGGAATGCTAGTAGAAACAATATATTTAGATACCTGGGGGCAGTTGAAAACAGAGAGGGTGTAAACAGCTTACTGCCACTGGCACAGCTCTGCTGATTCAGAGAATCTGAGTCATCTCTTTCAGAAAGGAGGGAGATGGGTGAAGTGCTCCTCTAGCTTTCAGGGTGTTGCCTGAGGGGCTACTTTCTGTCTCCTCTCACATAATAATGATGGAACTACCATAGTTCAGACACCTAGTGGCAGTTAGGAGAAAAAAAAAAGAAAAGAAAAGAAAAGGCTAGGGGACTGCTGCAGCCAGAACAGCCCTCTGAGTTTGAGAGAAGATACAGAATTCAAGATTTCTCCACAGAGAATGAGGAACCTGAATGAAGGGTATCTCCAACATCCTGGCCCATGGTACAACAGTTAGTATGTGACAGGCATATTAAAGTATAATACTACTAGTAAATGTAAAATTATAGACTAATACATAATACTGTAATACTGTAATGGTGAAGTGTAAATCACTTTAAAAAATGATTTTGGGGGATCCCTGAGTGGCTCAGTGGTTTGGCGCCTGCCTTCGACCCAGGGTGTGATCCTGGAGTCCCGGGATTGAGTCCCACATCGGGCTTCCTGCATGGAGCCTGCTTCTCCCTCTGCCTGTCTCTCTCTCTCTCTCTCTCATGAATAAATAAATAAAATCTAAAATAAAAAATAAAAATAAAAAATGATTTTGTTTATTTATTTGAGAGAGAGAGCAGAGTCAGAGAGAGAGAACATAAATAGGAGAAAGGGGCAGAGGGAGAGGGAAAAACAGCAGGAAGCCCAATGCGGGGCTAGATCCCAGGACCTTGAGATTAGGACCTAAGCCTAAGGAAGATATTTAACTGACTGAGCCACCCAGGCACCCCCACTTTTTAATTCTAGTATAAAATTTAAAATACATAAGTATAAAGAATAACAGCTGTAAGTTGTTAATAAAAACATAATATAAAAAAATTGATAAATTGTGACATAAACAACATAAAAATGTGTTAGGGAGATAATTGTCGAATTTTTTAATGTGATTAAAGTTGTGATTAAAGTTGTGATTAAAGTTATTCCTGGGTGGTTCAGTTGGTTGGGTGTCCAGTTCTTGCTTTTGGCTCAGGGCATGATCTCAGGGTCATGAGATTGAGTGTCTTGCCCAGCTCTGCACTCAGTCCAGAGTCTGCTTGTCTCTCCTCTTCTCTCTCTCTCTCTCTCTCTCAATTAAATGAATAAGTTTTTTAGAAACAGTTAAGTTATTGTCAGCTATACCTATAACTAGAATAGAGATTGAATCAGTAGTCAAAGTCTCCAAACAGAGGAATACACAGGACCAGAGGGTTTCACTGGTAAATTCTACTAAAGTCATAGAAAGGAATTAGCACTCATCCTTCTCATATGCTCCTAAAAAACGATGAAAAGGTAATATTTCTAAACTCATTTCATGAGACAAGCATTACCTTGCTACCAAAGACTGAAAAGGACACAAGAAAAGAAAGCAATAGGCCAATACCCTGAAGAACATAAATGTGAAAAATCCTTACAAAATACTAACAGAATACAACACTTAAAAGCATTATACATGACTGAGTATGATTCATCGCTGGGAAGCAAGGGTCTTTCAATATATTCAAATCAAATAATGTGACAGATGAATAAACAGAATAAAGGATGCAAATCACATGATCATCTCAACAGATTTAAAAAGTGCATTTGACAGAATTCACCATCCTTTTATAATACAGTCAATCCATATATGAAATTCTACAGATAATGTCATAATTGTGAACAATTGAAAGATTTTCCTCTAAGATCGGAAAAAGATACAAAAATGCCCAGTGTTGACACTTCTATTCAAGATAGTACTAGAAATTTGCTAGAGTTATTTGACAAAAAAAGAAAGGAAGAAGAAGAAGAAGAAAGAAAGAAAGAAAGAAAGAAAGAAAGAAAGAAAGAAAGAAAGAAAGAACTTGCATCTGAATCAGAAAGAAAGAAGTAAATTATCTGTTTGCAGATGACATCATCTTGCATATGGAAAGTCTTTTTTGTTTGTTTTGTTTTGTTTGTTTTGTTTTGATTGCAGTTCGATTTGCCAATATATAGTATAACACTCAGTGCTCAACCCATCAAGTGCCCTCCTCAGTTCCCATCACCCAGTTACCCCAACCCCTTGCCCATCTCCCCTTCTGCAACCCTTTGTTCATTTCCCAGAGTTAGGAGTCTCCATAGTTTGTCTCCCTCTCTATTTTTTCCCACTCATCTGCTCTCCTTTCCCTACATATGGAAAGTCTTAAAGTCTTTACACAAAAAGAACTGCTTAGACCAATAAGCAATATCAGTGAAGTTGCAACATAAAAAAAACAGAATATAAAAATTATTTATGTTTTTATACACGAATAACAAACTACTCAAAAAGTAAATTAAGTGAACAATGCTATTTACAGTAATATCAAAAGGAATAAAATACTTAGGAATAAAAATAACCAAGGAGATGAAAGACTTGTACCCTGACAACTACAAAACATTGATGAAAGATAGTAAACAGGACATAAATAAGTGGAAGGACATCCCATGTTATGGATTGAAATATGTAATATTGTTAAAGTGTTCATACTACTCAAAGTGATCTACACATTCTCTATATCATCAAAATTCCAATGACAGTATTTTACAGAGATAGAAAAAAATTCTAAAATGTATATGGAACCACAAAAAATCCTGAATAACCAAAGTAATCTTCAGAAAGAAGAACAAAACAGGAGCCATAATACTTCCTGATATAAAAATATATTACTAAGTTATGGTAAATAAAAGATTATGGTACTGGCATAAAGAGAGAAATATAGATAAATGAAACAAAATAGAAAGCCTCAAAATAAACCCACATATATATGGTCAACTGATCTTTGACCAGTTAGTCAAGGAAATACAATGGAGGAAAGGATAAGGATGTTACATACACAAAGAAAAATTATTCAGCTTTTTAAAAAATAAAGGAATGCTTCCATTTGTGACAAGATGGATGGACCTGGAGGACATTATGTTACATGAAATAAATCAGTGCAGAAGACAAATACTGCATGAGTCAAGTAATTAAACTCATAGAAATAAGAGGAAAATAGTGGTTTCTACGAACTGGGGAAAGGAGAAAATGGAAAATTGGTGTTCAATGAGTATAAAGTTTCAGTTATACAAGACAAATTCTAGAAATCTGCAATAGATTATTGTGCCTGCTGTTATCAAATACTCTATTGTGCACTTAGAATTTAAGAAGGTAGAAATTATGTTGTGTTCTTACTACCATTAAAAGAAAATGAATTAACAGCAAAGAAATATAGCACAACACATAAAGTCCTCCAGAAAAATTGGGGTGAGACCACTTGGGAAATTAAATATATATTAATTTATATAATTAATTAATTTTAATTAATTAAATAAATTAAAATTAAGTTAATTCAACCCAATTCAATTCAATTAATTATTAATTAAATTGTTAATTAATTTATATTTATTATATATATTTTTATTTCCCTTTCCTCAGGTATACATAAGCATACATATACATATACATTTATATATATAAATGTGGAACAAAGGAAACAAACAGGCCCAGTTAAAAATGGATGTCCCGAACAGAGCTGAGAATGTGTTGTTAATGGTGACATCATGGGGTTCATTAATTTGTAAAGATCTTCTGAACCAATCTGAAAAAACAGAAAGAAGTGGCTCTTTCTTCAAATACCAAAATTTCAATTAAAGTTTACAAGCATACAAAAAACAAGAGGAAAACACGGCCAATTCAAAAGATGAAAAAATTAAATCTCCAGAAATTGTTCCTGAAGAAATATACTCTAAGATTTGATAGATAAAGACTTCATAAAAACTGTCTAACATATGCTCAAAGAACATTAGGAAAATACAGAAAAGTAAATAAAGGATATTGGGAAAATAACATATGAACAAAAGAATATCAACACAGAACCCCCCCAAAAAAAACCTCAAAAATTCTGGTGCTGAAATAAATAAGAACTGAATTGAAAAATTCACTAGAAACATTCATCATCCAGCTCAAACAGATACAAAAGAGAAACAACAAACTTGGAGACAGGTCATTTGAATGATAGAGTCTGAAAAGCAATAAAGAAAAATGAGAATAAAGAAAAGTTAATAGATTAAGGGGATAAAGAAAAGCAGCAATTGGACAAATACACTCTTTATTGAGAGTATAAAGATTTCAGAGTGTAATTGAAGTAATAATACCTGAATATTTCCAGAAAGTGAGTAAAGATATGGATTTAAAAACAATACCCCTCTTCTTAAGTGTTTATAATTTTTAGTTTCAGGTGTAGAATTTTGTAACTTATCCTTTACACACAACACTCAGTGCTCATCAAAAGTGCCTTCTTAATACCCATCATCCATTTAACCCATTCCCTTGCACATCTCCCCTCCAGCAACCTTCAGTTTGTTCTCTGTAGTTAAGAGCCTGTTTCTTGGTTTGCCTCTCTCTTTTTTGTTTCCTCTATGAACATTGTTTTGTTTCTTAAATTCCATATAAGTGAAATCATATGCTATTTGTATTTCTATGACTTATTTTGCTTAGCCTAATAATACTAACTCTACCCATGCTGTTACAAATGGCAAGATTTCATTTATTTTTATGGCTGAGTAATATTCCATTATATATATATTCATATATATTCATATTCACCTCTTCTTTATCCACTCATCAGTCAGTGGGAATTTGGGCTCTTTTTATAATTTGACTATTGTTGATAATGCTGCTATAAGCATTGAGGTGCATATATCCCTTCAAATCAGTATTTTTGTATCTTTTGGGTAAATACCTAGTAGTGCAATTATTGGATCATAGGTTAGTTCCCTTCCTAACTTCTTGAGGAACCTCCATACTGTTTTCCAGAGTAGTTGTATGGGTGATATCTCATTGTAGTTTTTATTTGTATTTCCCTGATGATAGAGTGTTGTTGAGCATCTTTTCATGTGTCTGTTAGACATTTGTATGTCTTCTTTGGAAAAATGCCTATTCAACTTTTTCTGCCTATTGTATAACTGGATTATTTTGTTTTTTGGGTGAGTTTGATAAGTGCTTTATAGTTTTTGGGTACTAACCCTTTATCAGATATGTTATTTGTAAATACCTTCTCCGAATCTGAAGTTTGCCTTTTACTGTTGTTGTTTCCTTCACTTATGCAGAAGGTTTTTATTATGATAAATTCCCAAATGTTTAGTTTTCCTTTTTTATTTCCCTTTCTTCAGGTGAACTATCTAGTAAAAAGTGCTATGACCAATGTCAAAGAGGTTACTGCATGTGTAGTTCTCTAGGAGTTTGATGGTTTCCTGTCTTACATTTAGTTCTTTCATCCATTTTGAATTTATTTTTGTGCATGGTGTAAGAAAATGGCCCAGTTTCATTCTTTTCCAGATCACTGTCCAGTTTTTCCAACACCATTTTTTGAAAAGACTGTCTTTTTTCCATTGGATATTCTTTCCTGATTTAGCAAAGATTAGGTGAGATAAATTTGGTTAGGGGGTTATTAATTCCATTAATTTTGCAAAGAACCAGCTCCAGATTTCATTGCCTTGTTCTACCATCTTCTAGTTTCTATTGCATGTATTTCTTCTCTAATCTTTATTATTTATCTTATTCTGCTGTGTTTAGGCTTTCTTTGTTTTACCTTTTCTAGCTCTCTTAAGTGTAAGGTTCGATTGCTTGAGATTTTTCTTGCTTCTTAAGGTAGGCTTCTTTTGCTATATACTTGACTCATGACTTACTATGTGATATGTTCTGGAGAATGTCCCATGAGTACTCAAATATCATTTTATTTTACACATTTAATTACAATATGCTTGGTGTTGGCCTTTTGTTGATTTTGAAGGAAGTTCTAGGTGACTCCTGAATCTGGATATCTATTTCCTTCCCCAGATTAGAGGAGTTTTCACTATTATTTCCTGAAATAAATTATCTGCCCTTTTTCCTCTCTCTTCTTCTGGGACTCCTATTATATGAAATCTATTATGTTTGATGGCCTCATTGAGTTCCCTATGTCTACCCTCATGATCCATAATTGTTCTTTCTCTATTTTGTTCAGTTTCATTATTTTCAATAATTTTATTTTTTATATCACTTATTCATTCTTCTGCTTTTTCCATCCTTGTGGCCATTACATCCAGTTGGTTTCAAGTCTCAGATACTGCTTTTTTCATTTCTGATTGTTTTTTAGTTCTTCTATGTCTGTTGTCAAGGGTCTCCCTGATACCTTTCATGCTTTTCTGAAGCATATTGAGTATCCTTATGACTGTTGCTTTAAATTTTACATCAGGCATATTATTTACATCTGTTTCAATTAGATGTGACTTTTTCTTGTTCTTTCTTTTGAGATGAATTCCTCTGTCTTGGCATTTTTTTTCTAGGTCTCTGTTTTGTTCTCTGTGATAAAGAATCCTATTATATTTCGTGTTCCTGAGAGTAGTGGCTTTATGAAGAAGAGGTCATATAGTGTCCAATGCACTCTGCTGCTGTGTTTTTGCCTGCTATATGCCTCAAGTCAGTCATCTATAGAGGTTCTTGCCTGAATTGGACCTTGACCAGTGTGTGGCAAATTTTAACTAGGTGCATTCTGGTCTGCTTGTTAAATGAGACCTGGTGCTATTTCCACTAGAACTGAAGTTTTGCAGAAATCCATGGCCAGTAGATGTCATATGTGCAGGTGTTTGTGCTTGTCATCTGGTTTGGGGCCAGGTGTGCCAGGCCTTAGGCACACTTTCTCAAGGAGAGCAGCACCAACAGAGTGCAGGGGGCAGAGCTTGGTGTAAATAGTTCAGGCAGCCAGTGTTGGCACTCTGCTGTTTACTGAAGTTGATTTATGCTGAGAGGTGGGGGAGGGAAATAGTACCAGCCAGCTCCTTTGTCCCAGGAGATGGGAGTCATTGTCTGGTGTTCTATGAGAAACCCTCCCAGAAGATTGAGTAATTTGCTTAGTCTTTTCTAGGCCTTTTTCAGTTAGTTGTTATCACACTATCTCCAGGTTGCTTGCCTGCCTGGAGAAGTGCAGTGCAATTTGGCCTCTATCCAAGACAAGCTGGATGATTTTAAAACTCTAAGTTTTAAGGACATGGTGTCTCAGGGACCTACACTGGTCTTCTGTGGGAGGGTCTAGCAATGCTAAGACTTATGCAGCTTTGACCCAGAAAGGCAGTCACATCAGATTCAGGGGCTTGGGATTTGGAACAAAGCAGGTTGAACTGCCAGTGTCCAGGTTAGCTGCTCTCATCAGATGTCTCTGCACCTATGTTGGGGAGCAAATGATTGAAGAGGCTCTTTCTAGCTCTTTCATCCCCGGAGAGACAATGCCACCCCTCACAGATGCACTCTGAGAAGAGGGAACAGTTTCTTCCCATGCATTTTAGGTGATCCTCAGATTATGTCACCTTCTCCCTCAGGTTACCTGCCAGCCTTCTTTCCAGCAGTAGGGCAGTGCCCTCAGAGTTCTATCCCAGCCATGCCAAAGATCTCTAAAACTCCAGTCTTCGAGCCCTGCCCTTCCAAAAACCCATGAAAATCAGCCATCTCATTTTCCCAGTCAATGTCTTTTGGGGAAATGTTCTTGTGTAATCCCCTGTTCAGTTCTCTCTCTCTCTCTCTCTCTCTCTCTCTCTCTCTCCATGACCAGGGCTCCCTCCCCTCCACAGCACCTGAAATATGTTTCTCCCCTAGGCCATGTCTCAGCACTTCCTACCTTCCTCACTGTGGCCTCTTCTCTTCCTCTAACAGTTGTGCAGTATGTTCTGTCAGTCCCTAGGTCTATTTCTTGAGTACTCAGAACGATTTAATTATCTAGCTCTGTTTGAGGGATGAAACAAGCCTAGGGTTCTCATACTAGGCCACTATCTTAGCTGTCCACTACAGTACAAGCTCATTTAACTATATCCCAAAGAGACCCACAGAGTGGCACATTATAATTAAACCATTAAAAGCCAAATACATGCAGAATCTTGAAAGCAACAAGAAAAATAGTGACTCATCTTATATAAGGAGTCTAAAAAATATTAACGTTGGATTTCTCAGCAGAACCCTTGCAGATCAGATGCAGTAGGATGATATTTTTGACATGCTGAAAGAAAAATTAGAAAAACAACAGAAACAGCTTATCAACCAAAAACATATTATTCATCAAAACTATTCTTCAAAAGTGAGAGTGAAATTAAGATATTTCTACACAGAAGCTAAGAGAGGTAGTTAATACCAGATCTGCCCTACAAGACATGATAAAGGATGTCCTTCAGGTTGAAATAAAATGATGCTAGACAATAAGACAAAGCCATACAAAACCCTAGATCTCTCTGGTAAAAATGGGTACATTAAAAACATAAAATCACTATTGTTATCATTTTAATTTGTAACTCCACTGTTTATTTTCTATTTGATTTAAAAGATAAAAGCATAAACACTTAGAATAAATATATGTTATTAGGTAAACATTTTGTAAAGATATAATTTTTGGTATAAATAAGAAATATGATTTGGGGTGGAACTATATAAGAACACATTTTTATGTGATAGAGGTTAATTTGTTATAAATTAAAGATAGGTTTTCATAACATTAAGATTTTATATATAATCCCTCTGAAAACTGCAAAGAAAATGCCAAAGGAATACACACAAAAGGAAATAAGAAAGATATCAAAATATAGTAAAACAGAAAAAAACAGCTAAACTGAATGGAAGACAGTAAGTAAAAAGAAAAAAAAACTATAAGATGTACAGAAAACAAATAACAAAATGGAATAAGTGTTTTCCTATCACTATTTTAAATGTGAATGAATCAAACTCTCCAATCAAAATGCATAAACTGAAAGAATGGATAAAAAACAGGATCAAACTATATTCTGTCTACAAGAGGCACTATAGATCTAAGGAGAGCTCTCTTTCTCTATAGAGAATCAAATCTATAATCTATCTATCTATCTATCTATCTATCTATCTATCTATCTATCTATATCAAAAGATATTCCATGCAAATAAAAACCAAAAGAACTGGCTATATCAATATCAGACAAAATATGCTTTGTCCAAAACTGTTATGAGAAGCAAGACAATATATAAGACCAATTCACCAGAATAGCCATTATAAACATATGCACCAAACATCAGATATATATATATATATATATAAAACAGACATTGAAAGAAATGAAGGGGGAAATTAATAGCTTTACATTAATAATAGGAAACTTCAATACTGCTCTTAACAGTGGATCTAACAACCATACAGATGACCAATAAGGAAATAAAAGGCATATACATCAGTACAGACTAATTGTACCTGAAAGACTCATATAGATCATCTCAAGCACACAAATAACATAACCAAGGATAGACCATATATGAGATCACAAAACAAGTATTTATGAACTTAAGATATTGAAATCATACAAAGTATATTTTCTGATCATAATGGAATAAAACTTTAAATCAAAAGCAGAAATACCCTGGAAAATTCACAATTATGTGGAAATTAAAAAGCACTCTTAAATAACAATGTGTCAAAAAAGAATCACAAAGGAGATTTATGCTTAGATATTTATCTAAGCATAAAATGAAGCATAAATGAAAATTAGTGCACAAAGTACCAAAACTTATGGGATGCAGCAGAAATAATCCTATGAAGGATATTTATACCTTGTAAATACTTATATTTAAAAAAAGGAAAGGATAAGATGCAACTCAACAACTTAACTTTACACCTTAAGTAACTAGCAAGGGAAGGAAATAAAGATTATAACAGAGATAAACAAAATACAAAAATTTTAAAAATCAATATAAAAGTCAGCAAAATCAAAAGATGGTTCTTCTAAAAGGGTAACATATTTAATAAGGCTTTAGCTATATCAGTTATTTTGACTAGGGAAAAAGAAGAATCAAATTTCTAAAATCTGAAGTGAAAAGAGAACATTGGAGCAAGATGGCGGAAGAGCAGGGTCTCCAAATCACCTGTCTCCACCAAACTACCTAGAAAACCTTCAAATTATCCTGAAAATCTATGAATTCGGCCTGAGATTTAAAGAGAGACCAGCTGGAATGCAACAGTGAGAAGAGTTCGCGCTTCTATCAAGGTAGGAAGACGGGGAAAAAGAAATAAAGGAACAAAGGCCTCCAAGGGGGAGGGGCCCCGCGAGGAGCCGGGCTGAGGCCGGGGCGAGTGTCCCCAGGACAGGAGAGCCCCGTCCCGGAGACGCAGGAGCTGCACCGACCTTCCCGGGCGGAAAGGGGCTCGCAGGGAGGTGGAGCAGGACCCAGGAGGGCGGGGATGGCCTCGGGCTCCCTGGGACAGTAACAGGCACCTGCGCCCAGGAGAGTGCGCCGAGCTCCCTAAGGGCTGCAGCGCGCACGGCGGGACCCGGCGGGACCCGGAGCAGCAGAAGGGGCTCGGGCGGCGGCTCCGCGGAGGGGGCTGCGCGGCCCCGGGAGCAGCTCGGAGGGGCTCGGGCAGAGGAAGAGGCTCCGTGCGGAGGGGGCTGCGCGGTTCCAGGAGCAGCTCGGAAGGGCTCGGGTGGCGGCTCCGCGGAGGGGGCTGCGCGGCCCCGGGAGCAGCTCGGAGGGGCTCGGGCAGAGGAAGAGGCTCCGTGCGGAGGGGGCTGCGCGGTTCCAGGAGCAGCTCGGAGGGGCTCGGGCGGCAGCTCCGCGGAGGGGGCTGCGCGGCCCGGGAGCGCGAATCTAACAGCGCAGGCTCCGGAGCACAGGGCGCCGGGACACAGCCCAGGATCCCGCCTCCCCCGGGACAGGCAGAGGCCGGGAGGGCCCAGGACAGCGAGGACGCTCCTGCCCCAGCTGAGCAGATCAGCGGCCCCGCCCCGGAGCCTCCAGGCCCTGCAGACGGAGTTCCTGCCGGAGCTGAATCCAGGTTTCCAGAGCTGCCCCGCCACTGGGGCTGTTCCTCCTGCGGCCTCACGGGGTAAACAACCCCCACTGAGCCCTGCACCAGGCAGGGGCACAGCAGCTCCCCCAACTGCTAACACCTGAAAATCAGCACAACAGGCCCCTCCCCCAGAACACCAGCTAGACTGACAACTTCCAGGAGAAGCCAAGGGACTTAAAGTACACAGAATCAGAAGATACTCCCCGGTGGTTCTTTTTTTGTTTGTTTTGTTTTTGTTTTTGTTTTTGTTTTTGTTTTTGTTTTGTTTTGCTTTTTGATTTGTTTCCTTCCCCCACCCCCTTTTTTTCTCCTTTCTTTTTCTTTCTCTTTTTCTTCTTTTTTTTTTCGTTTTTTTTTCTTTTTCTTCCCTTTTTTTTCTCTTTCTCTTTTCTTTCCTTCTTTCTCTCCTCTCTTTTTCTCTTTTTCCCAATACAACTTGCTTTTGGCCACTCTGCACTGAGCAAAA